>NW_026019984.1:1047500-2247500 GCF_900185275.1 Solanum verrucosum | reverse complement strand
CAGTTAACCCATTCAATTATAGTATGTAATTCCTATTAAATCTATTGGTAGGGACCAGATAGGATGGAAAAGCTATTTCATAGAAGTACTTTTGCTTTTAAGCAACCAGCAATAATAATAAATTTGCATTTAGTATTCATACCAAATTATATTACTCCGTTGATTTTTAGTACGCTTATTAAAAATAAATAAATTAATATGACTATTTTATCATATTATCCCTATTAATTGATGTTTAATATTAGATCTTATAAAATAATTTGGGAAATAAATAACAACTGCTAAGCGTAAAATATGAAGAAAAAAAATTGTTTTTTCTTAATATGTTAAAAGTAACAAATAAAAACGAAAATTTATTTTTAAAATAGTGGACACATAAAAGTGAATAGAGAAAATAATTTATTAATGATAAAAATTTCTTAAACCATAGTGTTGATGGAGTTGGGTGTAAGCCCAATCTTTGTATTAATCACAAAATTAGAAAGGCTATACAAATAAGAGAAAAAAAATGAATATTTGTCCAAACCTCCTTGAGTTACATGAAGGATGAACAATTCATCTTTATACATTTTTAAAAAAAAGGCAGGAAAACCACACTAATACTTTTTTAGAACATTTTTTTATTGCAAACAATATATCATTCTTATATAATATGCTGAAGAAGAATTAATTAATATATATAATCCCTAGAAAATGTGATTAACAGCTCCAGGAAGGTGAGTGTTCATGAAATAATCTTCCCAATTAATGCAACTTGGATCAAAGTTGAGCACATCATCCATCTTGTGTTCTTTCATTGCCATTCTCAATTTCTCAGTATTAGCATCATCAAAGCTGATTAAAAATAAGTTTAGAAATTAGAAGTATAATTTTTGAAATTTATGACTTAAATAAGAGTGTCAAAGGGGTGAGTAGGTTGAGTTTAAACGAATTAAAATTGATTGAGTTAATAAAAAATAAATAAGTCTTGATTTGCTAAAATGTCACATGGGCTAATATGTATTAGGTTAAGATGGGCTAAATATTGGGTGACAATCCAACTTGATCAATCTTACCAAATTTTTGACAAGTTTTCATGGTTCGATTTGGACTATATATTTAAATAAAATAAGGGAAAAATTACTTAAATACACAACACTTCTTTACCTATTCTCAATATTTCCCTACTCTTTTACTAAAATACAAAAATCCCTTATTTTCCCCCAATTCAACTTAACCGGATACTTTATTAATTTAAGTATCCGCCCGTTATTAATTAAAGTATCCGTGCTGCTATATTATGCATCCGCCCGTTAATTAAGTATCTGTGCTGCTAACAACTTAATAATTTAAGTATCCGCCCGTTATTAATTAAAGTATCCGCGCTGCTATATTATGCATCCGCCCGTTAATTAAGTATTTGTGCTGCTAACAACTTAATAATTTAAGTATCCGCCCGTTATTAATTAAAGTATCCGCACTATTAAGTATCCACACTGCTATATTATGTATCCGAAAAACACTAAAAAAAGAAATTTTTGGTAATTAATAAAAGAGTAGAGAAAGGAAGTAATTTATTTCTTATACTATGTCATTTGCCTAATTTTTACTAAAATAAACTCAACTTTTAGATGGGTTGAATTGGCAGGCTAAGACAAACTTAGTTAATAAATGGATGTGCTATTAATGAGCCCAAACTTACATGTTATGTTGGGCCTCATCATATTTTCATGATTTAGTTTTTGGAGAAATTATCTTATTCTCGGACTCTTCAAAAATGTCATCGTGTGAGTGTTGGATCCTTCAAAAGTAATGCATTTTAGGAGGATCTGACACGGGTGCGGCAACAATTTTGGAGAGTCTGAGCAACTTAGACCTTATTAGATATATATATTCATACTATATTTTATAGTTCTATTTATATTTTTAAATAGTTGTGTATTGTACCATTAATTAGGAGTTTATCGTTATATATTGAGGAAGATAAATTTAGATACATGAATTTTTGCTATTAGATATACTTAAATAGGGAGAAGCAAGCGAGATAGGGAGGGGCGGGTGAGATAGTCATGTATCTCAAATACATGTGAATCACACTAGATACATTATATGTATGTATCTGGTGTGATTCACATGTATCTGCGATATTAGATACAAAAGGGAGACTGGCGAGCGGGATAAGAGGGAAGCAAGTGAGATTTGTTATGTATCCAGATACATGTGAATCCACTTGAATATAGTGTATGTAGAATAAATTACACCTAATTTTGGCATCATGTATCTGGACGTATCTGGACGCACCAAAATCTGGTAAGATCCGTAATATTTCAAACCAAATAGTGTCTAAGTAATTAGCTCCTAAAGTAGTGGAATTTTCATAAGTTTCCCTTAAGATTTTTCACTCCTTGTCTTAAGCATTGCATCTCATTTGCATTGCTATAATTTTTTTGAAATTTATCGCCTTAAATATATGGAACACTAAATATATACCATAATATTTGTGTGGTTATAATAGTTTCTCATTCAGATCAAATAATAAAGTTAATCTTTTTCAAGTATAAAATTGTATCATTTCTTTTTAACTAATTAAAAAATAAAAGTAAGTGTGTCACATATACTGAAATGAAGAAATTAATTGGGATTTTAAAAAAAATAATATGAAGATTGACATACCTTCCATGGAAAAGCAAGTAAGGTTTGTATAGTTCAGATAATCGTATAGCCATATCAATCTTCCTTTTCAAATCCTTGTAGGTTTTGTCAAAACGACGCCATGATAATACATTTGCCAACTCTACTATCTACAAACATATGAAATTAATTAAGCACCATTAGTATCATTGTAAATAATAACTATTAATTAATTATTAACTATAAACTCGTATATATTGGTCAACTTTATGAAATAATCATTTTTTAACTTTTATAGTGAATTCATTTTTTTATGACCTCTAACTTTTCAGTCTCATTTCGATATGAAATTTGCATAAAGACAAGTTTCACAGCGAAGCTTATTTGTATCAAGATGAAAAATATTACTATGCTAAAAAAAACAAACCTTTAACAATGGCCAATAATAGGTTGAAATGTATTTTCGAAAGTTATCCATGCTGCTAAATAGTGTATGCTTCCCCACTTTGATTATTTTTCCATCTTTGTTCATCCATGGATTTTTTGTGAAGTAATGAAATAAAAACGATTGAATATCTAAAGATTTTATGGGATTTATTTTCGAAGAACTTATATGATATATTAATTCTTGAGAAGGGTAATATTGATCATTTCCAATATGTGCTATAATTGAGGCAAGTATCGAGTTCACTACCATATCACCTGGAATCTGTAATTGAAGAAGTCAAAAATTAGGAAGAGATATTCACACACGCACATATATATAAATACATTAAAACAAAGAGAGGAGATACCATATCAAGTATTGTATTTGGGTCACCAAAGCAAAAATTCATTACTCCTTTACCATATGCTAAAATAAAGGAATCCACTGTTCTGCAATTGCAAAATTATATACATAATATATAAGCTAGAGATCATGAATCACTTCTAATTAATTAAATAAATGTTGTACTTTATTTTAATTATTTCAAAAATTTGAGTAAAAATAATTTTTTATTAGTGGTATAATAATGTGTATATCGATCATAATTTTGAATTTACGAATTCTGATGATTTACTTACTTCACTCCTTCAATCCATCCCGGAAATGGCTCTTTATAAGTGCTAGTAATAATCGTAGGACGTATTATAACAAGTTGTAGATCTTCCTTATAGTGTCCTAAAAGCATCTCTCCCATTGCCTTTGTAAAGGAATATGTGTTTGGCCACCCATGCAAAATTGCCCTAAAAACACCAAACATAAGAGCTATGTTAATGTAATAAAAATAATAGTTTAAGTTATATACATCTTTAGCATAATTTTTTTTATAGTATCGGATTATCTTTTATCTTTTATAGCAGATAATTTATCATTTTTCAAAATTACAAATTTAAAACTTTAACTTTTTAAGGAGGTTTATCTGTAAATATACTTCAAGAAATTTAATTGTGAATTTTATTTTCTTTCTTACATTGACAATGTATAATATGTAACTGAATATAACTTTTTGTACACTGACAGTACGAAAGAATATTTACATTATTAGATCATCTATGACAATAACATATGTAATCCGCCTATAATAGTAAGCAAAATTAATGAACAACTTAACAAATAAAGCATATACAACATGTTAAAATATATTGATAGCGTAATTTTTTTTTTTTGCAATATCTATTTATATAAGTTAAATCATCCAACCTTTGAATGCCTAGATCTCTCATGGCTATTGTCACTTCCTTTGTAGTCAAGTTTTGATCTTCAAGTTCTTTGAGTTTTTCCTCTATCACTTTCCTCTCCACATCAATCTCTAATTTTGTGTTTTTGTTGAGTGTTTCTCCCAAAACAAATGATTTTTCTGGTATTACTCCTTCACCTTCCCCACAAACATATGCTACATTGCATGTGACAGACAACGTTTATATGATAATATTTGATTGAATATAAAGTTTGTAAGATACATAATAAAAATACTCTTAGAACTTGTTGTAAATTATTAAAAAGAAGTTTGTAAGATTTAAAAACTAACCAGTGGATACATGGACAAGAATTTTCACATTTGAACATTTTTTAGCAAACTTGAGGACATTGAAGGCACCTAGAACATTAATATTCATTGCAATATCATATCTACAAGGGGAAAAAATAGTTAATAACATAGTGAAATAAACCAATTAATTAATGGGTTGAATTAAAATTAAATACATTAATCATATGAAAATATACCTCTCATCAAATCTAGTAGTTGCTGCTGAGTTTATAATTATGTCAATTTCTTTAAACATCTCCGAATTTTCAATTCCAAAATCCTCAAATGAAATGTCACCAGCAACTGGAAATACTTTCTCTTCTATAAGAGAATTTAGGTTATTTGTACCTATTTTTTCTCTTAGAACACTAAACAATTCAGTCTGCATAACCTGTGTGAAAACTCATAAAATATTCCGTCAATATTTTTTATTAAGAAGATTCAAAATTTAAAGAAATAAGACGCACAAAAAAAGCTAAGAAGATTCAACATCTATTTATTTACATTAAAAAAAATCAAACGAATAGCTGAAAAAAAACACACGAAAAAAAAAACAAATTGCCCAAGATATTTTGCTACAACAAGAAAAAAATTAACATCCATTATTTTATAATGACTTAGGTTATTGTAACTTATTATTTGGTCCATTTACTCTCTCAAGTCTAATTTAGTTAAGACATTATGTTCCTTGTCTTCATGTGTCCAACTTTTAGGGGTCTTTTCATTTCCTCATTAAGAAAATTAATATAATTAAGACATTATATCCCTCATATTTTCACGTGTTTATTTTTTAAATGTCACTCTCTTCGTCCATTTTTATTTGTCATGTTGCGCTTTTCGAAAGTCAATTTGGCTAATTTTCAAAGTTAAAATTAGATTGCATTAATTCGATATTTTAAACAAAAAAATTAGATATTCAAAAACTATACGAAAAGTACTATAATTGCAATTTTTTGCATATCAATATGATGAAAAATACATCGTAAAATTTTAGTCAAGATTCTTATAGTTATATTTAGACTCTAAAAATGGAAATCATGACAATTAGAAGTGGACAAAAGTACTATAAATTTAAATTGGTCAAACTCTAAATAAGTATAAAATACCAAATAAAAAATCAAAAAATTCAAATAAACTAAGCAATGTATCGAATAATTAAATTAAAAAAAAATAGTACACATGCTTTACCTCATCATTAAAACGTTTTTTGGCGGATTTTGTATTTGAAGCTCTTACAAGAAGGAATAATTTTCTCACATTTGATTGAATTCGAAGTATCTTCTCTACGAGAACTACATATTAGAAAAACAAATTAAATTAAGAATGGATATATATATATATATATATATAGAGAGAGAGAGAGAGAGAGAGTGTACTCTTTGCAAGAAATCCAGTGGCACCAGTAATGAAAATAGTCTTTCCTTCTAGAAAAGGTTCCATGAGGGTAATCAAAAATTAAGTTGTCAAAATACTTGTTTATGAGATGATTAATATCATGTACGTATAAACAAAAAAAAGTAGTGATATATTGAAAATGAGAGTATTTGATTTATGAAACTCATGGACTTAACTCCCAATGTATATATAGGCAAAAAAAAAAAATGGTTGGAAGAGGCATCACTTGATCCAACAATTAATATAGTTTGATTATAACTCTTTACCTAATGTTTAGATCATTAATTTACCTCAAAGTCAAGGGTAATAAAAGCAAAGAGTGGAAGCAAACAGTTAACCCTAAAATAAAAAAGTAGCATTTATAACTCTAATTACAAGAAAAAGATCACTAATTAATTTTATGAGATCATTCTCCAATCAAACATATTGTTCTAAAAAGTTCCATACATACTTTGTATGACATCCTAACAACCTCTCATTTTTTTTGTTATTTTATATTTTTTTATTGATTAAAATTCAAGAAGAGTTTATGTGTTGTAAAACTTAAGAATAAAGAGCAATATAAAGATGAAGACAAGAAGAGTATAAGACAAGAGGAACAATATAAACTAATTTTCTTTCTTTCAAGTGTATTCAACATCAGTGGCAAAGCCACATGTAGTTGAGCGTCGTTGACTGATACCCCTTCGCTAGAAAATTACATTGTGTAGTTAGAATTAGTTTTTTTTATGTATACATATTAAATATTGACACTCCTTGACTTCTACACGATTTTATTTCTTTATATTTTGACACCTCTTAGACAAAATTATAGCTCCGCCACTGCTCAACATCATTTTCAATGCCACTATTTATAGGATTACATTGAGGAATACCAAA
Source organism: Solanum verrucosum (assembly GCF_900185275.1). Classification (NCBI taxonomy): domain Eukaryota; kingdom Viridiplantae; phylum Streptophyta; class Magnoliopsida; order Solanales; family Solanaceae; genus Solanum; species Solanum verrucosum. The sequence continues at coordinate 2,240,604 of NW_026019984.1, read as the reverse complement.
GGATGTCATAAACATGACATTAAACCTTGAGAATTACTACCCATAAAGGAGGAATAAACTTGAAGTCGATGCATGTAGTTTCGCCGAATCGATGGTCAAATTCTCTATTTATATTCAAATATGTAAAAAAATACAATTTATAAGATTCAATTATTAACCCCCTTATATTATCATTTTGAAAATTTAATCCAAATTCATAAAGTTCAAATCATTATTCTATCTACCTAAATAATCTATTTTTTTACACAATCCATGCATAAAACTAATTTAAATAAGATTATCTTAAATTGGTAGAGATTCCCTGTATTTGTTGGTTATGTGGAAAACATTTGTTTTTTTTTTGGTCAAATAGTAGAATTTATTTGTGAACGCAAGAAGATATATTGATTGATCCTGTTTGGTATATTTTGTTAACTCATATAGAAACATAAATAACTTTTTTTAGCGGGAACAAGTTTATATGCTTACATCATAATATCTCACATGTAATGTTCATTATTTGTAAAGAGCTCATAACTTGTTAGATATAAATTTTATTTCTAACCAGAAGAGATTGTTTGGATAATAAATTTAAACCAATAATCATGTATATATAGTCGTGAAGAATCGAATCAATCACCTCGTCTAAGCACAAAATCGTATTTTATTTTTAAGAGTCGTCCCTTAATATAAAGTTTTTTTTTTTGCGTAAATTCAAATTTAATTGTATCCTATTATAGATATCAAACACCTATTTTCGATATGATTTTTTCGACACAAATTCAAGTTTAATTATATCGCAATACAAATATCGAACATTATCGAATGAGAAAACAAAATATAAGTGTGGACCTTGATACACTGCCTAAAAGTACGAGGATGGTAGTAAAGCGGTAAGTACTCTTTCATCCTTAATCAGAGGTTTTGGGAGACTGGTTTGAGTCTCCTTCTGTAACACCTCAGAAAACTTTTGAGCTAAGACTTGAACCATCCTTCGTTGTGAGTAGGATTTTACTGAGGAATTAAAATTTTTTAAGTGTTAAGTTCACTAGATGTAGCACCTTGAGTTCGAAAAAGAATTAAATTGGAAATAGCAAAATCTGAAATTTTGCAAGTTATGCTTAAGTATGAGTTTTGGGTCGACTTCAAACGACCATACCTTCCATCTCAAGATGATTTAGGTGTGGTACCAGATACCGTAGGAAATACCTTTGAATTATCTTTCCAACGCCACCGAGTTTGCTAAGTTTCGAGGTCGGATGAATGAAGTTAGGTTGTCCAGTTAAGGAAAGTCAAATCGGGTTTTAGAGGGGTATTTTGGTCTTTTCCTTACCCAATCAGATTTAATTTGTTTTTAGTAATATTTTAGGGGTATAATCTGATTAGGTTAAGTTTTATAATCCTAGTTTACGCCTAGGGTTTTAGTTGAGAGTTCAAGAAGAGAAAAGAGGAGAAAAGAGAAAGGATGAAGGCGTTCGTCGACATTCTTAAGAGTTGTTGCGGATTTTCGCCATGGGTTTGATCCCTAAGAGGTATGTAAGCTTCCATAGTGTTGAGTTTGTTCACGCACACGCCAAACATATTATTTTCAGCGAAGTTTCATTCTCAAAAAGTTGAAGGATTTAAGTTCTTAATAGGTGTTCTTGAAGTTCATTCTAAATCTTATTTTGTTATCTTGAGATTAAAGTGATTGTTTTAAGTGTTGTTTTGAGTGGATTAGTGTGTACTTAGGTTGGGAGATTGAATCTAAGGAAAACATGAGAAAAGAAATCTATTAAAAGAGATTTAGGGTTAGAAAACAAGAGACGAAATTCGTCGAAACTTTGCCTGGGGAGAGGCTGGCGCGGCGCGCCCCAGATGCACCCAAGGGGCTGGGGCAGCGCGCCCATATGCAGTCTCTGAAGTTAGGGGCTGGTGCCCCGCGCCCAGAACGCGCTAGGGTCGCCTGCCCCCACTCATTTTCCGTCGGTTGTCCCGTTTGTGTCCTTTTTAAGTGTACCTTCACTCCCTTTGATTCTAATCACTTTAAAATACTTCCAAACACCTAGAAATCATTCATAACATGATCATAACCTTGAATTCATAATTCAAATTCAAGGTAAAGTTAAGAGCTAAGTCTTGAGAGTTCCTCCGATCATTTTGAAAGAGTCCTTTTGTAGAGTCTTCTACAACTTCGAATAACTTGTTTCAAGACTCAAGTAAGTGAGCATGAGAGAGAGGAGAACGTATTCATGAGTCTATTTTGTCATCATGAGATCTTTCATATCATGAACCATAACTCTTGAATTCATAATTCACATTCAAGAGAGAGTTAAAAGTAGAGTTCAAGAGAGACTTTGAGTTCAATTGTGAATCATTTGAGATCAACTATCGATTTGAAGTAAGTTTTGAGGAAATAAGTCAGAGAATAAGAAGAGTCATATACATGAGTTCCATATAGTTATGTAGACCATCAAGTCGAGTTGTTGCATGCCCATAAATTCGCATGAACTTCGTTAGTTGAGCATCTTTCAGAGAAGTCGTATCTTCAAGTTCGAAGCCTTTAAGTGTTGAGTTCATAATCCTTTTTGAGAAGCATCTTTGAGTACTTGAGTTGAATATTTCATGCCCATAATTCCGCATGAACACTATAAATCGAAAAATCTTGAGATGAGTAATATCATTGAAGTTCTTAAGTTCCAAGTATTGAGTTCTATCCATGGCTATTGAAAACCTTGCATTAAGTCGTTCATGTCCATCATTCGGCATGAACCATATTTTAAGAAGTCTTTTACAAATGTTTAAACTTTGTTATAAGACTTAAGCTTTGAAGTTGAGTAAAAAGTAAGAGTAAAGTTCATTTTCTTAAAAATGATATACAGGAACTAAGTATTCCCAAGAGTAAATGTTTTCACATTTAAGATGAAAGGAAGCTGAGATTTCCAAAAGAGTTTTGAGCAAGAAAAGGGAACATTGATTCCAAGACAGCTTTTAAGCTAAGTTTTAACTAATTATCTCAAACCAGAGAAAGAGTTTTGTTTTTTTCAAACACATGAGCTAAGTATATTTTGGGAGTATTATTGAGCACCGATGTGGGGATGCGAGTTCATATTAACTCAAGTTTCCATGAAAACCATGTAGCCATCATGGGTAGAAAGGGGTCATACTTTTTATATGAACCCTTTCCGCATAAATTAGTGGATCCACTAAGTCAGTTAGGTCATATATCTTTGACAGGGTATAGGACGGCCTTGGCAGCGTGAGGTAAAGTGTTGTATCACCACTTAAACTTATAGTGGTGGTTGTCGGTTAGAAAAACTCCACAACAGTAATTGCATGGTTCCTCAAAGGGTTCTACGTAGTATGAATGGGGGTATGAGACTTCATTTATACATTGCACAAGTAGACTTTGAGAGAGAGCATGGTATGTCTTTTATGAATTTATGATTATGAGTTGACATCATGTTTTAAACAGTTTTCATTTTCTTTATATTGCACTTGTTTTAAACTGCTTTATATTTAAATGAGTTCAGTTATGTTAAGTTGAGTTGAGCCAAGTCAGTTCTTCAGTTTCTTTCAGATTATTTTCAAGCTTATGTTATGCTTTAGAATTCCCCTTGCATGCTCGTACATTCCACGTACTGAGCCATTTGGCCTGCATCTTCTCATGATGCAGACACATGTATGCAGGATCATCAACATGAGCTTCGTTGATACATCCGAGAGTTCGAGTTAGCTATGGTGAGCCTCCTTGCTTCCGGAGGATTTCATTACCTTTCAGTTATATCAGTTGTTAGGATGTCGTGGGTCTTGTCCTGACATCCATCTCAGTTGTTTAGAGGCTTCATAGACAGACATGCAGTCAGTTAGTTAATTCAATTGTCTTTACTTTTCATTTCATATGTTAAAGACTTGAGTTTGCCTTAAAGGCTAGTTGAATGTTCCTTTATAACATTCTAGTTACTTCATAAATGTGTATGTGATGAGTTAAGTCTTCCGTTGAGTTAGTAAGTTAGCCAAGGGTTCGCTTGAGGCCAGCAATGGTCTTCGAGTGCCAGTCCTGCCCAGGATGTAGGCTCGGGTCGTGACAAACTTGGTATTAGAGCACAGAGTTCAAATGTCCTAGGGTGTCTATGAAAGTGTGTCAAGTAAGATCTTATTTATAGTTGTGAGGGCCCTACTTCTATAAATGAGAGACTGCAGTCATTTAAGAAAATTTTCCTTTCTTTCATAACCTTAATCGGGCAATAGAGTTATGTCATAGAGACTTATTCTAAGTCGTGTGTTCGTTTATCCCTTCGACTACCCATCATACTAGAGGTGGTTGAACAGTAGAGTCAGTTCTTTGTCGATGAGTTGTTCTTAGCAAGAGTTTTGAGGAAGTCATGAGACTCCAAAGGGGCTTGAGAGAAGCCCAAGAGTAAGTTAAGTGTTCAGTTTCAGAGGAATGCACCCATAATTATATGAATCGTGCGTTTGAGCTAAAAACGAGTTGTACTCTTTTTCTTAAGCCTTGTTTCAGCTGAAATCCTTATGAAGAGGTATGTTTAGAGCTTGGGTAATATTTCCACCCCAAAAGGTAACATGAGTTACGAGATCATGAGCAGTAATAGTGAAAGAGCCCAGAGTTAGAGGAAAGTATGCAGAGGTTTAGTAATCTTAGAAAGGGAGATAGTGATGAGGCAAGCTATGTTATTATAATCACGCATCCAGTAAATTATTGATGAGGAGTTTTCCCTTATAGGTAGACTAAGAAGTGATGAGTTGTGAATACTCCATCATAAGAAGTAGAATGTGTTGTACCTAGAAAGGAGCTTGTGATGAAGTGTCATTGTGTAGGTAATGACCAAGTGTAAGTGTTGAATAGAAGCGTATAAGCATTCATAAAGTGATAGATCTAAGCTAGGCTTATGATTTGTTTGAGAGGGTCATGATGTTCATAAGGTTATAGAACTAATCAAGTAATGAGGTATAGTATATAAAAGAGCAATCGTATTGATATTCGGGTTTAATAATGAACATTAAGCTTGAATTTGAGATGAGTGTCATGATCCAATGAATGACAACATGAGGGTGACGATGTTAGTATAGTCTTGAGATTTGATCTAGTAGACTTGACATAGAGTAGGTGAGGAGTTGAGATATTTATGCAATGAATGTACGTAGTACAAGTGAGAGACCCAAACCTTTAGATAAGGGCAGCGAAGTGTGGCTAAGTCACAAGAGTAACAAGAGCATTAAGAGGTGTGCCAAGATGGTATGTTACCAGAAGAGGTTCCAATTAAGTTATAATGTTCCATGTGTGCCTAGATAGCATAATTGAGTTGTCAATGTGGAATAGGTCCATAGCCTTCAAGTGTTAGCTTTAGACCTAAGGGGGAGATAACAAGATGAGAAATCGAGTCAAGTGTTTGAGATTAAGATGGTAATGAATTCAAAGAGTTTGGGGGATATATTTTTAGAGGTCCTTTTAGTAATAGAGTGATGTTAAAACGAGGAGGTTGATGTTCTTATCGTGTTAGTGATGGTGTGAAAAATTCCATCTAAGGTTATTAACAATGAGAAAGAAGAGGATTATGTTTTACTAAGAGAAATAGTTAAATGAGAACCCTTAGTTGGATATGAAGGAGCTAGTTAGTAGGAGTCCATGGAGTTGTTAGAGTACTAAGATTGAATATGGTGGTAAAGAGTAATAGTTTGAGATGAGATTCCCTGTAGAGAAGTATAGAATCTGAACTTAAGGATTTAGGTTAAACTTGAATATAGTGAAAGCGTGCCATTAGCCTCAGACCTTAGTAAGAGTAACCCGTTTCATACCCAGTCCAGTCGTCATTCGAGGACGAATGATCCCATGGGGGAGATATTGTAACACCCCAGATATTTTTTGAGCTAAGACTTGAACCATCCTTCATTGTGAGTAGAATTTTACCAAGGAATTAAAATTTCTTAAGTATTAATTTCACTAGATGTAGCACCCTGAGTTCGAAAAAAAATTAAATTGCAAATAGAAAAATTTGAAATTTTACAAGTTATGCTTAAGTATGAGTTTTGGGTTGAGTTCAAACGATGATAACTTCCATCTCAAGATGAGTTAGGTGTGATATCAGATACCGTAGGAAATACCTTTGAATTATCTTTCCAACGCCACCGAGTTTGCTAAGTTTCGAGGTCGGATGAGTGAGATATGGTCATTTGAAGTTAGGTTGTCCACTTAAGGAAAGTAAAACCGGGTTTTAGAGGGGTATTTTGGTCTTTTCCTTACCCAATCATATTTAAATCCTTTTTAGTAATATTATAGGGGTATAATCTGATTGGTTTAAGTTTTATAATCCTAGTTTACGCCTAGGGTTTTAGTTGAGAGTTCAAGAAGAGAAAAGAAGAAGAGAGAAGAGGAGAAAAGAGAAAGGATGAAGGCGTTCGTCGACGTTCTTGAGAGTTGTTGCGGATTTTCGCCATGGGTTTGATCCCTAAGAGGTATGTAAGATTCCATAGTGTTGAGTTTGTTCACTCACACGCCAAACATATTATTTTCAGCGAAGTTTCATTCTCAAAAAGTTGAAGGATTTAAGTTCTTAATAGGTGTTCTTGAAGTTCATTCTAAATCTTATTTTGTTATCTTGAGATTAAAGTGATTGTTTTGAGTGTTGTTTTGAGTGGATTAGTGTGTACTTAGGTTGGGAGATTGAATCTAAGAAAAATATGAGAAAAGAAATCTATTAAAAGAGATTTAGGATCAGAAAACAAGAGACGAAATTCGTCGAAACTTTGCCTGGGGAGAGGCTGGCGCGGCGCGCCCTAGATGCGCACAAGGGGCTGGGGCAGCGCGCCCATATGCAGTCTCTGAAGTTAGGGGCTGGTTCCCCGCGCCCAGAACACGCCAGGGTCGCCTGCCCCCACTCATTTTCCGTTGGTTGTCCCGTTTGTGTCTTTTTTAAGTGTACCTTCACTCCTTTTGATTCTAATCACTTTAAAATACTTCCAAACACCTAGAAATCATTCATAACATGATCATAACCTTGAATTCATAATTCAAATTCAAGGTAATGTTAAGAGTTAAGTCTTGAGAGTTCCTCCTATCATTTTGAGAGAGTCCATTTGAGTCCTTTTGTGGAGTCTTCTACAACTTCTAGTAACTTGTTTCAAGACTCAAGTAAGTGAGCATGAGAGTGAGGAGAATGTATTCATGAGTCTATTTTTTCATCATGAGATCTTTCATATCATGAACCATAACTCTTGAATTCATAATTTACATTCAAGAGAGAGTTAAAAGTAGAGTTCAAGAGAGCCTTTGAGTTCAATTGTGAATCCTTTGAGATCAACTATCGATTTGAAGTAAGTTTTGAGGAAGTAAGTCAGAGAATAAGAAGAGTCGTATACATGAGTTTCATATAGTTATGTAGATCATCGAGTCGAGTTGTTGCATGCCCATAATTTCGCATGAACTTCGTAAGTTGAGCATATTTCAGAGAAGTCGTATCTTCAAGTTCGAAGCCTTTAAGTGTTGAGTTCCTAATCCCTTTTGAGAAGCATCTTTGAGTACTTGAGTTGAATATTTCATGCCCATAATTCCGCATGAACACTATAAGTCGAAAAATCTTGAGATGAGTAGTATCATTGAAGTTCTTGAGTTCCAAGTATTGAGTTTTATCTATGGTTATTGAAAACCTTGCATTGAGTCGTTCATGTCCATCATTCGGCATGAACCATATTTTAAGAAGTCTTTTACAAATGTTTAAACTTTGTTTTAAGACTTAATCTTTGAAGTTGAGTAAAGAGTAAGAGTAAAGTTCATTTTCTTTAAAATGATATATGGGAACTAAGTATTTCCAAGAGTAAATGTTTTCACATTTAAGATGAAAGGAAACTGAGATTTCCAAATGAGTTTTGAGCAAGAAAAGGGAACATTGATTCCAAGAGAGCTTTTAAGCTAAGTTTTGAGTAATTATCTCAAACCAAAGAAAGAGTTTTGTTTTTTTCAAACATATGAGCTAACTATATTTTGGGAGTATTATTGAGCACCGATGTGGGGATGCGAGGTCATATTAACTCAAGTCTCCATGAAAACCATGTAGCCATGGGTCATACTTTTTAGATGAACCATTTTCGCATAGATTAGTGGATCCACTAAGTCAGTTAGGTACTATATCTTTGGCAGGGTATCGGACGGCCTTAACAGCGTGAGGTAAAGTGATGTATCACCACTTAAACTTATAGTAGTGGTTGTCAGTTAGAGAAACTCCCACAACAGTAATTGCATGGTTCCTCAAGGGGTTCTGCTTAGTATGAATGAGGGTATGGGACTTCATTCATGCATTGCACAAGTAGACTTTGAGAGAGAACATGGTATGTTTTTTATGAATTTATGATTATGAGTTGACATCATGTTTTAAACAGTTTTCCTTTTCTTTATATTGCACTTATTTTAAACTGCTCTATACTGAAATGAGTTCAGTTATGTTGAATTGAGTTGAGCCAGGTAAGATCTTCAGTTTCTTTCAGATTCTTTTCAAGCTTATGTTATGCTTTAGAATTCCCCTTACATGCTCGTACATTCCACGTACTGATCCATTTGGCATGCATCTCCTCATGATGCAAACATAGGTATTCAGGATCATCAACAGGAGCTTCGTTGATACATCCGAGGTTCGAGTTAGCTATGGTGAGCCTCCTTGCTTCCGGAGGATTTCATTACCTTTCAGTTATATCAGTTGTTAGGATGTCGTGGGTCTTGTCCCGACATCCATCTCAGTTGTTTAAAGGCTTCACAGACAAACAGGCAGTCAGTTCGTTAATTCAGTTGTCTTTACTTTTCATTTCATATGTTAAAGACTTGAGTTTGCCTTAAAGGCTAGTTGAATGTTCCTTTATAACATTCTAGTTACTTCATAAATGTGTATGTGATGAGTTGAGTCTTCTGTTGAGTTAGTAAGTCAGGCCAAAGGTTCGCTTGAGGCCAGCAATGGTCTTCGAGTGCCAGTCCCGCCCAGGGTTTAGGCTCGGGTCGTGACACCTTCGATACGAAATCGCCTTTGTTAGGCACCAGTTTACCCCTTAATATTAAATTTTTTCGACGTAAATTCGTATTTAATTTGACTCTAATGTGGACACCAAACATCAGACGAAATTTTATTTTAAAAAAATATATATTTTTAAAGTATCATTCTTAGCAGAAAACATCCTTCAAGTATTTAAAATTGAACATTTTTCATCCTTATGTTAGATATCGTTAAAAAACTAAAGGATCCTATAAAAACATAAGCAATTTACGTGAATATCAACAAAAGTTTTCCTACATAATTTCATCTTCCTTTATAAGAAGTTTCTAAAAAAATATTGAAAATCTTAGACACCATTGCATACTGAAACAAAAAATGTTTGGAAGGTGTGAGGATACATGATTTGCTCTTTTTCTCAATTAGTAACGAAAAGAAGCTGAAACTTAATTATCTTTATCTTTTTCAAAGCCAAACTGTATTTAGATCAATAAATTTTGGGCCAATATGATATTGGAGTGATCAAAATATCGATTATGTCTCGCATTTGAATTTCATTCTACATTATTAGAAGCGGAAGTCTCCAACAAACGCCGGTTCTAGCATATTCAATTGAGAAGAAACATATTCATCTAATAATATTTTTAATATCAAATTACATGGAAAAAAAATAGTCAAATTAAATTTTTTTGCATAATGCTAAACTCAATTACCGAAAAAGTTCACGATAGTATTTTTGACGTATCTAAGAATAATAATTACGAAGGGATGACTTAATTTTTGTGGGATCTATTAATTTTCTGATAGATTCAAGTAGAAGGATGAAAATCGTTCACTTTTAAATATTTGGAGGATGTTATATGCTAAGAATATGTCACGACCCAAAAATGGATGTGATGGCACTCGTCTTATCCCACTAAGACAAGTCAGCCTAAAACTCAACCATTATAATAAAATGCGGAAATTTTATAATCAACTAAAAAATACCTCCAAAATCTGGTTGTCACGTGTTCAATACTCTAAAGTATTACAATGGATTCAAAAGAAAACACAAGTCTAAAATGACATTGTTTCTAGAATAGAACAAGATCATAAATAGGAGTAAGAAGGTCTGGTGAGTTGACAAACAACTACCTCACAAATCTCCAAGAAGCCTCGGAAAAGAAGAGAATATATCACAAAGGTTCGGGCTAGTAACCTACAAAAAAAATATGTAGTAGCAAGGGGTGAGTACCAAACCACGCGGTACTCAGCAAGTAAACCTCTAAACACAAGCTAAGGGGATAGAATACGAGTACTCCTTACACCCCAACCGAACCTCCACAACTACAACATGCATAAAATCAGCCCAACCTAACAGTTCACAATTCACATAGCACATATCTCAACAACAACATTCTAACAATCACATATTTTCAACAACAAGCTCAATATTCGTCAATTACAATCTCCACGACTACAACCTGCTTAAAACCAGCCCAACCTAACAGTTCACAATTCAGATAGCATATATCTCAACAACACTCTAACAATTACATATCCTCAACAACAAGCTCAATATTCACCAATCAAAGTTCCACAGAAAGGCACTCACAAGATCAGCAAAACACGATATCAAGTTCACTAATGATAAATATGTGCAATGCAATGGAATGCAATGTCAAGTATAGTGATGCATGTCTGACCTAGTGATACACACCCACTGTCTCTCGGTCTGGGACCCATGGGGGACATATCTGTCCATGCATCCATCACGGCGCGCGATACGACTCTCGATAATAGTAACCATCGCGACGCGCGATACGTCCCTCGAAATATAGTATCTATCGCGGCGAGCGACACGTCCCTCGAAATATAGTATCCATTGCGGCATGCGATACGTCCATCGAAATGGTACATCCTCTTTAATTTCTTATTTTTTCTCAATTCACGTAACACTTGTCACAACCATGTCTCAGAACAATACAAATAACATGTTCACACAAATAATGAGGAGATGACCATTTTCATAACATTGCACAATTCACAACAACACAATCATGATACGACATCAACAATGATTCAACAAACCTTTCAAACCATTCTCAACACATCACAAACAATTAAGCACATTGCCTTTTATTACCCCTTATTCATCATTAGAATTAATCAATGTGGACAAGTCAACCCATCACTAAGTCTCATTACCCCCAAACACATATTACAAGGAAATACACGAATTCCATACACTTAACAAGGGTTTAGAAATCCACTTGCCTGAATCAAATAAGAATTTACCCCGGGACTTGAGCCTTCCCCTTTCGTTGAACTTCCAACTCAAAGCAATCTATTCACATTAATAATCACAATAAGGTTTTGAAACTAAAAACACCCACATTACTTTTTGTCTAGCCTAGACCCAAAAATTCACTCAAATCTATAATCAAATTCCTAATCTTGATGCCAATAACATGTCAACTCTTTCAATGTTCTCCATATATCATCAACCTAATGATATTCATATAATTTTATACCATTATATTTAATTATTTATCTCAATATAGCAAAGCTTGAATTATAATGTAATAACTATGAAAAGAAAAAAAGCAAAAGACCAACTCGTTCCATCGACAGCTTAGTAGATGACGTGCAGATTGTGGAACCTTACTCCCAAACCAATGATTCATTCTATGTTATCGCAACCCCCTATAATTAGCGTATAATCATTACCTAATCATTACTCACAATGTTCTACCAATATGATATAATTTCCTACAGAATTCAAGTAGCAGCATCTCAATTTCTTTTCCTCAACAAAAATATGGACTAACAACTAACAAACAAACAAAAAAATAAACTAAGGAATGAGAATTATTAACCAAAAGACACATAAACAGAGTGCTTTAATGATTAAACCTAAACAGTGAACAACATTGACTCTTTCTAAAAGTAATAATCACGAAAATTCTTACCTGAAATAGATGCCGCAAGGGTTTCTTTTTTTCTTCTGGGTTTACCAAATTATATCATAAATTGTTAAACCTCAATTAACTTATTCTAAAATATGGGTCATATATGGTATTAAATAAGTTATGGTCTTAGCCCATTAGTCACCAATTAAAATTAATTATTTAAAAATCACCCACCTAAACAATCGTAATTAACAAATAGCTCAAAAACCAAACCAACTCCACCGATTGATCAAAATTGACTCATGCAATTATCAAAAGGGGTAAAATGATAATTTTTATGATAATTTCCAAAAACAATTTTACGGGTCATTACAGAATAACACTTTAAGGATGTAGTTTAAGTTTTGGGTAATAGTTTAAGGATGATTTTGGCTAAAAACACTTTCAGGAGGTCCAATTATTTCTCTGTGTAGGTAAAATCAGGTGGTTAGTTTTTAAAGTTTTGTGTGTCCTATTTAACTTAATTTCTAATCAATTTTTGGTCCATTAAATTTTATTAAAAAAGAAAACAAAAAAAAGGAGAAATTTTGTATTCACGAGAAATTTTTGGTCCATTCAATTTTTTGGTTTGATTTTATATTATTCGATTTGGGTTTTTCAATTTTGAAAAAGTGTAACACAATTCGAATTGAAATAAACTTGATTTTTTTTTCCGATTTGGCTTTTTATCGATTCAGTTATGTCAATAATTAATAACAAATTAAAGTTATAGTTACAATTTGAAAAGGAAAATATACAAGGAGAAAAGTAATAATATTGAATCTCTTAAACATATTTTCTATAAATCGCAAGTAAAACTTAAAAGAGAATACTTAAAAGTATATCAATAATCAATTATAGATGTTTAAACTAAAGCATAATGAAAGATAATAACTAAAAAGACACCAAAGTGGTGAACTTCAACTTAATTCTAAACTTATATAATTAATAATATAAATATAAAAATATATTTTTTATTTTTATTTTTCTAATTCCAAAATCAAACTAATAAATCAACTTACAAACTAAATTCTTAATCTAAAATCAATCCAAATTAAAAATCGATTCAATTTGATTTGATTTTTCGATTTAATCTAAATAATTCACATCTCTATCTACATGCATCTTCTATAAAATCTCAAACTATCGCTATATTCAATGAATTTATTGATATCCCGAAATTAACCCACTATTTTCCGACATAGTCAAATCCTTTTTAACCATATTTATGTGTGGTCTATTTAGTACATATTTGGCTCGTTAATTTTTATGTTCTAATATTCAACTTCTTGCCGACACCTCTTATTAAGCTTTTCTCTCTTTATAATAGGAAAAACAATGCTTTTTTTTTTATTTTCTCCGTCTATATTTATTTTAAGGATCGAACAATAAATAAAATAATAAATTATACTATGAATCTATTTGGCATTGGTATTAAATATTACTTATTTTTATAAGCACTTTTTAAAGATTTTTTCAGAAAAATAGTTTTGAAAAAATAATAATTTGTATTTGGCTAATTCATTTGAAAAGTATTTTTCATATGCAAATTGTGTTTGACTAAAATCTTTTTAAAAATTATTTTTAAGAGTCAGATTATGAAAAATGGCAAGTATTAATTTACTTTTAATACTTAGATTATTTTATAGAGAGAAACTATTTTAAACATCAATTACAAAAATATTAAATTAAAATTTTATTTTTATTAAATTAAAATGTTCATATAGAAATTTTCAATCAATATTATACATTTTATTTGGAGGGCTGAAATCTTTAATTGTTATTTTTTTTTCTTATCTTGCAAAAAAGTTGTTATTAGTTTTTGTCTAATTCTACAAAATAATACGTAAAATAATAAATGAAATAATAATAAACTGAAAATAAAATATCAAATTTATTATATAAAAAAATTATCAACTAAAACTTAACCAAATATATGATATATGTTAATTAATTAGTACGAGATATACTGGTATATATATAGAAGGGATATTTTAGTCTTGAAAAAATAATTTTCTGCTTCTACTTTTTTTAAGAAGCAGACATTTTTAGATTCTTCTCAACAGCAGAAAAATAGCTTATGTTTTCATTTAAAAATAGTTTTACAGGTTTGCCAAACACCTAAATTTTTTTAAAATGTGTTTTTTTTTCTCAAAACAAGTGTTTCTGAGCTCCCAACAGCACTATCAAACATGCTCTATATCGCCCATTAAATATAATAAATTCAATATCTTAAAAAATGTATTGAGAAAATGACTATTGCTTTGTTAATAACAAGAGGATAAATTAGAAACTAAGTGGTAAATTATCTATTGATTTTTAAATTGACATATATTTCTAATATAGAGGATAATTAACCACTATATAACAATAGTTTTAATTTTCATCAACATAACAATAATTTTTTTTCAAAAATATGTAATAATATTTATTTTTAAAAAAAATGGGAATCGTAGTATTAATGACCCACGAGTTACATGAAGGATGGACAATTCATCTTTATACATTTAAAAAAAAACAAAAGGAAAACCACACCAATACTTTTTTAGAACATTTTTTTATTGCAAACAATATATCATTCTTATATAATATGCTGAAGAAGAATTAATTAATTAATACATGAATCTTGAATATAAAATTAATCCCTAGAAAATGTGATTAACAGCACCAGGAAGGTGAGTGTTCATGAAATAATCTTCCCAATTAATGCAACTTGGATCAAAGTTGAGCACATCATCCATCTTGTGTTCTTTCATTGCCATTCTCAATTTCTCAGTATTAGCATCATCAAAGCTGATTAAAAATAAGTTTAGAAATTAGAAGTATAATTTTTGAAATTTATGACTTAAATAAGAGTGTCAAAGGGGTGAGTAGGTTGAGTTTAAACGAATTAAAATTGATTGAGTTAATAAAAAATAAAGGAAAAACTACACAATATGGCAAACATCAACATATATTTAAAACAAATAGCTATAGTTTATTTTTTTTTATGTTATATGGATATAACTATACAATAAATAGCAAAGTTAATTATATATAAATAATCAGGAAAGTTATTAAATATTAAATAGGAAAATTATTATCACAAGGATAATTAATTATGTCTAGACACATTTTATGTGATCAGTTTTTCAATTTTATCCTCATTAATACTTTCTCTTTCATCAATATTCCTATATCACATGTTCTCAATATTTGCCTCCCATATTCCTTCCAATTTAAGATCTTTTGATGATTCTAGGAGCAATTTTTGTGATTTGAATTCATCGAGTATCTTTTAATTGATTTTTTTTTCTTTTTTATGAAGATTAAATTGGTATTCATCTATTTTTTTATAGGGGTTCAATTGAAGAATTATTTTATTTTCTCCATTGCAATGGTTATAGTTATAAAAAAAAAAAGTAGTAGAGGAAGAACATGAGCAAAACGAGATTGAGGTTTGTGTGATTGTGATTTGAATTCATCAAGTATCTTTTAATTGATTTTTTCTCTTTTTTTTTATGAAGATTATATTTGTATCTATCTATATTTTCATCTATTTTTATATATAGGGTTCAATTGAAGAATTGTTTTTCTTTCTCCATTACAATGGTTATAGTTATACAAAAAAAATAGTAAAGGAAGAACACGAGCAAAAAGAGATTGGGATTTGTGTGATTGTCAAATTTGTATATAGTAGAATACTTATATACATAGATACTTGTATTGTAATATTAACACAAGTTGAAATGGTGATTTGTGCATACAAGTATATCTGGATACATAAGTAATCTATCCAATTTAGAAGATTGATTAGGCAATACAAGGATAATTGAATACATTAATCCTATATTTTTTATAAACAAATACATGAGTTAACACCAAACCTCTAGTATTACAGAAAAAACTTGACCAAAAAGAGATTGACGTTTGTTGGATTTATCAATTTTTTTATACAAGCGAATACTTACACACTTTGATACCTACACATTTTATTATTTTCCATTTTTTATTGTTTCTATGTTGTCCAATGTACCCATCTTTTGTTTAACAACAATGTATATATATATACTATATTGTATTCATTTTTTTTAATAACAACAATGTATTCATTTTTCAAATTGTCATGTTCATATGTTAATTGTCATACTTTACCTTGCTTGATATATTAATACATTAAGTTTTTATAAATACTTGTATCCTTGATATGTTAATACTTTAAGTCTTATAAATAGAGATACCAATTTGAATTCAAAGTATTCATATGCTACACAATTATACATGTTCCTTATTTAGTTCATTGTAATTAAAACTGTATTAGTGTATAAATAGAAAAATAAAAATATATAAAGAAATACAACTAGAAAAAGATATAAATTGTAGTCATTTTTTATAAATACCATACTTATAGCTATTGAACTTCAATAACCCTATAAATATAGTTATTTTTGTAAGTTGCTCAAATAATAAGTCTTGACCTGCTAAAATGTCATTTGGGCTAATATTTGCCCAATATTTATTAGGTTAACATGGGCTAAATATTGGGTGACAATCCAACTTGATCAATCTTACCAAAAAAAAAAAAATTATATAGTTTTTCATGATTCAATTTGGGCTATATATTTAAATTAAATAAACTCAACTTTTAGATGGGTTGAATCGGGCAGGCCAAGACAAACTTAGTTAACAAATGGATGGGCTATTAATCAGCCCAAACTTAAAGCATGCTATGTTGGGCCTCATCATATTTTCATTAGTTTTTGGAGAAATTACCTTATTAGATATGTATTCATACTATATTTTATAATTCTACTTATATTTTTAAATAGTTGTGTATCGTATCATTAATTAAGAGTTTATTGTCATATATTAAGAAAGATACACTTAGATACATTGATTTTTGCTATTAGATATGTTTAAATAGGGAGAGGTGGGCGAGATGGAGAGGGGGCGAGTGAGATAGTCATGTATCTCAGATACATATAAATCATACTAGATACATTATATGTATGTAACTGGTGTAATTCTCATTATCTGAGATACTAGATACAAAAGGAGAGTGGCGTTTGGGATAAGAGGGAAGCAAGCGAGATTTGTTATGTATCTAGATACTTGCAAATCCACTTGAATATGATGTGTGTAGAATAAATTACACCTAATTTTGACATCATGTATCCAAAGATTCATGTATATGGAATTATTTGGACGCACTAAAATCTGGTAAGATCCGTAATATTGCAAACTAGATAGTATTTAAGTAATTAACTCCTAAACTAGTGGAATTTTCGTAAATTTTCCTTAGTTTTTTCACTCCTAGTCTTAAATATTGCATCTCATTTGCATTGCTAAATTTTTTTTTGAAATTCATGACCTTAAACATATGGAACACTAAACATATATCATAATATTTGTGTAATTATAAAAGTTTCTCATTCAGATCAAATAAAAAAATAATGTTTCCAAGTATAGAATCATATCATTTCTTTTAAACAAATTAAAAAATAAAAGTAAGTGTGTCACATATACTGAAACAAAAAAAATAAAAGGTATTTAAAAAAATAAAAATAAAGATTGACATACCTTCCATGGAAAAGCAAGTAAGGTTTGTATAGTTCAGATAAACGTATAGCCATATCAATCTTCCTTTTCAAATCCTTATAGGTTTTGTCTAAACGATGCCATAATAATACATTTGCCAACTCTACTATCTACAAACATATGAAATTAATTAAGCACAATTAGTATCATTGTAAATAGTAACTCCATTAATTAATTATTAACTATAAACTCATACATATTGGTCAACTTTATGAAATAATCATTTTTTAGCTTTAATAATTATATTGACAAATAGTCATTGTCCTAGAATTTCAAATTGCACAAGTGAAACTCTAGGACATTGGCTATTTTTTTAAAAGGCAGGATCGAAAGAGTAGTTCGATGGACATTATTTATATATGCATTTGCTTATTATGCCCCTAGCTCGACTATTAAAGTATTGTCTATTATGACTTAGATACTTTTCAAAAAAGAATAGGGCAGCGTTGGAAGTGGCTCATGAGTGCTATTTATAGTGAATTCACTTTTTTATGACCTCTAACTTTTTTATCTCATTTCCATATGAGATTTGCATAAAACAAATTTCACAACGAATCTTATTTGTATCAAGATGAAAAATATTACTATGCTAAAAAAAACAAACCTTTAATAATGGCCAATAATAGGTTGAGATGTATTTTTGAAAGCTATCCATGCTACTAAATAGTGTAGCCTTCCCCACTTTGATGATGTTTCCATTTTTGTTCATCCATGGATTTTTTGTGAAGTAATGAAATAAAAACGATTGAATATCTAAAGATTTTATGGGATTTATTTTCGAAGAACTTATATGATATATTAATTCTTGAGAAGGATAATGTTGATCATTTCCAATATGTGTTATAATTGAGGAAAGTATTGAGTTCACCACCATATCACCTGGAATCTGTAATTGAAGAAGTTGAAAATTAGGAAGATATATAACTTCACACACGCATATATATAAATAAATTGAAACGAAGAGAGGAGATACCATGTCAAGTATTGTATTTGGGTCACCAAAGCAAAAATTCAGTACTCCTTTACCATATCCTAAAATAAATGAATCCACAGTTCTGCAATTGCAAAATTGTATACATAAATGTTGTACTTTATTTTAATAATGTGTATTTCAGAATTTTGAATTTATGAATTCTGGTGATTTACTTACTTCACTCCTTCAATCCATCCCGGAAATGGCTCTTTATAAGTGCTAGTAATAATCGTTGGACGTATTATAACAAGTCGTAGATCTTCCTTATAGTGTCCTAAAAGCATTTCTCCCATTGCCTTTGTGAAGGAATATGTGTTTGGCCACCCATGCAAATTTGCCCTAAAACATCAAACATAAGACATATATATAACATGTTAAAATATACTGATAGCGTAATATTTATTTATATTACTCCATAAGTTAAATCATCCAACCTTTGAATGCCTAGATCTCTCATGGCTATTGTCACTTCCTTTGTAGTCAAGTTTTGATCTTCAAGTTCTTTGAGTTTTTCCTCTATCACTTTCCTCTCCACATCAATCTCTAATTTTGTGTTTTTGTTGAGTGTTTCTCCCAAAGCAAATGATTTTTCTGGTATTACTCCTTCACCTTCCCCACAAACATATGCTACATTGCATGTGACAGACAACGTTTATATGAAGATATTTGACTGAATATAAAATTTGTAAGATGTACATAATCAAAATACTCTTAGAACTTGTTGTAAATTATTAAAAAGAAGTTTGTAAGATTTAAAAACTAACCAGTGGATACATGGACAAGAATTTTCACATTTGCACATTTTTTAGCAAACTTGAGGACATTGAAGGCACCTAGAACATTAATATTCATTGCAATATCATATCTACAAGGGGAAAAAAATAGTTAATAACATAGTGAAATAAACCAATTAATTAATGGTTTGAATTAAAATTAAATACATTAATCATATGAAAATATACCTCTCATCAAATCTAGTAGTTGCTGCTGAGTTTATAATTATGTCAATTTCTTTAAACATCTCTGAATTTTCAATTCCAAAATCCTCTAATGAAATGTCACCAACAATTGGAAATACTTTCTCTTTTATAAGAGAATTTAGGTTATTTGCACCTATTTTTTCTCTTAGAACACTAAACAATTCAGTCTGCATAACCTGTGTGAAAACTCACAAAATATTCCGTCAAGATTTAAAGAAATAAGACGCACAAAGAAGTTAGGAGAATTCAACATCTATTTATTTACATTAAAAAAAAATAAGACATTTTATATAAGTAGGGGTCTTTTCATTTTCTGATTAAGAGAATTAATATAATTAAGACATTATATCCCTCATATTTTTCACGTGATTAATTTTTTAAATGTTAATTAATCCACAAGTGGGATATATCTAGGTCTAAACCCTACCATAATAATGATGTTTTCTTTGTGTATAACATAATTAAGGCATTATGTCCCTCATCTCCATGTGTTTAGTTTTTGGACGTACGTTAATTGAAAGGTTGGATTTTAGGTTTAAACCCCACATAGTAATGATCTTAGTTTTTTTTTTAATATAATAAAAAATAGGTTTTGAATAAAAATTAGAGACATCGATTATAATCACAAAATATGAAGAATGTTTTTGTATAAAATATTCCTTAATAGTATTATTGCTCTCTCTCCACCCCCTATCAATTTCTTCTTTATCTTATCTTTTTTTCTTATGAAATTTGTATGTCTCCCCAAGGGGCCATATAGAGTCCACCAGGTGCTCGAACACTTCACCTAAAGAACAAATGATCTAACTGGTTCGTTGGTTTTGGGTGGGTTTTTTAGTTGAGCTCAAATTCGAACAAAACCTTAAAATTCTAGATTCGTCATTGGACCTGTCCCCCAAACCCCCAAACAAATCTACATACTTATTGAATAAAAGAGAATTGTACGCACAAAGGCATAGATTTATATTTAGATTTAATCACCAGTGATGCTTCTTTAGTCTTCCTAATAGCCACCTCTAGATCAAGAGGAGGTTTTAGTCTTAAAATTGATTTTTTCTCTATAAATTTGAACTGATCAAGCTCTAAAAATAAGTATCAGATGTCAAATGAAAAAACAAAACACTCAAATAAACTAAGCAATGTATCGAATAATTAAATCAAATAAATAGTATGCATGCTTTACCTCTTCATTAAAACGTTTTCTGGCAGATTTTGTGTCTGAAGCTCTTACTAGAAGAAATAATTTTCTCACATTTGGTTGAATTCGAAGTATCTTCTCTACGAGAACTACATATTACCAAAACAAATTAAATTAGGGATATATATATAATTAAGAATATTTATATTTGGTGAATTTAATTTATATACATAGACAATTTAAATTCATTTACACTCTCAACACATCTTTTAAAATTTATAATAGATGATAGTTATTATTTTAAATCAGACAAGTAACTAATGTCAATCAAAAGATTAACATATAATTATCTAATAAATGATCCGATTATATAAATATTCTTAATTACGTCATCATTGCATCTAACTTATAGTCTGTTTGGGTTAAGCTCCTGAGAGTTCGAAGTTTTTTTAGAATTTTTTTTTAAAGAACACTTATTTTAGAGAATGAAGATTTTTGTGAAGATATAAGTGATTTTAATTAGCAACATAAATTGTTGTTTTTTCAACTTTTTAAACAGAGAGTCAAAACAGTAGAATCTAATTTTGCAAAAATAAGTACTTTTGATTATTTTTTAGGACAATATTACCATATCAAAAATGCATATTTATCAAATTAAAATTAGAATTAACTTTATTTTTAGGTATTTGACACTAAAAAATGCTCTTAAAAAATATTGATCAAACACAAATTACTAACAAAAATATTTTTCAAATAATTTAGTCAAAAATAAATTGTTAATCTTTCAAAACACTTTTCTAATAAGCACTTTTGATAAGAAGTAAATTTCTCAAAATAAGTTGATTTCAATAGTTTGACAATATTATATATTATATATATATATATATATATATATATATATATATAGAGAGAGAGAGAGAGAGAGAGAGACAGGGGAGAGGCGAGCTAGAGAGAAAGTGTACTCTTTGCAAGAAATCCGGTGGCACCAGTAATGAAAATAGTCTTGCCTTCTAGAAAAGGTTCCATGAGGATAATAAAAAATTAAGGGGTAAAAACACTTATTTATGAGATGATTAATATCTAATTAATCTCGTGTAAACTTATAAACAAAAAGAGTGATATATTGAAAATGAGAGTATTTGATTTATGAAACTCATGGACTCATCTCCCAATGTATATATAGGCAAAAAATAAATGATTGAAAGAAGGTTCACATTATTCAACATAGTTTGATTTCAACTCTTCACCTAATATTTAGGTCATTCATTTACCTTAAGTCAAGGGAAATAAAAGAATAGAGCGAAAGCAAACACTTAAACTCTTATTAAAAAGTAACATTTATGACCTTATAATTACAAGAAAAAGAACACTAATTGATTTTGTGATATCATTCTCCAATCAAAGATCTTGATCTAAAAAGTTCCATACATACTTTGTATGACATCCAAACCTCTCATTCTTTAGTTTTTGGTATTTTATATTTTTTCATTGATTAAAATTCAAGAAGGGAGTTTAAGTTATATATATATCGTCAATGCTATCTGATTATTCAAAAAATAACTATAGGTAAATCTTCTTAAATTGTGAGAGTTACATTTTTAAAAATAAGACTGTCTCTAATTACTTGTCCACTTTTGAATTGTCACACCTATTAAGAAATCAATTAATGACATAGTGAGTTTTATCATTTTATCCCTATTAATTATAAAGTGGATGAAAAGTTCTGCATTTTTAAAAGTAATTAGTCATTTAATTGAGGGTATAATAGGTCAAAATATTGTCCTTTCTTAATTTGTCAAAATGGATAAGTAATTAGGGACAACTATAAAAGGAAAAGTGGACTAGTAATTAGGAACAGAGGGAGTAGATTATTTGTTACCATCTTTTTTTAAACTAGAAGTTGATGCAAGCAGTTTCGTCGAATCAATGTTCAAATTTTGTATTTATATTAAAATATGTGCAAAATACAATTTATAGGATTCAATTACTAATTCCCTTATATTATCATTTTGAAATTTAATCAAAATTCATAAAGTTCAAATCATGATTTAACCGATCAATGGGAATCGACACATCACTGTTTGCGGGAGCAGTAGAGAGATCAATATGATGTCTGCTGACTTAAGGAAGTTGACTGACCTACCGAAACAGTTGGAGGCGGCTGAGCACATCCCATCCCACAAGAGTCAAGCCCTTCAAGGGGTTAAACGTGCCATATATGGATTTTTAGTGGACCCAAAAAATAAATCTTGCGGTAAGATTTTATCCGTATAAATGACCTATTGATATGAATTATTTGACACCGTACATGCATAAAACTCATTTGAATAAGATTATCTTAAATTGGTAGAGATTCCCTGTATTTGTTGGTCATGTGGAAAACATTTATTTTTTTGGTCAATTAGTAGAATTTATTTGTGAACACAAGATATATTGATTGATCCTGTTTGGTATGATTTTGGTAACTCATATAGCAAACATAAATAACTTGTTTTTTGGGCATATAAGTTTATATGTTTGCATTATAAAGAATATATGTAATACTTCGTATTTTTAAAGAGTTTATGTCTCGCTAGATATAAATTTTATTTTTAACAAAAAGAGATTGCTCGAATAATAAACTTAAACCATATATAATATATATAGTCGTAGAATCAAACCAATCACCTTCTCTAAGTACAAAATTGTATTCTATATCTAAGAGTGTCCTCCAATATAAAGGTATTTTTACATAAATTAAATTTAATTATATCCTAATATAGATATCAAACACCTATTCTCAATATGATTTTTTTAAACATAATTTCAATTTAATTATATCTCAATACAAATATCGAACATTATCTAATCAGAAAACAAAATATAAGCGTGGACCTTGATACACCGCCTAAAAGTTGGATAGAAAGTTGATAACCAATAGTATTAATTTAGCCAAAAGTTTGGTCATATTTAGATTTTTGACCCACTCCATTTTGTCTTGTAACAAGCCTGTGTGTCACCAACGAGGACGGTAGTAGAGTGGTAAATACTCTTTTATTCTTAATTAGAGGTTTTGGGAGATTGGTTCGAGTTTCCTTTGATACGGAGTCACCTTTGTTAGGGAGCACTTTACCCCTTAATATGAAATTTTTCTATACAAATTCATATTTAATTGGATTTTAATATGAACATTGAACACCGAACGAAAAATAAAAAAAATAAAAAAGGTAACATGCCCATGTGTCAGGAGGTCCAATTATTTATTTGTGTAGGTAAAATCATGTGAGTTTTTAAAGTTTTGTGTGTCCCATTTAATTTTATTTCTTATCAATTTTTGGTCCATTAAGCTTTATTAAAGAAGAAAACAAAAAAATAAGAGAAATTTTGTATATAGTTATAGTTTTTTCTTTAATTAGAAAATTTAGCGAAATTTTGTTTCTACAAATGTAGTAATATTATGATTTCAAAACAAAGCGGAATAATTGTATTCGTGCATGTAATAATACCCTATAATGGAATACATAATATCTGCGTACATAATAATAGTAAAATATATTGTATTACGTGTTATTAATAAGTGTATTTGCATGTTTATATATATATATATATATATATATATATATATATATATATATATATATATATATATATATATATTGTTTAATTGTATTTAGAGGATGATTATTATATCTACGCGTAGGGGTGTGCATTTGTTTTTTTAGTTTGATTTTGTCTTATTCTGTTTGGATTTTTCAATTTTCGATTTTGAAAAAGTGTAGCACAATCCGAATAGAAATATATTTAATTTTTTTTTCAATTTGGCTATGTCAATAATTAATAACATAATTAAAGTTATATTTGCAATTTGAAAAAGAAAAATATACAATGAGAAGTAATAATATTGAATCTCTTAAATATACTTTCTAATTTAAATTGCAAGTAAAACTTAAAACACAATACTTAAAATTATATCAATTATAGATGTCCAAACACAAAATATAAACTAAATCATAATGAAAGACAATAAGTAAAAAGGAACCAAAGTGGTGAACTCCAACTTAATTCTAAACCTAAATTTTATATAATTAATA
Organism: Solanum verrucosum; assembly: GCF_900185275.1. Classification (NCBI taxonomy): domain Eukaryota; kingdom Viridiplantae; phylum Streptophyta; class Magnoliopsida; order Solanales; family Solanaceae; genus Solanum; species Solanum verrucosum. Next base: position 2,215,985 of record NW_026019984.1, on the reverse strand, counting down.
ATATATATAAAAAATATTTTTTTATTTTTATTTTCTAATTCCGAAACCAAACTAATAAATCAAACTACAAACTAAATTCTTAATCCAAAATCAATCCAAATTAAAAGTCGATTCAATTTCATTTAATTTTTCAATTTAATCTCAATAGTTCACACCCCAATTTACATGTATGTGCTATAAAATCTCAAACTATCACTATATTCAATTAATCACATTGGACCATAATAGATAACTCATTACCATCCGCCTCAACCAACTATAATAACAAATAATAGTAACATAATATAAAACAAAAATCACTAAAAATACTTATAAATCTCACTACGAAAATTTTTTAATAAAAATTGCAGTTGAATCGTATAAATTAAAAACAACAAAAATATTTCAGCAAAGAGCATGTATGATAAAATCCATCAATTTTAGGTAACCCGCCATTTAACAACATTTATGTGTGGTCAATTTAGTTCATATTTGGCTTGTTTATTTTTATGTTCTAATATTCAACTTTCTTGCCGACACCTCTCATTAATTTTTTCCCTCTATATTATAAGAAAAAATATTTTATTTTATTTTCACAATCTAATCTTTATTTTAAGGATCGAACAATAAATAAAATAATAAATTATACTATATATATCACCCTTTAAATTATTAAATATAATAAATTCAATATCTTAAAAATTATTGAGAAAATGACTATTATTTAGTTAATAATAAGGGTAAATTAAAAATTAAGTGATAAATTATAGGGCAAATTACAGAAATCGCATACTTTTAAGGCAAAATTATAATCTATCCCTTAAAAGTTTATAATTACAGAAATCCCTCAAACGGATACAATAATATAAGCGCTGATACATTAATCTGATGCACGAGATACATTAATCGTTAAGTAAGATACATTACATTTTATACATGATACACTAATCTGATGTACATTTTATACATGATACACTAATATTATGCGCGAGATACAATAATATAAGCGCTGATACATTAATCTTATGCGCGAAAATGAGGATTTTTGAAAATTTGTAAAACTTATAGGGGATAATGATAATAAGTAATCTAACATGTGAGATTTTCGTATTTTTTCCCCTAAATTAGGCATATATTGATTTTTAAAATTGAACTAGTAAAAATGGACATATATTTCTAATATAGAAGACAAGTAAAGATTAACGGAGAAAGCTTTAACTTACATTTCATTCATATAGATACATGCTCCCCGTCTCAAATTATCTGCTATTATTCTTTTTACATGTCACTAACATAATGAATCATTAATTAAGAGAGGTTTTAACTATGTTACCCATTATTTGGTATTTGAACACTCATAACATCATTTTTATTTTTATTTTTAAAAACATTTTCCATGAAACACATGTGAGAATTGAAATTAAACTAAGATGCAACTTCAAATGGGAAAAAAATAATAATAGGAAAATAGGAATCAGGCCATGGGCTAGCTTCAAAGAGGAAACGAGATCTATTATTTGCATTTATTTTATTAATATGTAATACATACAAAAAGTTTGAATCAAAATTACTGAATAATAATAATATTATAGAATAAAGGCATAAGTGTCAAACACTCGATACAGATAAATATTTACGAATAAGTCGAAACACTCGATAAAGATAAATGTAAAAATTAGGCAAATCACATAGTATAAGAAGGAAATTACTTCCTATCCCTACTCTTTCATTAATTACCAAAAATCCCTTTTTTAGTGTATTTCGGATACATAATATAGCAGTGCAGATACTTTAATTAATAAAGGGCGGATACTTAAATTATTAAGTTGTTGGCACGGATACTTTTATTAATAACGGGCGGATACTTAAATTAATGGGTGGATGCATAATATAGCAGCGCGGATACTTTAATTAATAACGGGCGGATACTTAAACTAATAAAGTATCCGGTTAAGTTGAATTGGGGGAAAATAAGGGATTTTTGTATTTTAGTAAAAAAGTAGGGAAATATTGAGAATAGGTAAAGTAATGTTGTGTACTTAAGTAATTTGTCCATAAATATTTAGGAGTAAATGACATATATATACAACTATTATAGAAAATTAGCAATATATAGCCCATAATTAAAATGCATTTAATAGACCAAAAAATAAGGAGCACAAAGTAGCCCATTATTAACATACGGCAACTAATAGGGTTTTTCTTTTTTTTTGAGAAACCAACCGCCACACTCAACTGGCATTAAAGACGATACGTGGGAAACCATATAACTGCCAGAGATAATAAGCGATTCAGCATCCATAACTCCATAAATAAACTTCATGTCCAATACAAAAAATAATTAACGAGGTTCTACTACAAATTCAACAAATAAATGGCGTCTTTGATAGTGTTGATTCATCATAGCGGAGAATGGGATAGCACAAATAATTTTGTAAATTATTCCATAGATGGGGTAGTTATTACAACAAATATTGATTTCAACGGATTCACTCACTTGATTTCAAGCCATCTAAATGTCGATACTTCCTTGAATTCGTTTGAATTTCATTATAAAATTGATGAAAATTCTATGCCTATGTGGATACGAAACACAATGGGATTACAAGTATACTTCGAATTGAAAAAAGGTTCAGGAAACTTCAAAGACTATCCATTGTGCATAACTTGGAAAGCTATAGATATTCATCATACACTTTCAATTATTGGAGAAGAATATGAGGAGGTCGATACCCAAATCATACCACATAGTAACACCAATGCAGACAATTTGAGTGTAATTGAATATAATGACATGGCTGCTCGGCAGATTACATATTTTCAACACTGCAATATTATTGAAAGTGATGCTGCTAACGTACCCTCAGAAGGTCAACTATATAAGGATAAGAAGATTTTGAAGTCTGTCATTGAAAATTATGCAATTCGAAAGAAGTTTCAATTTAAAGTGAACAGATCAAGTTCATCAAGGTATTATTCAATTAGTATAAGTAGAATATGAATCTATGTTATCTATTACAACGTATACCTTTTCAAAAATGGTATACTTTATGAATCCAATCACTTATAAATTTTACAAGTTGACAGAAATTAATATTATCAAAAGATTGGTTTTTATCACGTGATTGCATAGTCATGTATACAATGCATTATTGTATACATATTCATGTATTCATTCACTCAAAAAATTAAGTAGAGTATCGAGTTATCTTTTATCATGACTGGGTTTTTATCACGTGAATGCACATTCATGTATACATTGCATTCGTGTATACATATACGTGTATTCATTCAGTAAAACTTTGTATACATTTCAGATTCTTCCTTCAGTGTGTAAATGAGGATTGCACTTGGAAATTAAAATACTCAGCATTGCACAAGTCAAAAATATTCAAAGTGAGACGATTCATTGCTAAACACACTTGTGCTGCAAAGGATACCTGGAAGTACTTGCATGGCTAAAATTTGAAGTTTTGGGTGGAGAATCTACAAAATCAGAATCAGAATCTCCTTTTTTAGGAGTAATTTTAGGAATTGTTTTCTTAACCATGACAATTGCTACCCACAAACAATTACTATCTCCTAAATTTTCACCAAAATATATAAACCCAAATCTTTAAATCTTAAAAACAATGAAAAGAGTTGAGAACAAAATACAAAGATGAATAAAAAATAGACACATAGTATATTTTTACGGAAATAATTCTAAAAAGTAACATCAACTATTGTATAAGTGAATGGAAGAATAATGGTTAAATATTTACAATATCAATAAAATCTAACTAAATTAACGTGGAAAAGAGGAGAAAAAAAAGGAAAAACTGACCCACTACCCAATAAACTCAAATAACTTCTCATAGAATAACGTGGGCTAAAACATGCCAATTTCAATTTTAGAAAAGCTTTTTTTGTTATAAAAATTAAAAAGGGCTAAATATTGCCAATTAATAAAAAGAGATTACATGCTGTGCCATTTGTTCAATATTTATGAATAAGTCGGCCCAAATGAAGAGAGAGTGGTCCAAACCATTTAGAGCCCTCCTTAGCCCAATAAGTGATTGGCCCATTAATATAGATGCATATTGGACCTAACAATCCGAAAACCGAACCAACTCCATCTCTCTCCAAATGAAAAAATTGAACCTCGCCATTTTTTTTCAACGGAAAAGATCTAAATAAATTCTAAAAGTATTCGAAAGTATCGTTCATGAATATTAGTAACAAAGGATATATCTGGTATTAAAAGGAAAAATAAAAGGAACCAATAAAAGAGGAAAAAAGAGATAAATAAAAAGTAGGAAAAAAATAAATAGAAAAAATAAACGAATTAATTCATCTTTATACATACAAAAAAAAAAAAAAGGAAGGAAAACAACACTACTTTTTGTAAAACAATTTTTTATTGCAAACAATACATCATTCTTATATAATATGATGAAGAAGAATTAATTAATTAATATATAATTCCTAGAAAATGTGCTTGACAGCTCCAGGAAGGTGAGTGTTCATGAAATAATCTTCCCATTTGATGCAACTTGGATCAAAGTTGAGCACACCATCCATCTTGTGTTCTTTCATTGTCATTCTCAATCTCTTAGTATTAGCATCATCAAAGCTAATAAAAAAAAGTTTAGAAGTAAGTATAATTTTTGAAATTTATAACTTAAATAAGAGTATCGGGGGGGAGGGGGGGGGGAGAGAGTAGGTTAAGTTTAGACAGATTAAAATTGATTGAGTTAATAAATAATAAATAAATAGGTCTTGATCCGCTGAAATGTCATTTGGGCTAATATGTATTAGGTCAAGATGAGCTAAATAATGAGTGATAATCCACCTTGATCAATTTTTTCATGGTTCAATATGTGGTATACATTTAGATCAAACAAATCCAACTTTTAAATGAGCTTAATCGAACAGGATAAGATAGACTCAGTTAATAAATGAACAAGTTATTAATCAACTCAAACTTAAATATGACCTTATTATATTTTCACGCGGTAGTTTTCTCACTCCTAGTCTTAAACATTGCATAGCATTTGCTTTGCTATAAAACTTTTGAATTTGTAATCACATATACCATAATATTTGTGTGACTTTAAAATTTTCTCATTTATATCAAATAATAGAAAATATATATAAAGTTAAACTTTTTCAAGTACAAAATCGTATTATTTCTTTTAAATAAATTAAAAATAAATGTGTAACATGTACTGAAACGGAGAAAATAATTGAGAAATTTAAAGAAAAAAATAAAGATTGACGTATACCTTCCATGAAAAAGCAAGTAAGGTTTGTAGAGTTCAGATAAACGTATAGCCATATCAATCTTCCTCTTCAAATCCTTGTAGGTTTTGTCAAAACGACGCCATGATAATACATTTGCCAACTCTACTATCTATAAACATATGAAATTAATTAAGCACAAATAGTCATTGTCCTAGAGTTTTAAATTGCACAAATGAATTCAATTGTAGGACATTGACCATTTTTTAAAGGCAAGATCGAGAGAGAAGTCCAATGAACATTATTTATATAGTATATGCATTATTTACGTACTTGTTATGCCCCTAGCCCAACTATTAAAGTATTGTCGAATTTCAATCAACTTTTAGAGCCTCGTAATTTTTTTCATTGGATTTTAATCTGAAAGACGCCTCAACATTTAAATTCCATAATTTAGAGGTAAAATTTATAAATAATCTACTTTTCAATTTTTATGCTTAAGATATACTTTTCAAAAAATAGGGCCGCATTGGAAGTGGCTCATGAATCATGAGTGCTATTTATAGTGAATTCATTTTTTATGACCTCTAACTTTTTAAATCTCATTTCGATATGAAATTTACAAAAGACAAGTGTCACAACGAATCTTATTTGTATCAAGATGAAAAATATTACTATGCTAAAAAAACAAACCTTTAATAATGGCCAATAATAGGTTGAGATGTATTTTCGAAAGCTATCCATGCTGCTAAATAGTGTAGGCTTCCCCACTTTGATGATATTTCCATCTTTGGTCATCCATGGATTTTTTGTGAAGTAATTAAATAAGAATAATAAAATATCTGAAGTTTTTAGGGGATTTATTCCTGAGGAACTTATATGATATATTAATTCTTCAGAAGAATAATATTCATCATTTCCAATATGTGCTATAATTGATGCAAGTATCGAGTTCACAACCATATCCCCTGGAATCTGTAATTCAAGAGGGTAAAAGAATTAGGAAGAGATACAACTTCACTTGTACTTGGTAAACATATTATTATTATTATTTATATAAAAAGAAGAAGCTCTTACTATAATTTAGGAAAGAATTTAAGTATGATCATAGTAATATGATAATTTTTTATATTATCAGGTCACTCAAAAAATATTTATAACTAGTTTTTCATAAAAAGTGGAATATGTAATTTTAAAAATAAGATAAATTATTTGCTATAACATGTAATTGACAGGATGACAGTAAACATTTTTGATAAATTGGCATTGTATGTAACTTATAAGAAAGTTCTGTTCTTTTTTTTTTTGGGAGATATAGTATTTTCGTTTTTAATTTATGTGACATAGTAAGACAGATTTGAAACTTATGTTCTCTAGTTTCTAGAGAGTTATTTGGGTTCTAAATTAATAATGTATATAATATTAAATATTTTTTTAAGACAAACACAAGGGTTCAGATAAAGTTAATTAGTAGATTCTACTGAATGTGTCTGCTACCTCTACCTCTTGACAACAGTTTGAACTGACATAGAATTTAAGAATGAAAATGAAGACTTTTTAAAACTTGTTATCTAAAAAAGCCAACACATTTATGTGGTTATAAAACTTTTGAAACATGTGATGTTTAAGCATATCGTATATAATTATGGAAAAAAAAATTAAAACAATAAAATAATATACCATATCAAGTTTTGTGTTTGGGTCACCAAAGCAGAAATTCATTACTCCTTTACCATAAGCCAAAATGAAGGAATCCACGGTTCTGCAATTGCAAAATTGTATACATACATAAGATATAAGCTAGAGATCATGAGTCACCTCTTAATTAAATAAATGTTGTACTTTATTTTAATTACACTATAACAAAAATAATTTTTAGTGGCAATAAATATTGACATTAATAAAGAGTGCTAAAGTCTTTACCGGCATAAGTTAAGTGCCATTAGAAGCAATGTCGCTAAAGGCTTTAGGGACATATACAAAGAATGCTAATTGCCGCTAAAAATACATATTTCTTAATTGCCGCTAATAATAATTTTTGATGTAGTGTTATCTCAAGAATTTGAATAATAATAGTTGTTCATTAGTGTATTTCAGAATTTTAAATTTATGAATTATGGTGATTTACTTACTTTACTCCTTCGATCCATCCTGGAAATGGCTCTTTATAAGTACTTGTAATAATCGTTGGTCGTATTATTACAAGTTGTAGATCTTCCTTATAGTGTCCTAAAAGCATCTCTCCCATTGCCTTTGTGAAGGAATATGTATTTGGCCACCCATGCAAATTTGCCCTAAAAAATCAAACATAAGAAATATATAACATGTTAAAATATACTGATAGTGTAACTATTTTTTTTCAATATCTATTTATATCCAACCTTTGAATGCCTAGATCTCTCATGGCAATTGTGACTTCCTTTGTTGTCAAGCTTTGAGCTTCAAGCTCCTTGAGTTTTTCATCTATCACTTTCCTTTCCACATCAATGTCTAATTTTGAGTTTTTGTTGAGTGTTTCACCTAAAGAGAATGATTTCTCTGGTATTACTCCTTCACCTTCTCCACAAACATAAGCTGCATATGATAGAAAATGGAAAATAATGTTATTCTATTTTAATTTATGTGTCTTAATTTAACTGGACACAAAATATTAAAAAGTAAGGAAGATAAGACAAGTCCTCTTCAAGAAACTTTAGCAATAATAATAATTAAAAGTTCACAAATCTCATAGTGTTAAAAGCTAATTATATTATATTCCTACTCTTTTTTCAAATTACAAAAATCCCTTAAAATTGAAGGATTTCGGATACATCACTCAACGTCTCAATACATCGCGTCCCGATACATTACATTTGTTGATATAAGACACACTTGTACCAATACATCACTCAACGTCCCAATACATTATCTTTGTTGATACAAGACACACTTGTACCGATACATCATTCAACGTTCCGAAAACATCGTGTCCCGATACATTACCTTTGTTGATACAAGACACACATGTATTGATACATCACTCAATATCTCAATGCATCGCGTCCCGATACATTACATTTGGTGATACAAGACACATATGTCCCGATACATCGCGTCATGATTCATTGCGTATGAGTGATATATATATATATCCGAGAATAGGAGAGAGAGTGAGAAAAATTGGAATTTTTTGTCACTTTTTTCAAATGGTAGGATATTTTAGAGAAAATTGTAAAATAAGTTGTGTATTTAGGTAATTTTCCCAATAATAATGTATATTCTTTTTATTTTAATTTATGTGGTGATGTTTTAACTGAATACAGAGTTAAGAAAAAAACATTTGAAAATTATGGTTTAGAACGTTAGATTATTTCTGAATAAAGAAGTATGACATTTAGTAGCAAAGTTAGGATTTTCACCAAGAATAATTTCAACTATATAAAACAAAACAAACTGTATATACAATTTCGAATGAATCCCTTTTGCCCTCTAGTTCTACCGCTGATGACCCTTTGTTTTGAATAAACTAAAAAGAAAAGTACTGTCACATAAAATGATAAAAGAGAGTATAATATTAAAAAAAAAGTCACATATTTATTTTCCCACAAATAAATAACATAAGGAGCCTTTATTAAGAAATCTAAAAACTGACCAGTGGATACATGAACAATTATCTTCACATTTTCACATCTTTTAGCAAATTTGAGGACATTAAGGGCACCTAGGACATTGATATCCATTGCAATATCATATCTACAATAAGAAGGAAAATAATAAAATTATTAGTTTAAAAAATCAAATTAATGTTTTGCATTAAAAATTTGAATACAATCATATATATATATATATCTATATTTATTATATATACCTCTCATCAAATCTAGTAGTTGCAGCTGAGTTTATGATTATATCAATTTCTTTGAACATTTCATCTTTCATCTCTGAATTTTCAATTCCAAAATCCTCAAATGAAATGTCACCAGCAACTGGAAATACTTTCTCTTCTATGAGAGAATTTAGGTTATTTGCACCTATTTTTTCTCTTAGAACACTAAATAATTCAGTCTGCATAACCTGTGTGAAAACTCGCAAAATATCCCGTCAAGATTTTTTACTAAGAGGATTCAAAATAAAAATAAAATAAAATAAAAACATAAAAAAGAAGCCACGATGATCCAACATTTGTTATAAATAATTATGAGACCTTTTATATACATTGTAATTTTATAAACAAAGGAGATTCAAATAAATCCTTGCGATCCCTAGCTCTGCTCTATTTAATATAGAGAAAATTTCAGAAATAGTAAATATAATAGACATAATAAGTCTTTATAGCTATAGTTTCGATAATTGCACTCCATAGCTATAGTTTTGTTTGCTATGGAGGTTGCGGTTGTATATTTCGATCTGTTTGTATATTTCGCTTGCGAATATACAAATAGGGTAGGTATATACAAATTATGTACATTTACGAATTTTTCAGAACTCTGTTTGTATGTTTCACTTGCCAATATACAAACAGGGTAATTTATCATGATTTTTTGATAAATCGTATACAAATAGTTAGAGTAAGCATATACAAAAATTCTCGATTTATACAATCAAGAATCGAATTTTACAAATTCTAGATTTATACAAATCGGGCGAATAACAAGATTGAGCGAAACTATAGCTGTGAATTAGAAATTCCCAAAACAATAGCTATTGTATTTAATATAGTTTGATGTTCAATGTAAAAATTCCAAATATTTTATGTGTAGAAAAATTCCCGTGTCATTTTTAGACGTTAATTGATAGATAGGAGTCTTTTCATTTGCGTATTAAAGATAAACTAATATAATAAATAATATATATATATATATATATATAAATTAAGTTTTTAATAAAAGTCAAGAAGCAAGGTCCTTTCATAATAACAAAATAATGGAGAATGTGTTGTTTACCTAAATTAAACCATAGGACTTAATATAAAATATTCCTTTTTTGTACCTAAATTAAACCATGGGACTTAATATAAAATATTCCTTAATAGTATATATTTATGTTCAAATATATTAAACAGAATCTACCTAAACCAAATTTGTCGAAGACTTTTTCCCTAATTTCAAGAAATTAAGAAAAGCTTTTAGTCTTAAAATTGAATTTTAATTCTGAACTGGTTGATCTCTAAAAATAAGTATCAAATGTCGAATGAAATTTTAAAAAAAATCAAATAAATTTAATGATCTATCGAATAATTAAATCAAAAGAAACAATATATATGATTTACCTCATCATTAAAACGTTTTCTGGCAGATTTTGAGTCTGAAGCTCTTACTAAAAGGAATAATTTTCTCACATTTGGCTGTACTCGAAGTATCTTCTCTACGAGAACTACATATTACAAAAACAAATCAAAGGACATATATAAATAGATAATTTAAATTCATTTACACTCTCAACATATCTTTTTAAATTTATAATTAATAGATGGTAGTTATTATTTTAAATCAGAGCACTTTTCTAATATGCATCTTTTATAAGAAGTAAAATTTTCAAAATAAGTTGATTTCGAAAACTTGACAAAACAGACTATAATAACAAATTATATTATATGTAAAGAGAAAGAGAGAGTGTGTGTACTCTTTGCAAGAAAACCAGTGGCACCAGTAATGAAAATAGTCTTGCCTTCTAAAAAAGGTTCCATGAGGGCAATCAAAAAATTAAGGGGTAAAAGAACTTGTTTAATTAGAGATAATTAATATCTAATTAATCTCATGTACTAAACAAAAATAGTGATATATTGAGAATGAGAGTATTTGATTTATGAAACTCTTGGACTCATCTCCCAATGTATATATAGGCAAAATAATTGGAATAGGCTTCACTTTTTTCAACAATTAATATTGTATAATTCATGCACTTACCTAATATTTAGGTATTCATTATTCCCTCCGTTTCATACTCCCTCTATCCCTAATTACTTGTCCACTTTTTCTTTTATAGTTGTTCCTATTGACAAATCAAGAAAGGACAATTTTTTTTACCTATTATACCCTTAATTAAATGACTAATTACTTTAAAAAATGCAGAACTTTTCATCAACTTCATAATTAATAGGGATAAAATGGTAAACTCACTATGTCATTGATTGATTTCTTAATAGGTGTGTCAATTCAAAAGTGGACAAGTAATTAGGGACAGAGGGAGTATTAGTTAATCATTTTATTAAAAGGAAAAATCATTGTGGCCAGAATTTGGTCAGAATGGTAAAATAACATATTTCATACTATGTTATTTTACCTTTTTGAATATTTTTACCCAATTTTAATATCTTTTAATTAAAAAGTTGAAAAAGATCAGTTTATTTTAAAATAAAAAGAACATTATAGACTTTTTAAATTTCTGGCCAAATTTTTTGGCCCTAATAGCTGTCTCATATTAGTTTTCCACCTTAAAAAATCAAGAAAACATTATTTAATTTTTTCCTATTTTATCCTAGCAAATAAAATAGTATTTGAAATCAAAATTTCTAATTAAAGGTAAAGAAATCTTATATTTGTCTTATCACACCTGATTGTTACTTTTAATTTATGAAAAAGGACAAATATACCCATGAACTATCGTAAATGGTATGCAGATACCTCTGTCATACTTTTGGGACATTGGTGCCCCTCTCGTCCAAAAACTAGAGCATATATACCCTTTATACTAACGGACATACACGTCATAATCTTATCCACCGACACGACATTTATTAATTATCGGATCAATGAATAAGATTGCACCACGTGTCCCTATTTAGTCTTCCGTTAGAGTGAAGGGCATATATGCTCTAGTTTTTGAACGGCGGGGGCATCAATGTCCCAAAAGTATGACAGAGGGTATCTGCATATCATTTACGATAGTTCGGGAGTATATTTGTTCTTTTCCCTTTAATTTATCACACTAATAGGGGTTTAGTTCTTTTTTAGTTGAGCGTCTATTAGAAATAATCTCTCTATCTCACAAGATAGTAATAAAATTTGTGTACAGTTTTCTATCCTCTCTATATCCCAATTACTATAAAATTACACTAAATATATTATTATATATCAATTTCAATAGTTAAACATTGTAGAAATATATATTTTTTATTTTAGAACGGATAGAGTTGTTATTAGCACTCCTAAATTGACATTGACTTGTACAATTATAAGTATTTAAAACGAGTTTTAATTTATTGGAGAACATAGCAAAGTTTGTATCATATTCATGGATTTACGTAATCAATTTCTACTTTCCATAGTCCTTTAATTTTTTATTTTATTTTTTAAGAAATTCAAACTATTATTTTTTTTGGAAAATATTTTTTTCTTTTCATAATATGATATGTTATGGTTAGAATTTTCATTTTGGAGTTTCAAAATATGAAAAAATATGAAGAAGTAAATATATGAAAAAGTTGAAAGGAATTAACATTTACTATATATTTATAGATACACAATTTTTTTTTAATCTAAAGTGTAATTTTTCATAGAAAGAAATTCGGATAACTCTTTTATTTCTACTTAGCTCCGTCCTCTGCATATATGACAATTTTTAAGTATTTGAAACAGTAAATCATATAACATTACTTGAAAGTATAGTTATCTATAATCATCATCGTTTGTCGTTATCATGATCTCTCAGTTTATTTTAAAATAAAAAGAATATTATAGACTTTTTATATTTTTGGCCAATTTTTCTGGTCCACTAGACGATGGGGGCCCGCTTGACCAACGGCCATCATACTATGATCATAGTATGATAATAGCTGTCCCATATTAGTTTTCCACCTTACTAAATCAAGAAAACATTAATTAATTTCTTCCTATTTTATCCTAGCAAATAATTCTTTTTGAAAGTGTTCACATTTGTTTGTAAGATTTCCAAGAATTTTTTAAGGGATGAATTAATAAAATTATCTTATTAATTATAATTTCTTAATATACGTGTAAAAAAGAAATTGATAAACTAATACGAAACGTGTGGAGTAATTGATTTTGTGAGATCATACTCCAATCAAAGATCTTGTTCTAAAATGTTCCATAACATACTTTATATGACATCCAAACACTTAACCCTTACTATATTAAAAAAAGTAGCATTTATGACCCTAATTACAAGAAAAAGAACACTAATTAATTTTGTGAGATCATTCTCCAATCAAACATCTTGTTCTAAAAAGTTCCATAATATACTTTATATGACATCCAAACAACCTCTCAATCTTTTTAGTATTTTTATTGTTATCATATTAATTATTCCCTCGGTTCATTTTTACTTATCTAACATTTCAAAAATAGATTTTGATCAATTGGTATAATTTATTTGTGAAACACAAGATATATTGATTGATCCTGTTTGGTATAATTTTGGCAACTCACATTGCAAGATAGTTGACTAGTTTAACCAAGAAACATTATTTTCTCTCAATTATCGAACCAAGAATCTGGTGAAAAATCGAACTAATCACCTCCTCTAATCACAAAATTATATTCTATTTCTAAGAGTCGTCCTAGTCAAAAGCTGCATTTGTCTTACGTATGAAATTTGTCAATGCAAATTTTAAATTTAATTGTACTTTCAAATGAGAAATCAAAATATAAGCGTGGACTTTGATACATGCCAAAAGTTGGGTAGGAAGTTGATAACCTATAGTATTAATTTGGCAATATTTAGATTTTGACCCACTCCATTTCTAAGTCTTGTGCATATTAGTATTGTATAGTGTAACATGCGCATGTGCCATGAGGTACAATTATTTCTTTGTGTAGGTAAAATCATGTGGTTAGATCTTAAAGTTTTGTGTGTCCCATTTAATTTAATTTAATTTATAACCAATTTTGGTCCATTAAGTTTTATTAAGAAAAAGAGAAACTTTTGTATATATTGTCCATTTAATTTAATTTCTTTAATTATGAAATATAGTGAAATTTTACTTAATACAAATGTAATAATAGTCTTTTGGGATGGCTCAGTTGGTTTGGAGGGTGATTATCCACACGGATGATCCGAGATCGATCCCCCCTAAATGTCTTCTGAGTCGAGCCTGTCGCACAGGGCTTGTCTAGTGTGGTTTACATGCCATTACACAGTGAAGGGTTTATCTAGTGCGCACAAAGTGTTCACCATAGAGTGCTCACCCGAAGGGTAGAGACTGTGGCAGAGGTTGTAGCGGTTGCGGATTATCCTAGGGTTCCAGAAACAAATGTAATAATATTTTGATTTAAAAAATGTAACAGAATAATTGTATCGGTATACATAATAATAGTGAAATATATTGTATCAGATCATTTACACACTATTAAAAATAAAGGTTTTTTCATTTATTTTTCACCTAACCAATTCACTGGAAAAATTCATGGTGAGAAACAAATTCTCAATGAAATAATGAGAAACTTTGAGAAAAGTACTAAAAACGCTCCTAAACTCGGCGCGAATTATTAGTTTCATCACTGAATTATTAACAACCTTAAAAACCCATTTTTACTTGACTAACTGAACTACTTAAATATACCCTACGATCTTGCAACATGAGTGAAATACACTCCTAAAGTCTCGCCAAGTTTAGGGGTGTTTTTAACATTTATCTCGACTTTTTATTAGGAGTCTCATGCTCCTGCAAGTGTTTGAGACCACTTGCTAGGTTACGTGGCAGATTAAAAGTGCATCTAAGTTTTGTTAGTCAAGTAGAGAGGTGTTTTTAAGACTGACAATAGTTCGAGAACGAAACTAACAATTTATGCAAAGTTTAGAGGTATTTTCATTACTTCTCTTGAGAAGCTTTCTAATTTTTCCATGTAAAGACTATTTTTCTATTCTCACTTAATTCAATCAAAATATTTATAAAAATAGTCACTAAACATTTTTCAGTCGAAAATTTCAATGAAAATATAGTGACTTTTAATTGTGATAATATATCTATAGCAGTATGGGTGTTCACGGGTCGATTTGGGTCGGTTATTGGTCAAAACCAAAACCAATTTAATCAGTTTTAAAATTATCAAAATCAAACCAAATCAAATATAATATCCATTTATCGGTTTGGTTGTTACAATTTGGTTTGGTTTGGTTCCGTTATTCGATTATTAAGCATACACGAAAATTAAAAAATGGTTCATTCAAAAGAGGAAAAAAAGACGACAGTTCATACAAAACGAAAAATAGTTAGTATGACTAACATTACAGAACTTTCTATCACTTAATTTACGGTAAATAAAGCTTCAAAATTCATCATTTTGGCCTAGAAAGAAGAGACAATGACATTCCTAGTCCCTCCAAGAATTGTTATAGACATTCATATACAAAAAACCAATAAGATAAATGTTCTCGTCTTGCACGTTTTTACTTTCATAAATAAATTAAAATAATTTTGATGAAAACATATAGAAGATATTTAAAATTATTTATTAAAATAATATATCATGCATGTATAATAATAAAATATGTGTATATAGTTTATCGGTCCATTTCGATTATTTCTTCGATTTTTTTTTTTGACAAAATCAAAACCTTAATCAAATCCTATCAATTTTTAAAAATCTATAACCAAACCAAACCCATACTCAAACCCAAATTATATAGATTTGATTCGATTTGAATTGATTTTATTCATACCGTGAACACCTTATATATGGGTCATTTACTAAAATAACCCTATACAGTGAAAACCCCTATATAGCAGAATATACAATATTCACCTATATAAATTAATATTTGATCATAAAATTTCAAAAACGTGTTTTTACTCTCAGTTAGTCACATTTTCACTCAATTTTTTTTTATATATATTCCTTCCGTATAAAATCAAAACCTTAATCAAATCCTATCAATTTTTAAAAATCTATAACCAAATTAAACCCATACTCAAACCCAAATTAAATAGATTTGGTTCGATTTGAATTGATTTTATTCAAACCGTGAACACCCTATATATGGGTCATTTACAATATAACCATATACAGTGAAAACCCCTATATAGCAGAATATACAATATTCACCTATATAAATTAATATTTGATCATAAAATTTCAAAAACGTGTTTTTACTCTCAGTTAGTCACATTTTCACTCAATTTTTTTTTTATATATATTCCTTCAGTATAAAATTATCTATCATTATTCTCTTTTACATGTTACTAAAGAATCATTAATTAAGAAAGGTTTTTAACAATGTTATCATTTATTGATATATGAACAAGTATAATATATCATCCATAATTAAGATATTTTTGTGGGTTTTTTAAGAACAATAACTGTCAAGGATAAAAAAAATATAATTTGTCTTAATTTTTAAATAATAAATAACTTAATAATTATATTTAAAAATTATGATAAATAATTCGAAACGGAGGCAATAATTCTGTCTATCCCCAGGATATTGTTTTAAAATTAGATTTGAAAGAAGAGGAAAAGCATATAGAAACGTGGATTCTCTATTTAATCACAATTTTTTTGTATCCAATTGAGAGTTTTCTTATTTTATGGTATATGATATATCAATCAAGAAAATTCAACGTGTAAATATATACACGGTTCTGTGCAGTATGAGTTTAATATATATTATTTTTTTATCTCAATTTATATAATGCAGATAAAATTTGGATAATTTTTTATTTAGCTTTTAAATATTTTAAATTGTAATTACTTTGATTTATAATATTTTTATGTAATTTTTAAATAATATATATTACTCATTTTGTTCAAATTTACGTGACATATATCTTTTTTACTCTGTCTCAACTTATGTGACACGGATAGAATTTTGAAAGCCAATCGAATTTTTTATATAATTTTTAAATATTTAAAATTGTTATTGTTGTGATTTATAATATTTTTATGTATTTTTTAAATAATATATATTATTCTCAATAAGCCCCTATTTATGTGACAACTAGTAGAGTTTTGAGAGTCAACCAAATTTTTTAATATTTTAAGTTGTTAAATATTACTATGATTTATAGTACATTTTACGTAATTTTAAATATATAAGCAACAATTTTATGTCGTAAACTATTTGTTCCAGAAAATCACAACCTCATACACAATAATTGAAGCGTTAACTACAAGGCTTAGAAGTAATTTTATTCACAAACTGCTAAAATAAGTACCACGAAATAGACAAGTGAAGCAACACCACTTTTTTCCTATGTATATTTCTAATCTAAAAATATACATATGTTTAGCCTTGTGGTTAAATATACATATATTTTTTCCAAGAAAACGAGTTTCATGAAAACATCTCCCTTATATATATAATAGAAGTATGAAAAACAAATTCCAATGGCATTCGACATTGTTTGTCCCCCTCACCCTCCAATCCGCCCTCCCCCCATTTTTCGATTTTTCTAAATTTCTTTTATAAAAGATTTTTTTAAAAAAAAAAACTCTAACTTCATCTTCTCATTCAAATATTAATTTAGATATTATTTTAATTTTGTTTTAAAAAAAATTCTACCCCACCTAACCCCCTGCTTCAAAAAAAAAATTCTCGTTTTGTGTTAGATATAATATGAGTTAATATCTCAAAAGGTCACTCAACTTTAGGAACTTATCTAGTACATTCATTAAACTTTATTTTGTATCAAAAAAATCACTTAACTTAGTTCTTTGTATCAAAAAAGTCACTCAATCATATTCATCATTAAAAAAAAAAATTAAATCACAAATAAATTATTTTTTATATTACGTTCATGATTAAGCTACTAAATAAATGACTCAAAATTATCATTTCATTATAAAATTGAAAATAAAAGATAAATTTATCAAACTTGAACCTAAAATTCCTCGCGTCATTCACACAAACAAGAAATTGATTAAATCATCACAGCAAATGTTGTTATACCGTCAAATGAAGCCGTAGTAATTTATTAGGGAAAAGGGTCAAATATGCCCCTAAACTATTTGAAAAGGTCTAGATATACCCCTCGTTTAAAGTTTGGCTCAATCGTGCCCTCGCCGTCCAACTTTTCGTCTAGATATGCCCTTATGGGCGTTAAATGCCAAATGGAAATGCCACGTCATTTTTACATTACCACGTGGCATCTATATTAAAGGGAAAAGGGTCAAATATACCCCTAAACTATTCGAAAAGGTCTAGATATACCCCCCTTTTAAATAAACTACCCGACCCGTTTTCAACAATTTTTTTTTGGGTAAATCCCGAAAATGAGTAATTGACTAATAAAAAATAGGAAAAATATGATTTTTTTTTTTATAAAATTAACGCCAAAAATTCGCAAATAAATATAGTAACCTTAAATTCAACAATTTTTTTTAAATTTTATTTTTTTTGATAAATAACGAAAATGAGTAATTGATTAATAAAAATATGAAAATGACTTTATGCTGAATTTTTAGGTTATATTTTTCATACTTTTTATTAATCAATAACTTATTTTCGGGATTTATCGAAAAAAAATAAAAAATTTAAAAAATTGTTGAAATTGTTGAATTTAAGGTTACTATATTTATTTGTGAATTTTTGGCGTTAATTTTATATATTTTTTTCATATTTTTCCTATTTTTTATTAGTCAATTACTCATTTTCGGGATTTACCGAATTTTTTTTGTTGAAAACGGGTCGGGTAGTTTATTTAAAAGGGGGTATATCTAGACCTTTTTGAATAGTTTAGGGGTATATTGACCCTTTTTCCCTTTAATATAAATGTCACGTGGTAATGTAAAAATGACGTGGCAATTCCATTTGACATTTAACGTCCATAAGGGCATATCTAGATGAAAAGTTGGACGGCGAGGACACGAGTGAGCCAAACTTTAAACAGGAGGTATATCTAGTCCTTTTCGAATAGTTTAGGGGCATATTTGACCCTTTTCCCTAAAATATATGGACAACTGCTATTAAATTTCTAAATCAATGGTTGTTTTTCACTATTTATGCACTTCAGTTTTTGGTGTATAGTATACAAATAGATATTTAAATTTGTATAAAAGTTGAACAAATAGACACACATACTTTACGTGGTATCCGACATGATAATTCATATCGTACGTATTGTATTATGAGTTATGCCACATAGATTCATATTCAACTTTATACAGGTCTAAGTAATAACCAAAACTGGAGGAGCTTCATTCCAGCTAATTGTTAGTAGTAGAAGTTAAAATTTGAGAAAATATATTCTTTTGTAAATCACATATAACTCTAGCCTCCCTTTGTTCTTTGGTTAATATATTTTCTAAGTTTATAGTATTAGCAGTTCAAGTTGCGCAGTCTAGTATTACTGGACTATCTTTTTTCTTTGATTTAGATGGTTTAAAATTAGTAAATGTACAAAATATAGAAAATTTAATATATATATAATGTAATTTTTTACTGAGAGAATTTGGGTGAAGTCCCTGACAACCACGTAGGTCCGCCCCTCGATGCAAATAAATTTTAGATACAAAAGTTGTTCTGGTAAGTCTTTTTTCCCACTCAATATACCTTATATCTTTCATTCAATTATATATTATTTTATTTTTTTCGGGCACGGACAAATACCATCTAGTTTATAATATAAAATTGGCCATAACCAGATCGAGTCAGACCATATGTGCGACTCACCCTAGACCAAATATCCAACAACTATGGATAATGATACACTAATGAAATTTATAACAAGTAAATTACACCTTGATATAAGTAATTTAACGACGACTTAATAAAAAAAATTTATTTCAACAATGAATACTATAACACCCTCTTTTAGAACAAATAGGGATGACATTACAACAAATTGAAATGGATACATTGAATAAAATTCATAACAAGCAAAATTACATTTGGTTAAAATTTAAAATGGTTTAAACTTAATTGAAATATCCCTAGAAATTAATTGATAAAATTTCAATATTAATTTATTACTTAAATACGTATCTAACAACTCCAGGAAGATGAATTTTCATGAAATAATCTTCCCAATTAATAATCTTGGGATCAAAGTAGAAAATTTCTGGTTCAATGCCACTCTCTTTTGCTGCCATACGTAGTTTTTCTGTATTTAAATCGTCAAATCTGTAGAAAATACAACAAATTAATTACATAAAATATATATAACGAAACCAAGAAAATAAAATATAGGGATATTGCATTTAAACAATAAAGTGATAATATTTTCAAAATAAAATAAAATTTGAAAAAATAATTTTACTTATATTTTTGATAATATGTAGAGAATTAAGGATTTTAATTACTTACGCTGCCTTGAGGAATAAATAGGGTCCATAAAGGTCTATTAATCTCATTACAAATTTTATTTTCCTGTAAAGCTCCAAATATTTGCCTTGAAAATATTGACAAAATGCTGCATTTACTATCTCCAATCCCTATATAGAAAAAAAAAAAAAACAAATAAAATTAGTTATTATAAAATAAAAGATTAAACAAAATTTTATGTATGGGTTGCACGATATTTGACGGATTAAAACAGGTTGAATTAATAAATTAAATGGTTCATAGTTTGTTCTATGTTAGATCAAGATGAACAAATCAATTTGGTTTAGTAATGGATCATAACTAAATTCACCCATCTCAAAATTATTTTTATTTATTCGTTTGTTAAAATTACTAGATCAAATTATTTAAAATGTGTTTATTTATCACGACTATATCAAATAAATCAAACTCCATAATATTAGTTGTTTTTCAATACCCCTATATATGACCATATTTGACCCATCAATAAGTATCTATGTATACCTAACCCAATTTGTCCAAGTCTGGATGGACAAGACACAAGTTATCACTTCACCCACCTAGTTGTAATATATCGTTTATGAGTCATCGATAATGTATATCGAGTATATAACAAGTGTATAAATATCGAGAAATGAAACAAACCTTTAAAGGAAGCATGTAATGAAGGGCCATGTATCTTTGAAAACTATCCATGCTACTCAAAACATTAACCTTGCCAACAATAATAGGTTTTCCATCAACTTTGTTGATCCATGGATTTTTTCTAAAGTAATTGAATCCATAATCTCTAAGATTAGTGATATTCAAAGGGTTTGAAACTGAGGATCCAATTTGGTATATGGTCTCACTCCCCTTTTGATCAGCATGAGCCATCATGGCTACTATCATTGAATTCACCACCATATCGGCTGGAATCTGCAAGAACGTTTTACGTTAATAGATTAAATTGACTTAAAATAATAAATACTAAAAGTTTTTATAAGATGTTTGATATTTATTTGCATAAGGTCTATACTAATTCAGATTCGGACAAGATAAAGCCCTATACACTTTCTATTGATTTTTTTTCATTTTGAGGGATCGAACTAGAGACCTTTGATTAAGGCAGAAAAATCGCGATTTCACTACAATAACAACAAACAACTCTTGATAGCAAGACTACCTTAAAAAGTAGAAGAGTTTGAGTTCTCCACCCTAACAAAAGAGCAAAGACCGGAGAACAGTAAGAGCTGATTTGTCTCAATTAGGCTTTTGACGGAGCGGAGAAAGATCTTATTTGAATTTAGGGGATTCCTCTATAAAGAATAAGGGAGAAGATGTAAAAGATATATATTTATATGATCAAGTCATTTATAAGATAATTATAATTAATAAAATCATAATGAGAGTTAATTGTTAACCTAGGGAAAATATGGAATTAACATGTTAAATTATTAAGAATCAACACAACCTACATATCCCTGCACCGAGTTATTTAAATTAAAAATAGTTGAAGGATGTATAATATGTATAATCTATGTATAATATGTATATAATTGTGTATAATAGTGTATAATCTGTGTATACCGATTTTAAAAAATATTGTCTAATAATAATAGCATTACTTACCACATCCAATATTGTTTTAGGATTGCCAAGGAAGCAAGTTATTCTTCCTTTACCATATCCAACTGCCAAACTATCAATAGTTCTGCAATTTTCCACAAAAATAAATATAAGATTTTAAAAAAAATGGACTTCAGTGAAAAATAAAATTGTTACTTTTTTTTTCATAAAAATTGAATTTCTTCGAAAAAATCTTAATTTAATGAGTACCTGATACCTTCCACCCAACCAGGAAAAGGTTCTTTAAAAGTGCTAGTTATGATGGTAGGACGATTAATAACAAGAGGTACTTCTTCTTTCAATTTTCCCAAAAGCATTTCTCCCATTGCCTTTGTAAATACATATGTATTTGGCCATCCATATTTCCTTGCTCTTCATGATCAAAATCAACGGAGAAATTAATTATAAAAAATAACAATTATTGTTACACACACAAAAAAAAAAAAAATTAGCTATAAAATTCGCCATTAATATATTACTATGTTAAACAACAAAAAGTCGTTGATAATATCTTATTAGTTACAAACTATTTAGCAACAGATTAACGATGAATGCATACCTTTCGAGGCCAAGCTCCTTCATTGCTGTTGTAATTGATTTTTCAGAAGCATTTTCAGCATTGAGTTGTTTCAATTTTTCATCCATCACTTTTTTTTCTACTTCAATATCTAACCCTAATGTCCCATTTAGGGTTTCACCCATATAATATGGTTTTTCCAACATCAACCCTTCCTTTTCACCACATACATATGCTGAAAAAAATACAAATAATAAAATTATTATTACTTACTTTTATTTTATTATATAATTTTTTATCCATTATGTTTCCTTTTTAATTTTTTAAGATAACAAGTTTAGACAAGATTAGAAATTAGACCAAACACACAAATAGCTAGAAGAGCACTAGAAAATGACACTATATATGGTTAACTTTTTTTTTAATGTGTATATAGTAGATGCCGAACTCCTTGTGAAAGTTTTATAAAAAAATTTTGTTAAAAATATATTATATATAATTAATTAATTAATACGTGTCATTACAAAATTATGTATGGCTTATTTTTCACCAATTTGATTTGGGAAACATTGGAGGGGAAACTAGTGTAACAAGCATGGAAGCAAATTATGTTGTTTAGACTCTTCAAGAATACTGTTAATGTGTGTCAAATTATTCAAAAACAATTTTTGGAGGTTTCAAGACAGGCATGACAACATTCCTGGAGAGTTAGAACAACATAGAAGACAACAAAATAATTTTTATGTTGTTCAAACTCTTAAAAATACTGTTAATGTAGTGTGTCAGATTATTCAAGACGGGCATGACAACATTTCTAGAGAGCTACATAGAAGACAACGAAATAATTTTTATTTTATTTATAAATAGAGAGTTTTTAATTTAATGTTTGAAAAGTTAGGTACACTAACCAGTTGACACATGAAGAAGAACCTTTAATTTATTACACTTCTTGGCAAAGTTTAAGACATGTCTAGCTCCAAATGTATTAAGTCCCAATGCCACATCATATCTACATATATAGAAACATAGAGTTATATTGGTTAATTAGAAAAAATAATAAACTTAATATTAAATTAATAATTAATATTTATAAAATAATTTTTTTATATATATACCTTTCATCAAAATTGGTAGTTGCAGCTAGATTAACAACAATATCCACTTCCTTCCACATTTGTTCCAACAAATTTGTGTCATTCACACCTAAATTATCACAAGTTATGTCACCTGGTACAATTGTGGTCCTTTGCGACACAAATGTAGTAAAATTTGGTCCACATTTTTCTCTTAAAACTTTGAATAAGTCCTTTCCCACAACCTATTTAGAAGCCAAAAAAAATAAAAAATATAGTTATTGCACATATGATTGACAACTATTTTATCGTACAGGTTATGATAGAAAGATAAATAATCTTTTGTTTTTAATCAAAACTTTCAGGTGGCGTTAATGATATGATGACAATTGTTCTTTCTCGATTAGTCAAACATAAGGTGTTATAATTAATTATTTAGTTTTTTATTTATTTATTTAGATCACAATTTAAAGACTTAATCCTTTTGTAGCAAATAAAAATTAGTAAAGTACTATTAGAAAGCGTTAGATTACAATCTAAAATTTTATAATATTAGATGAAAATCTAATATTTAGTTAGTTTCAAGGATTATATTTGTACATTATTAGGGAAAAAATAGCGAAAAAAAATCTAAATAATAACCTAAAAAGGAAATATTTGCATAAATAACCTTTCTGAATTGGATTAATTGATGTCATGGATCCATTGACTGAAAATTAAATTAAATACAAATGATGATAGTGACATAATGTGAAATCTCTGAAAATTATACTATAATAAATAACATGTTTTCCCTACATACCACATTATTGCTTGAAGATCATTATTAAGTTTTGTTTTTCTTCTTCTAAATTATTGTACTTTGGAAAGGAAAGTAGTATGTACCATAAAAAATAATAATTAAATAAACCAAAATATGCATTTTAATAATTTAAATTTTTAAATGAGATAATTAAACATCTCAATATATCATCAATGTAGAATTCCATCGTTCGAATTTCACGACCACATATTATCAAAACGAAATTTCACGTGTACTTTAACTCATGACGAGGACATATTTATATAAAGAAAGTGTGTTATCTGTTACATGAAATGATTATATACTTCAAAAAATTTATTATGGAGCCTGTAAAGGAAATAGGAGACTCAACATTAAAAGCTTTTCTTCAAGAAAAATAATAAAGAAAAAGGCAGATCGATGCACTAAATATCTCGTATTCATAAATTAAAATATTTTATGTACCTCATTATTGAAACGTTGCATGGCTGACTTGTCATCTGCGGCTCTTAAAAGAAGATAAAGCTTCTTCACATTTGGTTGAACCCTTAAAATCTTCTCCACAAAAACTACAATAAACAATTAAAATAGTATTTAATTAGCTAATATTCCATAATAGCAAACACACAAAGAGAAAAAAAAAATAACTAGGGTCGTGGTGGGATGGACATGTCTCGAGTTTGAGTTTTAAGTACGAAAGAAATTCCTATTAAGGAGCATTTCTTTCTTAAATGAGCCTTACATGAAGTTAATCCAGATTAATCAGTACCCTAATGCAGATACCAAACATTGGATGAAAAAACGAAGAAGAGAAAAGATGGAATGAAAATGATTCCTTCATTTTAAATCAAAAGTCTTGAATTTGAATTCTATATATATAAAAGAAATTCCTGTTAAAAAGCATTTATGGAACCTTACTCAACGTGAAACTAAATTAATCAATGCAGATATTGAACATAGATTAGAGAAAAATAAAAGGAAGAAATAGAGAAGAGATTTATGTGTATACTCTTTGCCAAGAAGCCAGTAGCACCAGTAACAAGAATGGTTCTATTTTCAAGAAAGTTGAGAACACTAGTCAACTCCATTGCTTTTTTTTTTGTTTTTGGAAAAATATAATGATCACAAATGAATTGAAAATATTTGGAGTATGAAATTAGAAGAATATGAGAAAACACAAGAGAGTAGAAAGCAATATATATAGAAATAAATTTGGTGCATGTGTTATATTAATATATTATTGAGGGGCTTTAAAGAAAATGTTATCTTTTTTTTTTTCTAATTTTTTTTTGCAAATGATAACATATAATTTGTTGGATGGAGTACACGCAAGTTATATATTGGATATATGTCCTTACTACACCTGTTTTTCATAGTTAGATATCATGGTCCAGTAAAACTTGAAAGTCAATTTTAATAATTAGATATCATAAAAAATGTTATACTTACCATCAGAATATGTTGTGGTAGATGAGGTTGTTTCTTTTTTAACTAGAAGTCTCAGGTTTGAATTTTGGATATGAAAAAATCTTTGATAGGAAAAGTTTTCCTCTGAATGTATCCTACGTGGCGCGAATTTGAATTAATTGAACTCTATGGCGAATATCAAACACCAAATAGGAAACCAAAAATAAAAAAAAAATGTTGTACTTGATTGACAAAAATGTGATTCAAAATAATTATTACACCTAGTGTTAATAGTTAGATATCATTGTCTAGTGAAGCTTGAAAGTCAATTTTAATAAATATATGGCCAAAAATATTGTATTGGAGTGATAATAACTCTTCTTTTTAATTAGAAGTTTTGTATTTGAGTGGTTAGAATCAAAGACGATAGATATAGCAGAAAATTATGCATTGAACAAAATTGTGCACTTTTTCTCAAATCTTGTATTTATTAATGAATCTACTAATTTTTTATAAAAAATTGACTTGTGAATTCAATTATTATAATAACAATAACTTGCAAGATCATAATAGAAATTCATGTACTTCAAATTTTGTGTTATTTTTTATAAGGGGATTCTTTACCTAGGGCGAATATGTAGCACATTGACGTTCATTTGAATTCTCTTTGTAAGAAAATATTATCGATTATTTTTATTCATATATAATAGATGTTGCATTAATTTATTTTCTTTGTATATTTTAGCTATATATATTTTGAATTTTCTTAATAAAAATATTACCTCTAGATAAATTTAGATTAATCGAACTCAAAAAAAATACAAAACTCATGATGGGAAACCGAAATTTGAAAGTCAACTAATTTAAGAGTTTTTTTTTTCTTTTTCTTTTTTTATTCTTTAATTGAAATTGTTTCCTTCTTGATGAGGTCACCAACATACATATTATAATGAAGAAATATATGTGTCACAATATTGGTAATTTTGGTAAGGGAATTGGAAGAGAAAGGTGAGCTAAGTTTGGTTTATCCTGTTCAACCAACATTCTTAGAGATATTTCACATAATAGAATGTTCTATGACTAATATATTTCAATTTAAATTAATTGTATGGTGCTTATTTTAAATTACAACATACAACTTTTTTTTGTTTAAATCATAATTTGTTTTAAAAAAATATACATTTATTTTTCAATTAGAGGCGAATATGGCATTGTGATATCAGGTTCATATGAACATAATATATCGATACAAAACATATACTCCTTAAATTCCATTTTATAGGGTACACTTTTTAAAAAAAATTTGCCAAAGAAAGGATGTCACTTTTTTATACGCAGAAACAATTTACTTTCAAAATTTATTTTTCGATTAGCTAGAATAGGCCAGAAGAGGGTTAACATCAATAAGTTATTATACATGCATACAAAAAATAATTAAGGCATTAGAAATGCGGGTGATCAAGCATTTCATGTGGTATTTATTAAAATTAGACCTATCAAAAGTTATTGTTTATTTTAGATAGATCAATTGGACGATGAATTTATAAAATATATCGTCCCAAAACAGATAATGCACATCATAAATTTAGATTGTGACACAAATAAACCTAGTTTTGTTAGTACATTGCATCAGTCTGGGTTCACAAATGTATTGATTTAACAAAATTAGTCCTGTTTTGTGATCTGTCAAAAACTCCTAAGAAACTTTTAATTTGTTGAGGGACCAAGTCTTGAATTGTAAGTTCTTATAATTATAAGGATAAGGTACAAGAACCCCTAGATTATGATCGAAATTTTAGAGACATATCTTAACTAAATTAAGGTTCTATTAACTCCGAACCCATTTTTTTCTTGTAATTTTGTACATCTTTTTGGCTTACGGATATCTCTCACGCGCCTCAACTGTGTGGAGTCACTTAGCGTGCCACATAAGTCAAAAGGTGTATAAAATTACAAATAAAAAATGAGTTCAAAAAGTTAATAGGACCTTAGCTTAATCAATATGAGTCTTTGAAATTTCGATCATTATGTAGAGAATACTTATACCTTACCCCTATAATTAATATAAGTACTATATGTAACAAAATGACATATAAAATTATATTGTAGGTCCAATTAATAGGACCAAGACTTTATTTTATGGCCCTACTATGTTACTATTTCACACCATGAGTGAATTATTTCAATAATATATGTGTGTGACTTTGCTTCTATTTTTTCTGCAGCCCTAATTAATGTTTTTTTTCATTTGAATTTGACGTGACATTTTTATGACTATAAAATTATTATTATTATTATTTAAAAGAATATTAGGATAATTGCTTTGACGTGATATTTGATATTTTGATATTTATTTATTTTTATAAATACCAAATATAAAAAAAATAAATATCATATTAAATACTATAATATTAAAATTTCGATTTTGATATCTGCCGTACCAAATTACATAGCACATGGGCAGGCACATAAACCAATGCCCCCAAATGACTTTTACAAAGTTTATACACTTGTATACATATACTAGAACTTTTCCGGAAGTTAACGAATGAAAATGATTTCTCAATCATAATAATGTAGATTCGTCTTTATGTCATGGACTTGAATTAGGACATAAATGTATACATTGGATGCACATAATTAATGCATCAAACTCAATCTCATAAAGAAACTTTTTTTTTTTTTAGGAGGAACCAAAAGATGCTGACTAATTAATATAAAGGTGTTAGATAAAGAAAAAACCTTATAATTCAACATAAGTCAAATTAAAACCTAAAAAACGGTGATATTAATTAACTCTTGAAACCAAACAATACACGGGTGAGTTTTGACTTTATACTATACGATAGGCATAATACACACATATCGATACATACGTACTCAAATTTGATCTTAACTGACAAGTAATTAAGCACGATAACCAAACACTTCAATTCCTCCATATTAGTGTGTCTTGTGGACATCTGATGTTGATGTGACGTATAAATTTCAGAGGTCATATCTAGTTAGATGATCAATTTGTAATTAGTTAGAGTGTTCAACTGACATAATAAATACGAATTAAGGTGTCTAGATGTGCATTCTCAAAACTTGAGCGCATATAATACTTGCAAGGTGAGGCTAAGTTTGAATGTATTGTTGATCAGAGGTTTCGAGTTTGAACCCTCAATACGAAACAATCGATAGGTCAAATCTGAATTGGTCGAGATCCCAAATTAGGTAACATACAACAATAACAAAATACGCAATGTAATTTCATAAGTATATAGGATCCGGTGAGAGTAGAATAATCTACGCAGATCTTACTCTACCTTTGATGAATAGAAATGTTGTTTTTGATAGAACCTTCGATCAATTGAAAATCAGGTACCAAACATCGAATAAACTATTATTTTTCAAGAGATGAAAACGTGTCATGAAAACATTTGGCATCTAACATTCTTGGTTTGACTTTCTTATTTTGGTAGACTTTCTAATTTAAGAGGAACATGTGAGTATTTTCTGACTATTATGTTTGAAACCAAAAAAATAATAAATTCGTTCAATATGATGACCTAATTAAATCCAGTAGGAGGTCACAGTTAACCTACCCAATTACTACAATTTCACCAAATTCTTTGGTTCCATCTGCCCTTCCAACTAACCCCCCCACCCCCCACCCCCCAAAAAAAAAAATTTATTATTTTTCGTCAGTCAATCAAGAAAAATTACCATTTGACCTATAAAGTCGTTCAACTATTGTTACAAAATCGCTCAACTAGTTCAATCGATTTTTTCGATAGATATTGTTGACATTGGAATCTTTTTTAAGTAAAAAATTTAAAAAATAAAAAGTGAGTTGTTATATATATATATATATATTAATGGACAACTAGTGATCTGTGAATGTTTGGTGAAGTCGATACAACAGTTTGCAATAGATTTCATTTTACCTGAAGAATAACATTTGTCCACTTTGCTAATTGTATAATATTAATTTATTGTAAATTGCATGATTTGACATACACGTATTTATAATATAGTCAAATACATGTTTTATATTATACTCTTATCTTTCGTGTTTAATTCAATAAACCAAACGTCTAAACTAAAAGTAATCAAGTCCAAAATGTGTCGTGAGAGAAAAAAACATAAAAATGACTAGTACCAAATTAATACAAGCTTCAATAATGTGAATATATTCAAAATATGACAACTTAAATTCATGTTGTATTCTAGTGAAAATAAATGTCTTCTCATCTAGAACTTTCTTTGTTTTAATTTGATTTTTTGATACGGAGATTAAGAAAATAAAATAAAAAGACTTTTAAATTATGCGGTGTTATACTAAAGATATGTCAGATGTCCCAAAATCACCTTTATTAGGAGTAATTGATTATTAAACATGTCTTCTTCTTTTTTTAATTAAACATGTCTCATAATATTGTTAATTAGTAAGTATTTGAAATGTTTTTAAGAGAGGTATATATATTTTAGAATATTGGCAATGACAAGTCAAATAACATAAACTTGTGGAACTCTCCTTAAATATCAAAGTGGAAAATATGAAATTCAACTTTTTATTTCATGGAATGATCTGTCTGCTAAAAGGCTATCAACTGATGTTTTGAAATAGTAAGTACTCTTTTATTCTAACTAATAACATATCATTGGTATTAAGGTCTGAATATAGAGTCGCTTTGGTGAGAGGGTGTTTCACCTCTAATGTAGGGCTTTTTAATACAAATTCAAATTTAATTAAGTATCAATGTGAATATCAAACATCAGACAAAAATAATAATAGAATAACTTATTAACTTTGTTAGAATTTTATGAAGTTGATATTATTTTGGAAAATATGAATTCAACTTCTTATCTTCTTTTTTTTCAAGATTATGGGCATGATCAAAACTATTCACGTGCCCATAAACACTTATTAGAATGACCACCCCATTTGGGCCCTTTATATTTAGGACCAAATTTATTAGCGATTCTTCAAGTCTATTAATAAAAATTCATGAAAAAGTTTAATTGGATCTGAATTCAAAAGGATTAAAATAAAGAAGTATATATGTATGTCTAATCACCGTTTAAAATAACCATAACTTTGACTCTAAAAAATTAATTTACGACAGTTAATTCTAATTAAGAAATTTTATTAATCGAGAGGAAGATATTAGGAACTGTCGATGTATGCTTTGAAATATTGTCAATGAACTTTCCTAAAATTCCTAGCCACCCTAATAGTATCATAAAATCTTATCCAAGGCCCCTAAATATTAATGAGGAAAATATGAAAATCAATATCTTCATGTATTAAGGTTCTTCGCATTTTGAGTCTAATCTCCTTTGTTCCCATAAATAGTACTATAAAGATTAACCAAATTTATTTGCGATTTTCTTCAATCTATCAACTATTTCATTATAATAGAGGGGATCACATTCTCTTTAAATTCTCCTCGGAAAAGGAGAAAGGAAGACTCTTTTTTATAGCAATCAAATTTGTACGTGATTTTTTGAAAAACATTTATTTTAGCTAGGATATTTATCTAATTTTTATTTCCACGAGTGATTATTTTTCAATTACATTTCAAATCATGGCTAAACTTTGAATAATGGTCTAATTGAATTGAGCCATTTAAGTTTGAAAACTTGGTCAAATTTTGCTACTATGGGCCTCACTCAATGTTAAAATTTGTGGAATTAATAAGGGAAAATTCTAATAGCAAATTATTAATTCAAATTAAATGCTATAAATATACTTTGATTTAATTGTACCTTATAGCAAACTATTGTTATTTTCGCCACTTTCCCTGGTGGAATCTCGCTCGCCACTCTCGTTTGGTGGCAGTCTCGCTCGCCTCTCTCGCTTTTATACAAACACAAATGTATAAAATGCGTTAGTGTTTGTATAAAGCGAGAGGAAATTGTATATATACATATATTTTCGTTCTCCTCTCCCAGATCTCGCTCGCCACTCTCCCAAATTTCACTCGCCTCTCTCGCTTATACAAACAAAAACGAAATGTATAAATTGCGCTTCTGTTTGTATAAAGCGAGAGAAAATTGTATATACACATGCAAATACATATATCTTCGTCCTATACACTTATAATTATACAATATAAATATTTCTCTGCCCAGTTTTCTTTTGCCTTTCTCTCTTTCTCGTTTTATACATACACAGATTATACAATTGATCTTTTGTATACAACTGCTTTCTTTTGTATATGTATAGCGAATTATACAACTGCTTTGTTTGTATATGTATAGCGAATATACAACTGTTTTTTTTTGTATATGTATAGCGAATTATACATATATATGTTTGCTATGGAGCGCAATTATGCAAACTTTGCTATAGCATACAAATATGAATTTTGTGTTTGCTATATGTGAAAGTTGTTCAATTAATAATGTGGACTAGCCACTTGTCAGCTTCGTAACGAAAATAACATTAATGATTAAAAATATATTTAAATTATGATTTTTTTTTGTATTAAAACATGTCTTGATGTTGAGTTGGCCAAATATATGTTCCCAATCGATAATAGATGTGTGTAGGCCAGCTCAACATCGATGTGAGGCTCCTATTGCCTCTATTTCGATATGAAGTATATCATTAACTCCCTTATACAATAAAAACCCCTACAAAGTAGGTGATAGACACACGTTTGAGAAAGAACCTATATTGTTATATCAGATTCAACCCCCGCTCCTTTCCGAACACACATTTAGGAAAAAATGTTTTCACATGACATCTCAATGTAATAATAAATAATTTGTTTTGATAATATTGATAAATTTATATATCAAGTTTAATTTCAATTATTATTGGATATTGATTTGAATACATGTGAGTTTCATGTAAGCTATATTTACACATTTTGTCACCTCCAACTTGTCCTTGAATATGGTCAACTTAAAGTACGTCATGTCTTTAAATTTTGTAAAGTTCCTATTATCTCTGTCTTTATCCAAAATTCATCCTTGACTCCATGAACAACAAAAATCGCTATAAAGTGGGTGATAAACATGTGTTAGAAAAAAAAGTACATTGTCATGTTGGATCCAACTCACACTCCTTCTTCCCTAAACACGTATTCACAAACAGTATCTTGACTCAACATCTCAGGGTGATAATAAATAATTTATTTTGATAATATTGATAAATTTATATATCAATCTATTTCAATGATTATTTCAAGTTGTTTTGAATACTTGTGAACCTCGTGTTAGTGATATTCACACATTTAGCACCTCCAACTTGTCCTTTGATGGACAACTTAAAGTACGTTAATTACATTTCAAATAATGGTTTAACTTTGAATAATGGTCTAGCCCACGCAATTGAATTGAACCATTTAAGTTTGAGAACTTAGTCAAATTTTGCTACTATGGGCCTCACTCAATGTTAAAATTTGTGGAATTAATAATGTGGACTAGCCACTTTTCAGCTTCATAACGAAAATAACATTAATGATTAAAAATATATTTAAATTGTGATTATTTTTTGTATTAAAACATGTCTTGATGTTGAGTTGGTCAAATATATATTCCCAATCAATAATAGATGCGTGTAGGCCAACTCAACATCGATGTGTGTTTTAATACAGATGGAGTGATAGTTGAGTATATGAAACTCACGAAAAAATGGTAGTTTATGTTGACAAATAGGACAATGGATAGTTATATAAAACTAGTAAAAGTGATAATTGAAATGCATTCTTGTTTTTTACCACTAACTCTAGATTTTTGTCCAAAACCATTTTTTTTTTTGGATGAAGAAGTGAGCATATTATAAGCATGGTTGTTGTCAATTTGTCTATAGACAATAAATCCTCGAAGGGACAATTCCTTTTTTTTTTTTAAAAATACAAATATCAATAACTTATATTCTCTCCGTTTTAATTTTATCGTCATTTTAATTTATTTATTTTCACGTTCATTAAGAGAATATAAATTATTATGATATAATTTTTTCTACTATGAATGAACGGCATTTCCATATATTTTTAAATTTGCCTTTTGAATCTGTTTCAAAGGTTGAGATCGTAAGTCTCGATCATTATATAGTATGTGTGTCGCCCAATACATGATCATCGAAAATATTCTCTGTAGGCAAATCAGCCTATCCTCTATATAGGACTTAGTCAAACAGTAATTAGAATAACGATAAATTTTAGACACACCTTTCACCTGAATATTAATTGTTACTGAAAAAAAAATTAATTTCTCGAATTTCAAAAACTCATCTTCAAATAATCAATCCAATGACTTCACATTCTACGTGACATCTTCGGGTGATAATAATAATCCGTCTTAATAATATTGATAAATTTCAAGCGTAGTTTCGATGATTCCATTTGAATACTTGTGATAACTTCATGTTGCTTATATTCACAAACACTGCTATAAAGTGGACGATAAACACATGTTGGAAAAAAAAGTACATTGTCGGATTGGATCCAACTCACGTTCTATTCCTACACACGTATTCACAAAAAGTATCTACACGTGACATCTCAAGGTGATAATAAATAATTTGTTTGATAATATTAATAAATTTATATATCAAGTTATTTCAGGTTGATTTGAATATTCACACATTTTGCAACCTCCAACTTGTCCTTAATGGGGTCAACTTAAAATATGACATGTCTTAAATTTTGCAAGGTTCATTCATATTCCAATGTCTTCATCCAAAGTGTACGATAAATGCGTGCCGGGAAAAAAATTGTACAACATCACATTATCAAAAAGTGTTCCACGTGACACCTCAAGATGATAATAAATACATAATTTGTTTTAATAATATTGATAAATTTATATATCAAGCTTAATTTCAATGATATATAATTGCAGGTCGATATGATCACTTGTGAATTTCATGTTGGTTACAGTCACATTTTATAAAGCTTAATTTCAATGATATATAATTGCAGGTCGATATGATCACTTGTGAATTTCATGTTGGTTACAGTCACATTTTATAAAGTCACGTACACAGCTTTAATTTTTCGAGGTGTGCCCAAGAAGACTCAAACACCACGGTTATTAAAAGCCCAAACATATATACAACCCCTCTAACTTGTCCACATTTTTCATTTTGACACTTTATCTTAGCCTTATTCTATTTTAACCCTTAAACTCCATTTTTTATGTACCATTTTAACACAAAATACTATTTTTATGATTTCTTTATTTTAATATATATTCTTCAATTGCAACTTCTTATTTTAAATCGACATGTGTCAGTTAATTTTAGTTAAAAAATTAAAAATTAACAAAAAATAATTCTTTTTAAAAAATATTAATTTCTTTTTAAGAGTGTTACGTATTTTTGTGTGAAAAATAACCTACGAAATTGTGTTGGTTTTCTTTCTTTAAAATCACTGACAACCTAACAAAGTCAGTCGAGTTTTAACATTGTTTAGTAGTGTTATTAGCAATGAACAAGAGCCTTTTTTTTAGTAGTGTTATTAACAAAGTCAGTCGAGTCTTTTTGAAGATGGATTTTTTTATTCGTATTGATTATATTAAAAATTAAAAGTGAGTATTTGCGTTAAATTAGATAGCCTAGATGATAAGAAAAAATAAATAAGTAGTGTTATTTAATTTAATTGAATGTTTAAGAAACAAAATCAAAGAACTTTTGTCAATTTATTTTCATGCAAAAATACAGAGAAATATCAAAAAATAATATTATTATTTGAAATTTTTTATGTTCGTTCGCAAATGTTTAATTTTTTTACAAAAATTAACAGGCACACGTCTATTTTTTAAAAATAAGCAATTGCAATTGAAGAACATAAATAAAAATAAATCATAAAAATTAATATAAGTGTTTAAATGGTACAGAAAAAATGGAGTTTAAGGGTTAAAATGGAACAAGGCTAAGTTAGAGTGCCAAAATGAAAAATGAGGACAAGTTTGAGAGGTTGTGTATGTGTTTGGCCTTATTAAAAAGACAAAATAATAATGACACCACATGGTGTATGTATGTATGTGTATATCTCTCACTTTGTACATTCATATAGTTGAAGGAAACCACATTTCACCAACTTTATTCCTAACTCATATTTGTTAGAACAGAAAAGGGTCAAAACTATCCTTAAACTATTCGAAATAACTTAAATATATCCTTAAATTATATTTCGGCTCAAAAATACCCTTCCCGTCAAACTATTAGGTCACACCTACCCTTCTAGTTAACAGAAGTATCCATGTGTGTGTTAAATGCCACATGGATGCCACATGTGCATGCCAAACAGACCCCACCTCCACATAGACGACTACGGAAAATGGTCAAAACTACCCTTAAACTATTCAAAATAACTTAAATATACCCTTAAACTATATTTAGGCTCAAAAATACCCTTCCTATCTAACTATTGGACCACACTTGCCCTTTTGTTCAACAAAAACATTCATGTGTGTACTAAAATGCCACATGGACTCCACATGTGCACGCCAAACACACCCCACCTCCACATAGATGACTTAAAGCCCTAATTTCACTATTTCCCCCCTAATTTCATCCTGAAAAGTATACATTGAACCAAAAAAAGAAAAAATATTTGCAGAAACTTGTATACGTAACCGAATGAAGTAGAGAAATTGCAATTTGATGACCATTTCAAATACAATAAAAGAAATGATCTAAGGTATAATATAAACAAGCTCATTTTAATTAATCAATTAACACTAATTTATTATTTTAATTTCTCTTAATAAATTAATTTTGTTTAAACAATCTTAGCGAAGCTTTCTTATTGATTCAACTCACCGCCATGGCGCAAAATAGTAGCGGCCGTAAGAGACCTAATATACTTATAATCACCGGAACTCCAGGCACATGAAGACGACTACGGCGGCTTCCCTGGCGGTGGTGACCGAGCTCCGTCACATCAACGTCGGCGATTTTGCTAATGAGGAAAACTTGACGAACAGATAGGATGAAACCTTCGATTGCTACTACATCAACGAAAACCTAGTAAGTTTTTATAGATTTCTTAATTAAAATTTATTTTTTTACCAGTTACACTATTTTTGTTCAAGTTTTGAGCTTTTGTGGTCCCTAATCCAGAAGATGCTCTAAATGATTATTAAGGAAGTTTTAGATTTTATAGAAAGTTGAAGAAACATTCAATATAATAGATAATTTAAGGATCAGATAGTAGAATTAATTTGAATTTGTTTAATTTGTGATCTTTAAAGTACAACATATTAGTATCGGAATAAAATGAAACTGAATTGAGTCAATGTATGTTGTACATTCATATAGATATAGCCAAATAAGGAAAGGATGAAATGAGGGGGAAAAGAGTGAAATTAGGGCTTTAAGTCGTCTATGTGGAGGTGGGGTGTGTTTGTCATGTACATGTGGAGTCCATGTGCCATTTTAGCATACACATGGATGTTGTTATTAAACAAAAGGGCAAGTGTGGTCTAATAGTTAGACGGAAAGGGCATTTTTGAGCAGAAATATAGTTTTAAGGGTATATTTAAGTTATTTCAAATAGTTGAAGGGTAATTTTGACCCTTTTCCGTAGTCGTCTATGTGAAGGTGGGGTCTGTTTGGCGTGCACATGTGGCATTTAACACACACATGGATACTTCGATTAACTAGAAGGGTAGGTGTGGCCCAATAGTTTGACGGGAAGGATATTTTTGAAAATATAGTTTAAGGGTATGTTTAAGCTATTTCGATTTTGACCCTTTTCCGTTGTAAGAATTATGAGATTGGTACAATGTTATCAAAGGTGAAAAGCAAAAAAACTCTTAAGATTCAGTGGAGCTTTAAGCACAAATAAAGCGTGAGCTTTAATAAACAAAGGCGCAAATGAAGATGAAAATGCAACTATGGATGTGTAGTCCAAGACTAGCAAATATATAGACTGCAATAAAAGGGAAAAAAAGCATAAAGCGAAATAATTGTTTAGTTGCTTCTTCAGGATTACACTCATTGGCAAGGAAAAGTATGTCATAGAAAATTGATGACAACGTTGAAGTACCCGCTAAGTGAGGCGATGCGCTAGCATGCCTTTGACAGCACTGATGTTACATCAATATAGTTAAAAGGAAGTGCCCATTTAAAGAGATGACAAGACATATTTCACCAACTGTGAGATCGACATTAAGCAAATGTGTACCATCAAATGGCAATCCTGTTGTTATGCTCAAAATAAAGTACTTATTGCAAGTTCTAAGAACTGCTGTTCAACATTAGAGTATGAATGCTCAAAAATCTCAATCAATGTCTTCATTAGGGGGAAAGAGTACATACACCTTTTACTTCACACGGCGTAAAAACTATATTCAGAACAATGACAAGAAAACTCGATAAAATGAAAAGGTTATCTAGGGTCACACAAGAATCAAACTCCACTACAACAAAAAGTCTATCATGTTACATACCTTGGGTACCGCCTTCTAGGTGAGGTGCATCCACTCAGACATTCAGCCTGGAAGCTGCATGTGGAAGATCGTTTTTACAGTCCACAGCATCAGTTGTTGTGTCAGCAGTACTTTAAGGTGCCTATCACATCTAATATATGAAAACATAGATATCAAGAAACCTTCTCATTTGGTGACGGAAATGGTTCCGATTCAACTGATGCAGGTGGATCCAAATTCATTTGATCTGTTGGAGGTGGTACAGATTTAGCTTCATCAGCTCCGTCTTGAGCAGAGTCCATAGGATCTTTCAATGGTGTAGAAGGCTCAACATGATCAGTTGATTGTACTGCAGGAGGAGCAGGATCATCTCGGTCATTAACAGTTGTGGAAGGTATCGGATCAGTTATTAGTGTCTTGGGAGCTGTTCTTTGAGTCATAGGGAGATCAGTCTCCATTTTATCTGTAGTGGTTGCACCATTGGTCTGTTCAAGATCTATTCCAGTTGATGTGGTCGTTGCGATGTTGCTCTGTTCTAGATTTGTGTCAGGTATCTCATATTCTGAAAGGAGATCCATGAACTCGTTGAGCAGCCGCTGTACTTTTCTATTTGAGGCCATTGCTGGAAGTATTTCTTCTCTAAGGAGTCTCTGTTTTTTCATACCCTGAAATAGTCGGGATAACAAAAACTTAATAAGAAAGCCAATTTTTTTAAGGGAAAATTATATATAATAACAAACTATTAATTCAAATTAAATGTTATAAATACACTTTGATTTAATTGTACCCTATAGCAAACTATTGCTATTTTCGCCACTCTCCCTGGTGGAATCTCGCTCGCCACTCTCGTTTGGTGGCAGTCTCGCTCGCCTCTCTCGCTTTTATACAAACACAACTGTATAAAATGCGTTTGTGTTTGTATAAAGCGAGAGGAAATTGTATATATACATATATTTTCGTTCCCCTCTCTCCCCTCTCCCAAATCTCGCTCGCCACCCTCGCCTCTTTCGCTTATACAAACAAAAATGAAATGTATAAATTGCGTTTCTGTTTGTATAAAGCGAGAGAAAATTGTATATACACATGCAAATACATATATCTTCGTCCTATACACTTATAATTATACAATACAAATATTTTCCTGCCCAGTTTTCTTTTGCCTAACTCTCTTGTTTTATACATACACAAATTATACAATTGATCTTTTGTATACAACTACTTTCTTTTGTATATGTATAGCGAATTATACAACTGTTTTCTTTGTATATGTATAGCGAATTATACATATATATATTTGCTATGGAGCGCAATTATGCAAACTTTGCTATAGCATACAAATATAAATTTTGTGTTTGCTATATGTGAAAGTTGCTCTTTTTTAACTGAGCGTGGAGACTAATCTCTAAATACTTGGCTTTCATTTTGAATACGGATAGATTTAATTAGAATCTCACTTTGAGAAAATGAAATCCAGCAAGTATGAGCAAAAACATGAATAGATGAAAGAATGTGTGCAGCGGATAAAAACATCGCCAAGATGCTGCATGAACATGGCGCCAAGAAAACAAAATGTCAACTTAAAACAATAAAACTGGTTGGTCTTTATGTGACCGACTTCCTACATTGAGCTGCAATAAGATTGACATAGTTTCAAGGAAGTCTCTCGCTAGTTTATGTAGCCTATTTTCAAGCTTGAGCGGTTCAAAACAATATTGACATAGTTCGTCAGATGTGAAGCTGGACATTGCAGAAAGCAATAATAGCATGCACAACTCCAATGTGATGTTATTTTTTCTAATACATGGTCCAAATATATTTGAAGATATCTCGCTACCCAGTACCTGTGGGCAGGTGGCAAGTACCAGTGGAATAGTCGAGGTGTGCGCAATGGACCAGACACCACCATCATAAAACAAATTTGACTAAATCTCATATTATTCAAAGAAAACATGCTAATATAATTATCACCATTTTTCTCTCTGTAGTGATGGACTTAGTGGTCAGAGAGAATGGAGAAAAATGGAAGGTCATACTCATCTACAAAGACAATAACAGATATTTGCAGATATTGTTGGAGTTGAGCCGCAGTTGGGCTCATCCCCAAAAGAAATATACACGTAAAAAAGAAGTGTGAGAAGCCCTTACAAGTACACAAGGGTCCCAAGCAGGTATATTTGACGTAGAGGATGCAGCCTCAGCCATCCCTGTGGGAGGCCCAAGAAAGTTCTCGCAAACTTCTCTCAAGCGTGATTCATCTGCCTCTCTGCATTTAAAGAGCAATCATATGTTAAAATACTCAAGAATTCAAATAAGGTGGAAATTCATCTTTGACATGACACTTCAGAAAAAAAAACCAACAGTAAAATTGAATTAGACAAATAATAAATGAATATAGATAGGATTTTATACATGTCATAACAAAGTAAACCCTGAAACTTCATAAATACAAACATAGCACCATTCACAATCAAGAAATTCAATTCTTAGAACTATTTTTTCTTTTTTTTTATTATCACCATGATGTCAAGGCAGCTTTCGCGTACCTTGACTAATTTCAAGAAAAACCCGTCACCTCCCACCAGCAACAAAGACCAGGTAACTCTATCCACCAAGGCTAGGACAGATGGGAAAACATCACCTAGTGTTTTTGTCTATGCTGGAATTTGAACCTGAGACCTCATGGTTCTCAACCCACTTCAACTAGAACTATTGGTTTCTCCAAACCAACCCTTGTCAAATGTGTAGGCAAAACAATTTCCACAAACTTAAAGTTTCTTACATAACCCAAAGGTCCATCTAGCACTAAAAATTCATTTGCAACTCTCAATTTAATCAATCATTTTACTTTGAAGATGAAGTTTCCAACATTAACCAATGCATTAAAATGGATACTTCCACTGTTTCTATTTATGTGAGATAGTTTTGACTCGGCGCGAAGTTTTAAGTAAAAAAGAAAAAACTTTTGAAACGTGTGGTCTTAATCATTCCATAACATTTGTATGGCTATAAAAGTTTCTCTTTAAGGATATGGGAAGTTAATAGTTAGATGTTTCCAAATATAGAAATGTGTCATTCTTTTTGGAACAGACAAAAGGAAATAGTGTCACATAAACTGAAACGAAGGGAGTATTAAATGAAGATTCCATATCACCAAAGGACTACATAACAGACCTTGCTAAAAACCGAACATAGGATAAAAGGCATTGACGATATTCACTAGGAGACTTCAAAGCAAGAGCAGATGCCAATTGAGACTCCAAATGAGCACGTGTTTGTACCCCATCATCAGTGACTCTGCAGATGCACAAACTTTAGTAAGACCGATGAGCCACCAAAACAAAATTAGGCAAGAAACTTACACACAAATACCAACTGTACAGTTATTCAAACAGCAAAAGTCACTCTGTAACTGATAACATTTCAATATGCTAATATAAGATACAGACTAAACATGCAACATCTCTTAGGGAAATTCTAGCAAGGAATCTAAGAGGAACTAATAAGATATTAAGAACAAAGAAGTAGAAAATGGTGGGCTTGTGACCAAAAAAATATGCAGCTGATACGTTCAGACAAAACAAAATGAAAGAAAATGGACATTGACCTGCTCCAGCCAGGTCTTCTAGCCAGGAACTTCTTAACATCCACCTGCAGTGCCGCTAGTTCACCACCATGCAATGAGCCCGAACTCCAGGAGCTTGAAAAATTCGAAGCCGGAAAACAATCATCTGCAACCCTCAGCCAGCACATGAGGCTCATATCAAAGAGGTATGCATGCCGTGTAGCCAGGACAACAAGAGGAAAACCAGATTTTGATAATTTTGCTGTTATCACTTTGATTGTGCCTGTTAACAAGTCAAGAAAAAGTTATAAGATACGAAATGCA
This sequence comes from Solanum verrucosum, assembly GCF_900185275.1. Taxonomy (NCBI): domain Eukaryota; kingdom Viridiplantae; phylum Streptophyta; class Magnoliopsida; order Solanales; family Solanaceae; genus Solanum; species Solanum verrucosum. Next base: position 2,173,956 of record NW_026019984.1, on the reverse strand, counting down.
GCTAAGACAATACAATTTGTTGGTTCAATTTTGGATTTAATGATCAACAAAGAATCAACGACTGCAGCTCTTGTGCGGCGAAATACTAGAAAATGTTACTTCCAGCAGTACCCTTAATACTGTCAGCTTGTAAGCAAAGTAATATCCCCTTGAGGACAACGCATAAAAGAGGAAAAACACAGTTCTCAGTGGCAATGCTTAAAAAGGAAGAGCACAATTCTCAGCCAGAAGACACATGAATTAAATCTTGGGACTTTTATAACTCACCTGCATTTGCCTTGGGATCTGAGTTCATAAGGGACGCCAACGAGTCTTGAAGGAGACACTTCCGGTTGAATAGATCCCAAAGATATAATGACCCTTTCCTTGTGACAAGCAAAAACTTCCAAGATTCATCACAATCAACAAATACTGCAGCAGATCCCATCATCATGGTCGGCATGGCACGTCGTCCACATTTTGTATAAATCTTCTTACAAGCAAAGATGAGAATAAGAATATATTGTACAATTCGAGGAATATTTGGAGTAAGCAAGCAAATAGAAGAATCTTTAGCAGCACAAAGAAATAACTGGGATCTATGTTTTAATGCGACTTTTTTTGTCCTCAAATCAACCTTGAGCCTTCAAATGTTAATGATAAGCTTTGATAGCTACACAAATGTTAGGCATGTTTAAGACCACAAGTTTCAAAAGTCTTCATTTCTTTCTTATCTGTGCTTAGTCAAATGGAGTCGCATAAAATGAAATGAGGCAGTATATATTAGGAAAAACCGAACCTAACTCATGTAAAATGTGATAATAGATGTAAAAAGGACAAAACTCAAAGAGATGATTTGCAACAGACAAACAAGAAAGAAGGGAAGACTACAGAAGTAATATTTGTTTCACTCTCTTCAAAAGCAGTAAAACTGCAGGTAAAGGGTTTGGATGACAGCATTTTAGGTTAAAAAATGTGAATCACAGTACTCAGGCATGTACAGATCAATTAACATGCACAACACCCAGGGATAAGGGAGAAAAAGAAAAGCACAAAGGCAAGAAACCAGAGTGTTCATTAGGCGAAGAGAATTGACAGAAATGGGGAAAATAAATTTTGAAAGGTCAGAAAGGAAAGGGCTCGATAAGAGGAGCCATCATCAAGTCCAAAGTGTTATGAAGGTCAATTTAATCTCCCCAAGTTTACCTCTTGTCTTGGCGAAGAGGGGAGAATTCTCATGTTTGGTAGTCTTGGAAAGAAAAGGGAAAAATTAAATCTATACATGCTCATTTTGCATGTCCAGTCATTTATTGTGTAGTCCCTACAAAGTCAACATAAAAAAGCAGAAGATAACCACAAAACGAGTAGAAATAAAAGAAACAGATTCATTCCACCAATCAACATCTAAGATACTTGTCTAAAGGATAGAATCAATCGTGCCGAAAACAATATAATGTGTTTGTTCAAGCTTTTTGAAACTCACCTGAATGCAGCCATCTTCACATCCCACAGCCCAAAAGTTGGCATTTCCAGCCAAAACAGTAACTTTTCCAGTAATCCGGTCAGACCAGAGAGTTTGAGCGCCTCTGGAACAAAGGATCTCAGTTTCTTTCATTACAAATGAATTTCCTGTCCCCAAAACATCATTGTCAGCTTGTTCTCTGGGTTGAGCCTCTAAGCAAATTGGACCAGTGTCCACCCCTTCTTTATTATCAAAAACCCTGATTAAAAGTGTACCACCAGTACCCAAATGAGATGGATCTTTGACAATTCCCATCTGTTCAATGCTGATACTTCCATCCTTGCCTGCAGAAGGTGGAACCTTCTCAATGATGAGGCTATCACTGATGGTACCTCTAGCAGTTACACCTGAGCGCTCCCTTTGATCAGCACTGACACTAACTGTTTTCCTTGCAAATACTTCTCTAACACTTGCATCAGACAGTACCATACCATTCTCATCTTTCCTCTGCTCCACTGTCATATTAGGAAATTCAACGACAGGAGATTGAGCAATTCCAGAGGTGTTCTCCTGCGGGATAGGAAAACCAACTGATTCTGGAATTATCCTCTTTCGACCATCAGGCCTTCTGTACTCTCTTTGCTTCACGGGACTTGACAAGCGTGTAGAAGCTGCGGGTTTAGCTAAACTATCACTGTTAACTCCTTCAGTCTTTTTCCCATTATCAGATTTTGGTTTGGGAACAATCACCACACTACCCAAATCAACAGAAGATTTTGACGTTGCTTGAACTTGTGGAAGATCCGTAGTTAGTTTTTTGCTTGAAGTTTGCTTTGCAGCTGTTGCTTCAAGCAATAGTTGTGCTGGACTTTCAGCTAAATTTGCTTGTCGACCTCTAACATCACCATAGCGGCTTCTCTTCAACTCCTCTAATTCAGCATCAGAAAGCTGATGACCTAGTTCTTTCTCATCAAAATGGAAAGTGGCTACACTTCCATCCAAAGAACATGCAAACAGTGAATATCCATCAGGGCTCCTGCACAGAGAAAATTATATCCTGAAAGAAAGCCAAAAAGAACAAAGACAATTCAAGATGGAAAATGTCTTTACTGTTGTGAAAAGACCAACATTTATGATGCTATGAGCTAACTTGCCATGATAAATCCACAACACTTTGAGCAAAGAAATGCTTGGCAACAAAAAGAGGACGTGGACTCGCTGTAGTCCACACAGTTATGGTGCGATCTTGACTTCCTATAGCAATAACATTGTAGGGTTGGGACTCTTTTCCTCCACTTTTTGAAGAACCATTTGACCATCCAAGAGAAGCATTTTTCACTTCCTGAGCATTAGCTGAATTCCTCCGAAACATAGAATGATTGAACTTAACGACAATAATAGGAGCATTGTGTCCTAAGAAGTCAAAGGTGGCAGACCATTCCCCTCTCTCCAGAACAGGAGCAGAATGCCTAGGCTTTTGAAAACCATGAGTAGTAGTTATATAGTGTCCACAGGGTGACCATCCAAGCCGCCTAAAGAAGGTCGACCCAAGCTGAAAAAAAGACACAATTGTTAGGATATAGGTTTCAGTAAGGAAAATAAAATAAAATTTAAGAGTATAGGAAACTCACAGATTTTGCCCAGTGACCTTCCGTTCTATGAGCAAGGCTCCAGTCACTTGTTCGCCAAATGATGACAGTCTTATCATCTGATTGACTAGCTATAAATGAACCAATTGGATCCCAGGTGACACCTTTAACAAGACTAGAGTGACCCCTCAGAACAGCAGAGCATATACCATTGCTCATATTCCAGATATGGATGGTGTTGTCCATACTACCACTAGCCAATGTCGAGTCGTCTGGAGACCAATTTAGATCCACCTACTTTAAACATGGAAAGAGCAACCTATTGGTTAGAAAGTACATGGTTGGACCATATAGGCATCTATTCAGAAGCATATATGAATTCAAATGATTTCAAGGTCCACTGAATGACAAAGTTCTCAGATTTTACTCACAATCAGAGCCAAAGGATAGGAGATAAAGAAAGAGGTTTGTCAAAAACTAATATGATTTTAACACCCAAGGGTGTGGCCAAGTGGTCAATGAAGTAGGTTCAGCACCATGATGAGGTTCAAATCCAAACACTAGGTGTTTAGGAGGTGGCGGGAATTGTGTGGAAATAGTCAAGATGCATGCATGCACGGCCAGACACCACGGTTATCAAAAAAGAAATCATTTGCATGGCAAGCAAATTAGCTATTTAGAAGCTAAAAGATCAGTCTCATTACCACATCCGCAGTGTGTCCTCTCAATGTCATGGTAACTTTCCAGTTCTCTACATCAGGAGGCTCTCCACTGCCAAACTCTGTGGTTCCCGAGCCAGGTTTCCTCTCATGGACTTGAATCACCTGGTCATCGGATCCAGAAGCAACATACCGACCATGTTTTGCCCATCTAACACAGTTAACTGACCCAAAATGATCACGTAGTGTGGCAAGAAGTTTTGGTGTAGATTCATCTGCTTCCAAGTCCTTACCCACACATTTCATGTTCCATATCCGAACCTGAAGACACGTTAAATGCACATAATGCAAAGTACTTTGTTAATAACAGTATACTGCAGTAATGCAGAAAACATATATGAGTATCAAGATAGAATCTTCTCACTCTAACAAGCAAAACTAAGTTGAGAAAATAAACCATACAGAAGCAAAAAATGCCTTCACAGAGGATCAGAAGTGATACCAAAAGCTAGATATTTAACTAATTTGCACATTTTCCCTGTAAGAAAACTAATCCAAAAATCTTTAATGAAATGGCATTTCTTACAAGGACAAACATACTTTAAACTCCCACCACTTGAGAATCTTGATCACACAGATATAGCATACTCTCAATCTTCATTTCACTATTAAAAAAAACCAAAATAACCTTACAGCTTCCAAAGAAACAACAATTTGTTAGTGCTCCACTAAATCATGAACTAATTGAATTCATAACCAACTTCAATTGTTCAGGTTCCAAAATCCACGAACAACTAGAAATGTCCATCAACAACAACAACAACATACCACACAGTGTAATCCCACAAGTGGGGTCTAGCGAGGGTAGACTGTACGCAGACCTTACCCCTGCCTTGGGAGGTAGAGAGGTTGTTTCAGATAGATCCTCAGCTCATGGAAAAGCATATCAAAGCAGAACAAAAGAAATAACTGAAGTGAAGTGCTCATGGAAAAATACTATAGAAAGCATGATAAAGCGCCCTCTTTTAAAAGGAACAATAAATGAACCATAGAAGTGCGATAATCGAAGTACACTAGACAGTAGATAGTAACAGAAACCATGTTCATCAACTAGTTAAAACTATTAGTTCACAGCTCCCAAAATATTTAACTAAATTTTCCCTACACCAACCTATGAATAGCTAAAAAGTTAATAAAGGCAAACAAAAAACAATGACAAAGCAGTTACCTTATGATCACCACCACCAGTGGCAAACCTAAGGCCACCTGGCTGAATATCAATGGAGAAAATCTGCATACTCTCATGTCTAATCCAAGTAGGTTTCTCAGCAATCATCTTTCACAATTCTGAAATTCTTGATTTCTTTGCTGCTAAACCCCAAAGACTCCACCTTTTTCACTCTAAACCCAAAACACAAAAACCCCACAACTTCAAAATTAACATACCAACCACTAAAAAATAAAAAACCCCAAAATCAAACACAACAAAAAAAATTACCCCCACAAGAAAAAAAAGAAAGTAAAGAGATAAAACCCTAGTTGAGAAAAACCAAAAAAAGGGAAAAGACCCAAAAAGGAGTAAAATTTGGAGAAAAAAAATAATCTTGATTTATTCAGTTTCAAAAAAAAAAAACCCTAGATTTTGAAAGTAAATGGTGAAGTGGGGTTGAAGTTTTATCAAGAAAAAAGAAAGATTTAATGCAAAATTTAATGGTTTTGCTAACTGTCAAAGCTAATAAAAAGATTAAAGAGTGAAAAAAAAGTAGAAGAATATAACAAAGGGGAATCTATTCAAGTTTTGTGACACAAAAAAAAAAAAAAACAGAAGAGAAAAGAAGTGAAGTGTTGTGTACCAGGTATTTTTGTAGGGTAAAATAAAATTGAGAGAAGACAAAGAGGCACACATAAAGTAATGTTTTTTTTTTGTTAAACATGTAAGATTTGTAATGTTTAAGTAGCGGTATTGTGAACATAAAGTTATGGGACAATTTTTTTTTTTAATTATGATGATGTTCGAGTCAGTTTACGTATAGGAATACTTCTATAATATTATTTGTTGATATTTGGTAAATTAATAATTTTCTAAGATAATATTTATGATATTTTTTAAATGAGAAGTTATTTTTTGATATGATTTTAAGGAATTTTCTATATAGTTTATTCTCTCACCGTTATATATAGAATGTTTTTAGTAAAGATACAATGAATAATATTTGATCATTAAAAATCAATGAATAATTGAATTCTTGAATTTATTTTACAATGAATTATTTAATAAAAATATATATTACAATGAATCATACACATACAATATACTTTTTATATAATTCAATAATATGATATATAATTTAGTAATATACAATGATTTTGATGTATTCATTGTACTTTATATATGATAAATTATTATTTTTATATGTGAATTCAATAAAATAATACATAAATTAGTAAGGTACAATAATTTTGATGTAATCAAAACTCAAAATTAATCTTCATTGAATCTCAAAACACTCTTTAAATTAATAAATATTAATTTATTGATTAAATAATACCTCTACAAAGTAATAATATTTCATGATCCCGTCTATATTAATTAGTAAGATTTTTACTTTAATATATTTGAATTAACATGTAATTTTAAAAAAAACAATCTAGTAATTTTAAATTAAATACATGTTAATAAATCGAAATACCCTTTAAATTCTATAACATTCAATATATCAATATGACATTGAAATTAAACAAAAAAAGTCACTGCATATATAAAGTGATGGTGCTTTATTAGGGAGGTTTTATTACTCAATGTAAGATTTTTGAAAATCACCAAGATTAATAAGCAAAAGGAAATAAATATAAACAAAGTAAATAAAAAAATTACAAAATTTTAAAAGGCACACTAAGCAGTCCATAACAAAAAACTCAACTAACAAAACCGAACCGAAATAACATAAATCGAACCGAAATACCAAATGTCCAATCCTATCAAGATAGTGGTAGAATTGTTTCACCCTTAATAAAAGGTTTCGAGTTCGAATTTTAGATATGGAAAAAATCTTATTGAGAGCGCTACCTCAAATTGGTCATGCAGTGCGTGATTCGAATTTAGTCAGGGCTTCAATGTAAGTTTTTTGAAAATCAAAATTTAGTCAAACTTTAATAAGCGGACACAAAAAATTATATTTTAAAAAAAATATTAGTACTACTGCTACTTAAATTTCAGTTTCCAACTGTTCCAACTGTAAAGGCAAACGAACTGGCAATGATTCTAAGGCCGTGTTTGGAAAAAGTAAGGCCTTTGCTGCATTTCAAGAATCCATTGAACACCCATTGTTGTTCTCATTCATTCGCCATTGATTTCGAAGAAGAAGCTCAAACCAAGTCTTTTGAATCTTCAAATTATCTCCCTGCACACCAAGTGTTTGATGAAAAGTCTCAGAAAGTTTCTTTGAACAATCACTTGCTATTTGAGTACTCCCGGAATAGTTTCAATGTAGAAGCTCTGAATCTGTTTGTGGGTATTCATCGTAATGGATTTTCGATTGATGGGTTGAGTCTTTCTTGTATATTAAAGGTCTCTGCTTGTCTGTTTGATTTGTTTTTTGGTAAACAAGTGCATACTCTTTGTGTTAAATCTGGTTACTTTGACAATGTTAGTGTTGGGACTTCACTTGTTGACATGTATATGAAAATGGAGAATGTTGATGATGGTCAGAAAATGTTTGATGAAATGGAGGATAACAAGAATGTTGTGACTTGGACTTCGTTGCTTTCGGGTTATTCGTGTAATAAGTTGGTTGATAGAGCGTTAGAAGTGTTTCGTGTAATGTTAGTTGGAGGAGTTAAACCTAATGAGTTTACTTTCGCGACAGTTCTTGGAGTTTTGGCTGATAAATTTGTAGTTGAAAAAGGGATTCAAGTGCATAGTATGGTTATCAAGTGTGGTTTTGAGGCGACAACATCTGTTGGGAATTCTTTGATTAATATGTATTTGAAATCTGGGATGGTTAGAGAAGCTACAGCTGTATTTGAGGGTATGGGAGATAGGAATGAAGTATCTTGGAATGGTATGATAGCTGGTCTGGTGACTAATGGGCTTTATTCCGAAGCACTTAAGTTGTTCCACATGATGAGACTTGCAGGTGTGGAACTGACACGATCGATTTATGTTACAGCTGTTAAATTATGTACTAAACTTAAAGAATTGGTTTTTGCAAGACAACTTCATGGTCGAGTTATGAAGAACGGGTTCTATTTTGACAATAATATCAGAACAGCACTCATGGTCTCTTATACTAAGTGTGGAGAGATGGACGATGCCTTCAAGTTATTCTCTATAATGCATAAATTCAGGAATGTGGTTTCTTGGACCGCAATGATTGGCGGGTATATGCAGAATAACAGACAAGAGCAAGCGGCGAATCTCTTTTGCCAAATGAAAAAGGATGGGATAAGGCCAAACGATTTCACTTATTCAACTATTCTTGCAGCTCATCCATCTATTTCGCTGTTCCAAGTACATGCAGAAGTCATCAAGACTGAGTACCAGAGCTCACCTACCGTCGGAACTGCATTATTAGACGCCTATGTGAAAACAGGAGATACTGATGAGGCTGTGAAAGTTTTTGAAGAGATTGATGAGAAGGACATTATTGCATGGTCTGCTATGTTATCTGGTTATGCGCAAAAAGGAGACATTCAAGGTGCTGTCAGAGTCTTCCGGCAACTAGTCAAAGATGGGGTCAGGCCAAATGAGTTTACCTTCTCCAGTGTCATCAATGCGTGTGTTACTTCCATGGCATCAGTGGAGCAAGGAAAACAATTTCATTGTAGCGCGATCAAATCAGGTCACAGTAATGCCTTATGTGTGAGCAGTGCATTGGTAACTATGTATGCTAAGAGAGGAAACATAGAAAGTGCAAATGAGATTTTCAAGAGACAACCAGAAAGAGACTTAGTTTCATGGAATTCAATGATATCAGGATATGCCCAACATGGTTATGGAAGAAAAGCTCTAAAGATATTCGAGGAAATGCGGAAAAGGAATTTGGATATGGACAATATAACGTTCATTGGAGTTATCTCTGCTTGTACTCATGCTGGACTGCTAAATGAAGGTCAAAAATATTTTGAGATGATGGTAAACGGCTTTCATATTTCACCAAAAATGGAGATATACTCTTGCATGGTAGACTTGTATAGCCGAGCTGGAATGCTGGATAAAGCCATGGCTCTTATCAATAAAATGCCATTTCCTGCTGGTGCAATTGTGTGGCGTACTCTTCTGGCAGCAAGTCGAGTTCATCGCAATGTAGAGATGGGGAAACTGGCGGCCGAGAATCTCATTTCTCTTCAGCCTCAGGACTCAGCTGCATATGTCCTTCTATCCAATCTCTATGCTGCAACGGGAGATTGGCAAGAAAGAGCGAAAGTAAGGAAACTAATGGATGTGAGAAAAGTTAAAAAAGAGATTGGGTATAGCTGGATTGAGGTTAAGAATAAGACCTACTCATTCATGGCAGGTGATGTTTCGCATCCCCTATCTGACAGTATATACATGAAACTGGAAGAGTTACGTGGCCGATTGAAGGATGCAGGATATCAACCGGATACAAATTATGTTCTTCATGATGTGGAAGATGAACATAAAGAAGCCATTCTTTCTCGGCACAGTGAAAGGTTAGCTATTGCTTTTGGATTGATTGCCACGCCTCCAGGAATTCCCATTCAGATTGTGAAGAATCTCAGAGTTTGTGGCGACTGTCACACTGTTATTAAATTAATATCAAAGATAGAAGGAAGGCAAATAGTCGTCAGGGATTCAAATAGATTCCATCACTTTAAAGGAGGTTTATGTTCTTGCGGTGATTATTGGTGAATTCAAGCTCTTCGAATAGACGAAGAGATAGCAGCATATCACAGTTGGTTCCTGTATAAGCAAAGGCACCATTAGCTAATGGAGCTTTAGCTTACAGGCCTATACCCGAAGTTGCATCAATTATCAGCCTCCAGATAATACTATTTCTAATGGTTGTTTTGTTCATGGATTCAAACTTTGATAGTGCACAGTCTAGAGGAAGAAACAGAGAATTTTCCAACTTCACATATCTGCCGATTCAAGTTATTTTATTTATGGACTGAGGGATAGAAATGCTGTCATTTTGGCTGATTTTTAAGAGCAGTTGACAGATCACGATCTGCCTTACAGAAAACAATCAGAAACTCAGAAGAATTAATTTGAGTGGAGGTTTAGTTTTTTCCTGAAGATAAAGAGAGTCAGAGCCTCTTGTCAATTACCAAGACTCAAAGTATGTCTTCTGGTATTTTGTTCAACATGGTTTTTCTGGTCTTGCTGCTCGTAATGCTGTATTCGGTAGGAAAGGTGATCTTGCAACAACGATGATGACCAACAAGCAGCTCTTTCTGATTATGTTTTCATTTGAACCTAACCTTGAGCATGTCAAACTCATGAAGGATGTGGAAATGTTCGGAGTCCAGGAAGGACCATTCAGTAACGCCTTTTGACAACAGCTGACACTTCGGAGATTCCCTGCTACCCCATAATAACCTCTTCCAGAAAATCTATATTCAGATACAGGGTAGAACCATTAACTGTGTTTATGCATTGCTACATTACTGAAGTTTATCCAACTGATGAGTCGATTCTATATCGACTCAATGAGTTGAAACATCTCAGGTTTTTCCTCATATTTCATAAAAAATGATGAATTCCTCACTGTTTTCTTCTTATGTTGTAGGGATTGGTAACATGAACCTGCAGACTCAATTGATGATGAGGAAGTAGCTGCAAAGACTAGGAAAAAGAAACTGGAATAGCAGATGCCTAGCACATATTCGCCAAGCTTTTGCTTCTGCTGACTTGTTGGGCCTATGGATCAGACTTGAAATCAAAGAGAGGCTGCACATATGTGCTAGATTTTCCACAAATATGCATCCATGGTCAACCTTATTGTCTTGAAATTGTTAGGTTCTTGTTTTGTGAGGATTCTGTAGGGAGCTCTGTGAAAGGAGGCCTCTAGTATGTCCATGATGTTCAGGCCAGCCTGCGTGCACCTCGACTAATTCCACAGTGGTACTTTCTACTTTCGAACAACATAGGTACCGGGAAACTCTGTCCACCAACTTTTGTGTGGACAACAACAGACAAAATGGTTCTTGGCGAGACAAGAGTTTTAACCATAGAATTGTCTTCTTTCTCTCTTTTTTGCCTTTTAGTTTCGAGGTATTTAGGAGTTCTAAAATGGTCTTAATTCCTACCATGTGCTAAATTCACTCTCTGGTGTGATGATGGATCTTATTGTGCAGCTTGGATTATTTTTTCTGTCATTCTTGATTCCTATGAATGATGAATGAGTTGTTTACTCAATCCTGTATTTCAATTACATTTTTGAACTGACACTTGGGATTGATTTGCATTTATGGAAATCTGAAATGATTAGATCAGTTTGATTTGTGTATAAGATACACATTTCTTCATGTTATTTATACCAATAACTAGCGTATTGATAAGTGTTCTTGGAGTAGTTGGTCCTGCCCTTAGCCTAAGTGCCTATGATTTCATTTTTAAGGCAATTTTGCTTAACTTGATCTTTAGTAAGTTTATCTACACAACATTTGGTGACGCCTTATCTGGGGTGGTATCATTTAAATCAAAGTCCCTCTCTGGGGCCATCTCGTTTAATCGAAGTCAACTGACTCATAATAGTGAAAATTGGCACACACGCGTCAGATCCATTAGAAGATGAAGCTTGCACCAGTCATGAACTTTGAGTACACTTGTGTTTTACTTTGAGTTATCACCTTGAGGTAACTTCAGAAGGTAAGTAGGAATGCTCATGAAATGATTACAAAGTAATTGCAATTAGCATTGTAAAAGGAATAATACAACAAAGATACTAGCAAAATGTTCTGTCTTGACATTGATAAATACATGCAAAGCTAAAACTAATACAATCCAAGAAGGTAAACAATGTCAACCTCCCATTTGGAGAGCCTTTGAATATCACGAATTTTTCAGACAAGTAGAAGGGAGAAAGAATACAAATCATGGCAACTCCAGGTGTAGTAGTTATCGGAGATACATCAATCTCTTCAACCTTCTTCTCCAAATTCCTTTGTGAATCTGTCGTGCACTTCAAGGTCAGATTTACTAACTGTTGGCCTTTGACGAGCAAGAACCTTATCAAAGTCTGTCTTTGTAATGGGTGGCGGGATGATCTGCAAGGGCATTAATCAGCAAGCTGTTTATAACTAGTCCCGGCAGATAAGAAGACAGTTTATGTAAAGCCATATCAGAACTTCAGACTAAAATATTACTAGGTAATTTTTATCTTGAGCAGAGGATCTATCGGAAACAACCCCTCTCTACCTAACAAGGGTAGGGTAAGGACTGCGTATACTCTACATTCCTCATACCCTACTTGTGGGAGCACACTGGGTCTGTTGTCGTTGTTGTTAATTCTAATATCAGCTATTCAGAATTGACACATAGGAAGATGTAGTTCATTAAAAGCACAATCTCTTCTTACATTTTAGTTCAACAAAATCATATGATACGCAGACCTTTATGCTAGAATCACATTTAATTACTGTATTACTAGTGACTCGAAAGAAGTCAAATTTCCAGACATGTGCAGTCGTACTCCCCGGCCCCAATATATTCCAGCTAAAACTCATAAAACTTTTTTTTTTTGAGAAAGGTAAAGTTGCAGCCAAATAAAAAACTACTTATTGCAGTGATCTCAAACTATAAATGTATCCCGAATATCTACCTGGGATGCGAGTCCTTTAGCAGCAAGCTCCTGCATAGTTGTCTGCACAGCACCCCGTTGCTTCGGTCCGCATGGAATCCAGGTACCATTAGAAGTTTGAGTAAAGAACACAGCATCTTGTGTCTTACGTACGGGTTCAAATAGCACGTCCTTGACCTGTCCAAGAAGAAAAAGTATAAATATATTAGGAGAACATTGAGGAATTGCCGCCTTTGTTACCTTCAGTACAAACCAGACAAAAACATGTTGGGCATCAAGGCAAATTCATTAAGGTCCAGACTTACACAAACAGAAACATCTGAACCAGAAAAACCTTCTGTCTTACGGGCCAGGTCTTCAAAGTCACTCTCGCTCAAGTTATGGGGGGTATCACCTAAATGAACCTGCACGTGTAACAAGCCAATCTAAATAAATCTAGCTCTCACAAATCGACTTGCAATATATTTCCTTGAACTTCACTTTCCAAGAAAAATCACAGAACAGAATTTTACTTTGAACATTTTTTTTTTTTTGATGAAGTAGTTTCATTTAAAAACGGGATTTACTTTGAACATGTGTTGCCGTGCCTTCAAATCAGGGAGCGGAATGTAGATACGCTTGTCAAATCTTCGCCGTATAGCCTGTAGAGGACAATTTCCGTCAGCAATGAATTTCAAAGATAAACAACTTTTTACTGCAAATCATTCTTCACCTGATCTAGGGCATAGGGTGTGTTTGTCGCCGCAAGTACAAGAACTTTATCATCATTGTGTCCAACACCCTGAAAAACAAATTAAGAGAAAAATATCTTTAGCCAGGGGGATTTCTCTTCCTCCATAGCCATGATACATCAATTACCTGCATCTGCACAAGGAGTTCTGTTTTAATACGTCGAGAAGCTTCACTTTCATTTCCTTCTCCTCGCTGCCCACACAAGGAATCAATTTCATCAACAAATATGATGGAAGGAGCGCTTTCACGAGCCATTTGGAAGAGGTTTGAAACTAGTTTTTCACTTTCACCCATCCACTTGGATACAAGGTCTGATGACGAGACGCTGCACGAAAATAGCAGTTGGCACTCGCCAACTTTACAGCGTAAGCTCTTGAAAAGGGGAAACTGAGAAAATAACTGACAAAGAACAGATACACAGCGACTATATTCATGCAAGCAATTCATGTTTATATCCCTCCATCAAGATGATTATGTGCAAGTTTAAAAGAGAAATTAGATAGTGCAAATGGAAGATATATTACCACTGAGAACTGCAGAGATTTCACGGAATACTTGCAGGTATAGAATCATTCAAGGAATCAGGAATCTTGACATGGCCCGCAAAATGGAAGCCGAGTATATTAAAATTTCAGGAAAAGGGTCATTGTACTGTGTACATATTATATTTTGCTTCTAGAAAGGCATCAATCCAATAATTTCACATGCTATAGCTTGGTTGTCTCTATTCAGGAGATGTTAGGCATCCCAATAACCCCCACAATGGCTCATTGGTCATCCCCTTATGCTAGACTATAGTCTTCACATCCTGAATACTTCCTAAGATGCACATGCAAAGACATTTATATTATGACTTAAGGGTGGATGTGTACCTCTATGGCACGGCTGCTCTATAGAATTGGTACCAAATCAAAACATTCAACACCCTTGGATACCAGACTATATTTATCAACCAATTCCAACATCACATTCTGTCCTAGATGTATAGATCTGCAAGTGACACACCACCGAGGGGGACAACCCAGATATGACATTTCTGGAGGAAAAGAACCTCATGGGAAGTAGATATCCAAAAGAACCATAAAGTCTTAACAAAAATAAAGCTAATATAAATACTACTCCCTCCATTTCAAATTAATTGAATTGTTGAGACATTTTTCATTTTTCAATTTACTTAATTGTTCAATTTTCAAGACTACTTTTAGAATTTTCTTCCAATTTTACCCTTCATTAGTTAGCATTGGAATTAGTTATTAATTAGTCTTAAGTTATTTTAATCATAAATTTGACAATAATTAATAAGGGTAAAAATGGAATGTTATGCCTAATTTATGTCTTAATCTTCTTTTCTTAAAGGGTGTGAAACATCTCAACAATTTAATTAATTTGAAATGGAGGGAGTATAATTTATGAGCAGACAATCATTTCCCACAACAAATAAGGAGCAACACCCACGAAACTACAAGACCCTTAATTCATGGATATTGGATCATGACCAAGATGGTAAATTAGCAGGAGTTAATTAAGATTCAAACAAAACAAAAACATTCTGAACGTACTGAGCATATAAAGAGGCTTACATCAGCCAACTCCATGCAAAGGCACAAGCACCATCCCACACTCCAAGAAGGAAAACAAAGGCAATGTAAAAGACTCCTAGTCGACTTGGATATTGAACCACATTCTGTATTTAGTGGTTGAGCACTTTAAGTTCCTTACTACTACTGATTCTTGACTCAAGCACCAAATTACATCAAAATATCATTCATGCAAAGAGGAAAATCAACAAAAGAATATGAGAAAGGAAGGTCATAAAAACTATAAAGATAACAAATTATGAGAAAGGAAGGCCAAAAAAAAAACTATAAAGGAAATTAAATAAGAACCTAACAAGCAAATGGTACATCTTCTCCCCCGACTTCTTATTGGTATTCTGAGATTTTCCTTTATAATCTTTAGGGCTGCTAAGCAGATCCTCATTTTGCTCAAGATCTTTTTTTCTTCACGAATGACAGATGATATGATGTACAAAATTTGCAATTTAAATACAGCCTTTGGTATTTACAAAATAAAAGCTGCAGTGAATCAGGAAATATCTGAAGTTGATAGCTTCTATTTGCTGTAAAATGGACAACATTATCAACAAACACACTTGCATGTAGGAAGACAAATACCTAAAAAAAGTGGATTCTGCTTCAGTAGCAACAGCTTTGGCCAAGTAAGACTTTCCTGTCCCAGGAGGACCATAAAGAAGAAAAGCTCTCCATGGTCGCCTCTTGCCTGTAGGTACATGAGAAAGGAGAAAAAAACACTCAAACTGTTGTGAACAAAAGCACCCAAAAGATTGCTCAAGTTATGTCATGCACACGTTGCAAAACCACTCAACCATCTCTAATATAACACAAAGAGAAAAAGAACACAATACTCACCAAGTTTTTTTTCCTTAATGATTTTTATCCCACTACAACTTTTTTGGTTGAGCTAGGAAGAGCTGTAACATGAATCCTGGACTAACTATAAAGAGAAATTCCAAAATGTGGGATTTACTCAGAGTTCACCTCTCATACTTCAAAAGAAAAAGCCAGACAACCAATTGTCTCTAATTGCTAAGCAACGCAATTAACCAATCAGTCACCCAAGTATAGAAGACCATTTGCTCAAGATCATGCAGTCACAGGCGAAGAACTTCCTCCTTCACATCGAGGCTCTTCAGGAATCTAGTCATGAGACTCCCAAAATTGTACCCAAGGCCCTTTGGCAGCCTAGCCTTCTTCATTGTAGACTTCAGCATTTTCTTTACCAAACTTCACATTTCAAAACACATGCACAGACGCGCTCACACAAATGTTGAAAGACATTTAGAATATAGAGAAGTTAACTCATCCACAGCATCACTAATAACCTAAGAACTCTTAAACATGCTCAACAAAAAACAATTCATTTTCTACTCATATTCAGCTATCTACAGACTAACCTGGCACTTTGTGGTCCCCAAATTGAAAGGGTTTAAAATGTACAATAGGTAAAGACTCAAACTTACTTCTTTCCATAAGTTAAAAACTAGAACTATTGGAACCCATGTAACCCCAATTATGACATAAGTGTCTTCTAACTAATACTCCATAGTGTTTGGTTTGCAACATAAAACTCTGTATAACTGCCTATAATTCTCACTGCATAATAAGCACTATAATCCCTTTAACGACACCTAACATCATATTGCTACTTCCTTTACCCAAAAAAAAAAACTAAGGCATACTACATAAACAGACGCTCAAACTTGGCCTCAGCTCTCAACTGGCAACTAAAGACTACAACTTGTCCCCACTATGTCTCGTGGATACCCTGCACTGATGTAGCTCATAAATTATGGAGGTGTCTAGATGATCATTTTGTAAGTTGGAGTGTTCAACGGACAGAGTGGAGATGAGTTGAAGTGTCAAGATGGAGTGCTTACTTGCTAGCTGAGGGCGTGTTTGAGTGTCTGTTTATGTATTATGCCAAAAAATAATTGTGTTTAAGCTACTTCAGAATCACAAGGAAACCATCAATCAAAGCAACAATCTTTACTAGCAAAATGCAGCAACAACACACATACACACAAAAAAAAATCCAACAAAAGCTAACACACACACACCTGTGAAGAACTGAGGGAATTTCACAGGTAAAATGACAGCTTCCTGCAACGCCTGTTTAGCACTCTCCAATCCAGCAACATCATTCCACTTCACATTAGGTTTCTCTCTAACAATTGCTGAATTAAGCCCGGCCCTTAGCTTAGACTGCTCAGGATCCTCTCCCCCATCTTCACCATCCTTAGGCTTAGTCTTAGGCTTAGCAATCACAGCTGCATCTCCTCCAATTGGACCAGGCCCACTCCCACCCTCATCCAACACAGCCCTAATCTCCTCCGCACGGCGTAAATACTCTGTAAATTTCTGGGTAATTGCCTCCTTAATCTTAGGATTCTTCTCGTACTTCAAATGGGTCTTGAAGTACTCCAATGCATTCATATACAACGGAAATGCCTTGGCATAGTTTCCACTATTGTCCTCTTGCACTGCTTGCCTTACGTAATCAATTGCTTGCTCCTTGAAATTGCTATACATCTTCGATCATATAGAAAAAAAACCCACAAAATTAACCAAGCAAATTTCAGGGTTTTGATCAGAACTCAAAAGGGTGTCCGCAAAACCACAAAACTAACCAAGAAAATTACTGGGTTTTCATCAGAACTCAAAAGGGTGTTCAAAAAAAGTTGATTTAAGAAAAAAAATCATATAAACAGTGTTCTGAGTAATGGATCTTTTTGAAGATTTTGAGCTTTTTTGGGTGGATTAGGAACCCTAAAAATTGGGGATTTTGGTTTTGATTTAAGAAAAAGATTGATTAGAGATCGAAGGTTGGATTATGGAAGAAGACATTTGAAAGAATCGTAATTTGTGAGTTTGAACGTTGAAATTTACAGGGGAAAGTGTTTTTGTTATACACCAAGGACTGCTGTTAAGGAACGGAAAAAGGTAAAAAATGTTGCTAATTAAAAATGAAATGACTCAGAAATATATCTCACTCATAACTCATACAGTTCACTTTTACTTGTTACGTATTTCTAAAATAAATTTTTATTTTACAAATTATTCAAAATAGCAAACATTTAAATTATATTAAATATTATAGCTACTATTTAAGAAAAATTTAATTCACAGCTATAGTTTCACTCAATCTTGCTATTAGTTTGATTTGTATAATTTATCTTATTTATATAACTCCAGAATTTGTACACTTTAGTTTCTGATTGTATAAAATTCAGAATTATATATATGCTTACCCTATCTGTTTTGTATACTATTTATGAAAAATCATAATAAATTACCCTATTTATATATTGGCAAGCGAAATATACAAAACGGAGTTTTGAAACTTTTCTAAATGTATAAATTCAGAATTTGTATGTACTAACCCTATTTGTGTATACAAACGGACGAAAAAATACAACCACAACCTCCATAGCTAATAAAACTATTGCTATGGGACGCAATTATCAAAACTATAGTTATAAAACCCTTATTGTGTCTAATATGTTTCCTATTTCTGAATTTTTTTGTCAATAATTGCTTTCCTTATAGGTGTGATGTGCCAAATCAAACAGTTACAAATAAAAAATGAGCGTAGAGAATATTTATTTTACTAGAAAAAATTTGGCCAAGAGCCTAACATCTTTTCAAAAAATGAAGATCAGTTCCATCTCCACTGCAGCATACCACCTTCATTCAACATATAAAAGTCAATTTTGAACATTCTATATTAGTTACTATATATTGAAATCAGAGTTAAAAGGTCAAATACACACTTGAAGTATTGGATTTTTTCTGTTGTTCTTGTTTCCTATGGAAGATGACACAGCTCGAACCAGTGACCTCCTTATCACATGACAACAACTTTACTAGTTATGCTGAGGAAGCTCCCTCGGCATACTCTAAACAAGTTGGCCCCAAGAAAATAGAGGTTACCAGCTTTGTTACTATTAGCAGCACTTGCTGACAAATTGTGAATTAAGTAATTGCAAATAGAATTGTATAAGGAATACAACAAAGAAACTAGCAAAATGTACTGTCTTGACATTGATAAATACATGCAAAGCTAAAACTAATACAATCCAAGAAGGTAAACAATGTCAATCTCACATTTGAAGAGCCTTTGAGTAACGCGAATTTTTCAGACAAGTAGGGGGAGAAAGAACACAAATCATGGCAACTCCAGGTGTAGCAGTATACATCAATCTCATCAACCTTCTTCTCCAAACTCCCTTGTGAATCTGTCATGCACTTCAAGGTCGGATTTACTAACTGTTGGCCTTTGACGAGCAAGAACCTTATCAAAGTCTGTCTTTGTAATGGGGGGTGGTATGATCTGCAAAGGCATTAATCAGCAAGATGCTTAAATAGTCCTGCCCGTTAAGAGGACAATTTATCCAAAGCCATATTAGAACTTCAGACTAAAACATTACTAGATGATTCTAATATCAGCTACTGAGACACGGGTCTGTCGCAAATAGCCTATCTACCTTCATAAGGTAGGGGTAAGGGCACTATCCTCCCCAGACCCCACTTGTGAGGATCACACTGAGTATATTACTGTTTGATTCTAATATTAGCTACTAATTCTTCCTTTTTCGGGGTAATCAAGCTATTCAGAATTGACACGTAGGCAGATGTAGTTCAGTAAAGGCACAATATCTTCTTACATTTTAGTTCAACATAACCATATGATGTGCAAACAGTAACGTTAGAATCACATTTAATTATTGCATTATTAGTGACTTGAAATAAGTCAAGTTTCCAGACATGTGCAGTAGTAGGCCCCGGCCCCAATATATTCCAGCTAAAACTCATACAAGCACAAGATTTGGCTAAGTGACCAGATTAAAAATTAATTATGGCAGTGATCTCGGAATATAAATGTATCCCAAATATCTACCTGGGATGCAAGTCCTTTAGCATCAAGCTCCTGCATAGTTGTCTGCACAGCACCCTGTTGCTTTGGTCCGCATGGTATCCAGGTACCATTAGAAGTCTGAGTAAAGAACACAGCATCTTGTGTCTTACGTACGGGTTCAAATAGCACATCCTTGACCTGTCCAAGAAGAGAAGGTATATAAATATATTAGGAGAATAAAGAGGAATTGCCCCCTTTTTTCCTTCAGTGTTTAGCAAGTTCAAGTGGATTGGTGTAGAAGAAAGGGTCTCTTCCAACTACAAACTCACAAACAACATGTTGGGCATAAAGTCAAATTCATTAGGGTCCAGACTTACACAAACAGAAACGTCTGAACCAGAAAAACCTTCTGTCTTACGGGCCAGGTCTTCAAAGTCACTCTCGCTCAAGTTATGGGGGGTATCACCTAAATGAACCTGCACGTGTAACAAGCCAATCTAAATAACTCTAGCTCTCACAAGTCGACTTGCAGTATATTTCCTTGTTGAACTTCACTTTCCAAGAAAAATCACAGAACAGGATTTACTTTGAACATGTGTTGCCGTGCCTTCAAATCTGGGAGCAGAATGTAGATACGCTTGTCAAATCTTCGCCGTATAGCCTGTAGAGGACAATTTCCGTCAGCAATAAATTTCTAAGATCCACAACTTTAAAAGTGCAGATCATTCTTCACCTGATCTAGGGCATAGGGTGTATTTGTTGCCGCAAGTACAAGAACTTTATCATCATTGTGACCAACACCCTGAAAAAACAAATTAAATAAGAAAAAGAAATCTATAGCCGGGGGGTTTCTCTTCCTCTTTTCTTTCTGATAGGTCGAAGTTGGTTATGAGAGGTCAAGGAACCACATCAGCTACGATAGATCAATTACCTGCATCTGCACAAGGAGTTCTGTTTTAATACGTCGAGAAGCTTCACTTTCGTTTCCTTCTCCTCGCTGCCCACACAAGGAATCAATTTCATCAACGAATATAATGGAGGGAGCGCTTTCACGAGCCATTTGGAAAAGGTTTGAAACTAGCTTTTCACTTTCACCCATCCACTTGGATACAAGGTCTGATGACGAGACGCTGCATGAAAATAGCAGTTGGCACTCGCCAACTTTACAGCGTAAGTTCTTGAAAATGGGAAACTGAAAAAATAGCTGACAAAGAACAGACACATGACGTCCATATTCATGCAAGCAACTCATGTTTATATGCATCCATCAAGATGGTTATGTGCAAGTTTAAAAGAGAAATCAATAGTGCAAATGGAAGATTTAGTACCACTGAGAACTGCAGAGATTAGAACATTTGCAGGTATAGGATCATTCGACTATTGAGGACGCAGGCATCTTGAAATATCCCACATAATGGCAGCAGAGAATATCAAAAAATCAGGAGAAAGGCCATTATACATATTACTTTTTGCTTCTAGAAAGACATCAGCATATTGCATGATTTCACATGCTATCCCTTGGTTTTCACAACTCAGGAAATGTTTGGCACCCCAATAACCCCCACAGGAGTCCGGTGACAGGACAGATTTTTTTGTTGTTGGCGGGGTTAGCATAAAAGAACAACTACTACAAAGCAAAAGCTCTACATGTTGACCTCCATTGGAAGTCTTTGCAACAAAACAAAACTGATGGATCCTGATTGTATAATCCTACTGAAATTTTATTATTGTAAGCTTGAAATTGTTATTGAAATTACTGCAATCACAAACAAGGCCTTAGCTGAAGGTTCAATTTGACTCTGCTCTACATCAACATATTGCATGATGTACTGGTCTGATCTTAAGATTCATGGGTTAGCATCACTTGCGTTGGCAGTAAGTGAGATGTGTCTAACAAACTGGAGATATACAAGATGATCTCATCCAGAGGTTAAAATCAGGATAATGCTGAGATGCAGAACCATAAAATCCAAAAAAAATGGCTCATTGGTCATCCCCAAATGCTAGACCTAGACTAAAGCCTTCACACCCTTAATACTTCCTAAGATGCACATGCAAAGCCATTGATATTATCACTAAGGCAGGATGTGTTCCTCTATGGCACGGCTGCTCTATATAATTGGTACCAAAACAAAACATTCAACACTCTTGGATACCAGAGTATGTTTATCAACCAATTCCAACATCACATTCTGTCCTAGATGTATAGATCTGCAAGTGATACACCACCGAGGGGGACAACCCAGATATGACATTTCTGAAGGAAAAGAACCTCATGGATAGTAGATATTCAAAAGAATCATAAAGCCTCGACAAAAATAAAGCTATTATAAATACTACTCCCTCCGTCCCAAAATAAGTGTCACCTTAGCAAAAAAAATTGTCCCAACATAAGTGTCACCTTAGGAATTCAAGACAAAATTAGTATGTTTTTCCAACTATCCTTATACTCCATCTTCTTAGTAGTGTTCAATTTTCAAGAGACATTTATGAAATAAAGTAGCTTAGTAAACTACACATTATATTTATTGATTTCTTAATGGATGTGATTTTTGCCAGGGTGACACTTATTTTGGGATGGAGGAAGTATAATTAATGAGCAATCACCTCCCACAACAAATAACGAGCAACACCCATGAAACTACAAAGCCCTTAACTCATGGATCATGACCAAGATGTTAAATTAGCAGGAGTTAATTAAGATTTAAACAAAACAAAACATTCTGGACATATTGAGTATATAAAGAGGCTTACATCAGTCAACTCAAAAGGCACAAGAACCATCCCACACTCCAAAAAGGAAAACACAGGCAATGTAAAAATTTCCTAGTTGACTTGGATATTGAACCACATTCTGTATTTAGTGATTGAGCCCTTTATGTTCCTTACTACTTCTGTTCTTTGATTAAGGAACCAGATTACATAAAAACATCATCTATAAAAAGAAGAAAATCAACACAAATTATGAGAAAGAAAGGTCAAAAACCATACAGATAACAAATTATGGAAAGGAAGGCAAAAAGATAAACTATACAGAAAATAAAATAAAGAACCTAACAACCATATGGCCAAAATCAGTTGCATCTTCTCCCCAGACTTCTTTTTAGCATTGATATTCTATAATTTTCCTTTATAATCTTTAGGGCTGCTAAGAAGATTCTCATTTTGCTCGAGATCTTTTTCGTTTACTAATGACAGGTGATATAATGTACCAAATTTGCAATTTAAATACAGCCTTTGTTTTTTTTCCAAAATAAAAGCTGCAGTGAATCAGGAAAGATCTGAAGTTGATAGCTCCAATTTGCAGTAAAATGGACACATTATAAACAAACACAATTGCAAGTAGGAGGACAAATACCTAAAAAAGGTGGATTCCGCTTCAGTAGCAACAGCTTTGGCCAAGTAAGACTTCCCTGTCCCAGGAGGACCATAAAGAAGAAAAGCTCTCCACGGTCGTCTCTTGCCTGTAGGAACATAAGAAAGGAGAAAAAAGCACTCAAATTGGTATGAACAAAAGCACCCAAAAAATTACTCAAGTTATGTGATGCACAGTTGCACACATGGATAAACTATTCAACCATCTCTAATGTACCACGAAGAGAAAAAGAACATAATACTCACATGATTTTTGCCTTAAATGATTTTTATCCCACTACAACTCTTTTGGTTGAGCTAGGAGGAGTTGTAACATGAATCGTGGGCCAACTATAAAGAGAAATTCGAAATTGTGGGATTTACTCGGAGATCACCTCTAGTACCAATGCAATTAACCAATCAGTCTCCCAAATATATAATACAATTTTCTCACAACCACGCAGTCACAGGCAAAGAATACCCACCTTCTTTGCCGAACTTCACATTTCAAAACGCACACAGACAAATGCTTAAAAGTTGTAAGGCATTTTGAATGTAGAGAAAATAACTCATCCACAACATCACTAATAATCTAAGAACTCCTACACATGCTCAACAGAAAGCATTTTCATTTTCTACTCATATTCAGTTATCCACAGACTAACCTGGCACTTAGTGTTCCCCAAATTGAAACGGTTTAAAACATTCAATAGGTAAAGGCTCAAACTTACTTCTTTCTATAAGTTAAAAACTATAACTATTGGAACCCATGTAACCCTGACATAAGTGAAAAGCTTTCTAACTAGGAGTCGAAAGTGTTTGGTTTGCAACATAAAACTCTGTATAACTGCCTGTAGTTCCCACTTCCCACTGCATAATAAGCACTATAATCCCTTTAACAACACCTAACATCTTATTGACTTATTTCTACTTCCTTTACCCAAAAGAAATAAGGCATAATACATAAACAATACACTCAAACTTTATCTCACCTAGCAAGTAAGCACTCCAACTTTGAGAGTGCACACCAAGACACCTCGGCTGACTTAGGAGATGTCTAGATGATCATCTTGTAAGTTGGAGTGTTTAACAGACATAGTGGAGACGAGTTGAAGTGTCTAGATGTGCATATGCAAGGTTGGAGAGCTTACTAGCTAGCTAAGACAAAGTTTGCGCCTCTGTTTATGTATTATGCCAAAAAAAAATTGTGTTTAAGCTACTTCATAATCACAAAGCAAACCATCAATTAAAGCAACAATCTTTACTTGCAAAATGCAGCAATAACACAAAAACAATCCAACAAAAGCATACACATACCTGTGAAGAACTGAGGGAATTTCACAGGCAAAATGACAGCTTCCTGCAACGCCTGTTTGGCACTCTCCAATCCAGCAACATCATTCCACTTTACATTAGGTTTCTCTCTAACAATTGCTGAATTAAGCCCAGCCCTAAGTTTAGACTGCTCAGGATCCTCCCCATCTTCACCATCCTTGGGCTTAGTCTTAGGCTTAGCAATCACAGCTGCATCTCCTCCATTTGGACCAGGCCCACTCCCACCCTCATCCAACACAGCCCGAATCTCCTCTGCCCGGCGTAAATACTCTGTAAATTTCTGGGTAATTGCCTCCTTAATCTTAGGATTCTTCTCGTACTTCAAATGGGTCTTAAAGTACTCCAATGCATTCATATACAACGGAAATGCTTTGGCATAGTTTCCACCATTGTCCTCTTGCACTGCTTGCCTTACAAACTCAATTGCTTGCTCCTTAAAATTGCTATACATCTTCAATCATATAGAAAAAAAAACAAGAAAATTTCTGGATTCTGATCGGAACTCAAAAGGGTGTCCGAAAAACCACACAATTAACCAAACAAATTTATGGGTTTTGATCAGAACTCAAAAGGGTGTTCCGAAAAAACACAAAACTATCCAATAAACTTTCTGGGTTTTGCTCAGAACTCAATAGGGTGTTCAGAAAAAAAGCTGATTTTAGAAAAAATCGTATGAACAGTGTCCTAAGTAATGGATCTTTCTGAAGCTTTTGAGCATTTTTTTTGGTGGATTAGGTGAGTTTGACAGTAGATATGAACCCTAGAAATTGGGGATTTTTGGTTAATTCAATGAAAGATTGATTAGAGATCGAAGGTAATAAGGAGATCGGAAAACATTTGAAAGAATCGAAATTTGAGAATTTGAAAGTTGAATTTACAGGGGAGAAATGGATTACAAGTGTGAAAGAATTCAATTTACAGGAGAAATGTTTTGTCATATGCGTGAGATACACGTAGGGCTGCCTATTAATAAGGGTCTGTTTGGATTGACTTTTGGCTTATGACTTGTAAGCCAAAAGCCATAAGTTAGGATTTCTAACTTATAACTTTTGACTTATTTTTGTTATTTTGGCTTTAAAATAAGTGCTTATAAATACTTTTTAACTTTACTCAAATACTTCAAAACTGCTTAAAAGTTATTTTGGCTTAAAAGCACCTAAAATAAGTCGATCCAAACGGGCACTAAGGAAACATATGTTCTTTTATGGTGGAGTTTGAAATGATAGAATGTAACAAATTTTATTCGTACCTCATAAAAGTATAGATAGAGAGTATATAGAGAGATTGTTTCTGATGCATCCTCGACTTAAAACAAAATCATTTACAAATAGATTGAAAAAAGGAGTACAAAAATGAGAACGATAACAAGGATGAAATAATATGAAATAAAGAAGTACAATACCAAAAAAAGTACGAGTAATGACAACAAACAAAAAAGAGTAATAACAACAAAGTAGTGACATAGTTAAAACACAGATGTTTGGACCAACTTAAGTGTACAACAAACTCATTTTTATTGGCAAAATGCACAAATACTTGATCTTGAGATTACGATGTATATCATACATAGGCTGCTCTCATTGTTAAATGATCTTCAAGAATTACAGTCCAACCTCAATTGGGCAAGATGCATCAATCTCATTCTTAAATGAACTTCAAACCTAAATTGGGCAAGGTACAAGCCTAATCCATATTGACCCGAAAAAACCTAATTGACCCTAACAAATCTTACCCTAAACCCATAGTGACTGGCCAAACAAGACCGGCAAAACAAGCCTAACCCTAACCCAAGCGAACAAGCATGGACAAACAAGACTAATCCTAGCCATAATGACTGGCCAAACAAGCCTAACCCTAACCCAAGCGAACAAGCATGGCCAAACAGCCTAACCCTAGCCATTATGATCGGCCGAACAAGCCTTACCCTGACCAATATTGACTGGTCGAACAAGCCTACATTGATTAGCCAAACAGGCCTAAACTTGCCCATATTGACCAACTAACAAGCTCGACGCTAACCTATATTGACCGACCGAACAAGCCTACATATTGACCGGCAAGCCTAACCCTAACCCATATTAACCAACCGAACAAGCCTAATATGTAACAACTCTCTCGGAAGGATGCTACTACTTAACAAGAAAGCTAATATAATACTTGCACATTTAAAAGGGATTAATCTAAGATATATAAATTATAATTCAATAGAGAAATTTAGCCCAAAATAACAAGTGAAAGGTATAAAGGTTTGTCATTTAGAAATTTAGTTGATCTCAAATTTAAACAAGACAAGAGTCCCAATTTATGGCGGAAGAATCTTTCAAAATAATTTTAAAAACATACACTTAGAGATTTTCATGTATTATCTATACTAATACAAGACACGTTATAAATCAACACCAACTTCGGGGTACCGAAGTTTGTTTGGTTCATGCTGTTGACACTCAATTTTGGACCTCCACAATATATATTAATCATCGAGCTTCTTAAATTCCAAACGATTTGAAATAATTAGTTTTAATAAAGTTCAAAATATTTTTCAAGTTACTTTTAATTAATTTTATAATTTTATAATTTTTAAGTAATACATATGTTTTATATAAATTTGTATATAATTAGTATATTTTATAAATATTCAAAAATCATCTAAAAAAAAGAGATTTTGTTTTGTTTGAATATTTTACTAATTAGTTTAGTTATACAATAGTTTATATTTTTGAATTAATTAGTTTATAATTAAGTTAATTATTTTATTTCATTAAGATTAAGAAGCTTGTTAATTTATTTTAGCATCTCGCAATTTGAAATAACTAGGAAGAAGCTAATAATTGGAAATAGTCATTTTTGAAAAGAATGAAAATCTGGAAATTTGTTTAAGTTAGGAAATGTTGAGTTTTGGTCAACTTCAAATGGACATAATTCCTAGCTCATGATGAGTTAGGTGTACTTCCAGATATGGTTGCAAAGCTCTTGGAAGGATCTTTCCAACTCCACTGATTTTGCGCGATTCCGAGTTCGTATGTGTAAGTTATGCCCTTTGGAAGTTGGACTGTTGGATTAAGGAAAGTCTAATCCGGGTTTGGAAAGGTAATTTAGTCTTTCCTTACCTAATGCTCTAATTCATTTTTAGGAGATTTATTGGGGTAAAACCAGATTTTGTTCAGTTTAGAAAAATTAGAATTTTCACGCTAGGGCTTGGAGAAAAGAGAAAAAGAGGAGAAAGGAAAAAAGAAATCAAGAATCACCAAGATCATCGAAGTTTGGCATGTGGAATTCGTGGGGGGTGATCCCTATAAGGTATGTGAGATCACATAGTGTTGGGGTAGTTCACCCACACGCCAATCTTGTTTCAATTCAGCGAATGTAAATTGTTTGAATGCAAAGAAAGTGAGTTCTTGAAGAACATTGTTGAAAATTCGTTGAGTTCTTGATGGTTGTGTTGTTGAAGTCTCTTGTTGATTTGATTCGTGTTTCCGGGTGAATTTTAGAGTCAAATCTGTTATATGTTAAGGGTACTATCGATCCTAAGTGTTTGGGGAAAGAACCATGGAAGTTAGGAGGGTTTAGAGATGAAAAATTGAGAAGAAAATTGTCAAAAAACTTGGGGAAGGGGGTAGGACGTCGCGCCAGTCAGAGCGCCCCAGCAGCCTCTCTGACGTTTGAGGGATGGCGCCCCGCACCTCTTAGAGCGCCAGGGACGCCAATTCTCCCCATTCGTTCCCCACCTTTTAGTACTTGTTCCTTAGCAATGTACCTATATTTTCTGGTTGATTCCAACACTCTAAGATACATCCAAACATCATGAAATCATCCATAAACATGGGATCATGAACCTTGAATCCATAATCCAATTCAAGGAAAGTTAAGATCAAAGTCAAGAGAAGTAAGAGTCAAGTCAAGAAAAGTTCTTAGAGTTTTTTTCCAAATTTGTCTTTTCCAAATGTTTTAACTTTGTTTTAAGACCTAAAGTTCAAGTTGAGTAAAGAGTATAGAGTAAAGATTGAAGTTCATTTCTTCAAAAATATTAGGGGACTAAGTATTCCCAAAGAGTTTATAAATGTTTTCACATTTAAATAAGAATGGAAACTGAGATTTTCAAAGACCCTTCGGGCTAGTTTTCAGAAAAGAGTAATAGTTTTCTAAATGAAGTAAGAAGGGAAACTGAGATTTCCAAGATAGCCTTTGAGCTAAGTTTTTGAGCACTAATCTCAAATCACAGAAGAAGTATGTTTTTAAAACATAAGAGCCAATATATTTTGGGAGTAGTATTGAGCACCGAATTGGGGACGAGCATGAGTTTAGATAACTCACGTCACCATAGAACCATGTAGCCACCATGGGTAGAAAAGGGTCATACTTTTTAGATAAATCTTTTTCTCAATAGACTAGTGGATCCATTAGGCAGTGCAGGTTCTATACCTTTGGCTGGGTATAGGATGTGCTGGCAGTGTGAGGTAGATCGTTGTATCATCACTATAACTCTTATGTGATGGTTGTCGGTTAGAGAAACTCCCACAGAAGTTATTGTATTTTTATATACATCAGTTTATTGTATTTTTACATACATCTCAGAGTCATTTGTATCTTTGCATACACACAGAGTTAATATAATGTTTTTAAACAACTTTTCTTTATATTGCACTTGTTTTAAATTGCTTTATATTGAAATGAGTTCAGTCATGTTAAGTTGAGTTGGACAGGTAAGTTCTTCAGTTTCTTTCAGATTATTTCTAGCCAACCTTTGTTGTTTTAGCATTCCAACTCGCATACTCGTACATTCAATGTACTGATGCCAGTTGACCTGCATCGTATTATGATGCATACACAGGTAACTAGGATCGACATCATTGATCCAGTGAGCAGTTCAGAGTTTATTGGTGAGTCTACATATTTTCCGGAGGATCCATTTCATTGTTGTCTATTTTAGTTCATTAGGATGTTGTGGGGTCTGTCTTAACATCCATCCCAGTTGTTATTAGAGGCTTTGTAGACAGTCAGATGTTAGTCCTTTGAGTCTTTTCATTATCATTCATTTTGTTCAGACTTGGGTTGCCACTTTTGGCCAAGTTGAATGTTTAATCTTTAACATTCTCAGTTATCTTATTATTCAGTTCAGTTAAGTGTTATTGATCATTATAAATATGAATATTGTCTTCCGCTGAGTTAAGTAAGTCAGGCCAAGGGTTCGCTTTGGGGCCAACAATGGTCTTCGAGTGCCAGTCCCGCCTAGGGTGTAGGCTCGGGGAGTGACATTAATTAATAAACAATTCATCTTACTTTAAATTTGGCCGAATTTAACCAATTACACCAATACAATTCATGTGGTTATTTTCTCAATTCAAATTGACCACAATTTGGTCCAAATTGCTACCATCAAATCCAATTCCCCTAGCCCACCATATTTCCTCCTAACTGACCCAATACCCATTAGAAACTCAGCCCACAACAATACAATACTAATTACCCAACAATATAGCAATACCAAAAGAACGACCCGACCCTATATGTTTTATTATTCTTCTTCTTCTTTTTCTTCTTCTTCTTCTTCTTCTTCTTGTGAAAACGAGCCCAAATCTAGACCAGCTCACTCACGCATTGTTTCCCTCTCCTCTCCCTTATCTTTTCCGTACGGGAATAATTTAGGTGTCGAAATCTCGTTGCCTTTTCGTCCTTAGCTCAAGATCAAGCAGCCTTCATCAGTTGTCCGTTGTGAGATTGTACAAGTTTGGTACAATTCGAGCTGGCAGCCTTATCGTCTAAGGAAGAATTCAAATTTTGAATTAAAGCTGGCCTCATATCCCTTCCATTTTCCCCATCTTTTGTACCTTAGTCTCCACAATAAAAACTTTTCTCTATTTCAGTGTTTAGGGGTTGGGGAAAAAAACGTTGGAAAAAGTTGGAACCAGCTAGCTTTAGAGACGAAAATACACCACAAATTTTCAGCTATATATATAAGTGTTTTAGATAATTTTTCAAAAGGGTAGAGATCGGGAGTCCAGATCCTTGCTTCGTTTTTGTTCTCGTTTGCTCTGTTTTGCTCGTCGGAGTTCTAGGAGCCATATTTCAGTGGTAAAGGATCGTTGTCTTTAGCTCGTTTCTCAGTTTCGCTGCCCCGAGAAAGGTATCATCCTCTCTTTCTGTATTTCGTTTCAATGTAGCATATTGTATGTATTCGATACTTGTTTTTCTTGTGAGTTTTCGGACAATAAGATTGAATTCTAAATCAATAAAGTTTGCTTTTGATTCATGTTGGTCATGTTGTTTACATCAATGTTATTTACACTTGAATGTGTTGGCTGTGTTGTTTTGTCCTCTCTATTGTTTCTTTGCGTTCCTAGCTTCCTTTTTAGTCTAGTTGGCAAGTTGTTCTACTCGTTTTATTCTATTTTTTTATTGTTGAATCTGTGTAATTGTTTAATATTAGAAGTCATATGCTTCATTCTTTCACCTCAAGTTGAATGAATGAACCAAGATGTCAACATTCTGAGTTATGTGTTGTATCTGCTACTGTTTTAAGGCCTTAGATTGTATTTGTTGTCGTCCGTTTCGATTCTTTATTGTTTTGTTTTGGTTGAGTCTATGTTGAAAGGCAAGTTTTGTTTCCTCCCTTTTCCAGATTTCATAATGTTCTGTTTTCCTTGTTCTTATCCTCAAGTTTGATGCCTATGGTTTATCCTTTTCGCCTTTTGAAGTGTTATAAATTGAAAATTCGTGTGTCATTTTGTTGTTGTTAACCAGCTGAGATGTTTAATCAAGTTAGTGGAGTATTCGTTCGGCATCGATTTTCTCTGTTAAACTTAGCCTACATTTTACCAAGTTTTGCTTGCATATCATTTTAGTCTTAAGTTTGAAGCATGTTAAAAGATGATTTTAATATTTGTATCTAAGTCATTTTCAATTTAATGGTGTTTGGTTGCCTCATTCTTCCATTCCCCATTGTTGTTTGATGTTTAGTATCTTACTGCCTAGCTTACTGAAGTTGTTTCCTGGTTAATCATCTTTGATAGGGTATATTTGTTCTTATAATACTTACTGTTAAGCATAATTTTGGTTTGAATGGTTTCTGGTTTCCTTTCAAGATTACATGGTGAAACGACCCCAAAAATGCCCGAAAATGTGCTTCGGAAACACCTATAATTGTAATTTCCATATATCTCAAAATCCGTGCATGATTTCGGAAATTTGACTTCATATTCCTATTCAGGGGGTAAAATTGAGTGGGAAATGGGTCTAACCCGAATTTTAGAGCAACCGTATCAAAATTCGAAAATCGCAAAAAATACGATTTTCAGGGTCAACTTTAAAGAGGCATATCTCTTAGCACACAAGGAACTGGAAGGACCGCTACCTATTAAATTAAAGCCCTTCGAGTTAGCTTTCCAATGCAATTGGTTTCACCTCATTCCGAGTTAGGATGAAGGAGTTATGATCATTTTCGTAAAACCTGTCGGAGCAGAATTTCAATTTCCAGTAGCTAAAGTTACTGTAGTGGCTGGACGTTTTTCTTTTATAAAAAAGAGGATTGTCCAATACTTAGTTATATTTCTTTCTAGCTTCAAAACACTCAAAACACTCACTAATCCCTCTCCAAAATTCCACCAAGATCTTCAACCAAATTCAAACATCTCAAGTTTTAATTCCGGATTCAAGACTCAATCTCAAGCTTCAATTCTCCATTCCAATCTTCATCAATGATTCTCCAAAGTTGAGGTATGTGGGTTGATTGTGGAAACCTTCCTTTCCACAAGTCCAACCATTTATCCTCTATTTTACTTCAAGTTTATGGGTCCTTATGATCATTTATGAACTCTTGAATTATGAAATTATGACTACACATTCTATTATGGTCTATTTTTGCATATTATCATGAAATGGAATTATTATGTGATGTTTATGGTTTTCATGTTTCCATGATCAAATTATGAAGGTTGATATATATATGTATGTTGTTGGTGGGCTGATTTAGATGTATTTCGGAATTGGTTGGACTTAGTACTCTTGAAAGACATGATTTTATCTACATGAACAATAGCCCACCATGTGTTTGATAAAATGCCATTTATAGAATTCATAGGAAATGGAAGGTCCAATGTACATCCTATGAGTCGGATGATTATATAATTATTGAAATGATGATGAAAGGGATACATGTATATGATTTTCTCTATATAAGTGTTGTGAGTCGACCAAGCCTAGCTCGGGGGGTTGTAGGCCCGGGTAACCGTATCAAGGGGTTGGTACCTTGGTTGCCTAGTACGGGGGGTAGTAGGCTCGTATAACCACATCGAGGGGTTTGTACCTTGGTCCCTAGCTCGGGGGGTGGTAGGCCCGGGTAACCACATTGAGGGGTTTGTACCTCTTTCGCCTCTCCAAGGGGGTGGTAGGCCTTGGAAAATACTATATTGATGGTCACTCACCACACATGTACTACGTCCCACTAAATATGATTTTTATGTAAGCATCATTATACATATCATTTCTCTAATGTGCTATCTATCGGGTATGATTATGCATTTTTCCTATGATGTCCATCTATTGTAGCGTTGCATTGCATCCCATATACTTAGTACATTCAAACGTACTAATGCATACTCTATGCCTACATGATGTCACCATGTAGGGAATGGAGCACCGCTTGACCATCCTCATCCGCGTGGCTAATACAATTTCCTATCAAGGTTATTGGTGAGTCCTCTATTCCGGGGACGTTGCTCATGATCTTTTGCTATGTATAAGACTTTTCTTTTTAGTTATGTTTTGACTATGAAGGTGAGCCCGGTAGTTTGTCTTGGCCCCCGCTAAGTACTCATATTTAGAGGTGGTGTTGGACAAGTTGTGTATTATGCTTGAGTTTGACTCATCTATGATATTTATGTATCATTTCTTCTTTTTTTCTCTTGCTCCCTTAGTCCCGATTTCCCCCTTGATTATGCTTATCGCTTATGGTCATTTTAATTGCTTCCGCGACCAAGAATGTGTAATGATATGCTATGAGGCTTGTTTGGGGTTCCTTCGGGTTCCCCATTCGCCGGTCACGTCTAGGCCCTAGGCTTGGGTCGTGACACATGGTCATTAGCTAGTAGTGGTTTAATTAGTCTAATTATTTAGAAGTCTCACATGTTTTTTTTTCTTTTCTCGTTTATTGTTGGAATTGTTCTTATATCCAAATTCTACTTTAATCATTAACTATTTGAGGCCATTAAAGTGCTCTATATTGACTTAAAGCTTATGTGATTTTTTTATTTTTTATTTTTTTATTTTTTTTATTTTACAACACTTATAACTATGAGTTGTAATACATGAGTTCAGCCCATTTAGTATTTTTTTCTCTATTAAATCATTAAATTGCTACTTACATATTTTTATTTGTTTATGTTACATGTGACACCAACTTGAGTTCATCTTGGACTCCATACTTCTTTCCCTTGCATATCCGAGTCGAGCCATAAAGGCTCCATTTTTGTTGTTCGAATCAGCAGTCCATCAGAAGCAATAATGAACAGGTTGAAGGCAATACAAGGCTGGAAATTGTATTTTCTAGTCTCAAAAGCCCAAGGAAAGGGTTGTATACCAGTTGTATACTTGTTGTATACAGCGGTATATATGATGAAATATTGATATACAGGTCAAGAAATACCCGAAATACAGGAGTACAGGGCTGAAATTAGAAAGACAGATTTTGGAGGTCCTAAAAATGGGCCGTATATCAATCATATACCTGGTGTATACATCATATTTACACTTGGTGTAAATCATGACTTTTGAGAGTGAAAAGAAGCCCAAAGGCTTAAAAGAATGGCCCAGTAGCAGAATTTTGATCTAATAGGCCCAAACTCATGTTTTGGGTATTGTTAGTATTAGGACAGGTTCTGAAAAGGCCCAAATTTGATATTTCCTTCCTTTGCTCTTTATTTGTTACCGACTAACATTTTATTTGATTTTTCGTTTGACTTAATTAATTCCCAAAAAAGATAGTCATTTCTCCTTTTATATTCAAATAAAAATATTTATAATTTACTTATTTTTATTTTCATTTTTTTTTGTCTTGCAGCATATAAATTATTTCCCTTAGTAATTTCCCTTTAGTTAATTTTCCTTAAATAAAAAATTAGTGTTCTTTATCAGTTCATATATTTCAAGTTAGTCAAATGTTTAGTCAAATCATGGGTCAACCACAAGTTAGCGGTCATTTCAAAGGCTTAACACCTTCTCGGAATGTAAATTGAACCCCAAACCCCTTTAAATTTCAAACGATTTTATTCTGTTTAAATTTTTTGAAAGAAATTATAAGTTTTCTTAATTTCTTAAAAAAATTAAGTGGCGACTCTATTTTGGACAATCGATTTCTCTGTAAGTCATAAGTTTAGTCGATTTTTCGAAACAAGTGCATTTTTTTTTTAGTAAAACAGAAAGGACGACTCTGCTGGGGAATTGATTAAGTTCTAACCATAAGATTTGACTATTTTACTAATTGATATTAATTGTTTATATGTTTTACTTGTTAAATTACTATAAACTGTCATTGCATCCATGACATTTTCCAACTTGTATATATAGTATATTAAAGAACGATTTTACGAAACCACAGCCGGACTTTTTTATACTCAACCATTTTTCAGAATGATCGGTAATTTATTGGTTCGTCATGCGTCCAATGATTGTCGCGAGTTCCAGCCTAAGTTATCCTCTTGGGTTCCCGATCTTTCAAAAGCCACTCTTCGTCACCTAGCGTAGAGCGAAACCAAATCTCAAATTTAGCACATTTTGAACTAAGTTGATCCAACACCCATGGTATGTTGGGCCCATTAGAAGCCCACCTTGTGTCTATATGGCCCATTGGTCAATAAAAGACAATCATACTTATGTGTTCAAATTTGAAGGATATATACGTCTTTTGGCAAATCATTGTCTCTTGGGGTTGGGTGTTTAATAGTTTGTTCAAGTCGAAAAAGGATCAAGTTACCATTGCATCCAAAGACATGGACATCCGGAGTTGATAAGAAATCAAGGACAAAGGACCTTCCATAGAAGCTTAGTTTAGGATTGTACTTATGCACGGGACTGAATATTTTGTATCCTATTTCCCCTATTATGTATCCTCATTCAGTTTATTCGTAAAACTTGTATAAATTTGGATTTTGGGGAAATGAAATGTTTCAAATGATGTTATACATTCTTCAAATCGTTAGGTCTACACTTGGCACAAAAGGGTCACATATTTGTTTAAAAGGCGCACTAACTGTTTATGTGTTATAACTGCCTGTGTGATTATGTTGCTTTATTTGGAGATGTTCTAGCCTACTCTTTTGGGAATTTTTCTAGAAACCCCTAACCACAAATATCAAATCACTATCAAAAGTACATCCAAATACTCTTTGAGTGTTTAGTTTCCCAATAAAATTTGAACTTTATTTTTCAAATGTTACTCTCTCTTATCAGAAAAGATTCATTGTCTCAAATCGAATGAGATTGAAGCTAGTCAAACTACATAAGACCTGAATTCTCCCTCGTGAGATACATAGACAGCCTTTCAAGGCTCGGTTTTTTTGAGAAATTTTATCTTTTTCAGCTCTTACAAAGAAATTAGAGTTACATCTCAATCAAAAATCAAAAGTACGACAATGAAAGATACAATCGACATTGTCTCGACTCAAGTCGACATCTTTGATTCACTAATCCCAAAGTCAAGTAGACAAATTCTTGTCTATTTAGCTATTTCTCTATACCGATGGGCCAGTTTATCTCCGAATGAAGCAACTCTTGTGTGTTTACACCTATGTGTGATATCTTGTACTATTTATCACCTTCAGACACTAACACGTTTACCTTTTGAGTTATTTTTTGTTTGTCGGGTATTTAGAACTGATCTGTGTTGATAAGCTGGCCGAACACCTTTACTTTACAAGATCCAAAGCTCCTAAAGATTCCTTCCCTAACCGAAGTCTACTAAAAGGAAAAGCCACAATGGTTGACAACAGTGAAGAGATTGGCCTGACCAAAGTTGTTATAGTCTAGCCTTTTACCGCTGAACAAAATGAGTTGATCGCGCAACTGATACAACAAATTGCTGAGTTGAGGGTTGAGGTCCAAAAAAAATAAGATTTGTCAAATTCGAGTATCACCGCCAGCATTTCATGCGATGGACGACCTCCACTCTACTTTCCTCATCTGAATTCAAGTGAAGAACATCTCATTAACCCACCTTCCAACCCTATTCAGAATTCTTCCACCATCGACTTAACCACCCTCCAATCCCCATCATGCCACCACCTCGTATCAAACACCACCTCCTCCTCAAAATACCAACCCTCAAGCGTTCCCCCGGATATACCAAGCTCCTCAAAACATCCAAAATCCTTCCACTGCTCCACCCTTGCCTCCAAAACCAACTTTCCAAATCCCAGTCCAAAATGAACCTTACACTAATTATTCTGAACTCGATCATTATGAAGAGCAAGAAAAAGAGTAGAGATCCAAGGAAGAAAAGGCCAAGCATAATATGAAAGAAGAGATCATGAAAGTCATGAAGGAGTTGCATTATACTTCAGAAGTCACCGGGTTCAATTACGAAGATTTGTGCATTCATCCGAACGTGGACCTTTTAGAAGGGTTCAAAGTGCCAAAGTTTGACACTTTTGGAGGAACCAGAAATCCTTTAGCTCATCTGAGAGCTTATTGTGACCAACTCGTAAGAGCTGGCAGGAATGAAGCCTTGTTAATCCGACTATTTAGCTGAAGTTTAAGTGGAGAAGCGTTGGAATGGTTTACCTCACATGAAACAAAGCAGTGGTCTAGCTGGAATGCACTGACTAAGGATTTCGTCGAACGATTCTCCTACAATGTGGAGATCGTTTCTGATCGATATTCTTTAGAGAAGATCAAACAGAAATCCACTTAAAGTTATCGTGAATATGCGTATAGATGAAGGAAAGAGGTCGCCTGGGTTCGACCTCCCATGTCTGAGAAGGAGATCGTTGAAGTGTTCATACGCATTCAAGAACCAGGGTTTTATGATAGGATAATGTTGTTTATTGGAGCAAAATTTGCGAAGATAGTCAATATAGGTGAAAATATCGAGGATGGGATTAAAACCGAAAAGATTTCTCGCGTTGCCGCCCCAACTGAATCTTCAAGATTGTTGAAGAAGAAAAGAGAGAACGTGTCTTCCATTTCCTACGTATCTGATGAAAATAGACACTTCAGAAAATCCTCACCTTACAAAGGTTATCCTCGAGCTCTACAAAATGTTGGGGTTTTGCCCTGATTTTCTTACCATAATTTAAGATTTATTTTTCCTTAAAGAAAAAACAAAACATTACCATAAATGTTTTTACTTTTTCCTGAAAGGAAAATATAATATTCTTTCATATTTGGTTTATTCTCTCCTTTTAGGACTCCTTTTCTAGTAGGAAAGGTTTTAGAACTCTATAAATATAGGTTTGTTTCTTCTAACACAATAACAAGAGAATCCACAATGTAGTCGTTTAAGACTTTTGTTTATGGGGAGATTTATTCTCTCTAAAGTTTCAATGCTTTTCTTTATATTAGTTTTGATATAATAATATTTCGATTTTAGTATAAGTTTTTTGTTATCTGATTTATCAATTATATGATTTGTAAATTGTAAGCTTCCGTATGACGCCCTAATCACCCTTCAGAACCAACACAAAATTCATATCCAGCTTGTTATACCCAATCAGGTTATCAAACTCCACATCCGAGTTACCAAATTCCACATCTTTTTTACCAAACTCCATCTCCACATCCATATTACCAAACTCCATCAGTTAACTGTTCAAATGTCCAATCAAGTTACCAAACTCCACCCCCACAATACCCAAATTTCCAAACGCCAGCACCAAATCATCAAAATCCTCCAAACTACAGTCAAGTGCCTCCACATCCACAAAATAATTACAATCTTCCTCGCCCAAATCTTGAGAAGAAACCTTCTAGAGTCTTTACTCCTTTGGTTGAGAGTCGAACATAACTTTTTGAAAGATTGAAATCAGCTGGCCTGATATAGACAATTGATCCAAATAATATCAATGTCAACTCTAAGCTTTATAGACCCGATCTTAACTGTGCTTACTATTCAAGAGGTGCTGGGCATATTACTGAGGATTGTATCAACTTGAAGCATAAAATTCAAGACTTGATAGATCAAAATGTCGTCACTCTTTAGACTGCCACTGCTAATGTCAATAGTGACCCCATGCCTAATCATAGAGGGGCGACTATTAATATGGTTGAAGTCGAAGAAGATTTGAGTGTGGAGAAAGTTATAATCTCAGCCAACCTTGAAAAGCTTGAGAAAGTTGTAGCCTCTCCAACCAAAAGGGAGAAATCCAAATTTGTGATCATGACACCTCATCAATCTTTTGCTTTAGTACTGAAAGAGGGTCAGAACAAGCAGAAGATCGATCAAGCTTTTCCAAAATTATTGCCTCACATATATCAGTCTTTTCCAATGCAAAATGGTCTAGGGGAATAAATAAAAAAATTGTTCAAAGAAGGTGATGTTGTGCTTAAAGCATTGATCGAGACGCCATGCATCCTTGATGCTGAACCAGAGGAGCAATTGTCAAATTGGACCTACACACCACTTCTGATTTCCCGGTCATCTTGGTAGAAAGGACTTGTGTTTATGCCTATTTTAAAAAATCGGTGGTAGTATGAATGAGGATCGAGACCCACCCTTTACTTTATTTTTGCCTCGCTATATTTTAATTATTTTGAAAAAAAAAGGCAAAATGATTTATCGTCATGGCCAAAGTTCTTATTTTCTTATTTCAAATGAGAAACTCCTTTATTGCAAAAATTTGCTTTACTTATTTTATATTTGTTATCTAACATTATCTGTCTAAGATTTCAGTGAAACTATTTTCAAATCTGTCAATATTATGTCATGTCACAAGCTGAATGAATGAAATGGGATAGATGCGGATGAATTTGAGGACTACAATGAAAAGATCATGTTACCCAAACACCTGGTTAAAGAATTCAGACAATTCGAAAGTCACAATGAGCAAAATTCAGAAGAAATTAGAATAGTGAATCGGGAAAATGATGAATGCATCAAAGAAATCAAAATTGGTGCCTATCTGACAAAAATACATGAAAGAGAACTCATCAGTTTGCTTAGAGAACACAACAATTTTGTTTGATGACATCACATAGTTGAGCATGAACATTAGATCCCAAAAGTCATCAACCTACTTAAATGTTGTCAAGAGATATATGTGTTAGGTTTTAGTTCGTATTTATGTTATTTCTTTGTAATCGTTCTATTTGCTTGTATTCGCCTGGTTTATCCCTCTGTAATGAACTACATCTGACTTGAATTTTCAAAAATGAGATACGTAGGCGGCATATGTCGGCCTCGGTAACCCATTTATCCCTTTCTAATATTTTCTTTTGTATTTGAACTACGTTCGACCTGAATTCTCAAGAATGAGATACGTAGGCGGCCTATGTCGGCCTCGATTGTTTCCTTAGTTAAATTTCTTATTTTTGTTAATCCTCAAGGGGGAAACTACGTTTGACCTGATTCCTGCTTCAACGGGATACATAGGCACCACAACATCTCGGTCATATCTCCCGCAAGATTTCTATTTTTTGTTACAATAGAAATTAGGACCGAATTTTTGAGGGGGACTAAAAAATTCTCAAGAAGAGGATCTCTCCAACAAGTCAAGACTGAAGTTACAGTGAGAATTGTAACTGGGACAGAATTTTAGAGAAGATCTCAAAAATTCTATGATTCATTCATCGATGGTTCAAGATACACCGAGATAGTTAACTGGGACACAAATTTTTGAGGATGACCTCAAAAATTTCAATAAGGTTCATTGATTTAGAGAAACTTTGTATACCTCCAGCATGATCAAAAGTTTAGAAATGACTTCAAATAATCCTCATGTCCATTATGAGATCAGAAGTCAACTTCAACAATCTTCAACATTTCAAGAGTCAAATCATCCAAACTTCAAGATTCTTCAGAATCTTTTCAACAAGTTATCATATAGACCTTGAAGCATCAACCCTGAAGGCGTTCATTTAAGCTTGACGTGATATGACACTCAACAGTGATCCTTTTTCAAATATTTCTTCTTCAAAATCTATTTTTCTTAAAGACTTTTTCTATATGTTTCAAATGTTTTGCATAAAATGTTTTTACTTATCTATCAAAAAGTAGGTGATCAGAGCAATCAACTGGAGATAGCGAGACAAAGAGCAATCAACCGGAGATAAGAAGATAAGGAGAAAACAATCGAAGAAATCAACACAGATCAGTTCACTTAAAACTAACAAATTTTCTGTGGATGTAGGAAATGGTTTAATGCTTCTGATTCCAAAAGAAGTAATTAGGGATATGAGTAATATCGTCTTCACTCAAATCCCAACAAGACAAGTGAACATACAAATGTTCGAAGGTAAAACAGAGGGACAAATCTTCATCATCCTACCAATAGATCATCTTCATCCTATCGACGGACCTTTATCAGCATCATCCTACCAACACATCTTTATTATCATCATCCTACCAATGGATCTTCAGTATCATTTTCCTACTAATGGATCAGCATTATCCTACTAATGGATCATTATCATTATCCTACCAATGGATCAACATTATCCTACCAATGGATCATCAATATCATCATATCAATGGATCAATATCATCCTACCGATGGATCTTCATTATCATTATCCTACCAATGGATCTGCATTATCCTACCAATGGATCATCAACATCATCCTATCAATGGATCAACATCATCCTGCCGACGGATCTTCATTATCATTATCCTACCAATGGATTTGTATTATCTTACCAATGGATCATCAACGTTATCTTACCAATGGATTATCATTATCCTACCAATGGATCATCAACATTATCTTACAAATGAAACAACGTTATCCTACCGAAGAATCTTCGGCATTATCATCCTATCGATGGAGTAGCAACATTATCCTATCATTATCATCACCCTATCAATGAAGAATCATTTATTCTATCAATGGAGCATCAATATCATCATCATCATATCGATGGAGCATCATCATCATCCTATCATGTAGCAACATTATCCTACCAATGGATCAACATCATCCTACCAATGGATTATCGTCATCTTACTAATGAAGAATCATCTTCATTATTTTCATTTGCAAGAACGTCATTAAGAGAGCCATCAACATATTACATCAGTCTATTTCTTATTACTTCATATCAAAGACGAGTACATTAAAGAATTATATTGCAAATATGAGATATAAGTTTTATTTGTTCAACGTCAAATTGAAAGAAAGCTGACGTCAATTATTTGAAGAGAGCAACTAAGTCTCCACATGATAAAAGACACTATCTTTCCATTTGAATTACATTTTATGCTAATGAGTTTTATCTCAGTCTTTGTCGAGAGCATCCAAAAAGATGAATTCTCAAAACATACCACAGGTGCAGACGACATAAAAAAAGATGCAACACAACGTGGAATTTTTTCTTAGCAGCAAACTGGGACATAGTCCGAAGAAGAGTATCAAACTCTTAGGATGCGAGCTGGGGAGCGACTTTCACTACAATCAAACCACACCCCTATTAGAAGGCACGTGGGTTTTTCTTTAGGTTTACCAATTTCAGTTTCGCATCAGAAAAGTTCTGGTTTTCACCGGAGGCATCATTCCAATCTGAGTTACAATGCACCAAGGGCTTTGGAAATTATATCCATGCAAGTTCTAAATTATGGGTGTGAAGCATGCCACGTTCATGGCTAAGAGGTTGCAAGCCTCCTTTTCATACTCGACTTATTTTGTCACAATTCCCAACCAAAGGTTATCTTAAGTGGCATGAATTCATTCAAAATCGTGCGTCAAATCAAGCTTATCGAACTACAAGTGGCCTGAATTCTCATATAGCCTGAGATATGTAGGAAACCCGATACCGGGGTTCGGCCATAATTACTAAAGTCCGTACCAAAATCCTTTTTACAAGAAAGATAAGATGTAGTCGGTCAAAATTGGATTTATCAATTTCATTTGCTTCGTATTTCTTTCATCAATCCAAGTCAAACGAGGGACAATTGTTGACACCCAATTTTGGATCTCCACAATATATATTAATCACCGAGCTTCTTAAATTTCAAACGATTTGAAATAATTAATTTTTATAACGTTCAAAATATTTTTCAAGTTACTTTTAATTAATTTTATCATTTCTATAATTTTTAAGCAATACATATGTTTTCTATAAATTTGTATATAATTAGGATATTTTATAAATATTCGAAAATCATCTAAAAAAAGAGAGATTTTGTTTTGTTTGAATATTTTACTAATTAGTTTAGCTATACAATCGTTTATATTTTTGAATTAATTAGTTTATAATTAAGTTAATTATTTTATTTCGTTAAGATTAAGAAGCTTGTTACTTAATTAATAAACAATTTATCTTATTTTAAATTTGGCCAAATTTAACCAATTACACCAATACCATTCATGTGGTTATTTTCTCAATTCAAATTGACCACAATTTGGTCCAAATTGCTACCATCAAATCCAATTCCCCCAGCCCACCATATTTCCTCAATTGACCCAATACCCATTAGAAACCCATCCCACAACAATACAATACCAAATACCCAACAGTACATCAATACCAAAAGAACGACCCGACCCTATACATTTTCTTATTCTTCTTCTTCTTCTTCTTCTTCTTCCAGTGAGAACGAGCCCAAATCCAGACCAGCTCACTCATGCGTCTGTCTCCCTCTCCTCTCCCTTATCTTTTACGTACAAGAATAATCTAGGTGTCAAAATCTCGTTGCCTCTTCGTCCTTGGCTCAAGATCAAGCTGGCTGCCTTATCTTCTAAGGAAGAATTCGAATTTCAAATTCAAGTTGGCCTCATATCCCTTCCGTTTTCCCCTCTTTTGTACCTTAGTCTCCTCTATAAAAACTCTTCTCTATTTCAGTGTTTAGGGGTTGGGAAAAAAAGTTGGAAAAAGTTGGAACTAGTTAGCTTTAGAGACGAAAATACCCTACAAACTTCCAACTATATATATATAAGTGTTTTAGATAATTTTTTGAAATGGTAGAGATCGGGAGTCCAAATCCTTGCTTAGTTTTTGGTCTCGTTTGCTCTGTTTTGCTCGTCGGAGTTTTAAGAGCCATATTTTGGTGGTAAAGAATCGTTGTCTTTAGCTCGTTTCTCAGTTTCGCTGCCCCGAGAAAGGTATCATTGTCTCTTTCTGTATTTCGTTTCAATGTAGCATATTGTATGTATTCGATACTTGTTTTTCTTGTGAGTTTTCGGACAATAAGATTGAATCCTAAATCAATAAAGTTTGCTTTTGATTCATGTTGGTTATGTTGTTTACATCTATGTTATTTACACTTGAATGTGTTGGCTGTGTTGTTTTGTCCTTTCTATTGTTTCTTTGCATTCCTAGCTTCCCTTTTAGTCTAGTTGGCAAGCTGTTCTACTCGTTTTATTCCATTTTTTATTGTTGAATCTGTGTAATTGTTTAATATTAGAAGTCATATGCTTCATTCTTTCACCTCAAGTTGAATGAATGAACCAAGATGTCAACATTCTGAGTTATGTGTTGTATCTGCTACTGTTTTAAGGCCTTAGATTGTATTTGTTGTTGTCCGTTTCGATTCTTTATTGTTTTGTTTTGGTTGAGTCTATGTTGAAAGGCAAGTTTTGTTTCCTCCCTTTTCCAGATTTCATAATGTTCTGTTTTCCTTGTTCTTATCCTCAAGTTTGATGCCTATGGTTTATCCTTTTCGCCTTTTGAAGTGTTATAAATTGAAAATTCGTGTGTCATTTTGTTGTTGTTAACCAGCTGAGATGTTTAATCAAGTTAGTGGAGTATTCGTTCGGC
Source organism: Solanum verrucosum (assembly GCF_900185275.1). Classification (NCBI taxonomy): domain Eukaryota; kingdom Viridiplantae; phylum Streptophyta; class Magnoliopsida; order Solanales; family Solanaceae; genus Solanum; species Solanum verrucosum. The sequence goes on along the minus strand of NW_026019984.1, from coordinate 2,129,752 downwards.
ATCGATTTTCTCTGTTAAACTTAGCCTACATTTTACCAAGTTTTGCTTGCATATCATTTTAGTCTTAAGTTTGAAGCATGTTAAAAGATGATTTTAATATTTGTATCTAAGTCATTTTCAATTTAATGGTGTTTGGTTGCCTCATTCTTCCATTCCCCATTGTTGTTTGATGTTTAGTATCTTACTGCCTAGCTTACTGAAGTTGTTTCCTGGTTAATCATCTTTGATAGGGTATATTTGTTCTTATAATACTTACTGTTAAGCATAATTTTGGTTTGAATGGTTTCTGGTTTCCTTTCAAGATTACATGGTCATTAGCTAGTTGTGGGTTAATTGTTCTAATTTTTGAAAAGTCTCACATGTTTTTTTTTCTTTTCTCTTTATTGTTGGAATTGTTCTTTTATCCAAATTCTGCTTTAATCATTAACTATTTGAGGCCATTAAAGTGCTCTATATTTGATTTAAAGCTTATTTGATTTGCTTTATTATTAATATTATTATTTTCTTTTTTTACAATACTTAAAACTATGAGTAGTAATACTTGAGTTCGGCCCATTTAATATTTTTTCTCTCTATTAAATCATTAAATTACTACTTACATATTTTTATTTGTTTATGTTAATGTGACGCCAACTCGAGTTCATCTTGGACTCCATACTTCTTTCCCTTGCATTTCCGAGTCGAGCCATAAAGACTCTATTTTTGTTGTTCGAATCAGCAATCCATTGAAAGCAATAATGAACAGGTTGAAGGCAATACAAGGCTAGAAATTGAATTTTCTAGTCTCAAAAGCCCAAGGAAAGGGTTGTATACCAGTTGTATACTTGCTGTATACACTGGTATACATGATGAAATATTGAGATACAGGTCAAGAAATACCCGAAATACAGGAGTACAGGGCTGAAATTAGAAAGACAGATTTTGGAGGTCCTAAAAATGGACCGTATATCAATCATATACCTGGTGTATACATCATATATACACTTGGTGTAAATCATGACTTTTGAGAGTGAAAAGAAGCCCAAAGGCTTAAAAGAATGGCCCAGCAGCAGAATTTTGATCTAATAGGCCCAAACTCATGTTTTGGGTATTGTTAGTATTAGGACAGGTTCTGAAAAGGCCCAAATTTGATATTTCCTTCCTTTGCTCTTTATTTGTTACCAACTAACATTTTATTTGATTTTTTGTTTGACTTAATTAATTCCCAAAAAAGATAGTCATTTCTCCTTTTATATTCAAATAAAAATATTTATATTTTACTTAATTTTATTTTCATTTTTTTTGTCTTGCAAAATATAAATTATTTCTTTCAGAAATTTTCCTTTAGTTAATTTCCCTTAAATAAAAAATTAGTGTTCTTTCTCAGTTCATATATTTCAAGTTAGTCAAATGTTTAGTCAAATCGTTGGTAAACCGCAAGTTAACGGACATTTTAAGGGCCTAACACCTTCTCAGAATGTAAATTGAACCCCGAACCCTTTTAAATTTCAAACGATTTTATTCTGTTTAAATTTTTTGAAAAAAATTATAAGTTTTCTTAATTTATTAAAAAAATTAATTGGTGACTCTATTTTGGACAATCGATTTCTTTGCAAGTCATAAGTTTGGTCGATTTTTCGAAACAAGTCCCTTTTTTTTTGTAAATTATGCTTCATACAAACCTTCAAAATAAACTGTAAATTTAATACATTACAAGACTTGGGTTTACACACCCAAAACGGTAAAACATGTAGTCATACTTAATTTACAACCCATGGTGACATGATCAAATTAGCCTTCAAATTTTCATGTAAATGTACAACATATAGATCATGTACAAGTCCCAAGATTTATGCAATTATAGATGCCTATATGCAAATGTGATCTTCCCATAAAGCTCTCAAAAACTCTGTCTCCAATGACCAGCTTCAAGTATCCCCTCGAACGTTCCCTATGATAAAAATAACTATCGCTAAGCATAAAACTTAGTGGTGTAAAAACTATATGCATGGAGCCGATAGATTCACCAAGTTACCTTTCAAAAGTCATGGGCAGCACAATTGAAACATAATAAATAAATCAAGTAAACAATATATAAAGAGTATCAAGTTTGATATTTAAAGATCCAAATGTCAAGAATGTTCATAGCACCATTTCCCAAGAGATTCAATACCAAAGCTCGCCCAATATATACATCATACCGTCACACCCAACATAATCAAGTATCAAGAAGGACCGAAGCCTTGTATCAAGAAAGGTCGAAACCCAATAATCAAGAGAATCAAGAACCATATTAGAAATGGCTTCCTAGTTTATACTTAAAATGGACAACTTCCATACTTAAGACGAACCAAAAATCAAGAGTCAAGATGGAAAATAATCCAAATCAATCGGCATGTCAATAGTGACAAAATCAAATCCACAAGAAGGACAAAGTCCCAACAAGAATGCCAGGTGATCAAGCAATCCGTACAAGTGGGCGAGTTACACAAGTGTCTTGAAAGTCTCAGAGAATACCAATACGACAGTACAACGTGATAAGAAGTAACCAAGGTATCGACATAACCCTTCAAATATAAAAATAGATAACAAGAGTACAAGTACAAGCTTATACACAAACCTCTGGTTTTAGCATAGAAACAGTCCAACAAAACTTCAAGATTTCAAACCGTAGACCGACCAGCGTTTCAAGGTCCTCAACTTGTACACGAGTATATATAACCTTAAAATAATAATTAAATAACTTCTATTAGCTCAAAATGTTGACGTAAAACAGGATCATTATCACAAGTAAGTCTAGCATGTACAAATACAACTATACACCCAAAATAGTGAATCTGTCCAGCCTGGTACCTCAAGTCGCAACTTAGTTTTGAAAAGAAAAACAGAAAAACTGGACTTTATATCCTTCATGAAAGATGTGGGTACGTCTCTTAAGGTTGCAAATAATCAAGAATCACCGCAAAATATATTTTGTAAAAAAAGATATAATCAAAACACTAACAGTTGATCATACATGATTTCTAATTCCGATCTGGACAGAACTTGTCCTATGTTGCATCCCATATTTCGAATCCATAACAACTAAATTAGAGTTTTACATAAACATAAGAGTTATAGGTATATGAATTATATTTTCAAATCATATTTATTCACTATAAACTAAGTTCTAAATAACGATATATGCTTAAAATACTAAACACGACCCAGCTCGAAAACAAATTTCATCACTTACCAAAGGGAAGGGTGTGTCTCGAATTCCAACCAAAAGGACCAAGTTTTTCTCTTGTGATTTTGAAGAACAATCTGTTTAGATAAAGTTCTAAGGTTCTTAGACTTCAGGGAAATGAATTTCACTAAAGGAGGTGTGAAAATATAGTCACAAAAGTGATGTTTATCACTTATACAATTGTCCTTCAAAGGTGCTGCCCAAATAAAAAGTGTGCTGCCCAAAATGCATACATATATACATATATGTATATACCTACCACCCTTTCAAGTTATAGGTAATCCTAATTAGAATATTACGTAAATACCCCAACACAATCCCTTAAATTACGATCACAATTATGTTAATAAAGTTTTCAAATATCACAAAAATTCAAGTTCCCAAAATGAGAATAAAATATATTGTAGTAATTAAGCAATGGTGTATTAACATGCGACTCTTGGTTAGAAATTAGGGGTGTTACATAATATGTGACTACATAACCCATATTAACCGACCGAACAAGCCTAATATGTGCCTACAAAACAAGCCTAACCTAGCCCATGTTGACCAACTGACAAGCCTAACTCTAACCTATATTGACCGACCGAACAAGCCTACATATTGACCGGCAAGCCTAACCCTAACCCATATTAACCGACCGAACAAGCCTAATATGTGCCTACATAACCCATATTAACCGACTGAACAAGCCGCCTACATAACCCATATTAACCGACCGAGCAACCCTATATGTGCGTGCCTACATATTGATCGAGCCTAACCCTAACCCATATTAACCGGTCGAACAAGCCTAACCCTAACCCATATTAACCGTCTAGAGTTGCCTTGAAATATCATTTATGTTTCATTTAGGACTAAAATATCACTCAACTATTCCTATTTTCCTTCAAATATACTTGACACTTTAAAAGCCACACTCTCTCCTAGTTGACATGACATGTCATTAAAGTCTTTTTTTTAATAATAGATTAATTTGATTCATTAAACAATATAACTAAAATAATAATCATATTATTTTTAAAAATATATATATATATATTAGTTTATTAAGAATACTTCGTACTTAAGAATCTTTTATTATAATTAAACTTTTTATTTTTTATGTTATGAAGAATAGGTTTTTTAAATGTACTATAATATCATCAATTTTGAATACTTATAAACATATACATTCAAAAAAAAAAAAACGATATACATATCACTCATGAATGCTAACTTACATCAATTAATCATAAAATTTACAATGAATCAATAATATTAAATGTCAATTAACTTTTACAATAAAATTAATTGTGAATTTTGAAATTCATGCTTACAATATTTTTTTCTTGAAAAAAAATAGAAAGTAAATAATATTATGGCTGTTTTTTATCCAAAAAAATAAATACTAAATATCTCAAAAATCTCCTTCTATTCTAGTTGATATGTCTTGTTATTAAATCATCATTTTAAAAAATAATAGACCTATTTAATTCATCAAACTTATGTCTCTACAAGGCAAATATATAAATTACATGAGCGTTTATGAAGATTATAAAAAAAAAAAATTAAAAAAACTAATTCCTTTATATTATTTTACCAAACAAAATTCAATGAAAAAAAACTTTGTGTGCAATTATTACTTGGTAATTTTTAAAATCCCTAAGTAAATTATTAGAAAATTTTAAGCAATTTTTTTTATAAAAGTATTCAAATAAATTTGTAAGGTTGACAAAAAGTTGGTAAGAAAGAGAAAACTATTATTTATTTATTTTTAATTTAATTTTTTATTCTTATTCGTGCTATATTATATTATATTTTAACTTATCATACAATTAAACACCAATATATATTCTCATCTCATCCCAAATTCATGAAATACAAGTAATAATTAATTGAATTGCATGTTTTAATTCAATAATATACATATTGTATGAGATTAATATACTGATAAATAAAGATCAAAATTTTATTTTCTAATATAAATATTACTCACTTTCTATTTTTTTTTCAAAAAAAGATATTGTAAGTATGGATTTCAAAGTACCCAATTAATTATTTTTATTAGTTAATTGACCTTTAATATTATTGATCCATTATATAATATATGATCAATTGATGTAAGTTGACATTCATGAGTAATTTATATATCAATATTTTTTGAATATATGTATTTATAAGTATTCAAAATTGATGACATTATAGTAAATTTTTAAAAACTATTCCTCATAGCATAAAAAAACAAAAAAATAATTATGATAAAAGATTCTTAAGCATGAAAATTTCTTCTTAATAAACTAATATATACTTTTTAGAAAATAATAAAATAATTATTTTAGTTAAATGAGTTTGATGAATTAAATAAATCTATTCTTAAAAAAAAAAACTTCAATGACATGGCATGCCAACTAGGAGAGAGGGAGATTTTTGAAGTGTCAAGTATATTTGGAGGAAAATAGGAATAGTTGAGTGATATTGTGATTCTAAATGAAACATAAATGATATTTTAAGGCAATTCTCTAAACTTGGGTGACTATTTAGGGAATTGACTGCCTATATTGACCGGCAGAAAAGCCTAACCCTAACAACAAGCCTGGCCTATATTGCTAGCTCATGTGATGAATAGTTTAAACTTTGTCACTGATGGATCAAAAAAGAAGATGCCTCACTGGTCTCATTCTCTGATGGACTGATGGATCAAAAAAGAAGATGCCTCACTGGTCTCATTCTCTGATGGACTTCAAAAAAATAGTCCAACCTTGAGTTGGGCTAGCTAAGCTAAACTAGGCTGGCCTAACCCATACTATTAGTTCATGCATAGTTTTAACTTTCTAATTGGTGGATCAAACAAGAAAAACATATTAATCATAAGAACACATGGACTAAGAAAAAAAAAGATATAGAACATAACACTTGATCAACATAGCATATACTGTAGGCTGTAGCACTTAGTTGCAATATATACACTAAATTGTGCCCAACCATCTTAACCAGGATCAAGAACCAAACATCCACAACTACAAAAACAAACTTCATAATGATTTACTTAACATTTAACAAACACAAGTTCCCACATCCTATGCCCCAAAAAGTACTACAAAATCCCATAACGAAGTCTTGATTAGAGAAAAGGCAAAATGTCCATGTACAGCCTTTCTCTGGTCTTCCTTCACTTTCTTCCCATAATGTTGGTTATCCCTCGGACTGCTGCTCAATCTCGAGCTCAGCTGCTTCATACTCTACGTCTTGCTCCTCGTATTTCACCGCCACCAAGAACCTTATGCTTACCTATGCGATAAAACGAAAGATCATATATATTTAACTTTCAAACTTCAATTTAAACCATCCTCTTTTCTTATTATAAGTACCTGTTGTGGATCATATACAGCATATTCATTGTACTCGAGAGGGCTTTCCTTGTGCTCTGATGGAATCAACTTGCCACAAGGGACTTTAATGTCGTCCTTCCACACGAAATGCTCCGACTCGTCTGTTTTCTTCTTGCCAAGCCCTTTAGCTCCAATCCCCTTCTCCTCCAGAGATATAGTGTCCTGCATTTAGTACAAAATTTGATGTTAACACCTCTTTTTTAATCCTCTTATCAGCCCCCGCCATACTTGCAGCTCTATAGCACTCTAACTTGCTCCAGCCCTGAGTCCATCCTCGGAGAGAAGAAACAGTTGGCAAGTTTGGGCTAAGCTACCGCAACCCAACTTGCTCCAGCCCCTAGTCAATCCGGAGTCCTAATAAGTAGGCTAGCAAGTTTAGGGACCCAGCATGTGAGCAAGTTACTTTGGCACATATGAGTAGCTGTCACGAATCGTAAGTTCAAGCCAAAAGAGAGATACGGAGATGAGAAAAGAGTTGGCTAAGAACCTAAGACCAGACAAAGGAGACACGGAGACGAGAAGAAGGCTTTGCCAAGAGCCTAAGACACGAGATGATAGGGGCGGCAGCCGACTATTGGTACTTACTGCCACTTACTGCCTACTCGACTAGTTTGAGACAAGAAAAGAGATGGCCAAGTGCCTAAGACACTGGATGATAGTGACGGCCAGCCTCGACTATCGGTGTCCAATACTAAGTAAGAAACTTCAGCAACAGAAAAATCTAAAATCAATTAACATCATTTTCTATAGTACCTCAGGTGGACTAGAGAACTCTTGGATTTCTTCTCCTAGTGCGGCAACAGCCAAAACCAAGAAACCTTCTGGCCTATCTACAGCTGTGAATCCATATCTGGTTGCTTCTGCTGCAGCGTCCGAACAAACGATAGCTCTTCCAAACTGCAAAGAAACAAAATATAAACCCCAAAAGAGGTATTCTCTTACCCGAAAAGAAAGACAGCACAGAAAATAACACTGACGCCATTTCTACAAAAACAAATTTTATATGCCTGCACATACCATGTATCCTGGTACAGGAAGTGAACAAGTTGAAGGCAAGAACCCCATCTGCAAGTGCCTCAATAGATTTGAACTCCTAGTCCCTGTTAGTAAAGAGCAAGTAATGCACGTACTGTTATTATTATCGAATCTTGATCTAAGAGTTACTTACCACACCATAGCAGAACCTTGTTTGGCAATTTCTTGATGTCATCAAGAGAGGGGCATGCACTTGCTTCAACGGCAAAGATATTCTCAACCGATACACCATAGCTCTGAAGAAAATATATAACCTCACCTCAGATCAAAGCTTCACATATCTCATCATAAATCAATATCCAAAATGAACTTGACTTGTGGAGACTGAGTGAAATTATCTTACGACATCACCGATTCTCACTGGATCATAAGTTTTGTCCAGGTACTTCACTATCATTTTGTAATCATCTTCCTCTTTCTCAAGGGGTGAAATAGAACAGTTTAGCTTCACATAACGCTCAAAAAGAGGATCATCCAACGTTGAGCCTGACATATCTCCTATAAGACGGGAGGCGGTATTGATATCTCGAATAGCCTCATAAGAAGAAGCACCCTAAATTTTCACAATACGAGAAACACATCAATATATTATCATCTGACAAGTCTATAAGAGAGGAACTCAAACCCGCAAACGAAAAATGAACTGTTCACTGATATGCAATTTACTTGGTCTGCCAGTTCTTCATAGTCTTTAAAGGGAAAGGGCCTTGTAGTCGGTATGAGAGTGAACCATCTCTGGGTGAAATCAGCCCAAAAGGCATCTGCTTTGTTCCCCGTCACCGTTGAAGATTTCAGTTTCTCCACAAATTCTTTGAGGGTTTCCTCACCTGTGTGGTTACAAAGTTACTTAAAATGTTAATAGCAATCGCCAACGGAGAATGCACAAAAACGAGAAAGACTAACATCTTCTCAAATGAAGATCAGTAACCATCCCGATAGGAATCTCAGGTGAATCATATCCCATCTCCACTAGAGCATACCTTCATCCAACAGATAACAGTAAGCGTACACATGTAAACAAACAACAAAAGAGTAATCTTAAAGGACATTACCGGTAAATCTCCTGGCTACAGAGGACTTTCATTAAATTTGCTACCTTCGGATCAAGCTTACTATGTGCAGCAGCAACCCCGAGTTGCCTAAGGCCTAGTCCACCATACCTTACTTCAACGCCATCATCCTACAATTCACCACATCGTTATCTTTAAACTGAATTAACACCAAATATACTTGATTCCTGGAAGTTAAAGAGAGCACATACTATATCAATAGGGAAGAACTTCATATTTTTCTTATGAATCTTCTTCTCTCTTTCCCAGAGTTCGAACTGACCTGCCGTCAGTTCTTCAAAGAGCTTTGCGAATTCTCTAATAGCATCGTTCACATTTTCCCATTCCTCCAGCTTGTCATCTGCTCTGGGGCTGTCACCAATTTTTCCCTTTCTGTAATAAAGGTACAAGCGGTTCTCTCGTGCCACAATAAGTTGCATAATGCAGAAGCTACACCATTTTAAACATTTCTATTAGTTACTACCTTGAAATTATAAAAGAAAATATTAGTTCTTGATCCGTACTCGTTCAGGTTCCTCCCTTGATCACAAACAGTGAGAGCACAATTGTACAATATGCCATCTTTCTCTAATATTTTTCCACCTTCATTCTGCAGCTTACTGTCGATATGCACACCTCTCTTTCCAAACACTTTTAGCTACAACCATGTCAAACCAATTTTGGCAAATGAGTACAGTTTCTATCTAAAAAATCGAAAAAGAAAACCAATCACTATTGAACTCAAAAGCTTTCAATAGTACCTCAGCTGTTAAGGTTTCAAGTGCTACGACACTGGAATCTTGCTGATCTAGTGCAAGACCTTTCCCTTCTACCGCAATATCACTTGCAATATCGTATGCATCTAACGTTTCAGCTTGGTTTTCCTTGATGCTATCGGTCAGCCAAGCCTCCCTCACTACTGGGATACCCCTCTCCCTGAGGAACGTACAGCACCTAGCTGTAAGATATCATCGCCAACACTAATCGAATTCATGCAAAAAATTCTTTACAAGTACATACACTGCTTCAGCTACTTTAGACGAGCCACCGCGATCTCGCTCTGAGGGAGAAACCACAAGGCACGTTGCCCCTGCCATAACGAAGCCATTTTAGTTTTTAAGGTTACGATTGAAGGCATTGCATCAAATTAACATAAGATTTGGATCATTACCAATAACAGAATTAGCCACTTTCCCTCCATATTTCTCGATCTTTTTCTTCCAATATTGCTATAGAGAAGAAGTCTTCATGTCATACCAAAACAATGATCCAACGCACTTTAATAACATAAATATATGGAAAAAATGTATATACATACATGGGTTCGAGAAAGACGGCCTGAAAGAGCAATCATCATTCCTACAAATGGTTTATCTGCTACAGCTATTTCCCGCTTGGGGCGACTTTTCGGGTCTCTATGTTTCTCAATCAGCTATCATATTAACATGAACAAACAGTCGATTTAGATCGTCGTACCTGTATTATACAGCTAGTTATGAATGTAAAGAAGTGTTTGGCACATTACATCGTAGACGGGAGTTTTTCCAATAGATTCAGGGATATTTATAGGCTCTTCTCTTCTTGGTGGAGACCTAGTGCTGTAAACACAACTGGACCACTCACTATATGCTCCCTGGCAATGATAGCCGTCGCCAGAAAACTCCAACGTGCCACCACAAACTGGACAATCGCCGACAGGACCATAGAATAGTATGTCTTGGCTAACAAGCATAGTTCAGTAAGTTCACTTCATATAACATTCTCTAATAAGCATAGTTCAGTAACAAAACATATCATAAACTGAACTGTTGCAACACTTAAAATCTTTTTATAAGAACGTGTAAATCGAAATCCTATTAATAGGTATCCAAAAATATAAATTTGTATCCAATTCGAACTCGTCATGATTTGACGACGTGAAAATCATTTATGTGACTACAGATATCTCAAACAAAATGAAAGTTCAAAGCTAAATTATTTCCGAGTAAGGAAGTCTGACTTCCTAGAACAAACTAAAAAGGAAAGCGTATGACATAAATTTAGCTTACGACCAAACATTTGTGTCTATATAGTAAGTATCTCGACAGATCAAAATGAAAAATTCAAAGTTGAATAGTTTCTAAGTCAACTTTTTTAGAACAGATCCTAAAATTGAAAACACACTAGTTAGAGAAAGTAACAACGTACGAAGCTAAAACTATGTTAATAGTGTAAAAGATTCAACCAAAATTATGGTAACTAGCCTGCCAAGCGCAAAATCTTACACACCAAGAGTGCGTAACTTAAACAAACAAACAATAACAACATACCCCGTGAAATCCCACAATCCCACGGGTGAAGTCCGAGGTCGAAAGAGGATAGAGTTAAACTAAACTACACAACATATGAAGTAAAATCTCATAGATGGGATTTGAAGTGGATAGAGTGTACACAGACCTTAAAGTTGGCTATTACATCATGATATAATGTCTATCAGTAGCATTCTATCTCTATTCCCGCTTCCCGACTTAACGAACCTTACCCCTACCTCATGGAGGTAGAGAGGCTGTTTCCGAAAGTCTCTCAACTCAAACACTTAAAAACACTACAAAAGAAGCATAACAATTACGAAAGATAAATGTGACAAACCATCTAGGTACAACAGCCTCATCAGCTATTGAAGCATCCCGGGCATTGGCTTCGAGAATTTCGCGCATTTGTTTGATGGAGAGATGTTCTCTTGTCTCTCTACAAAACTTCTCAAATTCAGCTGCCACATCCGCAACACTCGATCGCCCATTAACCTTATCATTATCCTCGCCTTCATTGGCGATTTTCGACTTCTTTGGCGCTGCCTCAGCCTTGTGCTTTCTTGTAGTAACTTTCTTCTCCTCATCACTTGCATGAGAGTGAGACCTTTTCTCATGAACCTTCACAAAAAAAAATAACAATACCATATTTAGTCCGTTTCAATTTGTTTGTCTTAACAAAAAACAATAACCATAACTAGTTTGTTTCAATTTGTTTGTCTTGACAAAAAGAAACAATAACCATATTTAGTCCGTTTCAATTTGTTTGTCTTAACCAAAAAACAATAACCATAATTAGTGTGTTTCAATTTGTTTGTCTTAACAAAAACACAACAACCATATTTAGTCTGTTTCAATTTGTTTGTCTTAACAAAAAAACAATAACCGAATTTAGTCTGTTTCAATTTGTTTTTCTTAACGAAAATCAATAACCATATTTAGTCCGTTTTCAATTTATTTGTCTTAACAAAAAAACAATAACCATAGTTAGTTCATTTCAATTTGTTTGTCTTAACAAAAAGAATAACCATAACTAGTCTGTTTCAATTTGTTTGTCTAGACAAAAAAAAACAATAACCATATTTAGTCCGTTTCAATTTGTTTGTCATAACAAAAAACAATAATCATAATTAGTATGTTTCAATTTGTTTGTCTTAACAAAAAACAACCACCATATTTAATTTGTTTCAATTTGTTTGTCTTAACAGAAAACAATATTCATATTTTGTCTTGTCTCAATTTATTTGTCTTAACAAGAAACAATAATCATAATTAGTCTGTTTCAATTTGTTTGTCTTAACAAAAAACAACCACCATTACATATTTAGTCTGTTTCGATTTGTCTGTCTAAACAAAAATCAAATAATCATATTTAGTTCGTTTCAATTTATTTGTCTTATTATCGTTTTTTTTTAAATGTGCCTGTTTCAACTATCATGTCACACCTTTTTCAGTATGGTAGGTACTTATCTTATTTTCAAAATTAGATATCTTGCAACATTTATCTAGGCTTTCAAAAGAATTTAGTAGGATCATTTTGTTGGTGTATAGAACTTAAACTCGATCTTAAGCTTATCTTTAGTGAAAGACTTCCTATATTACCTCAAGATACAAAAATTGAGGTAAGTGTACCACATCCAGTCAAATTAAGACACATAAAATGAAATTATAAGCACATGATGTCATCATTTCTAAGAGATTTCTTCCTATATTTGGTTGGTGGTAGTAGTGGTCAATAATAGTTACTCGCTCTGTTTTAATTTGTTTGAATTAAAATTAAACTTATTTTTCCTGTCTTATCAGTTAAAAGTCATAAGTTGAAAACACAAACTATTAACTTTTTGAGTTTTTGGTACTCTTACGGCCTTAAAAAAGTGTTTAAAAACACTTTCACAGTTATCCAAAAACTCTCAAAACTAAAAATAGTTCAAAAGTAAAAAACACTGAAAATAAGTCTTTTTTTTTGTTTTTTTTCTTGGATAAGACACAAGTACTCCTAAACTATATGATCAAAATCCAAAGATACACCTTTAATAAACAAAGATCCTAGTATTCGAATTTATTTTTTTGTAATTTTGTACACCTTGATTTACGTGGCACTTCTGTGGAATGTTTGGACGCCACGTAAGCTAAAAAGAGATACAAAATTACAAAATAAAATAAAATTGGGTAATAGAACCTTAACTTAGTTGAGGGGTGTGTCAGGAATTTCGATCATAGTCTAGTACTTGTGCCTTAATCAATTTTTTAAACAATAAAATTAATTTCAAACTTTCCAAATAGTATAGTTAAGAACAAAAATTAGAGATATTTAATATATTTAAAATATTTTCAGTTTTAATTTGTCACAAGACTCAAAAATCTTCCCAGTCAAATCAAAATAAGTCAAGATATATAAATTAATTAAAACAAAGGGAGAAACTATTTTCACTAAGTAAAAACTAGGCATGCATATAATACACAAAAAATATACATTTTAGAGATGTTTTGTTAACATATTGAAAAATTAAATTAAATTATAAAAGTTATAAAGAACTAGAACAAACCTTCATTTTCAAGATTTTGTCACTTGTCTCTACTTTTGAAAAATTCTTCAAATTATCAAAGAAACCAAACCTTGCAAAAGACATAAAGAAAACAAAAAATATAAGAGAATTTGCCTCTTTTTATTTACATTTACATACAGGCACGTACGTGTAATTTATTGTGGGTATCAAAGTTTATCTGTCTCACAATGGAGCTAACAGGTGTACTAGTACAACCTCCTTGCTTGACACATGTCTTCACCTCCACTCGTTCAATTTATTTGTCTGATTTTAACTTTATTTAAAATATTTAAGAAAGTCTAAAAGATAATTCTATGGTCTTAAACTAAAGATATGTAAAGTATACTAAATATTATTGTTCCAAATATGATATATATGTGAAAAGTTAGAACTAAAAAAAAAAAACGTTCTTTTTTTTAAACAAACTAAAAAGATGTGAGATAACTAATTAAAATTATATAAAAAAAAAGTTTTAAAGTTTTTAATTTTTTTATAAGATACATGTGAAGTTATCATCTCTTACCAATAATATATATTTAATTATTTTTTCCGCCAAAATTAAAATATATAGAAAGATTATCTGATATTTTTATTTCTGCTGGAACAAAATAGTTTCTTACTTCTTTTATTTTAATTGTTCTGACCTACAAATTTGAAGAAATATTGCAATTATAGGTACTGTGGTCTACTTCATTCCATATAATTTTGTATGAAATTTGAAATTCATAATTGAAAAAAATTTATAAATATTTATATGTATATAAATTATATTCTGAAAAAATTGAATAAGAATTATGATAAAATAATAATTTTATTTTATTTTTAAAATATAAATCTTGAATATGAATTATGGAGTTAGGTTTATTATGATGGAATCTCGAATTTAATGAGGTTCCATCTTAATATAAAAATCAAATATCGAATTAAAAACTTCCAAAATGAGAAAGCGGAGAATTTTAATGCTTAGTTTCTTTTTTCTAGATACCAAAATTATCATTACTAAGCTAAGGTAATCTTATAAATATATACTCAGTTTTCACTTATTTAAACTCTTATGGCTTAACTTTTATTTATAACCAATATTAATTACTTTCAACAACACTTACAAATTAATTTCATTTAAATTTATTTGACACACATTACCTCTCAAATCTCAATATTTACTATATTTCTATCAATTTTTTTCATTCTTAATCAGAATTGAATTTTATTTAAAGTTAAAATAAAAAATTTCTGACATGAATAAAAATGAATTGAGTCTTAAAATAAATATCAAATATAATTATTTTTAAAATAAATAAATAAATAAAAACATGTTATAGGATTACGTATAGAGAATTTTGGCACTTGATAATATTTTAAGTCACTATGTCATACTCCAAGTTTTGAGGTATTATGTCATTCATGGTCTCTTCCGATTTCTTGTGGACTTCTTTCTTTAATAATTTTTATTTCCCTTTGTTAAATTCTTCTTATCTTTTGTTTACTTGCTTTTGGTCATCCTCTTTCTTTTAGCTCTGTCACTATACAAACATCTGCACAATTATTTTTAGAAAAGAAATAAAATTAATCTTAATAGAAATTTGAAATTACGGAGATCACTAATTATACTTAGTATACTCATTCTATCTAAGAAGGTAGGGAGAAAGGAACATGGTCTTTAAGTATTCATTTACACTTAATGAGATAATTTACTATCATACAAATATATAAAAATAATGTAGTTTAAATAAATTTAAATTTATTTAATTGACACAATTTAAAAAAGAAATTCAGATCTTACACTAAAATCAACTCTACAAACTTAAAATTTAATTTTCAGACTGCAGAACTATTCCAGTCTTCTTTGCGATCAAGTTTTTGTGTACTCATTATTCAAATATTCAATATTTATTCTAATTTTGTCTTTATAAAAAAGTGACACTTGAAAAGAAGTTTGAGCCATCTTGATATACTCCTTTTTTAAAAAATAAATAAATAAATTATCATTATAAACTACATTTTACTCCTTTTTATATCTGTCTAGCTAAGTTTATATGTTATTCGTTTCATTTTACTTGATTCATGTTGATTTGATATTTTTTTAAAGAAAGTATTTATTAGAAGTTTAGTTTATTAAATTAATCTTATAACTATACTTTGAAAATTTACATTTGACTGATAATACTTTATGTAGTCATTTAATAATAAAGACAATAAGAGAAAATAAATTATAAATTTCTCTTGATTTTTAAATCAGACAAATACAATAAAATATTTATTTTTTTGTATAAAGCCAAATAATATGAAACGGATGGAGTAGTTACAGTAGTGGACGGGACATCTTTATGGGTTATGTAAATAAGTATAACGTTGTATCAAGCCTCATTTCCACGTCGGCCTCAGTATTACGTCGCTAAACTTTCCCTCCAAATGTTCTATTTTGGTCTGCTCAATCTAAATTCCTTAGACTCCAAGGTCTATCTCCAAACTTTCAGCCTAACATTAACTCCTCCGCGAGCCTCGCCAATATAATTATGTCATGCGCAAATAACATAAACCATGACACCTCTTCTTTGATATTCCATGTCAATTCATCCCTTACTAAGACAAATAAAAAAGGGTTAAGAGCTAATCTCTCATACAAATCCTTCATAACTGGTAGTTGCTCCAAATCTCCTCCCGCTTCCATTGTTTTTACTCAAGTCTTGACTCTATTTTACATGTCCTTAATCACCCTAGTGTATGCCACTTGGACGCCTATAGCCTCCAAGCATCTCCAAAAGACATTGTTTGAGACTTTTTCGTAAGTCTTTTCTAGGCCAATCAACGCTATGTGTAAGTCTTCCTTCCTTTTTTTGTACAGCTTCTCTAGTTTCCTTACTAATGAAGAATGACAAAAGTCCCGCATTAATTATTAATGTGGTGTGGACTCATTATAATGCTTAGACATTTTTTCTCTCTTTAAGCTAACTTTTGGTGTAAGTTAGGCCCAAAACCTAATTTTTTACATGGTATTAGACCATGACCCATCTCATCCAATATTAGGCGCGAGATGGTGTGTCGAAGACGGTAAAAAAAGTCTCACATTAATGATTAATGTGATGGATGAACTTCTTATAAGGTTTGGACAATCCTCCTCTCTTTGAGCTTGCTTTTGGGGTGTAAGTTAGACCCAAGACCTAATTTTACATGGTATCAAAACAGGATCCATCTCATTCTATATTGGACTTGAGGTGGAGTGTTGAAGAATATGACAAAAGTCCCACATGATAGTTAATGAGATGGTAGACTCTTTGGGGTCGTTTGGTAGGCCGTATTAAAAGAAATAGTCCATGTATTATGTATGGTATTATTAGTGCTATGTTTGGTAGGAATTTGAGCCTATGTATAACTAATCCATGGATTAGTTATACATCCTACATGGTATTATAGGATGTATTACTAATACCTTCCATTTGGAGGTATTACTAATACATAGGATATAATACCATGGGATAAGTCTATATAAAGACAAAAATATCCCTCAAATCATTTTAATTATGTTGTTCATTTTCTTGATTTTATGTTTTGTATTTGTACTAGTAAATTTATTTAAACAAATTAGCTTACAAATTATTTAGAGAGAGTTGTTTGTTACTAAATATATCCAATACAAATTTGAAATGTGAGTTATTTAAAAATTACTAATTAAAAGGCAAATATATCACTAATTATTTGTATTTTGAACAATTTAAAAAATTACATACACATTAAAACTAGAACTTGCAATTTTTATGTGTAAATGTAGATGATTTATTCAATTTTACCATTGTTGACAGTCTTTTTAATTTTAAAAGTAGATGGTTTATCTTTTTTAAATTGAAAATTGACATTTTGTGAGTGATCAATTTATTAAGATGAAAATGATTTATCCTCTAGTAATTCAAGTAGAAAATTGGAAACATGACAACAAAATTGTTCTTCTCATAACTAGTTAGAAGGTCATAAAAAAATATATTTTCCGGCAATTATCTATCTTGACCCAATTACATAATAATTCAAGGGTATAATTGGAAAGAAGATTTTTAAAGAGTTTTAAT
Source organism: Solanum verrucosum (assembly GCF_900185275.1). Classification (NCBI taxonomy): domain Eukaryota; kingdom Viridiplantae; phylum Streptophyta; class Magnoliopsida; order Solanales; family Solanaceae; genus Solanum; species Solanum verrucosum. The sequence continues at coordinate 2,112,194 of NW_026019984.1, read as the reverse complement.
CCAAACACAAGACGAGGTTGGAAACAATGAACCAAATACTTGATAAAAATAAACCATGCATTTCTAATTCCTGCATTACTAATCCTTGCATTACTAATCTCTGCGTTATTCATTTTTGTACCAAACGACCCCTTTATTAATAAGGCTTGGATAATCCTGCTCTCTATGAGCTAACTTTTGTGATGTGAGTTAGTCTCAAAACTTAATTTTACACTACAAGATTAATAACTTATATAGTTATGAAAATTCCAAGTACCAAAAGCACAATTTTATTTTATTTTAAAAAAGAAATTCTTATCCAAACAATCACCGACAGTATAACATGATTTAGAGGATCATTAATCAGGAGTGGAGCCAAATAGAGGCAAGGGTATTCATCGTTGGAAACTTACACCATTTAGATATTGAATCCCAATGGATTTTTTCTTGTATTTTCTTCATATTTTTAAATTCCTTAATTAAAAAAATTCACTACCGATAATTGTCAAGGTAGCCAACAATAAAGTTCAACATCTCGATGAAAAAATCATCCCTTATTGAAATAAGAAATAACAATAAATCAAAATAACTCATAAAGGGTTGTAGCATGATGAATAAGATACATTCATGCTTAGTTAAATGTGTCGAATATGAAATAATTTAGGTAGATGTCATTTTCTACCTTAATAAATATTGCACGACATGAATTTAAATTAACGTACGTCCTATCATATGAAACAATTTAGGTAGATGTCACTTTCTAGCTTAATAAATGCTACTCGGTCCGTCCCATTTTATGTGGCACCATTTCTTTTTTGGTTAGTCCCAAAAAGAATGTCACATTTCCTTATATGGTAAGTATTTAAAGGTACAATTCTTCTTTTACCCTTGTTGGTCCCACTAATCTTAAAGATAGTACTCTAATACATTTATGAGGAGAGAGAAAAGTGAGTCTACTTTTTAATATGACTATTTTTTGAAGGGGCAATTTCGTAAACATTTCAAAATCCGTGCCCGATCAAATATTGTCACATAAAATGGGACGGAGGAAATACATGATATGAATTCAAATTAATGTACGTCCTAACATATGAAACAATTCAGGTACAACTTATTTTCTATCTTAACAAATATTACACGACATGAATTTAGATTAACGTGGGTCCTAACATAGATACCAAAACTCCCATGTGATAAAAAAAACCAAACAGATGAGAATAATGCTATCCTAATTAGACATTCTTATACAGTACTTTCCTACTTCATAATATCTTCTACAAAATACACAATTCTCAACTATTGCTATGAATCAAAGTGGTAAAAAGATTACTGCTGCAACTGCTAGAGCTCACACCAGAAAATCCAAGAACAACACCCCGTTTCACTTTTCTTCAAGTGGGTACCTTTTTTTCCTTTCAAGATTTGATCTTTTTTTACTAATTTTGCCTTAATTTTGTTCTGTTTTGTTGATTTTTTGAGATTTGGGGCTTGGGGTTTGTTTGCTGATTTCAATGTCTAGCTAGTGTTGTTGTGTTACATCTTTTAAGCTGATTCTTCTACTGTATTTGGTTACATATTGTTCTGTTATGTAGTACTGTAGTTGCTGAAATGAGCATATGATGAATAATTTGCTTATATATGGTACTAATTATAAAGCGAAAAAGCTTAAATATGTCATCGAACTTTGAGAAAAGGATCATCTATGTCATCTGTTAAAAGTTTGGTCCATCCACGCCATTTGAGTTAACAAATAATGGCATGGATGAGTCTTTTCTCAAACGAAAATGACATAGATGAGCCAAACTTTTAACGGATGACATAAATGAGTCTTTTCTCAAAGTTCGATGACATATTTGAGCCTTTTCCCAATTATAAATGTTGTTCTCTTGAATGTTAGTTTTAGAGTTAAATGATCAAAAACATGCCTAAGCTATTACTTTTTCGCGAGTTTTATACCTCCACTATTTCTTGTATTGTATTGATTATATATAGTTCTGTTCTGTAGTACTGTAGTTGCTAAATTTTTGATATGGTGCTTTCACTGAAATGAGCATATGATGAATAATTTGTTTAGGTATGGGACTAAATTATAAATATTATTATCTTGAATGTTAGTTTGAGTTAATGGTCAAAAACACACCTAAGCTATCACTTTTTCGCGACTTTCATATCTTAACTATTTTTTGTTCCATTTACCTATTTGAACTATCAATCCCTTTGTATTAAAACATACCTTGTTGTTGAGTTGGCCAAATATTTAATCACGATCCACAATAGGTGTGTCATGTGTGTAGGTCAACTTAGCATCGAGGTGTGTTTTAACGCAAAGGGAGTGATAGTTTAGGTAGGTAAATAGAACAATGGATACTTGAGGTATGAAACTCGTGGAAATGTGATAGTTTAGGTGTTTTCTTAGCCATTAACTCTGAAATTAACCCAATAATAAAAAAGCTAAGGACTACATGAGATTCCTCATTAGGAACACAAGCCACGTGTAGGTCAGATAAGCATCGAGGTGTATTTTGATTCAAAGGGAGTGATAGTTTAGGTAGGTAAATGGAATAATGGATAGTTGAGGTATGAAACTCGCGGAAATGTGATAATTTAGGTGTGTTTTAACCACCTTTTCTTAATTTTATCCTATTTCGCACGGTTTGAACCCGGCCCATTCATTGTTTCATATGATTTTCACACCCAAAAGAGGGAAAAGGTTTTCTGGCTAGAATTGTGATTTTCATCCCCTTCCTTCCTTGCTGTTTCGATTCTAGGAGAACAGGTGGAATCCAGTCAAGTTCGTCGACTTGAGCTTTCAATTTGCTGCTCAACAAAGGTAATACATTTTCCTTTTGCATTTGTTTCAAGATTGTGTTATTTGTTTGAATTCGACATTAGATTTTATAGTTAGGTTGCATTTATGAAGGGTGGGCCATCATTCCCGAGTTTCAAAGGCTGTGGTTGGCCCAAAGGGTCTACTCTAGATAGATTTCTCGGTCATTAAAAACATATACTAATAGCAGTCTTGGAGCCATTAGATGTAGATCTTTATTGTGATAACTATGTTATAGATTGGTCCATTCCATTAGCATTGGATCCTTCAACTGTGCCTTTGTAAATTCGGTTGCAGAGGTCAGAGTTAAGCGTGGAATGGGACGTATCTAAGGCACTAGCCCAAGCACGCTTTAGAGCTGAGAAATTTGTTGTGATTAAAGATCCTAATTTTGCTTTGTACGTACGTAGAGGTGTAGCCACATAGAGTAAGGTGGTCAATTGAATACCCTTCATCGAAAAATTATACGGAGTATGTACAAAACTATACGGTGTATATAGGTCAAAAGATATCCTTGAACACTCTGAGTGAAATTATTGGCTTCGCCACTGTTTGTACAGGGATCTTACTTACAAGAACAGATTGAAATGAAGCCTAATAACACTAAGCCTTTTCCTTTCACATTGTGAGATAGCTCTAGGAGTTACAATCTCTAACTGTAATAACCACTAGAGATGAGACATAAATTCAGTACCCTGCTTCTGCAGCAGAAGTTCTGCTACTCTCTAGAATGATTTCCGTTCAGGGGAAGTGGGGATTAAAAAGTAGGCCACTTTGATCATGGCCAATCAGGTATGGTATCTTCTGAAGGTTCTTTAAGCTGTGAAGAATGTTATATAAGCAGATTTAATAGTTCAAGTTAAGGTCAAGAAGTAAAACATAGTTGTGTATGGATGAGAAGAGTGAAGATGCATGGATTTGTCAAACGCAGCCAAGCAGTGTCCAATAAAATGAATGATATGCAATCACAAGACATAAACTGATGACAAATCCCTTTAGGGGTCGTTTGGTTAGTTATGTTGACATTATTTCTTATTCACCGTTTGATTTGGTGTATTATGAGTAGTTCTTTCTTTAACCATGCTTATCCAAGTATTAATATCCCTTGTAGAGGAGTTTTCCAATGAATTTTTGATAAGCTCTTTGATCAGTAGGAGGATCTTCACACACTGGTTCCTTCAGCTTATATTTTAGATGATCATCATATTGATTCGATATCAGCTTTACATTTGAGTCAATAGGAGTTCCTGCAAGTTTGGATGCTGATAATCCTACCTCAGAAATAAGCTAAGGCATATTTTCTCTGATGCATTGTGATTCCTACCTTTGATCTGGCAAACTGGAAAATCCTTGAGGCATACACATTTAGATTCATCATGTAGATCTCCTTGTAAAAATTCATTGTATACATCCATTTGATGGATGTGCCAATGATTTGATACAGCTAAGGCTAAAATAGTTCTTACCGTCACCATTTTCACCACTGGTGAAAATGTTTCTGTATAATCTATATCCTCTTTTAGGTTGTAACCTTTGGCCACCAACCTTGCTTTAAACCTCTCAACTTCACCTGTTGACTTGTATTTTATTTTGTATATCCATCTGCATCCAATTGGCTTTTTGTCATCAGGTAAATCTGTGACTAGCCGAGTATTGTTGGCTTCTAGAGCCTGAATCTCTGCTTTCATGGATTCTACCCATCTACGATCCTTTAAAGCCTCAGAGTATGACCCTGGTTCTTTAAGAGAAGAAGTCGAAGCAATATAATTTTGATATAAGGTTGACAGATGACTATAGGCAAACACTGCTTGGAATTCTATTGATCAAGTAAAAAGATGCTAAAACACACTGATACCAGAACTTCATAGGAATCTTAGCTTGAAACCTCAAGGCTCTTGTCACTTCTAATGTATGCCTGTGTTTCCTCTCAGCAACTCCATTTTGCTAAAGGGTATAAGGGCAAGACCTTTGGTGAACTATTCCCATATCTTTAAAGAACTCATTACACACAGAATTCACAAACTCAGTCCCATTATCTGACCTTACTACCTTTACTGATTTATTAAGCTGAGTTTTCACAAATTGCTGAATGGACACACATACATCAGACTTATTCTTTAGCAAAAATAGCCAAGTCGTTCTTGTAAAATCATCTACCACTGTAAGAAAGTATTCATTGCCATCAAAGGTAGAAGTTGGACCCCACAAATCCATATGTATCAAATCAAAACTACCAACACTTCTGATGCTACTAACAGGAAACACTGATCTTGTTTGCTTAGCATAAGGGCACACGGTGCAATGATCCAAAACATTAGTTCTAGACTGTTAAAGGTTTGGCCAAGCATCTTTAGAATTTGATCATATTGATCCCTTGTGAAAGTACACCCCTGCAACTGTTTAGCATAGTCATCAGTACTCCTGGAGCTGCTGGACAAGTTATATCCATTCTGATGACTCCTAGTAGATGGTGGTACATTAGTGTTCAAGCCATATGTGAAGGTTCCTTGAGCTTGCAAGTTTTCAGTACCTGCATACGTTTGCTCATTGATCACATTATATGCAGCCCAGATGCCTCACTATAAGTTTTTTTCTTAGACTTGAAGTCAGGTGGATAGCCTTTTAGTTTGAAACATTGATCCTTACTATGTCCTTTGCATCTGCAGAACTCACACACCACATTGAAGTTCTTTTTGAATCTTCGATTTCCACCATAGCTACTATGAAAATTACCACTGGGATGATTACACTAGTGTTACCACTAGATTGTCCACTAATACCTCCAGTATTTGAACCATAGTTTCCTCTACCAGTCTTTGAGTACATAGCCATAGAATCAATACTATTAGCTGACGTAATGTTCATCCCAAGATTTCCACAACTTGAACCTAAGGACTTTTGTGCTTCATCACCAACTACCATGGCATAAGCCTGATTGATATTTGACAGAGGATCCATCAAAAGAATTTGACTTCTGACTTGCTGATAAGAATTAGCTCATCCTACTAATTAACTATTGGAAGTTAGTTATCTAATCTCATAAAGGGATTTTAATGATTTACCCTTATTACTTCTATATTCTACATCTCAACAGTTATACACCCTATTCAGTACTATAGGGTGTATTATTAATACATGTAGAGGTAAGGTCTGTGTATGTTGTTGTTCATGTCGAATAGTAGACAACTGTGCTAGTACCTTAACATCTCCGTTTTTGCTGTCATTTGAGGAACAACAAGAATATCCTTTTTCTGTTTTCTTATCTTACTTTGAAAAGACACAATAATTTAGGTACAGGTAAATGAGAATTCTCAATTCCTTGGTAATTTCTGTAATTCATCTTTGTTCTTATAAGCTTTACCGTTATCTCAATGAAGATGCTTTTCTGTGGAATTCTCAATGTCTACGAGCTAACTACTGTGGATTTCTGTAATATATTTGGAAGTTTTTATGTCACACCGAAACGTAGGACAGTCTGTTGTATGCCATTTCTGATGTACTTGTAGAAATCAGAGTCAGGATTGGTTTTTAACATGAGAAACTCTGTACCACAATTTCATTAGGTGATCAGTTATTATTGGCCTTTTCTTTAGATAACGGAGGAATCCCTGAGGACCTCTACCATTCTCGACCGAACTACCAGGCTTTTGTCTATAACAGGGTTCAAACTCGTGACGTGCCTCTAGCTCACACATGATGTGCTGTACTCTTACCACTAGACCAAAGCCCCGGTGGAAATAAATTAGTATTTGTTACTGTGGCAAATCTTAAGATGAGGAGCATTTGACATATATCTACACGACCATAACAGTGAACACAATGATCTGTCATCAAATTTGCAATTTAGCTTTTTGTGCCTTATAGTGGCAATCTCCACTTGTGCCTTATCTACCTACTATTCTCATATCTGTTCTTGCTGTGTACCATTTAATGAAAAAATGCCTTCCAAAACTCTAATTAGAAATTTGGGTTCTACTGCCAAATAGTGTTTGATTTGTGTTCATAAAACACGTGCCGTCTGTCTAGAGGCAATAGATTAAAGTTTATGACTTCATACTTATATGGCATAGATCATTTACGTTGTATTAACATAAGTTTTGCCACCGTATTCAACTATTGTCTAATTTATCCCTTCTCTTTTCAGCTATGATTACACAAATAGCAGTAACAACAACAGTTGGACTTCTCGGATGGGCTTATTTGGCATTACTTAAGCCTTCCCCTCCAAAAGTTTGTGGCTCTCCAGGTGGTCCTCCGGTGATTTCGCCAAGGGTCCAACTCAATGATGGGAGATATGTAGCCTACAAAGAGAGTGGCATTTCCAAGGAGAAGGCAAAGCATAAGATCATTATTATTCATGGCTTTGATAGTTCCAAAGACTTGATGTTGCCGATATCCCAAGTATGAAAACTTTTATAACTCCATATTTAGCGTTTTCATTTTAGTAGCTACTATGTATGTTATGACCAAGTTTTCTTGTACCTACAATACGGTTGAAAATCAGAAAAGTCTTACTGAGTTCAACGTTAATGACTGCTCGATAGTTGATGTTTGAAGCTTCTGCTCTTTTCTTGCACTTTCATATTTAGAACTACAACAGACCTGATTGGCTGTATACTCCCTCCGTCCTAACTTAAGCGTCTTACTTTCCGTTTTGGTCTGTCCCAAAAAGAGTATCTCTTTCTATATTTAATAAGTTTTCCAATTCCCAAATTCCAAGATTCAACCTGGAAAGTTAAAAACCTTAAGATTTAAGAAGAACTTCAGAAATCTTTAATTTAAGACCACAAGATTCAAAAGTCTCCCTTTTATTTCTTAGACTCCGTACCCTGTCAAACTAAGACACTCAAGTTGGGACATAGGGAGTAATTTTCTTCTATCCTTAGAAGGGGAGATTGTCGTAGAAGGACAAAAAAGAAGAGGAGATTATCTTTAATAAGCCTTTGGTTCTTGAATTTTGTATTTTCATTTTGCTGATTCTGTTTTATGTTTCCAGGACTTAATGCAAGAGCTTGAAATATATGTTTTACAATATGATCGTGCTGGATATGGAGAGAGTGATCCACATCCAAAGCGCTCAGTAAAGAGTGAAGCATTTGACATTGAGGAGCTAGCTGATAAGTTGCAACTAGGAGCCAAGTTCTATGTGGTTGGCCTGTCCATGGGAGCGTATTCTGTATGGAGTTGTCTTAATTACATACCGAATAGGTACATTTTCATCTTTTACAGTCCTTTGTTACTCGGAAATGAACTTAACCATGTTTCTTATTGTTTTTAAATTAGATACCTGGAAATGCTACATTTTCAGTTCTTTTATTTAATGAATTGAATGTCCAACGCAGGCTGGCCGGAGTTGCCCTTGTTGTTCCATTTGTAAATTATTGGTGGTCATGTTATCCCGCTAAACTATCAAACGAAGCCCTCGGGAAGATGCTTGCACAAGATCAACGGACATTCAGAATTGCGCATTATGCCCCATGGCTGGTTCATTGGTGGATGAACCAAAAGTGGTTCCATGCTTTAAGTATGATGGAAGGGAACATGGCAATATTTTGTCCGCCAGATCAAGAAATGCTGAAGCAGTTATCCTCTGCCCCGAGTCCTGGTCAGGTAAATGATTCTCATTTTCTTTTTTCACAATTTTTGCAGTACGATGGTTGGTTGTTCACGGACTTGCTGTACCTGCCGTCTTTTTTTTTTTTTTTGGATCAATATCTGCAGTTTATCCAACAATAAACAACATCCGTATTATAGAGCTACTACACAGTCAAAACTGAACTAACAAAATGTTGAATTTCATCGTTCCAGTTCCTACCGCGGGTCATTACTCATTTTTGTGCTTGCCTTTTGATTTTCTGTGACTAGAACATACTCCCAACTAGCACCCACGTGATCGAACAATAAAATGATTATTTACCCTTTCTTTTCAAAAACCTCCGATGGTAGTACGCGGGTCTCCAAAATCCAATGTCGCAGGTTCAAATGCTACCGAGCGTGAATTTTTTCTTCTTATATGAATGAGATAGATTCATTCAGTATTTTCTTACCATTATGATTGTCATAATTCTGGAACTATGTCTTTGTCCAGGAGAAAGTTCGACAGCAAGGCGAGTTTGAATGTTTGTATCGAGACCTGATAGTTGGTTTCGGAAACTGGGACTTTGCTCCGACGGACATCAAAAATCCTTTTCCAGATAACGAAGGTTCGGTCCATCTTTGGCAAGGACATGATGACAGAATTATTCCGCGCGAACTCAATCGTTATCTAGCAGAGAAGCTCCCTTGGATTCAATATCATGAGGTTCCTAATGCTGGACATTTTATAATTCACAATGCTAGTTATTGTGAAACCATCTTGAGGAAACTTTTGGAGCAACTGTAAAGTTGTCTCCGTGTGACCTATAGGTCACATGGAAGCAATCACTTATCCTGAACCAGGGTAAGCTATCTACATCACATGCGTTATAGGGTGCGACCCTTTCCCGAACTTTGCTAAAGTGGGATGTTTTGTGCACCACACTTCCCTTTTTGCATGTATTTGCGGACAAGAAGGTAACTTGCAATATTCTTATGAAAAAATTAAGTGCATAAGCATTTGTAATAAATACTAGATATTGTGAACGTGTGCCAGCACGGGTTCAATATATGTTACTCTCATTCTCAATTGATGTGACAATTAGAATTTGGAAATTCGTCCAAATTTTTGTATGGTTTCTAAATCTTTTATTTTGTTAATTATTGTGATATATAGTACTTTATATATAATTTCAAATATTATATATTGTTCCCTATGTCCCAATTTATGTGGCACAAATAGAATTTATAGAATCAACCAAATTTTCATGTGTTTTTCAAATATTTCAAGTTGTTAGTTATTGTGATTTATGGTGCTTTTTACGTCATTTTCAAATAATATTTGTTACTTCTTTTGTCTTAATTCATGTGGCAATGATAGAATTTTGAGAGTCAATTGAACTTTTTATGTCTTTAAAATTTAAATATTTTAAATTGTTTATTATCGTGATCTGCAGATTATTATTTTTTTGACATATAAAATAAAATAAACTAACTATTGTACAAATACAATATTCAAATGAGGAAACTAATATACTACATACTAGGCTAATGTATAATGTGTGAACTTTATAAACTTCTATTGACAAATATATATACACTTGCCTTCTTAAACTGTAGTTAGAAGAATAAAAAAAAATTCATGAGCATTTTCTGAGCTAACACAATTAACGATTAAAAAATATTTGATAAGCTGAAGAAAGTTTAATATTTAATCATGATCCACAATAAGCGTGTTTAGACTAACTCAACATCAATGGGTGTTTTAAAACAAAGAAAGTGATAGTTTAAGTAGAAAAATTGAACAATGGATATAATAAGGTCTAAAGTTCGCAAAAAAAAAATGATACTTTAAGTGTTTTTCCTCATTAGGAACTTAAGGCATGTGTAGGCCAGCTAAGCATTGCGGTGTATTTTAACACAAAGGTGTATTCTTGAGTCGACTCGAGCTTTCAAGTAGCTGCTCCACAAAGGCAATGCACTTTTCTTTTGCATTTTATTTTAAGATTACTAGTGCAGAGAAAACGTGCATTGCACATTTATCCTAAAATATGATAGTACAGTATGTATAGTTACGTAATTTTTTCTATAAATATTTTAATCTTTTTCTCTATCTCATTTATTCTTATAGGGTATTTTTGGAATTTGACCACCAAATAGATACACCTAATCTAGGAAGATTAGAGACAGCTGCCAACCCTAGAAGCTAACTTTGCTGTATTTTTTTTAATTGGATTATATCACTACAACTAATAGGTCACAAAAATTATTAATTGGATTCAATTGCTACAAATCTATTGTCACTATTAGAGTTAGAGGATTAAATTTATTAAAAAACATTCTTTTTGGTTTTACACCCTATGTTCAGAGTTTATATCAAAGCCTCGACTAAAATTTCTTAAGAACATAATAACACAAAATAGGTTAAGAACTATTTAGATCAAATCGAAAAATCAAATCAAATTGAACCAAATTTTAATTTGGATTGGTTTCCAATTAAGAATTTACTTTTTTTTATTTGGTTTGCATTCAGAAAAATAAAAATCGATAAACCGAAAAAGTTGAGTTATATAATAATAATAATAATAATAACGGAAAAGAGCCAAAAATACCCCTGAATTATTCAAAAAGGTTTAAATATACCCCTCATCCACCTTTTGGGTTGAAAATACCCCTCAGTCCACCTATTTGGTTCACTTTTACCCTTTAACACTAACAGACTTTTCTTAAATTAATTTTATTATTATTATTATTACATGGCAGATTTCTATTTGCTGAAATTAAAACTCCATCTTTACCTCTTCATTTAACCCGCTACATGACCCAATTGCCCATGGTATCCCACCCCAAACCCGATCGGTATCCCTTTCTCCGGCTTTCTAGAAATCTCTCAGTTCGACTCTTTTCCTAAATCAAATTGGATGCTCTATTTTTCAGTTCTAAGTGCATTTTCTTAGTTAAAAACTTCATAAACATATTTTTGGTTGGAGAGTCCAAGGCCCAAAATCTTCAAATAAGATCCTATTCTTCTTCTTCTTTATCCTCTACTGTATTGAAACAGAACTATGCATCAAAGCAAGAAAATGATGATTTTTTTTTCTTGTTGGAGAATTTAAGATTTTCAGATCAAAATATTTTTATTTTTTATCGTGTAAATGTAAAATATGAGCTGGAGTAAAAAAAAAAAAAAAAGGAATTTCGTGGATGTGATGATAAATATGAGGATGAGAAAAAGAGAAGTGTAATACTTGAGAATGTGATGGACGGATGGAATTAGGGGAAGCTACTGCAACAACAAATTTATAGAGAATGAATAATTAGAGAAATTTAAAGAGTTCAAATTTGGTGGTGTAGAAGCAGAGCTCAATGAATTGAACAAGAGAGCTGATGATTTCATCGGGAGGATGAACAATCAAATTAGAGTTGAAGCTGCCCGATGACCCACCTTCACCCCTTTATTTAACCCGTCACATGACCCAGATTTCTATCCAAATTATCCGTAATATCTAGAAGTCTATACATGCGGGTGGGGTTTTAATTTCAACAAGTAAAAATCTGCCATGTAATAATAATAATAATAAAATTAATTTAAGAAAAGTCTGTTAGTGTTAAAGGGTAAAAGTGAACCAAATAGGTGGACTGAGGGGGTATTTTCAGCCCAAAAGGTGGATGAGGGGTATATTTAAACCTTTTTGAATAGTTCAAGGTTATTTTTGACCCTTTTCCCTAATAATAATAATAATAATTACATATATAATATTTAAGTTTAGAATTAAAGTTGGAGTTAATCACTTTCGTCCTTTTTTAGTGGGAAAATGCATAAGTACCCCCAGCCTATACCGGAAATCCCAGAGACACACCTAACCTTTACTAAGGTCCTATTACCCCCCGAACTTATTTTATATGTAATATTCTACCCCTTTTTGGCCTACGTGGCACTATCAGGTGGGCCCAACGCATGTTGACATTTTTTTCAAGGATAGTGCCACGTAGGCCGAAAAGGGGTAGAATATTATAGATAAATTAAGTTCGGGGGGGGGGGGGGTAATAGGACCTTAGTAAAAGTTAGGTGTGTCTCTGGGATTTCGGGCATAGGCTGGGGGGGTACTTATGCATTTTCCCTTTTTTAGTTATTGCCTTTCATTATGAATTAATTTTTTATTTTATGTTTGGACATCTATTGATATATTTTTAGGTATTGTGTTTTAAATCTTTCTTAGATTTATATTATAAAGTGTATTTAAGAGATTCAATATTATTACATCTCCTGGTATATATATTTTTTACAACTTGCAAATATAACTTTAATTATTTATTAATTAGTGACAATGAACGAATAATCGAACCGAAAAAGAGAAAAATCAAAATAAATCAAATTTATTTTGGTATTGATTAAATTACACCTTTTTCAAAATCAAACCCGAAAAATATATCAACTAACACCTTAAGCATGTAAAAATAGTTAAAAGAAAGTACAAGTACTTTTCTTTATTAATTAATTACATTAAAAAATAATATTTTACTCAAGATAAAATAATCAAAATTCCAACGACTAAACAATTAATTTTGTTTTAATATTAGTTTATATGTTTATAGTTTCATAGTAATATTTAGGGATAAGAGTCTGAAAAATATCTCAACTTTGGTCGAATTTGCTGTTGCGATACTAAACTTTCGTGAGGACCTATTACCTCCCTAGACTATTTAATACCGTATTTTAAATATATATATTTGTCCACGTGGACATAAAAAATAATGCAAATTATAAATAGTAATGTATCCACGTGGGCACATATATACCTTTAAAATACACTATTAAATAGTTCTGGGGGTAAAAAATATGGTATTAAATAGTCTAGGGAGGTAATAGGTCCTCATGAAAGTTTAGTATCGCAACACAAATTCGATCAAAGTTGGGGTATTTTTCAAACCCTTATCCCTAATATTTATGAATTGTATATATAACTTTATAATTCAATAGGATATTAAGTATTCAATATTTTTCTTATATCAAATTTTATAATATATGCCAAATATCAATTTCGATATATATATATCTATCGTACCAGATCCACTCTTACTTACTAGCCAATGGATATAAATATTCCAACTAACCTAGGAAGATTAGACCCAGCTGCCAACCCTAGAAGCTAACTTTGCTGTAATTTTTTAATTGGATTATATCACTACAACAAATAGGTGACAAAAATATTAATTGGATTCTATCACTACAATGAAATTATCACTATTAGAGCTAGAGGATTAAATTTCTTACGAATAGAGTAACATTAACATAAATAGGGATATACACTATTCAGATTAAATCAAAAAATCAAATCAAATCAAATTGAATTGATTTCAAATTATTTATTTTATTTATTTATTTATTTTATGTTTATTTTTTTCATTAACATAATTTTATTGGTATTATTTTAATTTTTAAATTGAACTAGAAATCATTGTTGAATAAGGTTATAGATTTACGTATTCCTTTTCTTTTAAATTATATTTATACGTTACGTTGAAATTTGACATAAGAGTATTATATTAAATATTTTGTTTTAAATTTAGAACTTATGTTATATTTTCAGTTTTATTTGTTTTAATAGTATTGACTTTGATATTTCACATTGCAAGCCATTCATATTTTAGTTAGAGTTAATATATTATCTTTTTGTCAAATATTTCATAATTTATGACATTATATTTATAATATTTATCTTTTTTTCAAACATACATTTTATAATGTTAACAGAAGTCTTGTACTTTTAATTGTTATTATTATTTAATTAAAATATACTAGTTTAAAAAATTATTTTCTTATAATATTAGTTAAGAACATATTTTTGTTGATTAATATATTTTAAAAAAATAATATATATCTTAAATATTTAATTCAATATCATTTATAAGGTCTCTTATTTGTCTAATATAATTTTTTAATTTTAGATAATTAACTTTTATTCTTATAATTGCAATTGTGCAACCAAACAATACATTTATAATTACACTATAACAAACAAATAGGGCAATGTAATTATCAGATTATGTAATTACTAGACTGATATTACAAATCCTAATATTAATTTTTGAGACCCAAAGTGCAATCTATATATATGTGTGTGAAAAGTGCAATTGAGGGCACATTCAAAATTGTATTAATTTTGTGAGAGCTAAAATGGCATCATCAACAATTGTATCTAAAAAGATGATTAAGCTTTTCTCCCCAACTCCTCCTTCACTTAGATGTCACAAACTCTCTTTTATGGATCACATAAATATTCCTCTACATTCTCCATTTGCCTTCTTCTACCCTAAACCTCAAAATTATAGTAACAAAATTAGTCAAATATCACAAATTCTTGAAAATTCCCTTTCAAAAGTATTATCCTTTTATTATCCCTTAGCGGGAAAATTCAAGGATAATAATACCTATGTCGATTGTGATGACACAGGTGCTGAGTATTTAAATGTCCGTATCAATTGTCCAATGTCTTAAATTCTCAACCACCCTTATAATGATGTTGTAGATGTAGTCTTCCCACAAGATTTGCCTTGGAGTAGTACCTTGAATCGAAGTCCACTAGTGGTCCAATTAAGCCATTTTGATTGTGGTGGAATAGCAATCAGTGCATGTATGTCACATACAATTATTGATGGATATAGTAGCACTAAATTCATTAATGATTGGGCCAATATAGCTCGACATGTGGATTTCAAACCATCTCCTCAGTTTAATGCATCTACATTCTTCCCTCTAATGAGTGATGCTTCGAGTAGTACTCTACCTGTAATGCATCCATCACAACGTCATGTGTCAAGAATATACAATTTTTCATCCTCTAATTTAGGACGACTCAAGGATATTGTAACAAAAAATTCACATGTAAACAATCCAACTCGCCTTGAAGTTGCCTCAGCACTTGTTCATAAATGTGGAGTGATTATGTCAATGGAGAAATCAGGCATGTTCAAACCAACTCTAATGAGCCATGCTATAAATTTACGCCCACCAATTCCACTAAACACAATGGGAAATGCTACATGTATCATTCTCACAAAAACGATGACAGAAGATGAGGTAAAACTTCCAAACTTCGTTGCTCAATTACAGAAGGATAAACAACAACTTCGAGGCAAGTTAAAGGATATGAATAAAGATATGATACCCTTATATACACTTGAACTAGCTAAAAACGCGATGAAGATAATAGAGAAGGATACATGTGATGTTTATCTTTGCTCAGGGATAAGCAATACTGGATTACATAAGATCGATTTCGGATGGGGTAGGGTAGGCCTGTAAGAGTAACCCTAGCAACACATCCAATGAAGAACAACTTCTTGTTCTTGGATGAACCAAGTGGAGATGGGATAAATGTACTAATCACTTTAACAAAAGATGATATGTTGAATTTTCAGAACAACAAGGAGCTTCTACAGTTTGCTTCTCCAGTTGTTGAATCAACCAAATAAGTTCTATTAGTCTATGGTGTCAATATTGATACCTATAGACTTCTTTATTATTGTACTTTCAATATAGCAATAAATAAAAACTGTTTCTATATTATATATATTTATCATAAAGAAGTAGTTAAGCCCCTGGAGATAAAAGAGCAACTTAAACCAACTACAGTAAAAACCAAGAGGTATCTGTGACCAAATGTGTAATATATATATATTCAAAGGTTACAGAATTAGATGAATTGAAGTCATGTTGCACAATACAAGCAGAGCATGCATGACATTGAATATCAAATAACTATATGTTGCTACCAGAAACTTTCTGATCCTCGATACCAAGAGATAATCCTGATGTATGATTAAATTGGTCCCTTATCATAAAAACTGAATGTGGTTGCTGGTATGGTGGGCTCAAGCTTGATTCCAATATCTGATGTGGAAGTGCCACGTTGTCCACTCGTTGTTTCTTTGATGACCTCTCGCCATTAGGGCTCTCCATTAGCGAAGTTTCTTGGCAATCAGAGTCTGGACTGAGAGGAGAATGATGTGAGGAGAATGATTCATCCATAGAAAGGCTCTTGGTTGAGGTATGTGCTTTTACAGGCTTATCAACATGAGGAGACTCAGATGACGGTGCAGGAGTTCCTGGATCAGTCCTGTTATCAGATTCTGGGCTGTTGTCACCAGTTGGAAGAGCAGTGACCCCAGAACCAGGAACTTCCGAAAGAACTCCACTCAACCGCTGTTGCTCTTCGATTATCTTCTTCAAATACTTACCTTGAGCTTCTATTCTAAGTTGTAGCTGTTTCTGGACCTGTTAATGTAAGAAAAAAGGGGGTACTCACAAGCATAAAACTTCTGCAGCACTTCATTAACAGGAGTCCTTCATGCAGGATACTATGCTTGCCAAACTCGGGAGAAGTAAAGTAAAGATGAATTTAACTTAATCCAACTAAATTACGGTCCATTTCATAAAGAATGGTCAATTAATCATGTGCTTTTTGGTGAAACAATAGATAAATTCTGTCAGTGACTAGGAAATGTTCTTGAGCATAATGAAGCTAGTCTATAACGTATGAACACTTCGTTTGTTAGCTGTGCCAATGCACATGCCCAACAGTCTGCCTGAAAATGGTCAGACATATGGGAGTTTTGATCCTCTAACACGGAATATTGTTAACCTACGAAAAAGATAATCTTTCTGTCACATTTTTTGCATTATTCCTCTCATTGTGCATCATTCCTCTTCGTAATAGCTTCAAACCGTTGTCCTAATGGAAGGCTTAGTCTCTACTATCTCAATCACTAGAAAACGAGGAAAGTTGATATACTTTCTGCTACATTATTCCATTTCATTTATAATGCAAGGATGGTGTATATCACGCTAGTGCAGTTGCTCTGCTTTCATGACTAGCATGGATATAAGCCCACTTTTAAGAGACACAGCTTACTTATCAGCATCTAAACTTTCTTGAGACAAGTTACGTAAAAGAAGAAAAAAAATTCTTGCAGGTCTTTGTTTAAGCGGTATGTTGAAAAACAAAAGGTTGAAGCAAAATTAGAAGTCGGTGGCTATCATTTGCTTATTATTTTTTGCAACTTTTAGAAGACAATTTTCTCACAGGACACGAGAAGGACATTCTTGCTACACAAAGCAACAAAAATAAACTCTCGTCTACCATCGTTTACCTGTCAATTAAATACTTCCTGGGGACCATAACTATACCAATTACCTAAAAATCATTAAAAGAACATACCTCCAGTTGCTCATGCAGTCTCTTTTGCACCTCCATCTGCAGCTTTAGAGCCGTAGTGATTTCCACTCCTCTGTTAACAAACAATCCTCTCTCGGGTCAAATATTTAAGATCCTTAAAAATAGTTACTTAGATTTTTTCAAACAAAAGACTGTCTAAATGGTCATGTTAAGAGTACAAGACAAGTTCAGATGCATTGTCAGTTAGTGAGCATTCAAAAGATATCTACACAAGCAATAAGGAAAATCTACTCACGATGAACCATCCAAACTTGAAAGCATATCTCTCGGTTCTTTCTTATCAGAGTTTTTCCCTTGCAATCACAAGACGAAGCCACATCAGTAAGTTAGCATTACTGGAGTAGAACCAACCTCAGCCACATTTTCAAATAATCAAGCTATGTTCTAAACATAAGGAGTACGCAACCATGAAGATTTTAAATTCCATCAGAACCTACCATCAGATGAGGAATCTGGAAGATATTTAGCAAGTCGATATTTCTGAATCAATAGGAAAATAAATGCAAGTCAGTTACAATCACAGATCCCCGAAAGATAAGCTGTACAAACATGGTGAATGTATCTATACCTGTAAATGGCTTTTTACATGGTAAATAGTAAGCCCTTGTACACCCATGACTCTAAGAACGCCTTTCGGTGTAGCTCCTGAACCATAGAAAGGAATCTTAGAATTTTTTATCACAAAGGAAGGTAATTTATTGATGAAGAGTACCAAGGAGGTACAGGAGAAGTACAAGAGGTCCTAACAGGACAGCAATTATGGTATCAAGGCCCAAAAATCCAAAATATAGGCTGGATTTTCTAACATACTGCCCCTACACAACATGTAAACACAAGCAAATACAGGATAATTTGGTACACTCTCAAAGAGTTACTACTCCCTCCGTCCTTTTCTTTTTGTAACACTGTTTGACTGGCATGGAGTATAAGATAGTTTGACTTATATATTATATAAGTAGTAGTTACAGTGGACTAAATGTTATATAACAGCTGAGAATTTAGTTTGAACGAGAAATTATCAAAATCAAAGCTTAATTTTTGATAACTTAGATAAATATGAATTCTAGAAACTTGAAGTAGTTAGATAAAGTAGTAATACTTTCAGTTGAATAATCAGACGTTCTGAGACGTTCAGAAGAGGAAAAAGTGTAAACATTAATTAGGAAAAAGGTGTATTAATTATTACAGTTGTCAAATCTAGATCATTTAATGATTAACTGATGGAAGACCACAGATTATATAAGCTTCTTCAGTTTCAAAAAAAAAAAAAGATCACAGATTATATAAGCTTCTTCAGTTTCAAAAAAAAAGATCACAGATTATACAAGCGTACAATTGAAACTTATAGCATCTTGCAAATTTACCATAGGTCGATTCTGTATCTCCAATTGAAAAGTTTAAAATAAAGCTGCCATTTCCTTTTTTTCCCCACTATGTTGCATAAAGCTATGGCTTGAGCAAATATATGAAAGGATAACCAATAGTGGGATCAAGTGAAATTTGACCCCCCTGATTCTTGGGAGAACGGTTGCATTTACCTAAAAATCTATCCTCTGTTATTTATAATTTGTATATGTTTGAGCACAAGCGTCTTTGTTAAGGTGTTTAAGAATTAACGTATATGTACAAAAAATAATATTTGACCTAGATATGTTGCTTATTTTGCCGGAAAAGGGTGTTAAACTGACAGCACTCTAGCATATGCAGTTAGGGCCCTGCACCCCACTATAATGGTCCCAACAATATAAAAGGTAGCATCCTAAACCACTCTGACATAGACGTTGGGGTCCATAGGCAAGAACTATAATGGTCCCAACAATATAAAAGGTAGCATCCTAAACCACTCTGACATAGACGTTGGGGTCCATAGGCAAGAGGCGGGCGGGGTGGGGGGGGGGGGGGGCGTGGGGCTGAACAAAGTGGAAGTCCAGAAACTTACTATCTGGGCCACCAAGTTGTGCTACAGCATCAACAAATCGTTCATGAAGTTCATTGGTCCAACGCAGACGTTGCTTCGAGGCAAGACTAGAATTGTTGTTGCTTCCACCGGTAGGGTCCATTGAACCGCCACCACAGTCTAATGACTGACTATTGACAGCAGCATTGTTGTGGGCTAAGCTTGAACTGGAAACGCCTTTGGGCTGATACATTTCATTTATCTACAAAAAATAATGAAACAGAGACTTCAAAAAAATTATAAGAATTTCAAAATCAGCAAAACAAATAAAAGAGCATTACTTCCTGAAATTCAACACTCGGAGAAGCAAAAGATCTAGTCCTCTTGAAATCGCTCCAATTTTCCTTGATTCCATGTGAAATATTGTACCAGATACCCCTTTTTACATTTATTATAACAATTCTCTAGCCAACTAATTCACCTATACCTTAGTTAACTCATCATTTATTAAAAGTGACTTAACCATCAAAGTACTAAACTTTACAGGGACCCCACATGGAACTCTGCAGTGGCTCGAGCACCAGCTGCTTTTGACTGGGGATTTAAGTATTTATAGAGGCAAAAACTGCTGAAATATGATCGAGCAGCCAAAGACTCAGAAAAGGTCAGTGGGTACAATGTGGCTAATAAGGCAGATGAAGCAGCTCTGTATTTCCTTGTGCTGCGGGATCATATCTCCCCTTGAGCAATTTGTCTTTTTCAGATGATACTTTTTACTTTGTTATTTTTCCTTTTTAGTTTCTCATTTTTGTTTTTACTTTCTTCACAATTTCCACTCTGCTCCAAAACAACCATCTTTTTTTTTTTCTTTTTTCCTTTCAATGAGAAATTGCTTCTTCCTCAACAACGTCCTTCTTACTCCTCTATTAGAGCTCTTTTTCCCCAATGAAACTTCAACTTTCTTCTTATCCCTCTCGGTGGTCTCAATAGCTGGATTTCGCGCGGAGGTGATTCCCTCCTTCCTCTATCTTTTTTTCTATTTTACTTCTGAGACTGAGAGACCAATTAAATATAGTTCAAATCACTTTTTTGCAAATTTAGGAACTTTCAAGTTATGCTAATCTAAAGCTAATAATTTTGCAATGAATTTTGATTTTGGAAATGAATTCAGTGTAAGCATTGATGATACTATATATGTTTTTATGATATGTAAACACCAAGGACAATTATAAAAAAATCTTTTTAGCTGTAATATTAGTCATAGTTTACTTGTTAGATATTTTCACCATCAAATTTCAAATAGTTGCACGCTATTACTTTGTACCTATAGCAACTCTAGTAAAGGCAGTCGAGAATCCATGACTTTAAAATCCCGAGTCCACCACCATTGCTATCCAACTTCGCCCTTGTACTCCAAAATTGACAAGTCTATAGTAGTGTACAAGTACAACATTCCCTAGTATCAACAACAATAATAACTATGACTCAACTCGAAACTAGTTGACGTTGCCTATCTGAATGTTATATGCTGATTGTAATCGTAAATAGACACGGGTATATTAGTCCATTTATGAATATATAAGGGGTACAATAGTCATTTATCTAGTTGAGACTTGAGAGATAGTTTGTTAATAAGGCTGTTAAAGGGTAGTTAAAATATGGTTAACAGAGTTAATGATATACTACTTGTATAAAGGGCCCTTGCTGCCCTTCTTTGATGAAATTAATTACGTTATATAAAAAACGAGGTTAAGGGTATAAGCTAGGTCATTCATCATCAGATCAATAATATCTCTTCTCTCGCCTTACTCCATCTGTGTAGCTCAATTCAGAAGCTAATCCTTTTCTTCTTAGCTTCTTAGGACTTCTTCAGTGTGCATGCTCATTATCCTCTCGCAAATTTAGAAACTAGAGATTCTTTGAAACTTAACGACTAGTGATTTCATCAGCTCGTCAAGTCACCCCTTGTATCATACCATATCATATATTGCATTTCAGCTTAACACTAATTTTTATGCTAATGAGCATTTCACCTTCTTCTCCGAAATTGAGTATTTAAATGAAACAATTTAGAGAAGTTCATATCCCAGCTCTAAAAATTCATTTAAAAGTGAGGCATGTTGTTGTAGTTATAGTCAAGCGGTATACAACAACAACAACATACCCAGTGAAATGAAATCCCACAAGTGAGGTCTGGGGAGACTTACCACTAACTCGTGAAGTTAAAGAGGTTATTTCCAAAAGACCCTCGGCTCAAGTACAACTAGATATACAAGAACAAAAACCCCAAATTTCAATATATGACAAATTCATAATTACAATCACCCTTATAATTTCACCAGTTATTTAACTCACCCCATGTATCAAACATCACATTTCAGCTCATAACACTAGTACCTACTTGTAACTTTCCTCTCCAAAGTCAGTGGCGGAATCAGGATTGGCCAAATGGGGTTCAATATCCACGTAAAAAATAATATTAACCATATATAAACAGTATAATTTTCCACCGAACACGGTGTTAGTGTTCATCTGAACCTCCTTGGCCCTTGCTAGCTCCACCCCTCTCCAAAGTAGTCAACTCAAGTCATCTACCATAACCCTAAATTACACGTCTACCCCACCACATAATTCATCGAATTAAACCATAAAAATTCAATCTTTTCAAACTTCTCCACTACATAAACACACCACAAAATCAAGAAATTCACTAAACAAAACGAAAAAATATTCAGAAAAATTGAGAAAAAAAATTACACTAACAAATGAGCTCATAGAAGAAGATCAATTTCTTACAG
The DNA here is from genome assembly GCF_900185275.1 of Solanum verrucosum. NCBI lineage: Eukaryota > Viridiplantae > Streptophyta > Magnoliopsida > Solanales > Solanaceae > Solanum > Solanum verrucosum. Next base: position 2,089,880 of record NW_026019984.1, on the reverse strand, counting down.
TGATAGATAATTATAGCAGATATGCGATCTTCGAATTCTTCACTCTTTCATTACAAACCGAATTTTTTTTGAAATTTTTGAAGAAAATTCATATAGAGAAAAAGTAAAGGGGTTGTAAGTAAATAAATTTAGAACTGACCGCGGGCAGTATTTAGCTGACCGGAGTTGAGAAAGACATTGTTGGGCCGGCCCGGAATCTATTTTGTAATATTCCGGCACATTGTGATCATGAATCATTTTAATAAGTCCTTTTTTTGCAATTTTTTGGCTTTTCTTTGGACCAGTACTCTTTCTCTCCAATGCTTTTCTTTCATTTTCCAACTTGGTGTTTTTGTTTTATTCGTTTTCGAAAGATCCTCAGCTTGAGTACAATATGTAGGTATGAAAAAAGTGAAAATGATTGTGAAAAAAATAAAGTACTAACTATTAAGGAAACAATAACAATCACAAATTAATGTGATGATTTCGATGGAATAAAAAAACAAGACACTCCAAGGTTATGTCTTTGATAATCTGGAGTAGTGTTATGTTTTGTCTAATCACATATCTCTAATACTTTTTCAACTATCTCTCCTTGTACCAACTGTATTCAACTTCTTGCACCTCCTCACTGGGACATTTGCGTATCTCTTCTTTACATGTCCAAACCATCTCAGTTTTGCTTCTCTTATCTTTTACACCATGGAAGTTACTCTCACCTTGTCCTCAATATCTTTATTCCTAATATTATCTCTCCTACTGTGTTCACACATCCGTCTTAACATTCTTATTTTCGCAACTTACATTTTCTGAACATGAAAATTCTTAACGTGTCATAAAATTTTGTTTAGTTTATGAATGAAATGGAGATAATATAACATACCATGGAATGGAGATAATATATAATATCCTATAAGCCATAGAGAATTCAAACTTCGTTAATTTTTATAACACATATTATCTATATAGATGACTTTATAAGAATTGGTAAAGTTATTTATTATTATAAAGCTAAACTATAGTCAAAATTGAAATTGAATAATTAAATAAACCTTCATTGCATCTTTTCTCTAGAAATAAAATTATTTTTCATGTGCTTTAATTTGTTTGAGCTGTGTTTGGAGTTTCACATGACACCTTTGGAGGTGACCAGACCTTTTTTGGCATTCTTTAATTAAAGCATCTCATTAGTGATAATAATAATACTCCCTTTGTCCCATTTTATGTTAAATAGTTTGACTCGATACGGAGTTTAAAAAAGAAAGGAAGATTTTTAAAATTTTGGTTAAAAATGAATGATAAAAATTTGTGTGACTGTAAATCATTTCATTAAGGATAAAATAAACATTTTATAGTTAAATTGTTACTTAATATAAAAATGTGTCATTCTTTTTTGGATTGACTGAAAATGAAAGTAACTCACATCAATTAAAATAAAGGGAGTAATAATTTAGTGAATCTCATTCTTACCTTTAATTTAATGGTGTTGTGATCAAGAAGAATATTTTTTAAATTACTTTTTGTTTTCTATTTTATTTCTAGTAATTGTTTAAACAATAAGAACAAAAAGGTTATTTTGTGCTTGTTTTTTATTACAAGAAAAAGATGATATTTCCTTCCCTCAAAGTTGACTAAGTGGCGCTTTGGAATGAGTAGAGGTGCAACATATGAGTTCACAAAATTCATTAGTTTTGACTTAAATTCAATATTCGCCAAGTATGTACAAAATCAAATTCATAAGTACTCATTTAATAGCATACTTAAGATTGGTATTCTAAAATTCAAAACTTGTAAGATTTAAATTTTATATCTATCTCAGATTCACATCCTTAATAGTATTAAAATAAGAATCGCGATAATATTATTGAAGAAATCAGAATTGCCGGTAAGTTACGGGAATCTGGTTCCTATAAAGCTGACACTAAACAATTAACGAAGATAACACAAACTTTTATTGTGAAAAATCTCCTTGCTCAAGGGAGGAAAAATCACGACTTACAAGATGTTGGATTTCAGCAACCATTTTCCACTAACTTCAAAGAGTGGTTTTAGATTACAACTCTATAATCTAAGAAACTAATTCTAGCTAGTACGCCTCAATCTCAACAGTTAACTATACTTGTTATTGCTACTCTTCAAGAAATCAAACTTGTTTCTTGTTACAAACTCCACCACATGCATACCTATTCACTTCAAATTAGGAATTATCACATTGATCAATAATAACCCTAGAACTTATATCATCATGTTCATGTTTCGGTCGTGAATATTTCATCACTCATTTGATATTCTCACAAAAAATACTCTGTAAATATAAAATGGGAAACTTTTTTTTTTTTACAAAATAAATTCGTGAGTCAATTTTAAAATTTTAAAAAATATGAAATCATGATAAAATTTCTAAAATAAACTTTTTAAAATTTTTATTTCATCTCGCTATTTAAAATCATGAGATAAAATTGCATGTCCAAACACCCTCTTAGTATTGATTTTTTTCTATGCAACTAGGTAATATTTTGATTTTGTTTCCATATCCTACTACTTCCATTGATTATGATACTTTTAAAGCTTCATTTGTTTCCACTTAAAAGGATAAAAGTTTGAGTTCAGTTCTTTAGATTGCTATATATTTAGTGCATTTCTTTTTTTTCCCCTTGATCTTATTTATGCATGTTCTTAAAATCATTAAGATGTTGCACTAAAAATTCTTCCAAAGTAACCTTGTAATCCACTGTACATATCACCATCTAATATCATGATCCACCACGATCATACAATCACCACAAGCTACTAGTATTACATTACTACTATCAACCGTTGCCATCATCATCACCACCAACCATCACAACCAACTGCCACCTCACAACCATGCCGAACATCACCACCACTGCCTTTTGATTGTGCGACATTGAACAACGATTTCATAAAACATATTTTCTTCGTTTCAATTTTTTTGTCATACTTTTCTTTTTATAGTCCACTTCATAAAGAATGTCTGTCACGATCTAGACCATCGTGATTGACACCCACACTAACCCTCTGGTGGGAGAACCATTACTACAACCCACACTAAACAACTTAACCAAAAACTATGCATTAAAAGATACGAAAGCAGGTTTAAATGACCAAAAGAAATACAGAGTTCTCATAAACTCCAAAGGTTTAAACAAATAACTTAACCAAACTAATGTGGAAGAACAATCCCTAGAACCTGAAAGTCATTTTACCAAAACTCTTCTAACGACAAGTCTAAGAACAAGGAGTACTACAACCCCAAAACTAAACAAACATCTTAAACAAATAGTCTGAGTAAAAAAAGAGTGGGCTTAAACAAGAGAGATCCATGACAGCTTGAAAGAACTGACTCACCCTTGAATCCGGTCACACTCAATAGTCACCTAGCTGAGGTCTATCAATATCCACCTGAAGATGCCCTGTACTCAACAAAGAACAACCAAGTGCAATATCAGTACACACCCACAGTGTACTGGTAGGATCACGTGGCTATCCCAATAAGTGAAACACATGCAAGTAACCACAACATTATAAAACATGCATATACCGAACATATACAATATTAGTCATCTTTTCAGGATCAATGTAGCATTCCACGTTCTCAATAATACACCTTGGTTATCATTTTAGAGCAACATACAGTCTTCTAATATCAATCATCATTAGATATGAATGTAATCATCACAAGTAGATACATAACACAATTCAATAGTCTTCCACGGAACCCAATTCAATGGTCCTCTCATGGAACCCGGTACGTGGTACCCGATCAAAGTTAGTGTGTTAGATCATGACACCCGTTCCAATATTTATGCTGGTACGTGGAAACCAATCCCAGTTAGTGTGTTGGATCGTGACACCCGTTCCAATGTTTATGCAGGTACATGGCAACCGATCCCAGTTAGTGTGTCGGAATGTCACACCCAATCCATTCAACAAGCCACAATCACAATCACAAGTACATTCTCATAATCATGCAATCAAGTCATGATTCATGATATTCAAATATTCAATTATCCCCATTCACGATTAGTGTGATCAATAATGCAACATTCACATACGTACATGCATTATAATGAAGCAAGTACAAACATATATCACACAACATGAAATCACAGCCATCACTTACCTCGAACAAAGCTTGAATCCCCTAAGAAACTTGATTCTTCCCTTTTCGGATTCTTTTCACTTGTTCTTGGTCTACAACAATCAATATGATGTTAGGATCAATAAATAAGACTTAATTACCCGGAATATAATCAACACTATCAACCCTAGATCAAACCCATGATCCTAATATCCAAATTAGGATTTTTCCCACCATCCAAACAGTTCCAAAACCCTTCCCCAACAATAATCACCCAAGAAACTAAGTTCTACAGATCGAAAAATGCATTCGAGGAGTGAAAACCTTACCTTTAGCCTCAAGAATGGTGGAAAACTGTCAAGAAAACACTTGGGGTTGCTTCCTAGCTCTGAAGAACAAAACTTGTAGAAAATAACGTTTTTGGGGTTTATTTCCGACTTAAGTCGCGACTGTCCCACCACAGCAGGACCCAACCCGCCACAACGTCCCCGCCCTAGCGAAAAAATCCCGCCTTAGCGTCTTGCACAGAAACAGTGAGCAAATTTAAGAATTCCAAACCCCCATTCACACCTTCATCCCATGACACACAGAAAATACCCGTTCACGCTAAGATCAGTTTTGGGAGTTCTATTCGCCCAAATTAAATTCTGTAAAGTTGTACGGGTTCCTTAACGTCTTAGCTATCTACACATGTGATCAAATTCATAATTAGATCTCTCAATTGTTACCAGATTTCTCTAGACCTTACTGACTCCGATTTCGTTCAAATCTGGACTAAGTTGGGAAATTCCAAGTTACTACCAAAAAGTTTTCCGGCCCAAAATTTTTCCCTGTTGGCTTTTCTATAATGACGGAATCAGGTCGTTACAATGTTCCTTTCTGTTTTTGAACAATTTTTAAAAGTTTTTACTTTTTTCGTGACATTTAATACCACAATCTATTGACACAAGTTCTGCATATGCAACTAATACTAGAAAGGTTGCTCCCTCATTCAATTTCTCTCATTACTAAACCTGAAATGTGATTTTTCCCTATCTACACGTTGGCCAGTTGCTTCCATAATGCTTACATGAAAAAAAATGGATTTTTTAGGTTTATATTCCCTTCGTTTAAAAAAGAATGACCTAATTTGATTTGGCACGAAATTTAAGAAAAAGATAATTATCTTGTAGTCCTAAACTAAACCTATGTCAAGTATACAAAAATGTCCTTTACTCTTGTGACATTAAACATGTCATGTGAAAAAGTAAATTTAATTAAAATGTTACCAGAATTTTTTTTTATTTTTTTAAAAACGGACTAAAAAGAAAAATAAATTGGAATATAATACTTGCCCTATTATCATATAGCAATATATGGAGAATAACTAAAGTATAGACCCAAACTTTTCGAGCATCGCTATGCACCATGAAAAATGTTTTTTAGCGATAATTATTAACTAACGACGATAGCTTAATTACTGCTAATTATATTTTTCAGATCACACCTTACACAAATCCAACAACATGCACATATAATTAGGGGTGTTTGTGGTTTAGTTTGGAGCGGTTATTGATTAAAACCAAAATCAAACCAATCTAAGTCGATTTTTAAATTTTTTAAACCAAATCAATCCAAACGAAAAAAATAACTGTCGATTTGGTTATTCTCGGTTTGGTTCATTTTTATTCTTATTTTTTTGGTTTGAAAGTAATAAATATTTTGAGGACATATGTATCTCGATAGACATAGACACCTAGTACATGAACTATCTATAGGAAATCTACTGTGAGTTCAATTAAGCAATTAAGCAATACTAGAATTATTATTACACGAACAAAGTGATTCAATTAAGAAAAATGTGACTATCTTATGTGAGGTAGGGTAGATAAATACTAAAGTAATGGATTTTGATGGACTTGGACTTGGGGTTGTAATAGTTGAGCTAAAATTTATGTGTTGGGCTTGAGAAAATGGTAAAGTTAAAGACTCAAGTTAATTAAAATTTAACGAAATATTTACATTTTATTCATGAATAATATATGTCTAATTTCTCTGTTCGATTTGGTTATTTTTGCGGTTGTTTTTAAGTAATACCCAAACCAAACCAAATAGTATCGATTTTCAAAATTTAAAACCAAATATCAATTTTTTAATCAATTTGATTCGGATTACGATTAGATTTGATTTTTTAAATATAACCATGATCCGCCCTACATATAATATATGATATTATCCTATCAAAAGTATATGAACATGTTGCCCTTTTCTTCTACGTGACACAACACGTTCTAAGAGCATTTTGCGGAATTAGCAATCTTTCTAAACTAAATCTTCAATATTCAACTAATTAAGCAACATTTAATTAGTAGGATAAGGGGTTCAGAAAACTGTGGTTGATTTGTTCTTTTACCATGTCAGCCACACTCTCATCTAGTCGATCTTGATAGTCCGAATACGAGAAGTGTCTTAATCTAGACACTCTCCAAGTTGATAGGATCCAAATGAAAAAAGGAAATACAATGGTAGGATTTGCCGGGTGAGCAAAAAGTAGTTACCTTTAGCCCGATTTTCCTTATTAATTATTGATAAGGCACAGGGAAAGCATCATCCTTATAAGACTGTTGCTAAACAAAAGAAATTATTTTTCACATACAACCATGAGAGGGCAACTTGAGCATCCGTTTACGACGTGGGTGGAATTAGCAGTTTTCTCTATTTTCTTCAATGGTAGGAAATAGGCATCTGTGGGATATATGGGAGGAAACCAGTCTGCAGTAATTCAAATTGCTCGTTCAATCATTGTTTTTTTAATAGGTGTGCCAATTCAAAATTTAACAAGTAAAAAAGAGACGGAGGATGTATTTATTATTAAAAAAAATTCAAACATATCATCAAACTTTGAAAAAAACTCATTGATAAATGTCATCGTTTGAAAGTTTGGTTGAGTCATTATGGCCGGTAGATTTTTAATCACATGCAGCACAATATGTACTATATATCGTGAACTAGTTAATATGGCTTAAAATAGCATTATTCTGGATAAAGTTGATTTCTAGATTTCATTTCTACGGTAATAATTTAAAAGAATTATTCGATCCTTTCATTTTTTAATATATTAAGCCATCACCATTATGTTGTGAACGTTAAGATGTGGAGGATTTGACTTAACCCTATCATATTATATTTAGCATAAAGCATAGATAGTATGGTATATCAATATCAAATTCATCAAATCATAAAAATGTTACATGATCCAAAAGAAATATAAATTTAAATCAATTCGTAAAACATTCCCAAAATAAAAAATAAATAAAAATACAAACCCTTAAATTTATTTGGTTGTACCAGGAATTGGAGAAGTAAACTCTAGAAGCTCTTTGTCCTTCTGAAAAATTAACATTTCATCTTCTGGTAATGTGATTAGTGCATCTATCCCTTCTTCACTCGGGTCATCAAAAAGCATGATACTTTTCTTCACTGGATATTTTTTATATGTAACTTTTATAGGCCTACCCCATCCAAAATTATTCTTACTATATAGTCCAAAATTGCACACGCTTGTTGATAAATAAATATCAAATATATCCTTCTCCATCATGTCTACAACACCTTTCATTTTTCCAAGTGCATATGGGACTATCTGATTCATATCTAGATTCTTCAACTCGTTTCGAACTTGTTGTTTAACTTTTTGCAACTGAGCAACATAGTTAGACAACTGTATCTCATTTTCTGTCATTGCTATTGTGCTATAGCAACATGCCGCATTTCCTGTTGTGTCTAGTGGAATTAGAGGGCGTAAATTTATTACCTGGCTCATTAGAGATGGTTTAAAGAAGCCCAAATTTTCCATAGATGCAGTCGCCCCACATTTATGAATAAGTGATGTGGCAACTTCAACACGAGTTGGATTTTGTATTCCTGTAATACTATTTTTGAGTCTTCTCAAATTTGAGGATGAGAAATTGTACATTCTTGACACATGTTGTTGTTGTGATTCAGGTGAAGCATTTATAGGCAAAATATTTGGACCACCATCCATTAGTGGAAAAAAAGTAGATGCATTAAATTGAGGAGATGGTTTGAAATCCACGTGTCGAGCTGTAGTGGCCCAATCATTAATGAATTTAGCAAAACTATATCCATCAGCAATTTTATGTGACATACATGCACTGACTGCTATTCCGCCACAATCAAAATGACTTAATTGAACCACTAGTGGACTTCGATTCAAGGTACTACACCAAGGCAAGTCTTGTTGGAAGACTACATCCGCAACATCATTAGAAGAGTTGTTGAGAATTTCGGACATTGAACAATTGATTTTGACATTTAAATACTCTGCACCTGTGTCATCACAATCGACATAGTTATTATTATCCTTGATTCGTCCCGCAAAGGGATAATAAGAGGATAATACTTTTGAAAGGGAGTTTTCAAGAATTTGTGATATTTGGTTTTTGTTATAATTTTCAGGTTTGGGGTACAATAAGGCCATTGGTGAATATTGAGGAAGATTTATGCAATCCATAAAAGAAAGATTGTGTTGTCTAAGTGAAGGAGGAGTAGGGGATAAAAGTTTAATCATTTTCCTAGAAAGAATTGTTGATGCTGCCATTTTAGCTATCAAAAAGTTTGAATGTGCCCTTACACTTCCACATTCACACTTATATAGGCTACCAAAATAATTATTTCCTCCGTCCCATTTTATATGAGTTAGTTTGACTTACTACAAAATTTTATGCGTATGTAGACAAAATTTCATGCATAAATTAAGTTGGCACATATCTTTTGATGATTATATTCAGACACTTGGTTTAGTCAACTTCGAGGTATATATTTTTGATAAATAATTGGTGATATATAGTTCAAATAGGAAACACAAACAATTAATAGTCAAAAAAGTGATACTTCAGAATTGTTTTTAACCATTATCTCTAAAAGCTAAATTATTTATGAGTCCAACTGTGTGTTCTTAAGGAATTTTATCCCGTTATTGTTGTTCAAGATTTCGAATTAATTCCTCCCAAAATAGTATGAAAAAACAATTTTGTAATAGCAACACTTTAAATTACAAAACTACGACGAACTCAAAAATAGTGCAAATTACACTTGACACGTTCTTTTATTTTAAAACATAATACATAATTAAAAGGAATAAAGACTTCGAATTTCAATATATAAAATTTGAGATAAGATCTCTTAAAATTTGTAGCTAATTATTATTTTATTCCAGGTGTTTAATTGTAGCAATAAAATCCAATTAAAAAAGTACAGCCATGTGGAGAGGAAAATATATAAAAATAATTGTTGACCATCAGTATAATAATTTTATTAAATTTTGAGGAAATGACGTGCGTTCTTGTTCCATTAAACAATTTGATTTTGAATAATTAAGAGAATATAATCAACCATATCAAAGATTTATGCTAATTATTTTTAAAAAAATCATGTTGGTAATTTAAACATCAAGAAAGTAATTAATTTATTGCATGACGTGCTTGCTTGTTCCATTTAAATAAATTTATTAAACAACGTGCAAGTTTGTGAGTTGATATATCAATTTAAATAAAAAATAAAAATCCAAGTTTACTGAATTTAAAATATATATAAATTCAGTACACAACCACAATGTATACTGGTAGGATCACGTGGCTATCCCAATAAGTGAAACACATGCAAGTAACCACAACATTATAAAATATGCATATACCGAACAAATACAATATTAGTCATCTTTTCAGGATCAATGTAGCATTCCACGTTCTCAATTATACACCTTGGTTATCATTTTAGAGCAACATACAGTCTTCTAATATCAATCATCATTAGATATGAATGTAATCATCGCAAGTAGATACATAACAAAATTCAATAGTCCTCCACGAAACCCAATTCAATGGTCCTCTCATGGAACCCGGTACGTGGTACCCGATCAAAGTTAGTGTGTTAGATCGTGACACCCGTTTCAATATTTATGCTGGTACGTGGCAACCGATCTCAGTTAGTGTGTTGGATCGTGACACCCGTTCCAATGTTTATGCAGGTACGTGGCAACCGATCCCAGTTAGTGTGTCGGAATGTCACACCCGATCCATTCAACAAGCCACAATCACAATCACAAGTACATTCTCATAATCATGCAATCAAGTCATGATTCATGATATTCAAATATTCAATTATCCCCATTCACGATTAGTGTGATCAATAATGCAACATTCACCTACATACATGCATTATAATGAAGCAAGTACAAACATATATCACACAACATGAAATCACAGCCATCACTTACCTCGAACAAAGCTTGAATCCCCTAAGAAACTTGATTCTTCCCTTTTCGGATTCTTTTCGCTTGTTCTTGGTCTACAATAATCAATATGATGTTAGGATCAATAAATAAGACTTAATTACCCGGAATATAATCAACACTATCAACCCTAGATCAAACCCATGATCCTAATATCCAAATTAAGATTTTTCCCACCATCCAAACAGTTCCAAAACCCTTCCCCAACAATAATCACCCAAGAAACTAAGTTCTACAGATCGAAAAATGCATTCGGGGAGTGAAAATCTTACCTTTAGCCTCAAGAATGGTGGAAAACTGTCAAGAAAACACTTGGGGTTTCCTCCTAGCTCTGAAGAACAAAACTTGTAGAAAATAACGTTTTTGGGTGTCACGCCCCGAGCCTACACCCTGGGCGGGACCGGCACCCGGAGACCATTTCTGGCCCCAAGCGAACCCTTGGCCTGGCTTTCTTAACTCAGCGGAAACCTCAACAGAAAAACTCGATGCAATGCAATATTACAAAACAACATAACTTATAAAATATCGCCAAAAAGGCAACTCGAATCTCAAAATAGAATATTTACATATATACATAGATAAGAGACTCAAAACTAGCTGACTGACTGTCTGTCTATGAAGCTTCTAAAATACTGAGATGGATGTTGGGACAGACCCAGCAACATCCTAATAAAACAAAAAAAAACTAACACAAAATATTTGAGTCCTCCGGAATGCAAGGAGGCTCACCACTGACTCTGGAGTGCTCAGCTGGATAAACGATGAGCAGGATGCTGATCCGGGGTACCTGAATCTGCATCATCAAACGATGTAGGCCAACTGGCATCAGTACATGGAATGTACGAGTATGCAAGCTGGAAAACTAAGCAACAAAGGCTAGAAGGAAATCTGGAAGAAACTGAATAGCTTACCTGGCTCAACTCAACTCAACCTGACTGACTTCTTTCAATATAAGGCAATTTAAAACAAGTGCGATATAAAGAAAAAACTGTTTAAAACATGCTATAAACTCTGTGTGTATACAAAGACACAATAAGCCTGAAATGTATATAGAAATACAATGAATTGATGTATATAAAAATACAATAATCTCTGTGTATGAAAATACAATAACTGTTGTAGGAGTTTCTCTAACCGACAACCATCACATAAGAGCTATAGTGATGATACAGCGATCGACCTCACGCTGCCAGAGCATCTTATACCCGGCCAAAGGTATAAGACCTGAACTGCCTAATGGATCCACTAGTCTAATCTGAAAAGGATTCATCCAAAAAATATGATCCTTTTCTACCCATGGTGGCTAACATGGTTCTATGGGGGCTGTGGGTTCTTTGAACGCTCCCCCAATTCGGTGCTCGATACTACTCCCAAAAATGTACTGGCTCTTATGTTTTTAAAACACGTTTCTTCTTGCTGATATGAGATAATTACTCAAAAACTAGCCCGAAGGCCCCTTTGGAAATCTCAGTTTCCAACATTATTCAAATGTAAAGACATTTCTTTAAAACTTCTTTGGGAATACATAGTTCCCTAATAACTTTGAGAAACGAACTCAACTTTAAACTCATGACTTAACTTGAAACTGAGACTCTTACTCGACTTGAAACTTGAGACTCTTTTTCTTAACTTCTAACTTCACTTGACTTGGAACTATCTTTCCTTGAATCGGAATTATGAATTCAAGGTGTTCGATCACATGTTATGGAGGGATTCTTGAACGCTTAGACGTACTTTGGAGTGTCGGAAACAACTGTAAAACATAGGTATAATACTTTGGAACATGCATGAGAAAGCGAGGAAAGAAATGGGGAAACTTGGCTGAGACTTCAGATTTCTGGTGACACAGATGGCACTTACGGACGCCATCGACGGACCGTAGATGGACTCACAGTCCATCCTGCAGGTCCGTAGATCGCGTCAGAAACTTCCCCCGAATTCATTTAAAAAAAAATGACTAAGTGTTGACCTACGGTCCGGACTTACGGTCCGTAGGTCAGGTTACGGACCGTAGGTCGTGCCCGTAGATCGATGCCCCAAAAACCCCACTTCTGTCCCGATTGACGGTTGACCAGTACGGACCGTCAATCGATCTACGGTCCGTAGGTCACGCCCGTAGATGGGGATCGACATCCAAAAAAAAAATTGCTGAGAATTGATGGTGAATTAACTTCAAAAGGGTCATAACTCTTAGAATCATAATTCCCTCAACATACAATAGGTTTCAACGTAAATACATAACCCAATCATGTCTCAAAATGAAAAATGACTTCAACCACACCACCAACAACATCAACAACAACTAACAACTTCAACAACAATTCCAATCTTTTCTCAAATCATAGAATAAGCTTGGTGTGTGTGAGGGAAATGATCAACCCACACGAAAACTCACATACCTTGATAGGGATCGCCCCCGGCGAACATCCACAATGATCTTGACTAATCTTGTTGAATCTCCTCTTTCTTCTCTTCTTCTTCTTCTCCTTCTTCTCTTCTTCACTCTCAAGAACCCTAACTCTTTCTCTTTCAAAAATGGGACAAAATGATCCAAAGATCAGCCTAATACAACAATGTAGTCTCAAAAGAAACAAATTTGTGAAAAGACCAAAATGCCCTTAAATTTCCGAACGGATTTCCCTTCCAACTGCCCAACTTCTAAAGGGCATAACTCCCTCATACGAACTCGGAATCGAGTAAACTCAGTGGCGTTGGAAAGATCCTTCCAAGGGCTTTCCAAACATAATTGGAACTACTCCTGGATCATCCTGAGCTAGGAGTTATGACTGCTCAAAGTTGGCCAAAAACTCACTGATTTCCACACTTAGCCAAATTTCAAGATTTTTAAATTGTCGGATGTTACATGGGGTTTATTTCCGACTTAAGTCGTGGCTGTCCCACCACAGCAGGACCCAACCCGCCACAGCGTCCCCGCTCTAGCGAAAAAATCCCGCCTTAGCGGCTTGCACAGAAACAGTGAGCAAATTTAAGAATTCCAAACCCCCATTCACACCTTCATCCCATGACACACAGAAAATATCCGTTCACGCTAAGATCAGTTTTGGGAGTTCTATTCGCCCAAATTAAATTCTGTAAAGTCGTACGGGTTCCTTAACGTCTTAGCTATCTACACATGTGATCAAATTCATAATTAGATCTCTCAATTGTTACCAGATTTCTCTAGACCTTACTGACTCCGATTTCGTCCAAATCTGGACTAGGTTGAAAAATTCCAAGTTACTACCAAAAAGTTTTCCGGCCCAAAATTTTTCCCTGTTGGCTTTTCTATAATGACGGAATCAGGTCGTTACAATGTTCCTTCTGTTTTTGAACAATTTTTAAAGTTTTTACTTTTTACGTGACATTTAATACCACAATCTATTGACACAAGTTCTGCATATGCAACTAATACTAGAAAGGTTGCTCCCTCATTCAATTTCTCTCATTACTAAACCTGAAATGTGATTTTTCCCTATCTACACGTTGGCCAGTTGCTTCCATAATGCTTACATGAAAAAAAATGGATTTTTTAGGTTTATATTCCCCTCGTTTAAAAAAGAATGACCTAATTTGATTTGGCACGAAATTAAGAAAAAGATAATTATCTTGTAGTCCTAAACTAAACCTATGTCAAGTATACAAAAATGTCCTTTACTCTTGTGACATTAAACATGTCATGTGAAAAAGTAAATTTAATTAAAATGTTACCAGATTTTTTTTATTTTTTTTTAAAAACGGACTAAAAAGAAAAATAAATTGGAATATAATACTTGCCCTATTATCATATAGCAATATATGGAGAATAACTAAAGTATAGACCCAAAATTTTCGAGCATCACTATGCACCATGAAAAATGTTTTTTAGCGATAATTATTAACTAACGACGATAGCTTAATTACTGCTAATTATATTTTTCAGATCACACCTTACACAAATCCAACAACATGCACATATAATTAGGGGTGTTTGTGGTTTAGTTTGGAGCGGTTATTGATTAAAACCAAAATCAAACCAATCTAAGTCTATTTTTAAATTTTTTAAACCAAATCAATCCAAACGAAAAAAATAACTGTCGATTTGGTTATTCTCGGTTTGGTTCATTTTTATTCTTATTTTTTTGGTTTGAAAGTAATAAATATTTTGAGGACATATGTATCTCGATAGACATAGACACCTAGTACATGAACTATCTACAGGAAATCTACTGTGAGTTCAATTAAGCAATTAAGCAATACTAGAATTATTATTACACGAACAAAGTGATTCAATTAAGAAAAATGTGACTATCTTATGTGAGGTAGGGTGGATAAATACTAAAGTAATGGATTTTGATGGACTTGGACTTGGGGTTGTAATAGTTGAGCTAAAATTTAAGTGTTGGGCTTGAGAAAATGGTAAAGTTAAAGACTCAAGTTAATTAAAATTTAACGAAATATTTACATTTTATTCATGAATAATATATGTCTAATTTCTCTGTTCAATTTGGTTATTTTTGCGGTTGTTTTTAAGTAATACCCAAACCAAACCAAATAGTATCGATTTTCAAAATTTAAAACCAAATATCAATTTTTTTAATCAATTTGATTCGGATTACGATTAGATTTGATTTTTTAAATATAACCATGATCCGCCCTACATATAATATATGATATTATCCTATCAAAAGTATATGAACATGTTGCCCTTTTCTTCTACGTGACACAACACGTTCTAAGAGCATTTTGCGGAATTAGCAATCTTTCTAAACTAAATCTTCAATATTCAACTAATTAAGCAACATTTAATTAGTAGGATAAGGGGTTCAGAAAACTGTGGTTGATTTGTTCTTTTACCATGTCAGCCACACTCTCATCTAGTCGATCTTGATAGTCCGAATACGAGAAGTGTCTTAATCTAGACACTCTCCAAGTTGATAAGATCCAAATGAAAAAAGGAAATACAATGGTAGGATTTGCCGGGTGAGCAAAAAGTAGTTACCTTTAGCCCGATTTTCCTTATTAATTATTGATAAGGCACAGGGAAAGCATCATCCTTATAAGACTGTTGCTAAACAAAAGAAATTATTTTTCACATACAACCATGAGAGGGCAACTTGAGCATCCGTTTACGACGTGGGTGGAATTAGCAGTTTTCTCTATTTTCTTCAATGGTAGGAAATAGGCATCTGTGGGGTATATGGGAGGAAACCAGTCTGCAGTAATTCAAATTGCTCGTTCAATCATTGTTTTTTTAATAGGTGTGCCAATTCAAAATTTAACAAGTAAAAAAGAGACGGAGGATGTATTTATTATTAAAAAAAATTCAAACATGTCATCAAACTTTGAAAAAAAACTCATTGATAAATGTCATCGTTTGAAAGCTTGGTTGAGTCATTATGGCCGGTAGATTTTTAATCACGTGCAGCACAATATGTACTATATGTCGTGCACTAGTTAATATGGCTTAAAATAGCATTATTCTGGATAAAGTTGATTTCTAGATTTCATTTCTACTGTAATAATTTAAAAGAATTATTCGATCCTTTCATTTTTTTAATATATTAAGCCATCACCATTATGTTGTGAACGTTAAGATGTGGAGGATTTGACTTGACCCTATCATATTATATTTAGCATAAAGCATAGATAGTATGGTGTATCAATATCAAATTCATCAAATCATAAAAATGTTACATGATCCAAAAGAAATATAAATTTAAATCAATTCGTAAAACATTCTCAAAATAAAAAATAAAATAAAATACAAACCCTTAAATTTATTTGGTTGTACCAGGAATTGGAGAAGTAAACTCTAGAAGCTCTTTGTCCTTCTGAAAAATTAACATTTCATCTTCTGGTAATGTGATTAGTGCATCTATCCCTTCTTCACTCAGGTCATCAAAAAGTATGATACTTTTCTTCACTGGATATTTTGTATATGTAACTTTTATAGGCCTACCCCATCCAAAATTATTCTTACTATATAGTCCAAAATTGCACACGCTTGTTGATAAATAAATATCAAATATATCCTTCTCCATCATGTCTACAACACCTTTCATTTTTCCAAGTGCATATGGGACTATCTGATTCATATCTAGATTCTTCAACTCGTTTCGAACTTGTTGTTTAATTTTTTGCAACTGAGCAACATAGTTAGACAACTGTATCTCATTTTCTGTCATTGCTATTGTGCTATAGCCACATGTCGCATTTCCTATTGTGTCTAGTGGAATTAGAGGACGTAAATTTATTACATGGCTCATTAGAGATGGTTTAAACAAGCCCAAATTTTCCATAGATGCAGTAGCCCCACATTTATGAATAAGTGCTGTGGCAACTTCAACGCGAGTTGGATTTTGTATTCCTGTAATACTATTTTTGAGTCTTCTCAAATTTGAGGATGAGAAATTGTACATTTTTGACACATGTCGTTGTGATTCAAGTGAAGCATTTATAGACATAATATTTGGACCACCATCCATTAGTGGAAAAAAAGTAGATGCATTAAATTGAGGAGATGGTTTGAAATCCACGTGTCGAGCTGTAGTGGCCCAATCATTAATGAATTTAGCAAAACTATATCCATCAGCAATTTTATGTGACATACATGCACTGACTGCTATTCCGCCACAATCAAAATGACTTAATTGAACCACTAGTGGACTTCGATTCAAGGTACTACACCAAGGCAAGTCTTGTTGGAAGACTACATCCGCAACATCATTAGAAGAGTTGTTGAGAATTTCGGACATTGAACAATTGATTTTGACATTTAAATACTCAGCACCTGTGTCATCACAATCGACATAGGTATTATTATCCTTGATTCGTCCCGCAAAGGGATAATAAGAGGATAATACTTTTGAAAGGGAGTTTTCAAGAATTTGTGATATTTGGTTTTTGTTATAATTTTCAGGTTTGGGGTACAAGAAGGCTATTGGTGAATATTGAGGAAGATTTATGCAATCCATAAAAGAAAGATTGTGTTGTCTAAGTGAAAGAGGAGTAGGGGATAAAAGTTTAATCATTTTCCTAGAAAGAATTGTTGATGCTGCCATTTTAGCTATCAAAAAGTTTGAATGTGCCCTTACACTTCCACATTCACACTTATATAGGCTACCAAAATAATTATTTCCTCCGTCCCATTTTATATGAGTTAGTTTGACTTAACACGAAGTTTTATAGAGAGTTGTGACTTGTGTGACTGTAAATCATTTAGTATTTTAAAGTTAAAAAATTGTTACTTAATATAGAAACGTGTCATTCTTTTTTTAGATTGACTAAAAAGAAAAGTAAATTATATAAATTGAAATAGAAGGAGTATAAATTACACATGGAGAAGCTTTAGATGAGCTGTAGATGTTGACTAATTAGTTATCTTCTGTATCTATTTGTAATTAAAATAGTAAAGCTAAGAGATTTGGGCCAAAACACATTTCAAGTATCACTTTTTTGTGTTCGAGATTTTTAATCTGAATTATTAAAAGTTTGTGTTTTATACATCTCGACAAGTATTTGATGGTGTGTGGTGAACATTCTCTCTTTGCGTTTAAAAATGATGTCAAATGACAGTCCACACGAATAATTAAGGAATTGGAGATTTTTTTTTAAAGAAAATAATAGATAATAAACAAAAACACATTCTAGGTATCACTTTGTTTTGCGAGTTTCCTACCTAAATTATTATCATCAACTATTTATCAAAACACTTCTCGAAATAAATGAGTCAGTTAGCATATGTGGACGAAATTTTATGCGTATATTAAGTTGTCACACATCTTTTGACGATTGTATTCTTGGCTTATTGAGCTTCGACGTGTTTTTGATTATAGTTCATATAGAAAACACAAACAATTAATAGTTCACGTAGAAAACTCACAAAAAAAGTGATACTTCAGATTTATTTTTAACCATTATTTCTAAAAACTAAATTATTTATGAGTCCCTTATTGTTGTTCAAGATTTCGAATTAATTTCTCCCAAAATAGTATGAAAAAATAATTTTGTAATAGCAACCCTTTAAATTACAAAACTACGACGAACTCAAAAATAGTGCAAATTACACTTGACACGTTCTTTTATTTTAAAAATTAATACAAAATTAAAAAGAATTGTTGACCATCAGTATAATAATTTTATTAAATTTAGAGGAAATGACGTGCGTTCTTGTTCCATTAAACAAATTTGATTTTGAATAATTAAGAGAATATAATCAACAATATCAAAGATTTATGCTAATTATTTTTAAAAAAATCATGTTGGTAATTTAAACATCAAGAAAGTAATTAATTTATTGCATGACGTGCTTGCTTGTTCCATTTAAATAAATTTATTAAACAACGTGCAAGTTTGTGAGTTGATATATCAATTTATATAAAAAATAAAAATCCAAGTTTACTGAATTTAAAATATATATAAAAAAAAAATTTTAAAAACTTAATCCCTTCTTAGTATTCGAGGTATATGATTATTTTCTTTCAGGATGAAATGGATAAATCGCTTTGATGTTGCGTACAATGAATACAACAGGTAATCAAGAATTTACTTAACTAAAAATTTGAAGAAGCAATTTATATTTATTGTCAACAAAGAATAGTGTGAACATATGTTAATCATCAGAAAAGTCACAACATATTCAATGTGAAAGTGCACTATTCAAATTGCATCCTTTTTCCACATATCTTTTCGAGAAAACACCTATTCAATTCTGATTCACACCTTACGAAATCCAACAATCCCCATAAGGATATCGATCTTGACATTTTCAAAAAACACAAAACTAAGACATAATACATAACTATGCCCTTTAACTTGTCTTCAGTTGACATCCATGTCCTTCAAATTTGGGTGTGCACAAATCGACACTTAAACTTGTATAAAATTAAATAAGTAAACACACACATCTTACAAGACATAATACATGTATGACACGAATTGCCATGGTAGGATGCAACATAGGACGAATAATATCCTGTCTATTTTTTCAATTTTATACAAATTTAAGTGTCTATTTGGGATCAAACTAAATGACACGTATACGTATTATACCGATAACTAATGAGGGACTAATTGTTGATTGTTCATCAATAGACTATAGTACTTCACAGCTGCCATATATATTTTGTGATTCATTAGCCAACTAATTGATCTTTTGAATATCCTAAAAAAAAATCTCAAACGTGCAAAGCATTTAGTTTCTTATTTAATTATTCCATTTTAATACATTAAATTCCATCTACAAATATATCTTACTTGTTAGCTCAACAATTAATTGTTAGAGGACCAAAAATGACTAATAACAACAATAGTTTTGAAGGGTCCTCTTCAATATTTAGTGAAAAAATGTCACAAAAGGCAAATGAAATTAAAAAAGAGAGAAATATTAATACTAATACTATTGCATTTTACAAACTTTTTTCATTTGCTGATAATATTGACATAATATTGATGTTTTTGGGAACAATTGGTGCTTTTGGAAATGGACTAGCTCAGATTATTTTGCCTGTGTTGTTTGGAGATTTGGTGGACTCATTTGGATTAAACCAAACTTCAGGGGTGCTTCAAGAAGTTTCCAAGGTAATTTATTTTTGTAACAATTTATTAGTAAAATTGTTTGCGCTTTGCGTTTGTATATTTAAGTATTACAGTCATTTTAAATGTCATATATTTGAAACACTTAGTTCTATGCATTTCTCTTATTATTGGCTTTTTATCCCTGTGAACAATGTTTTAATGATTAGGCTGGAATAGTGATATGATTCGAACCTGTAATCTTTAGGTCATGAGTCTGACGAGTGGATCGGTTCCTTTTATACCGTTTCCCTCTTCACTTTTGAATCACATAAAGATTTTTAGTTCAGCTGAGCTATCTTAATTACTATGAATTATTTTTTTTAAAAAAAAATGTAAATTCTCCTTTCCCCGAATCCTAACGATGATTGAAGCCTCTATATTAAAGGTTTTACGCGACTTTATCTTTTCGAAGATGGACAAACTCTTCTTTGCGTACACAAATTGATGTACAAAATTGAAGACGATCACGTTTGAATGTGATAGGCCGTGTTGAAAATGTAATTAAGTAAATAAAGTATTTTTTTTTAAAAAATAACTAAATGAGATAGTCATACACTACATTATAGCATCAAAACAAGCCTCGGGGAAAAGGAGATTTAGACTTGTATATGAGACAACATGTTGAGAATATAACTAAATGAATTAACACATAAGATCAATAGTATAATTGAGAGGGTCAAATAAAAAGATTAAGAGCGAAGGATAAAAAATACACCTAAAATATTTGTTTTTTATAAATTTCATACGTGAACTATGAGGTGTGAGTTTTCTTATGCAAAGTATTGTCGAATGTTTATTGAAACATACTTCAATTATTTACAACAATAACATATTCAGTAAAATCTCACAAAATGAGATATATGTGGAAGGTTGAGTGTATACCCCAGGGCGGCGCCCCTTTGTGGTCAGGTGTCATCCGAACCCTCTTCGATGGAAATTATTATTCATACATGGCTAAAATATTTTTTTCATCTATACGATAGATGTTGAACCCCTATCGGCTAATTTATGTGTTTGCTTGTTCAGATTTTGAACTCGTTGGTGAAAATCCTAGCTCAGCCACATTTCACACCCCCTAGTTCTTGCTCCTACTCTCGGACGAGAGGTAGAGATGTTGTTTCTGAAACACCTGTGACTCTAGTAATACCTTAACTAATTAGATAATGTGTTGGATGAAACTAGATAATGAGAATCAAGGAAGATGAAAGTGTGAGGAAATAATGTAGAGAAGGTGTTTGATGAAACTTCTCAAAGAAGAAACCTGATGTGGTCAATCTATCGTTATTCGTTAACATATACATTGCTGTTTAGCAACAAAAGTTGCTAAATCCTTCATATGTGCATATTATGAACAATCATGACTCTTGTTAAGCTATGTTATTTTTCAGGTATCATTAAAAATGGTTTATTTGGCCATGGCTTCAGGTGTAGCAGCATTGCTTCGTAAGTCTTAACTAACTATATTTTGTTTGTGCTAATTGTTTTCTAAGTTGCTAAAAATTTTGTGATATTTGTTTGGTAGAGGTGTCATGTTGGATGCTTACTGCAGAGCGACAAGCTGCACGACTAAGGGTATTGTATTTAAGAAGTACTCTGCGACAAGATGTTAGTTTCTTTGATAAGGAAGTAAATACAGGGGAAGTTATTGGGAAAATGTCTGGTGACATTTTTGTCATACAAGATGCTATGGGCGAGAAGGTACGAGAGTGTTGTTGAAAATCTTAAAAGAAAAAAGTTTTGGATATGTATATATGTTATATAAAATTTTTGCTTATGCTCAGGTAGGGAGGCTCATAAGGTACATGACAATGTTTATAGGAGGATTTGTTACTGCGTTCATCAAGGGGTGGCATCTAGCACTTGTTATGATTTCACCCATTGTTCCACTGGCGATAGTTCTTGGTGTCATGTACCTCTTCATGTCTAGAAAGGCTTCGCTTTCACAAAAAGCTTATTCTAATGCAGCCAATGTAGTTGAGCAAACAATTAGTTCCATCAGAACAGTAAGACTTTAACCTTACAACTTAATGTTTATTTTCCTGTCATTTTAAACATTAATGAACCAAATGTGTCATGGCGATGACAGAAATAAGCCAACTATTAACGGATGGCAATGCTAATCTTACATGAAATGTTGGTTTTTACTTTGAGGGATGTCATTTATATCAGAGTTAACATACTTTCTCTAACTTTTACATTGTACAGGTTGCATCGTTCACAGGTGAAAAGGAGGCTTGCGAGAAGTATAATAAGTCCTTAGAGAAGGCATACAGATCTGGTGTATATGAAGGACTTGCAAGTGGCTTAGGCATGGGATCAGCCAATTTTATTCTCTTCTGCAATTATGCTTTGGCTTTTTGGTATGGTGGAAAGTTGGTCTTGGAGAAAGGATACACAGGAGGTTCAGTGTTGAGCGTAACTCTAGCTGTGTTAACTGCTTCAATGTGAGTATTTTGTCGATCAATCTTGAGTAACTTCAAACATGATTTCAAGTTTAATGTGCTGATCATTTAAAAACTATTTTGTAGGTCAATAGGTGAGGCATCTCCTTGCTTAGCAACATTTACAGCAGGGAAAGCTGCTGCTTACAAGATGTTTGAGATTATAAAAAGAAATCCAGAGATTGATGTGTACAACAATAGTGGGATAATTTTGGATGACATCCGTGGAGAGATAGAGATAAAACATGTCTGTTTTAGCTATCCAAGTAGACCAACAGAGAGAATACTCAACGATTTTTCATTGTTAATCCCAAGTGGAAAATCTACTGCTTTGGTTGGTGGAAGTGGAAGTGGGAAGTCCACAATTATTAGTTTAATTGAGAGATTCTATGATCCACAATCAGGTGAAATTTCTGTAGACGGACGTAATCTCAAAGAGTTTCAGGTTAAGTGGATTAGACAGAAAATTGCTCTAGTAAGTCAAGAACCTACATTGTTTGCAACTAGTATCAAGGAAAATATTGCATATGGGAAAGATGGAGCCACCAAAGAAGAAATTGAAGCAGCAATTGAGATGGCAAATGCAGCCAAATTTATTAATAGGCTACCTGAGGTTCATATTTTTAATATGTTTTTGTTTGACTTGATTCGAATGATCGTACATGAACTTTGTTTTTAATTAAATGATTTTTCTTGTAGGGAATAGAGACAAATGTCGGTGAACGTGGAACTCAACTC
The DNA here is from genome assembly GCF_900185275.1 of Solanum verrucosum. Lineage (NCBI taxonomy): Eukaryota > Viridiplantae > Streptophyta > Magnoliopsida > Solanales > Solanaceae > Solanum > Solanum verrucosum. Next base: position 2,066,773 of record NW_026019984.1, on the reverse strand, counting down.
TCTGGTGGACAAAAGCAGAGAATTGCTATAGCAAGGGCAATTCTGAAAGACCCTCGTATTTTACTTCTAGATGAGGCAACAAGTGCTCTAGATGCTGAGTCAGAGAGAGTTGTACAAGAAGCACTTGAAAAAATTATGGTTGATAGAACAACCATAATAGTCGCGCATCGCTTAAGTACAGTGAGGAATGCTGATAATATTGCTGTCGTTCATCAAGGCAAAATTGTTGAGGAAGGTATAAGCATTTATAAATTCAAAGGAAAGCCATAATACAAGATATCTTTTTCCATGCCGATGTTCTCGGATATTGAATGCTAATATCATTATTTATATATCTCAGGTAAACACTTTGAGCTATTGAAAAATCCACAGGGAGCATACTCGCAACTTATTCGCTTGCAGGAAGTATCTCAAGCAAAAGAGCAACTTTGCCGGGATGATGCACAACATTTTTCTACTGAGTTAAGACCGGAATCCAGAAACAATGATAATATTACAGCAATTGAAGAAATTCCTGAGACTAGATTGGCAAAAAGCTCAGATATTAATTCAGAAGAATCTAAAAAGCTTGAAAAGAATCCAGTTGCTCGCCTTGTGCATCTTAATAAGTCGGAGTTTCCTATAATTCTTGTGGGAGCAATAATTGCAATAATATCGGGTTGTGTACTCCCCGTTTTTGGACTAATTTTGTCCAACACTGTTAAATCATTTTATGAGCCACCGGAGGATCTAAAGAAAGATTCACAATTTTGGTCACTCATGATTGTGGTTCTTGCAACAGTACTTCTGATTACATCTCCACTAGAGACACTATTTTTTACTGTGGCTGGTTGTAAGTTGATCCGACGAATTAGATCAATGTGCTTTCAAAAGGTTGTCCACATGGAAATTGGTTGGTTTGATAAGACAGAGAACTCAGTTGGAAGGCTAGCCACAAAGCTCTCTACTGATGCAGCTATTGTTCGAGTTCTAGTAGGGGATGTATTGGCAAAAATAACTAAAGATATTGCAGCTGCAACTGTTGCGGCATTGATTGCTTTTCAAGCAAGTTGGTTGTTGTCTCTTCTTCTTATATCCATGATACCATTCATGATAGGCAACCTTTATCTTCATGGCAAGCTCACTCAAGGGTTTGGTTCAGACTCCAAGGTTTGTTTTATAATTTTCACTACGTTTCTGTTGGCTTGTATGAATCCACCACGAGTCAAGAGACCAGCTTAAAACTCAATTGTCAACATTCTTTTTTCTTCTTCTTCTGCAGAAGTTGTACGAGCAAGCAAGTCAGATAGCCAACGATGCAGTCGCAAATATAAGAACAATTGCTTCTTTTTCTGCAGAAGAGAAGGTAGTGGAGTTATATACGAAGGCAAGTGACATTAAGGGAAAGACAAAAAAAGGAATGATCAGTGGGATTAGTTACGCTGTTACAACTACGTTTTTATTCCTTGTATATGCAGCAAGTGGTTATGCTGGAGCTCGACTTATACAAGATGGCAAAATTACATTTACTGATCATTTTCGCGTAAGCTTTAATTTACTTCACATGCTTTATATATGATGTTTTTTTTCCCAATAAATGATAGAAAAGGGAAACTAGAAGTTTGATTTAATTATGAAAGCTTTCTTTGTCTTTCATCCATCAGTCTATATAGAACCCAATATACAATCCTACAACCTTGAATCTTGATACTTGAACTTTGTCATTGAGATGAGATAAGTTAGAAATGAAAAAGGAAAAAATGTTAATATACCGTTAAAATCTGGATCATTTGTGTAATGGTAGGGGTATATGTGAGCTACTTTTGTAACGAGGTGTATTTATATGAGCTTTAAATCGCAAAGTTCAGGGGTATATCAGGCCCTTTTCCCAAGTCATAGATACTTTTATGCCTACAAGGGTGAAATGAAAAGTTAAAAGTTAAAATTGTTTCTAAATATAAAACGGATAATTCTTTGTTGAGACAGACAAAAAAGAAAGTGAATCATATAAATTGGCTTTCTCCAAGAGAGAGTAATAACTCTTCCCTCATATAACTTTATTTTATCCCTTGCAGGTTTTCTTTGCTGTGTTTTTAGCAGCATTAAGTGTTTCTCAGTCAAGCTTCATCCTTAATGATTTAAAAAGAGCTAAGAGTGCTGCTGCTTCAATATTTTCTATATTAGATAGAAAATCAAAGATAGATTCGAGTAAAGAGGATGGTTTAATTTTAAACCAAAGCAAAGGAGTGATAGAGTTTAAACAAGTATGCTTTGCATATGCAACGAGGCCAGACATCCAAGTTCTTAATGGCTTCAACTTGACAATTTCGAGTGGACAGGTATGTGTATCTCTCAAATAACAGTGACATTTAGATTAGACAGTGTCCTTCCTAGATATTAACATTTACATTTGATTACTTACATACAGTCAGTTGCTTTAGTCGGAGAAAGTGGCTGCGGGAAGTCTACAGTGATTTCACTCTTACAACGATATTATAATTTTTCTTCGGGTCAAATTATGCTTGACGGGATTGACATTCAAAATTTCAATTTGAAATGGCTGAGGCATCAAATGGGGCTTGTGAGCCAAGAACCAGTTCTGTTTAATGACACAATCCGAGCCAACATAATGTATGGGAAGGAAGCTGAAGAGGCAACTGAAGCAGAATTAATCGCTGCAACAAAATTAGCAAATGCCCACAAGTTCATTTCTGGCATACAACAGGTCATCTCATATTGAAATATCTATAAATATTTGACTGTGAATTCAATTGTAGTAAGTCGTTCCAGGAACTCAGACTTCACATCCTGGATCCGCCTCTGACAATTACATTTCAAGATTCTATGCTTTCAATGTTTCTAAACCTCCAAATCTGGGATTTCAGGGGTACGATACCATAGTTGGAGAGCGAGCTGTTAAGCTTTCAGGTGGTCAGAAACAACGAATTGCCATTGCACGAGCTATTATGAAGAATCCAAAAATATTGTTACTGGATGAAGCTACGAGTGCACTCGATGCAGAATCTGAAAGGATTGTCCAAATGGCATTAGACCAAATCATGGTAAATCGAACAACGATCATTGTAGCACACAGATTATCAACAATCAAGGAAGCAGACATAATTTGTGTGGTGAAAAATGGAGCCATTGTAGAACAAGGAAACCATGATACTCTTATTAGTAATGAAAATGGACAATATACCTCTCTTGTCAAACATCATATGGGATCTATCTAATTTTTTTTGCTATGTATATTTCTCATTCATCATATACATTTCTAAATTGGATTTTCTTGTGATTCATATTTGTTAAATTTGTTGACAATTTAAGATATTCAATAATTATTTATTATTTTTTCTTTCAACGATTCGATTTACATAGTATTTATGCTTATAGTCGTATTTATCATATCATCGTCATACCACAAATAAGAACTTGTTAATTTCATTAATCATCATTTTATCATGTCAACACATATGGAATAGAGCTAACTAATTATGTAAATCACTATATATTATATTGATATGAGACTCTTTAATTTCTCCTTGGAAATTTTACCTTTTTAATTTGCAGTATTTGATTTGATTTTATTTTAGGGAAAATACATAAAAAAAACCCCGAACTTGGTCGGATAACTTACTTTAGTACTTAAACTACACGGACGTTTAAATACCCCCCTTAAGATCTTTGAAGTGATTTTTTTTCCACCCTGAGACTATAACACCACTCTCACCCGCCATGTAAGCGCCACATCATAACCATGTAGGCACCATGTCATTAATCTTTATTTCTTTTTTACTTAAACACTTTTTTAAATTAATTATATCAATTAATTAATTTATAAATGCATTCCCCCACCCCCTCTCTTTCTTCTTCCTTGTTGTTCACCATTATTCCAACCTTCAATACTTTCTTTTCTTCTTCTTCACTATTCAACAATTTTTTAAGTCACTTTAAAGAAGAAATTCGCATTATCTTCTTCGAACCCTCCCAACGAATTTACCCTCTTGGAGAATGGATTTTTTTGAAAGCTAATTTTTTCTTGACAACTCAAATAAGAAATGAAGATTGCATAAGAAAGTTGATCCAAAAAAAATAAAAAATTTATGAGAAATATTTGAATGATCTAGAAATCAAAATGGGTCGCTCAAAATTTAAGAAAGTTTACATTTGTCAAATCGATACAAATAATAGAGTGAAATCGACGTCAATAAAATGACATTGTTATTGAATTTTACGGATTAGTAAAAGATTAGTGGAATGAAAATAGTGGATAGAGGTGGGGAAGAAGATGGAGGAAGAGATGTTTTAATGGAGAAAAATGTGTATTGAAGAAGACAACAAAATAAAAAAAATAAAAATTAGAGAAAATAAAAAGGAGACCCACTAATTTCATTTACCTCTTAATAAGAAAATTTACATATTTTAAAGATTTAATATATATAAAAAAAACTATTTAAATAATTTGTTATATATTGGCCAATAAAAAAAGGCCATCCGTAGGGCTTTAAAAATTAAGTTTTTTTTTTCTCTTTTTTCACGCACTTTCAAGAGAGTGCACTCACTTTCTCTGCCACATCATCCCTTAAGGGGTGTTTTAATCACTTAAAAGATGTTAAGGGAGTATATAAACACCAGTGTAGTTTAAGTACTAAAGTAAGTTTTCGTGCCAAGTCCAGGGGGGATTTTATGTTTTTTCCCTTTATTTTATTTTATTTTATTTTATTTTGGAGGTAAGATATTGTGTTCATTTATTGTTGCGTAAGAACTTGGTAAATTATTTGGTTTATACAGTGTTTTCAAAAACGTTTTCAAAAAAGGCTCATTTATGTCGTCCGTTAAAAGTTCAGCTCATCTATGTCATTTTCGTTTGAAAAAAAGGCTCATCTATGCCATTATTTGTAAACTAAAAATATTTTTGATTTTGCAAAACTATTTTTTACATGTGGTCAATTATGATTCGGTCACATCATTAATTAAATCATTTTAAAAGGGCAGATGCTCAAATATGCCATCAAACTTTGAGAAAAGGCTCATCTAAGTCATCCGCTAAAAGTTTGTCTCATCTATGTCATTTTAGCTAATAAATAATGGCATGGATGAACATTTTCTCAAACGGAAATGGTATAGATGAGCCAAACTTTTAACGGATGACATAGATGAGTTTTTTCTCAAAGTTCGATGACATATTTGAGCCTCTATTCTATATTAACCGAATTTGTGAGACAGTGCACACTTTATTAAGAAAAACATTCAAGGATATAATTTAAACCTTACTTTCCACTATTGCAAAATCATAAATATAACTTTGCAAATAGTGCAATTTAATCTCCTAGAAAATATCAAACTTCATTAAATGAAAGAGCTAATATGAAAAAAATTTCAAACATTCATCTTGAATTTTGAACAATGAAAAAAGGCTCAAAAATTCAGTTAATATGGAATAGAGCTACTACCGATGGATGTGGTCTATCCAGCAAATGGATGTCTATAATGGTTACTTGCAATTATGACATAACTCAACGAAACTCCCCATAAACAAAACTCCTTATTGTATTGGCATAATACACATATTGGACCTTAAACTTGGCTTCAAATTTTAACTTTGACCTCCAACTTTCAAAGTGCACAAATAGACACTTTAACTATCCAACCTTTTAATAAATAAACACGCGTGTCTTACCTGGCAAAACGCGTGATGTGCACGCATTTTACGCGAGTTAGAAGTAATTTTTGAGGCACACAACAGTAAAAAAAAATGCTGAAATGACAACTCTACCCTTAATTAATTTTATTTTTTTTTAGTTCAAAAATGCACGTGTAAAGTGTTTAATTAGTTGGCAGCCATTGAGTGGCTCACTAATACACGTGGAAGCGTTTGCATTTCACGCTCTTTGCTCCAAAAATCGCGTGTTTATTTATTAAAAGGTTGAATAGTTAAAGTGCTTGTTTGTGCACTATGAAAGTTGGAGGTCAAAGTTAAAATTTGAAGTCAAGTTTAGGGTCCAATATATGTATTACGCCTATTGTATTTTGCTATGAAAATAAGTATAGATTCCCCAACTTTTCCTCTAAGTAAAGAATAACCAAATATTGAAGAGAATTAATTATATTTTCCTCTCCGGAAAAGTAAAACAAATTACTCCATAATGCTTCAACTTTCCTTTCATAAAAGCGTAAAACTCAAACATGGTTTGATAAATCAGGACAAAACCCTAACGAATTGGTTTTTCAAGGAATTGAATGTTGAGTTGCAGTTACCAGTTGTCTTTCATTGTGATAGTAAAGTTGTCGCAGCTAATCTTATATTTCATGAAAGGTACAAAATAAGGAAAATGTAAACAGAGGAGCAAGTTAGATGGAGACGAAGGATATTTTCCGTAGTACATATTAAGAATGAACAGAAAATGAAATTATTTATACCCCATATGATGTTTAATAAGAGAGGTATAGTGACCGTTTTCATTACTCAGAAGAGTATCATGGTTTCCTTCCTCTGCAACGACTCCATTTTTCAAAACACAAACTACCTCTGCTTCCTTAATTGTTGATAATCTGTGTGCTATTATAATCGCAGTTCTATTGACCATTATTTGTTCTAATGCCATTTGGACCATCCTTTCAGATTCTGCATCAAGTGCACTGGTGGCTTCATCCAGTAATAATATTATGGGATTCTTCAAAATAGCTCGTGCAATGGCGATACGTTGTTTCTGACCACCTGAAAGCTGAACACCTCGCTCCCCAACCATGGTATCATACCCCTGAACGAGCACAAAAAGTAAGCCTCTTACCTTACATATACGTTACGTTATATTGAATTATTAATATTTTCTAACCTGCTGTAAGCTAGAAATGAACTTGTGTGCATTTGCCAATTTTGCTGCAGCTATTAATTCTGCTTCACTTGCATCTCCAGCTTCCTTCCCATACATTATATTGGCTCGGATTGTGTCGTTGAACAGAATTGGTTCTTGGCTCACAAGCCCCATTTGATGCCTTAGCCATTTCAAATTGAAATTTTGAATGTCAATCCCATCAAGCATAATTTGACCCGAACCAAAATTATAATATCGTTGTAAGAGTGAGATCACTGTAGACTTTCCACAGCCACTTTCTCCAACTAAAGCAACTGTCTGTATGTTCGTAATCAAATGTAAATGTTCATGATTCATGAAATACACAATGTTCATAATATATATATATATATAGGTATACCTGGCCACTCGATATTGTCAAGCTGAAGCCGTTAAGAACTTGGATGTTTGGCCTCGTTGGATATGCAAAGCATACTTGTTTAAACTCGATATCTCCTTTGCTTTGGTCTAAAGTTAAACCGTCCTGTTTACTCGAATCTATCTTTGAATTTCTATCTAATATAGAAAATATTGAAGCAGCAGCAGTCTTAGCTTTTGTAAAATCATTCATAAAGGTTGATCTAGAAATAACTAGAGATGTCAAAAACACAGCAAGGAAAACCTGCGAGGACATATGAGGCGGACTTATTAATTTGTCTTGCCCAAGAATATTAGGCAACATGTAAAGTAAATACTTACACGGAAAGTAGCAGAATTTGAAATTGTCCCATTATCTACAAGGCGAGCGCCAGCGTAGCCACTTGCTGCATATACAAGGAAAATGAATGAAGACGTAATACCATAACTGATACCACTAATCATCTCTTTTCTAGTCGCGGTCATTATTGGGACATCACTTTCCTTTTCATATAGCTCCACCACCTTCTCTTCTACACAAAATGAAACAACTGTTCTTATATTACTGACGGCATCGTTGACTACTCGACTTGCTTTCTAATACTTCTGCAATAACAAAAACGAAAAGAAGAATAAGCTAAGGTTTCTGACGGACATTTTTATTGTTATAAAGGTTTCTTAGCTAGCTTCTTGACAAACTTTGCATCAGTACCAAATCCTTTAGCAAACTTGTTCTGAACATAAATGCTGGCCATCATAAATGGTACCATGGCTAGGATAATAAGAGACAATAACCAACTTGCTCGAAAAGCAATCACAATCCCAATAATTGCAGCTGCAAGATCTTTAGTTATTTTTGCCAATATATCCCCCACTAGAACTCGAACAATAGTTGCATCAGTAGAGAGCTTTGTGGCTATCACTCCAACGGAGTTCTCTGGCTCATCAAACCAACCAATTTCCATGTGGACAGCCTTTTGAAAGCACATCGATCTAATTCGTTGGATCAACTTACAACCAGCCACGGTAAAAATAAATGTCTCTAGTGGAGATGAAATCAGCAATATTGTTCCAAGAACCACAATCATGAGTGACCAAAATTGTGAATCTTTCTTTAGTTCATCTGGTGGCTCATAAAATGATTTAAGTATGTTGGAAAATATTAAACCAGAAACTGGGAGGACGAAACCAGAAACTGTTGCAACTACTGCTCCCACAAGAAGAATAGGAAACTCGGGCTTATTCAAATGTGCAAGGCGAATAATATGACCCTTTTCGAGATTTTTAGATACTTTCAAATTAGCATCTGAACTTTTTGGCAATATAGTCTCAGGAATTCCTTTAACTTCTGTAGTATCATAATTTTCACTGTATTCTGGTCTTGACTCAGTAGAAAGAAGTTGTGAATCATTGAGGCAAAGTTGCTCTTTTTCTTGATTTACTTCCTGCAAGCGAATAAGTTGCGAGTATGCTCCCTCAGGATCTTTCAATAGCTCAAAGTGTTTACCTGAGATGTATGATGAGCGTTAGCATTCAAATGTGTGTGTGTGTAATTAGCTCAAGTCATTCAGCAGTGCTTCGAGAAAATATGTAGAAGAATTCATACACATTTGTTTATACCTTCCTCAACAATTGTGCCTCGATGAATGACAGCAATATTATCAGCATTCCTCACTGTACTTAAGCGATGCGCGACTATTATGGTTGTTCTATCAACCATAATTTTGTCAAGTGCTTCTTGGACAAGACTCTCTGATTCAGCATCTAGAGCACTTGTTGCCTCGTCTAGAAGTAAAATGTGAGGGTCTTTCAGAATTGCCCTTGCTATAGCTATTCTCTGCTTTTGTCCACCAGAGAGTTGAGTTCCACGTTCACCGACATTTGTCTCTATTCCCTACAGGAAAATTCATTCCATTGAACATAATCTACGTACGTACATCATATATTCTAATCAAATAATCAAACAATTACACACGAACCTTGGGTAGTCTGTTAATAAATTTAGATGCATTCGCAATCTCAATTGCTGCTTCAATTTCTTCTTTGGTGGCTCCATCTTTCCCATATGCAACATTTTCCTTGATGCTAGTTGAAAACAAAGTAGGTTCTTGACTTACTAGAGCAATTTTCTGTCTAATCCACTTAACCTGAAAGTCTTTGAGATTACGTCCGTCTATAAAAATTTCACCTGATTGTGGATCATAGAATCTCTCAATTAAACTAATAATTGTGGACTTTCCACTTCCGCTTCCACCAACCAAAGCAGTAGACTTTCCACTTGGGATTAACAATGAAAAATCGTTGAGTATTTTCTCTGTTGGTCTACTCGGATAGCTAAAACAGACATGTTTTAACTCTATATCTCCACGGATGTTGTCCAAAATTATCCCACTATTGTTGTACACATCAATCTCTGAATTTCTGTTTATAGTCTCAAACATCTTGTACGCAGCAGCTTTCCCTGCTGTAAATGCAGCAAAGCAAGGAGAAACCTCACCTATTGACCTACCAAAAAAAAATAAAATGTAAATAATGGATCATCACATTAAAACATATTTGAAGATTCATCGACACTCACATTGAAGCATTTAACACAGCTAGAGTTATGGTCAACACTGAACCTCCTGTATAACCTTTCTCCAAGATCATCTTTCCACCATACCAGAAAGCCAAAGCATAATTGCAGAAGAGAATAAATTGGGACAATCCGAAGCCTAAGCCATTTGCAAGTCCTTCATGTATACCCGATTTGTATGCCTTTTGTAAGGACTGGTTATACTCCTCGAAAGCCTGCTTTTCACCTGTGAATGATGCAACCTATAGACATAAAGTGAGATTTAGTATTTAACTAAAACACATAAACGAATAAACATTAAGTTAGTCTTACTGTTCTGATCGAACCGAGTGTTTGCTCAACTACATTGGCTGCCTTAGAATAAGCTTTGTGTGACTGCGATGCCTGTCTAGACATGAGGAGGAACATGACACCGACAACTATTATCAGTGGAACGACAGGTGAAACCATAACAAGTTCTAGAAGCCACCCCTTGGCGAACGCAATAGAAAATGCTCCTATAAACATTGTTATGCACCTTATCATCTTCCCCACCTGACCATAACCAATAGTTTGAATTCATAATATACATATATATAACACTAGTTACATATTTCCCAAACTATTTTATACATCGTCGTACCTTATCACCCATAGCATCTTGTATGATAAAAATGTCACCAGACATTTTCCCAATAACTTCACCTGTATTTACTTCCTTATCAAAGAAACTAACTTCTTGTCGCAGAACACTTTTTAAATACAACACCCTTAGACGTGCAGCTTGTCGCTCTGCAGTTAGTGTCCAACAACAAACCTCTACCAAACAAATAACACAAATTTTTAGCAACTTTTGCTATTAATTCATACTTCAAACAAAATTTAGCTTAGTTCTTTAAGACTTACGAAGCGTTGCTGATACACCTGAACCAATGGCCAAATAAACAAGTTTTAGTGATACCTGAAAAACAACATAGCTTAACATACAATGGAAACAAGATTCATATAATATGAAAAATTATAAATATGTCGCTATTCAACACGCAAACTTAAAAATTTTTTGCAACACCTTAACCACTGTGCAAATCTTCAACTTATATCTAGACACGTCAATACTGATACATATGTACCTATAAAACAAAACTAAAATACTGGCAGGGGCAAGTGTAGCTCCGCACCCGCCCCTGCCTTAAAGCAGGGAAGTGGGACTCTCTACACATACACATTTCTACTAGGCATTCCATCAAACAAGTTGTCTATCAAGTGGTGAAAAAACATTCAACAAAAAACAAAAATATTTCACTATCCGTTTTATATCAAGCAATACGTGGCGTAACTCTCATATAACAGTTAACACCATATGTATAGGTGGATTTACCCGTCTAGTCCCATTAAAATAGGATCCACACAAGGAAAAACACTTGTTATTCGTTTTGAAACACTTTTCTATTTCTAGCTAGCGTTTTGTTTTTTGTTATTTCAACTACCGCATAACGCGTTTGACTAATATGATAGAAAGGGTCTTTGTAGCTCATATCAAGATAAAAAGTGTGGCACCTTTCGAAACACATTCTATTTCTAGTTAACATTATTTTTTTAATTACAACTACTGCACTTGACTAATAAGATAGAATTTTTCTCGCTTATATCAAGGGAGGACGAGGGAGAGAGGAAGGGCACATTACGTTTTTTATGAGGTTTAAATACACCATCTACGTCAACGATAGAAGGTAGGAAGCTCACCAAGTGAGATAGCCCTCAAGTTCTGTTCTAGTTTATGCAAGTAAATAATGTGTCTCACAAAAGGATGTTATAACCACATATTAGGTGTCATGCTGAAGCTAACAAAGCAAACTTCGAAAGGTCATGAGTAAGAAGACAAACAAGAAATATGCCAAAAAGACACAATTTTTTTCCTACAAGAAAAGGACTAGTCAGATATAGAGATTACATATTTTTCTTTTTCCTGAAAGGAAAAAAGCAATTATGATAAGAAACTCAGGACTATCATAAATCATCTAATATATATATATATATTTATTACCTTGGAAACTTCTTGAAGAACAACTGAAGTTAGGTTTAGTCCAAATGCATCCACCAATTTCCCAAACAAGAGAGGCACAATAACTTGGCATAGTCCAGTCCCAAAAGCACCTATTGTTCCCAAAAACATCAATATTTTATCAATATTATCAGCAAATGAAAAGAGTTTGTAAAATGGAATAGTATTGATGATGTTAATGCTTCTCTCTTTCTCAATTTCATTTTCCTTTTTAACACTATAGTTGTTATTAGACATATTTGGTTCTCTAACAAAAAATTATTGAGCTAAGAATGGAGATATGTTTATTTGAAAAGTGATAGTTGAATGTATTTAAGTGGTATAATGAAACGAAGATGCTTTGCACGATTTAGATTTTTCTAGGTTGTTATAAAAATAAAAAATAAAAATTGTAGTTGATATAATAATATAATTATATGTTTGACCCTTGCAATATTAGTGTAAAATGTGAGTCCCTTGCAATATCTATTAATGTCTCTACCTCGATAGGTGATTCTTTAGTGGCAGATCGTGTGTATATCGAGCGTGTGTAGTGACATTATCGGATAGTGAGACTTGGGCAGACCTAATTTTACTTGACATGCTTGACTCAGATGTGATATTGGGTATTGATTGGTTATCTCCCTATCTTGTGGTCCTAGATTGTTATGTTAAGACCGTGACCCTAGCTTATTCCGATTTGCCTAGATTGGTGTGGAAGGATACTCTGAGTTCGTATCCGAAGGGGGTGATATCTTTTCTTCGTGCTCGTCACATGATGGAAAAGGGGTGGATGGTGGGATGATGAAAGTGTGTCAAGCAGAATTGACAGATAAATTCCCGCGTAACTAAGATTTTCACTTTTACTTGACTATTCTAGCATATTAACATAAAGACAAAAAAAAAATTCCTTTTACCATTTGCATTAATTACTCATTTCAAATGATTTATCACATCTGTTAAAAACTATACACCAATCAATATGAATATTATGATAATATATACATTTTATTAGTTCATTTAGTATTCCTCAAGGAATGTGCAAAGTCCACTGCAGATAAATAAAATTGAACGATGAAATATTTAGTATATAGTTTCTCTATCTCATTTCATGTGATATAATTATTACTTTTTAAAATATGTATATTATATTAGTTACTTATGTGCCTGTTATTGTATTTGCCAGTTTATATTTTATTATATTAGTTAGTTATGTGCCTGTTTTTAAAATATGTATATTATATAAGTTAGTTATGTGCCTATTATAGTATTTGCCAGTTTATATTTTTATTATATTAGTTAGTTATGTGCCTGTTTTTAAAATATGTATATTATATTAGTTAGTTATGTGCCTGTTATAGTATTTGCCAGTTTATATTTTATTATATTAGTTAGTTGTGTACCTGTTTACAGAAGTATGGGAAAATATTTATGTAATATTTTTTCTTCATCTCCATTGGCGTGTCTACTTCAGCAAGAGAATTTTTGAAAAAATATTTAAAAGTTACTTTTTTGTTCAAATTTGATTTAATTAGTATATATTCTTTTCGAAATTATAGGACCTGCTTTAGCTAGCTTTAATGATAGCTTTATTATTTTGAATGTCAATAAAAAATCATTAGTTGTTGATAGAAAATATTTTAATTATGAACATCTCAATGAAACTTGCAAAAAAAATAAATGAAATGATTTACTATCATATAAATATATATTTATAATTTGTTTCAGAGTAAAACAAATTTAATCAATGCCACCTAAAATTTATAAACATAAATAATATTTATCTAGTATTTATTTTACACTTAATAAGATGATTTTATATCATTTAATTAATACCATTTAACAAATAAATTTGTGAATAAATATTAAACTCATGCACCATACAAAATTTTCATAAGTAGTTACAATACAAGTTGAAGATAGTCTAATAAAAGAAGTTCTTAATTTATCTGGCTCGAAAGCCACCAAGACAAACAAAGAGAAGTAAAGCACTTCATAAGTTCTTTGTTGGGTTTTATTTGCCCTGAGATTCTTACCATAAATAGATTTTTCTGAAAAAGGTTTAGGATCTACTAGTCGCAGGGTGTTGAAAGTTTTGGTTAGGGGGGGAATTTGTGGGACACAAGTGATATGTTATTACTTGTGTGAACCTCCCATGTATTCGAGTGAATTGGTTGAGGTTGTTTTTCTCTGTATTTTGTACTCTCATATTTATATAGTGGATTGTTCATCTCTTTAGTGGATGTAGGTCAATTGACCGAACCACGTTAAATCTTTGTGTCTTTTGGTATATTTCTCGTTTGTCTTCTTACTTGTGGTCTTTCAAGGTTTGCTTTGCTAGCTTCCGTATGACATCGAATTTATTCAGTCCTAACAAGTGGTATCAGAGCCAGATTCAATGACGAAGCCAGGTTCAATAGTTCGATGGTTCAATGATGGAGCCAGGTTAAAAATTGGGTGTTCATCTTGGCGGGTGTAGTTCTAGTCGCAACCTATTTGACAGTAATGAATGCTTTTTTTGGAGAAACTTTTCCAGAGAAGTTCTCTGTGTCGAGACATAGATTGATGGAGGAGATTATGGAGAGGAGATGCAAGTTGTTGAAGATTATGTGAAGAAGGTGGACAAATTTATTTTATTAGAAATAATTCAGGCTAAGTGGGAGATTTGTTGGGTTTTATTTGCACTGAGTTTCTTACCATAAATAGGTTTTTCTTTAGGAAAAGGCTTAGGATTTGCTAGTCCTTTTCTTGTAGGAAAATTTTTAGGACTCTATAAATAGAGGTTTGTTCCTTCTAACTTAATCAACATTCACAATGTAGTCCTAGGGGTTTTGAGAATTTTGGTTAGGGGGATAATTTGTGGGACACAAGTGATATGTTATTACTTGTGTGAATCTCCCATGTATTCCGAGTGAATTGGTCGAAGTTGTTTTTCTCTATATTTTGTACTCTCATATTTATATAGTGGATTGCTCATCTTCTTTGTGGACGTAGGTCAATAAATTGAATCACGTTAAATCTTTGTGTCTTTTGGTATATTTCTTGTTTGTCTTCTTACTCATGGTCTTTCGAGGTTTGCTTTGCTAGCTTCCGCATGACACCGGATTATTTCGATCCTAACACTCTCTACGTCCCATATTAGATGGGTACTTTCTATTTTATACGGTGATTAAGAAATAATTAGTAAATTGATCAATTTTACTATTTTTCCCTTTGTTCATATTAATTAGCCTCTTGAAAAAAAAATTGTGGATCTTCAAAATTTGTTTAAATTTCCAAAGATCATATTAGTTGTAGAAGTAAAATAGAAAAAAAAAATGATTAACTCTATCCTAATTTAGTAAGTTATCAAATAATATAGAATAATTTTTTTTAATAAGATGTTCGTCTAAAACTGGACAGATGAAGTACGAACTAATTGATTAATTCAACAACAAGCACGCTGCTAATCAAGATTGTTTTTTTTTCTTCAAATTATATTGTTACCTATATATATATATATTACTTCCCATGGTTCAAGTTGTGTCTTACTTCTATGTTTAGTTTTTTTTTAAAAAAAAAAATCACTATTTATAATCAGTAACTCCTTAATTGCAAGTTAAAAAGTCTTATTTATTTTTAAATTTTTTTTTTGTCAAACTAACACACATAAAATGAACGGATAGTAAGTACTTAATATTTTACATATAGAGAATGATCATTTCTTTAATATTTAATAACAATAGCTTTAGAGCAAGACACGTGGGTGAATTAGGAAGCAACATGTGGCAGGAAAAAAAAAGATAGAACACGTGGTTTGAGTTGGTTGGGATCAGAAAAAAAATTTGGCTTGTAATATATACTTTATTATATTAACAATGTATATAGATATATATACATCTCTGATACATAGTTATACATCATCTATATACAATTATCGATACATTACAAACATGCGGTCATTTTGTTGAAAATAATTTGTGTTGACTATACATATTGATATAACTCGTTAGAAAACTTAATTCAAGAACTTCAAAAATCCCTAAAGATTCAATTCATATATATATATTTTTATTTTTATTTTTTATTTTTTTTTTATTTTTTAAATTTTTAATTGGGTCGAGGGGAATTATAAGGGGACGAAAATCAAAATCTCACTAACAAAATGAAAATTCTAATTGTGATTTCTTACCATTAAAATTCAATGTACTTATGTTGTTGTAATTGCAATCTACCCATTTTACATGTCTTTCTTTTATCATGGGTTTCTTGGTCAAACATGTGAATATTTTACTAATTTTTTGTGTTTTCAATTTTTTTGCTCTTTTAAGTTAGTTTATAAATAAATTATTAGTCATTATTTCTTTAATCTCTGATTAGTTCTTTGTATATGAAGCAATTTTGATTACCTTTTTGGTCAATTGTTGGTTCTTAATTATTATTTCATTCGTTTTAATTTGTTTATCCTAAAAAAAATTAAAATTTACTTTAAAAAGAACGTTTCATTTTTTTAATAACTTTTTAAGTTCCACTTTTCACATGTCATCTTTAAGATTATAAGATTAAAGGACATTTTGATACATTTGATAAATCTTTTTATTTAAAACTACTTGATTCAAATTTTTGTTTGAATCTAGTAGTTTTAAATAAAAAGCCTTTAAGCTAAAGCCTTTATATCAAAAGGGAATAGGTGGGAAACCAATAAAAAATGAAAAAATAAACCTCTAAGATAAAAAATTTTTTGTTTCCTATCCTATGTCCGGAGCCCACATTAGAGCTCCGGCTTAATTTGGATCGCATTCTGTTGGGTTCATTTTGGGATGGCGCTTCTAACATGATTTTCTCTTTATCTATGACTCGAACTCAAGACCTCTGGTTAAGGGCGAAATAGTCTCACCACTACACCACAATCCATATTGGTAGGTAAGTTAATTTTCACTATATATAAACATAGCACTAGTGGTGGATCGATGTAATCATGGAACACTTATTATGCTTAAAAAATCATATTTGTCAATTCGATTCTTTGGTGCACGAAGTTTCGAGACTATTACACCAAATCAAGAACTGAACTTCTGATATAAAAAAATACAAGCACTGAACCAAAAAATCTAAGAACCAAATTAGTTCAATTTGGTTCGATTTTCCAATATTTATGCCCTACATAGGACCATATCAATTATCAAGAAATATTATTAATTTTTTGCCAAAAGAACTACTCAAAATTTGTATAATTTCTTTTCAATATATTTAAAACTTAAATTATGTCGTCAAAGATATGAAACGAGATCTTAGGATCCTATTAATTAGGACTTAATTATAGTGTCCAATTAAAGATTCAGCAACGTGGAGGAAGATAGAAATTATTTAATAATTTTATTTTATCCCAATTTTTGAATTATTATTTTTCATTTACAAGAGAAAAAGGAAATCTATATGGACTCCCAATTTATTAATAGAAGATATTATTGAAATTGATTATAATTAGTAACCAACGCCTTTTTTTTCTTTTAATGAATAGACATAGTCAAGAGTCAAGCCTAACCCCTCACATCAAGGGTTCACAACTTTGGTAATGGCTTAATTTTTTTTTTAAAAAAACGGTTATCAATAAGTAATCTAATATTTGGAAAAATAATTAATTATATCGAGAATTAGTATGAATTGTGGTGGAATGATTTGAATTTTTACACTTTTAATCAGGGATATCAAATTTTTACTTCTAGGAATTAAAAAAAAATTCATATTAGTGCTCTACCAAAAAATGTTTTCAGCAATGTGTGGATTCAAATTTCGTCCAATTACAATATAAATATCCAATACATGATTATAAAAAGAAAAAAAAGAATATTATACTCTATTAAAAAATTTTATACATGTTTAGACTAGTTCCTAAACAAGAATTCAAATATTTTTCAATGACCATGTAATTTACTAAGTTGATAAATTATAGCTTTTATTCTTAATTAAACAAGTGATGATTCAAGTTTATTTTAATTCGGTAAATAATAAAGATTCTCCTATTTAAAAAATAAAGTAGATGTCCACACGACTCAATCGGTTAGATCGTAACAATTATCCACATGTACCAACAATATTCTTTTCAGTAGGAGAATATCTTGTACATGAAGTCAACTCTTCTTGCACATCGATCATATAATTAATTAATTAACTAATTAATGAACAGCATCACATGTAAATACTTTATTAAAATTTGCATCATTTTTTTAACTATATTTAATTGTTAACTATTATAATCTATAGAATCTTTATGAAAATTCTACACATGTACATTTTAATTGTATCAAAATTATGTCTATGACATAACCTGTGAAAGCGTGATCTATCATTAATTAATACTCTTTTCGTTTCTATTTATTTATTCATTTTTAACTTGAAATATTTGTTAAAAAAATAAAATTCTCTTTATCCACTTTTAATTGTTATGTTTCGCTTTTCGAAAGTCGATTTAACTAATTTCCAAAGTTAAATTAGATTACATTAATTAGATATTTTAAATTTAAAAAAAAATAGATATTCAAAAACTATATAAAAGTACTATAAATTCCAATTTTTGGCATATCAATATAATGAAAAAATACATCATAAAATGTTAGTCAAAATTATTATCGTTTGACTCCAAAAAGGGAACTATAACAATTAAAATTGGACAAAGGTAGAAATTGATATAGTGAGTTTATCATTTTACCCATATTAATAGATAGAATTTCAAAATAAATTTTCTCATTAAAGAGATTCTACCTCTTTCAAAAACATTAACTTTCAAAATAAATTGAGAATATAACAGATAAAAATATTGTCTTTTCTTGTTTTGTCAAAACTGACAAATAAAAAGGTCAATATTGGACAAGTAAAAAAAACAAAGGGAATAAAAATTCCTGCACGTGAGGTCAACGCTTCTTGCACATGTCAAATATTTAAGTAATAAATTAACCGCATTAAATAAAAAAACAAGGTGCGCGCACTTTCTTAACCCATCTATTTTTTATTCGACGTTTGATATTTATATTAAGTTCAACTAATTTAGTATTGAACCGCATATGATCCAATCAGGAAAGGAATCCATATCAATGATTTTTCAATTTATATGTTCTAATTATTAGTTGAAGATTGTAAAAATAATTAATTTTGGATCACGATCTTTTCAAATATTTTCTAAATCTTTTGAATTGTTAACTATTATAATTTATAGAAATTTTATATAGTTTCTTAATAATGTGAATTTTATTTTAAATATATAAATATAAACTTTATATCGAATATTAGTTGGTTTGATTCTCGTACCCCCAATCAAATGACATAATTTTTTACCCAAATTGGACCCATTAGGCAAAGTATTTACCCAAATTGGATCCAACCCAATATATTTAATATAATTTACATAAATCACATAGTGTTAAGTGTTAATTACATTATTTCCCTACTATTTCTAAATTACAAGAATCCCTTAAAATTTATGGAATCTGGATACATCACCGGACTTTCGAATGCATCACTGGACTTTTGGATACATCAATAGTCATCCAAATACATCGGAGAGAGATGAATCTGAGAGATGTATCTGTGAGGGGATAGGACATCCAGATACATTGGATAGGAATGTATCAGAGAGATGAGGGATGTATTCGTGAGGGAAGGGATGTATCAGAGAGGAGAGGAATGTATCTGAGAGGTAGTTAGAGATGTACCAGCGAGAGGCAAGTGATGTAGCCGAGAGGAAATTTTCGATTTTTTTTAAATGGTAAAGAATTTTTGAAATTATAATAAAATAAGATGTGTATTTAGGTCATTTTTTCAAATATTTATCACGATTGAACTCAAACTATTTACCCGACTACTCCTTTGTTCTATTCACTGAACAACTGCTTCTACATCTATTATATACTATGGTGGTATCTAGCAGTAATTGAGCAGTCTTTTCACTAAAACATTGTATGTTCCTCCTTGTAGAGACAAAATAAATGTACTAGTCACTTTGATAGAGGTTGATATATCAAAATAATTAAGGAAAAGAAATCAAAGTCCTAATAATATCACATAAAAATTATCTTTAGTGGTAATAGTTTAATTTCCGCTAAATATGTATTTTCCACGGCAATTAGCACTCTTTGTAAATGTCTCTAAAGACTATAGCAATAATTGATCCAATAACAATTAACTAATGCAGATAAAGATTTTAACACTTTTTGTTAATGTATATATTTATTGCTGCTAAAAGTTATTTTTAACGCAGTACAAGGCTCACAAGGAAAAGAGTCATGAGAATCTCAATTTCCTTGCATAGGGAAAGTTTTTTCCTAACCCTAGGAATCAAGCAGGTAGAAGTGAGATCATATATTAAATGGAGACAACACATAATCAAGTTATTACTTATTGTACAAGTCTTATTTTTGTTTAAATACTAAGTATTTTTAGTTTTATATAATTCTAAAAAAATGACAAATAAAAAAACTAAAAAGATATCAGAATATGATGGAAAATGAATTGGTGGTTAACAAGGAATTAATAATGATAAATAAAATGTACTTGTTAAATTAATTTTGAAGTTTTAAAGATATGGAATATTGTGTGTGCAATTATTTTGGTGTGAATTATAATAAATATTTTTGTCTTTGGGAAAAAATGTCAAAGTCATGTGAATTAATTGATTTCTTAAAAACATTGTTGAGGTTCAAAATAATTTTAGAATTGTAATTTTGTTTCAAGCTAAGGTTAGAAACATTCTAAGATTGTTGTCAAAGACTGAGGTTCCTTGTGTATTTGTATATGAGGCAAAAATGTTTTAAAATAACTTTCATCTGATTAGCAAGAATTAGATTTCCACCAGATAATCTCCTCTCGAATTTCTTTTATGTATAGCAACAAAAAATATGTATATTATTATAATAACATTAATTTCATAGAATAATTATGTCCAATGAAAAATTGGTAAACAAACTTAGGAGATTGGTGAAGAAAAACCATTTTAATTGCAAACCATAATAAAATAGACATATCAATGAAATGACATAATAGAACCCCAAGAAGAAAATAAAGAAAAAATTACATGATAAATTTGAATGAAGTAAAAGTAATATTAAAGTTGTAAAATTCAAAAATTCAATCCCAAATTAAAGATTGAAATTTTTCCTTAGTTATGTTGTCAATTGATTTTGCCATATCTTCACTCAAAAGATTTTTCCAATCTCCAATCTCCCCTTTACGAAAAAACGCATTATTATTAACTTTTATCCCAGATTTTGGATTATGCGATCCACTCTTATTCACCTCTAAATTGCTCAAATTTCCAAATTCACAAGTTGCCACTATTTTTTCAGGTACAAATTGATCCTCTTCCTCTTTTGAAAATGGTTTCCCCATAAACTCTGCCAATTTCTTCACATAACTCAATGTATCATTCCTCAAGTCCTCGTATTTTAAAAAGAAAATTTCATTCATTCCATGATGATCCTTACTTGCTTTTCGATATTCAGACACGTGATCCCAATAAGGTCCATACGCGGATTTCCCTTCAAGAAACCACTCAATTTCTTGTTCGAGTGTGATAGGGTTATCTTTGAATTGAGAGATGGTTTCTTCAAGCTTTTTAACGTAATGCCATGTTGAAACAAATGTGTCTTTTGGTTCTCTACATATGTAAATGATCTTACACTTTGAATCTATTATAGATTGTGGCAAACAAGTGTATGGAAGATGTGTGCCTAATAATGGGAACTTAGTATCATCAAGAGAAGTAAAATTGATGTCACAATCAATTTCTAAAGTTGGTATACAATCATGAGGAAGTTTTGTGAGTATAGGATTTTTGGAGTCATCAAAATGATGTCTTGTCATAATAGAAAAGACCAAAGATTTAAGCCAAGTGGTGCCTGTTTTTAGAGCACCACAAAGAAAAATATTAGAAGGTTGTGCTTTGAAATTTTCTTCCACACATAAAATTGATTCTAAAAAGGCTAAAGGGAACCAAAAGCCTTTGTATTGATAGTAATCAAAAGAACTAAAATTTTGAGATACTTCTCTTCTAGGGAGGGATGAAATTATCTCTTTGTATTTCATGTTCAGTGACATTTTTTTTCTTTTTTTGGTGAAGGGAGGAATTCAAGAAACTTTTAAAAGAATTAATTGATAGGAAAACAACTCCAAATTTTGGTACATATATAAGAAAAAAATTTCTTAACTTTAGAATTATATTTAGAGCATGTTTGGCATTGTTGTTTCAAGGCTAAAAGCATTTATTTTGAAATTTTTTTTATGTGTTTGGCTAATCGGTGATACTTTTTTTAGATAAAAGTAGAAGCAGTTTTTCTATTGTTGAAACAAAGTTAAAAAATTTTGTTTCTTAAAAAAAGCAGAAGTAAAAAATTATTTATTACAAGATCAAAATATCTCAACAATATATAAATATATATATACCATTATATCTCCTATATTTATTTATTTTTGTGATGAGTTTTTTGTATGTTGTGATTTAATTGGTGAAATGATATTTAAAGTTATGTTGATTGATATTTTTAATTATATTTAAATAATCATGTTAATATTATATCAATATTTAATTTATTTTTTTATTCATCTATGTATAATATTGATTGAAAATTTGAATATGTACATTTTAATTTAATTAAAAATTTATAATCGATATTTAAAATAATTTTAATATTAAAAGTGCATTGACCCTTGTCCTTTTTCGTAATTTGATTCTCAAAATTATTTTATTTTTTTAAAAAAAAATAGTCAAACACATTCGGCGTATCAAAAACACTTTTCGAATTAATTAATCAAACACAAATTATTATTTTTTAAATACGTTTTTGAAAAGCTATTTTTAAAAAGTATTTATAAAAGTAAGCAATTTTTAGCGGTAATACCAAATAAACTCTTATTCTTATTACAATCAAGAACTTACACTTCTCTATCAACTTTGGAATTATATAGATTTATTTATTCTCATGGAATTTGAGTGGTGGAATTGTTTAGTTTAAATCATTCATATCACTATCATGTCCAACAATGTTACTATATATATATATATATATATACTTTAAATCATGATTGAAATAAGATCACCAACATGCATGATCATATTTTCACTTAATTTTTTTAATTCAAAACTGGTTGGGATTTCATGTAGTGCTCTTCATGTCATCTTCGATTTGATAACAGTACACTAAAAATAATTAATCATGTGTCTAACGATACAGAAAAAATATTCAAGTCAACTATTACCAATTCAATTCTAATAAAAATAAACTGATAGATAATTGAAGAGGGCTAAAAAGTTAATGGAGAGGAGTCGAATCTATTATTTCTATGTTCAAAATTAATATATTGAAAACTGTCACGATTCAAATTTGGGGTCGTAATGAAAGGGTGTAAAAAATTAAATGCAGTGCTTGAGATTTGAGTTTGAAACCTCAAAGTGAATTTCAATTGCCTAAACCACTAATCAACCTGTAGTCTTGTGTTTAGGAGATTCAAATCTATATATCTACATAAAAAATAAAAAAAATACTTTATATATACATTGTAAATTTTAACCAAAAAACTTTGGTTGAACACCTTCCCACCCACCAAGATCCCCACTTGGATGATCACACCTATCATGGACTAATTCCTCCTAATAAGGCATAAAAGTTGGGATAAATGTGGAGGTACCGCAAAAGTTAACACAATTTTTGAGATTATAATTCCTATTGCTTAGCTACTGCCTCCCCTTCACGACCATCACCACAGCTCGTTGACCTCTTCATGAGCCGTTTGGGTGCTCGTGGGAGGGAAGCATTTCTTTGCTGGGTTCTGTGAGCCACCACGGCAACACCACGTCTCGTGGTGCCCTTCACGGTTTGTCTACGCCTTTGTGAAGGGTTCCCAGACTCACATCTTAGCTTGTGACCTCTTACTTTGTCCCTTGCTTAGACTACTAGGTTCCGAGGTTTTACAAGGATAGGGGTCGTTGGTCCATAATTTCTTTTCAATATATTTAAAACTTAAATTATGTCGTCAAGGATATGAAACGAGATCTTAGGATCCTATTAATTAGGATTTAATTATAGTGTTCAATTAAAGATTCAGCAACGTGGAGGAAGATAGAAATTATTTAATAATTTCATTTTATCCCAATTTTTGAATTATTATTTTTCATTTACAACAGAAAAAGGAAATCTATATGGACTCCCAATTTAGTAATAGAAGATATTATTGAAATTGATTATAACTAGTAACCAACGCCTCTTTTTTTTTTTAATGAATAACATAGTCAGAGTCAAGCCTAACCCCTCACATTAAGGATTCACAACTTTGGTAATGGCTTAAATTATTTTTTTTAAAAAACGGTTATCAATAAGTAATCTAATATTTGGAAAATAATTAATTATATCGAGAATTAGTATAAATTGTGATGGAATGATTTAGATTTTTACACTTTTAATCAGGTATATCATATTTTTACTTCTAGGAATTAAAAAAAATTCCTATTAGAGCTCTACCCAAAAAAAGTGTTTTCAGCAATATGTGGATTCAAATTTCATCAAATTACAATATAAATATCGAATACATAATTATAAAAAAAAAATGTTATACTCTCTTAAAATTTTTTTACCTGTTTAGACTAGTTCCTAAACAGAAATTCGAATGTTTTTCAAAGACCATGTAATTTACTAAGTTGATAAATTATAGCTTTATTCTTAATTAAATAAGTGATGATTTGAGTTTAATTTTAAGTTCGTAAATAGTAAAAATTCTCCTATTTAAAAAATAAAGTAGGTGTCCACACGACTCAATCGTTTAGATCGTAACAATTATCCACATGTACCAACGATATTCTTTTCAGTAGGAGAACATCTTGTACGTGAAGTCAACTCTTCTTGCACATGGATCATATAATTAAATAATTAACAGCATTACATGTAAATACTTTATTAAAATTTGCATCATTGATGTGGATATGATTTGATTTATATGTCCTGGTTATTATTTGAGAATTCAAAAACAATTTTTTTAGATCAATTTTTAAAACTATATTTAATTGTTAACTATTATAATCTATAGAATCTTTATGAAAATTCTAAACATGTACATTTTAATTGTATCAAAATTATGTCAATGACATAACGTGTGAAAGCGTGATCTTTCATTAATTAATACTCTTTCCGGTTCTATTTATTTATCCATTTATAACTTGGCACATTTATTAAGAAAATAATATTTCCTTTATCCACTTTTAATTGTTATGTTTCGTTTTTCGAAAATCGATTTGACTAATTTTCAAAGTTAAATTAGAATACATTAATTAGATATTTTAAACAAAAAAAAAACAGATATTCAAAAACTATATAAAAGTACTATAAATTCCAATTTTTTGGCATATCAATATAATGAAAAAATACATCATAAAATGTTAGTCAAAATTATTATCGTTTGACTCCAAAAAGGGAAACTATAACAATTAAAATTGGACAAAGGTAGAAATTGATATAGTGAGTTTATCATTTTACCCATATTAATAGATAGAATTTCAAAATAAATTTACTCATTAAAGAGGTTCTACCTCTTTCAAAAACATTAACTTTCAAAATAAATTGAGAATATAACAGATAAAAATATTGTCTTTTCTTGTTTTGTCAAAACTGACAAATAAAAAGGTCAAAATTGGACAACTAAAAAAAACAAAGGGAATAAAAACTCATGCATGAGGTCAACGCTTCTTGCACATGTCAAATCTATCTATATATAATAGGAGAAGAAAAAGTGTCACATGGCAGCACCACAAAATTTAATTTTAAATATTTTAATGTTGTTTTATTAGGAAAATATAGATAAAAGAAAACTGACTAAGTTTTTGAAAAAATCTATTAAACTTATGGTTTAAGAGAAATCGAATTTCCAAAAGAACAGAGCCGCCACTTAATTTTTAATGAAAATCAAGAAAAAATTAAAGGGTTTTCAAAAGATTTAAACAGATAAAATCCATTGAAAATAAAAGGGTTCAAAGTTCAATGTACATTCCGAGAAGGTGTTAGGCCCTCGGAATGCCTGCTAACTCGCAGTTGACTGGCGATTTGACCAAAATGATTTTGACTAATTTTGAAATTTTAACTTAAGTAAAAGAATTCATTTTATTTTAACTAATTATTTTTAGAATTTAACCAAGTAAAGAACTCACGACTTTGACTAATTTTGAAAGTTTAACAAAGTAAAAGAACTCATTTATTTTAACTAATTATCTTTTATTTTATTTTTTAAAACTTAAATTAAGTAAAAAGAGCTCATTAATTTTAACTTATTTTTTATTACTATTATTATTTTTATCATTTTATTTATCTTAAGGGGGATTGAACTAAAGGGGAATTTTTTAAAAGGGAATAGTTTAAGTGACAAGACTAATAGAAATAGAGCTAGGTATGAAATATAAATCTTTGATTTGAATATGATAAAAAAAAATGAAATGGCTATCCATGAGAATTTAATTAAGGAAAAATTACTTAAATACACAACACTTCTTTACCTATTCTCAATATTTCCCTACTCTTTTACTAAAATACAAAAATTCCTTATTTTCCCCCAATTCAACTTAACCGGATACTTTATTAGTTTAAGTATCCGCTCGTTATTAATTAAAGTATCCACGCTACTATATTATGCATCTGCCGTTAATTAAGTATCCGTGCTGCTAACAACTTAATAATTTAAGTATCCGCCCATTATTAATTAAAATATATGCGCTACTATATTATGCATCCGCCTGTTAATTAAGTATCTGTGCTATTAACAACTTAATAATTTAAGTATCCGCCCGTTATTAATTAAAGTATCCACACTGCTATATTATGTATCCGAAAAACACTAAAAAAAGGGATTTTTGGTAATTAATGAAAGAGTAGGGAAATGAAGTAATTTCTTTCTTATACTATGTCATTTGCCTAATTTTTACTTTAATTAAATTAAACCGTAATCAAATAAAGTGTTAGTTCAATAACAAAGAAATAAGGAGGAAAAGGGAGAGAATGTCAAGTTTGGGCCTTTGGCCCAAATTCAAAACCTGTCCTAAAATTAAAAATGCCCAAAACATGATTTTGGGCATGCTCAATCAATACTTTTGCTGCTGGCCATTATTTGGGCCTACTGAAATTGTCTAAAGCTTTTGGACTCATTTTTTGCCTTTGATATTTTGAAATGTATCTCAATTTTTCAGCATGTGTTGTGTCTTTGATTTTTGACCTGTTCATCGACTTTCCGCAGGCTAACTCAAGGAAGATGGGGATATGAGGGCCTGATGGCCCATCCGGAACATGAGGGGAAGAAAATAGGAGCCCAAGAGGACTCGGAGACAATCACAACACACGAAAGAAAAGACCACATTAGCATACGAGATAAGGGAAACAATAAAAAATGTGAGTTTTTATTCATAACAAACAAACTAAATGATTCAGAACACAAGAAAAGCTATTGCCAATGAACTTTGACAATTTTCCAAATAAACACAAAATTCAGAAAGGAAAAGGAAGCACACATTCGACAAGAAGAAATCACATTTTTATTTGAGTTAAGCAACAAAGTAGTACCACTGTCTATCCTACTAGGAAGACACCCCACATCTAATTATTCTAAAGGCAATATTAGACAAATATCAGCAAGGTATACTACATAACATCCCATAATATAGCATGCTTGAAATATAGTGAAATGTACGAAATACTCAAACCCATATGAGTTATTTGCTGTCATTAAATGAATACTTAATAACCTACAGGAAGGCAAGAAGTAAATTAGACAAAATATGCATTTTGACTAGGAGAAATAATAGAACTTAATAATAACACAACTTCATCAATGGTTTACGAGACTTCAGCTTTACACACTTACTATAAAGCAAACAAACATAAAGGGACCTCATTTGTTTCAAAACGGAAGCTATAAATACGACACACCAAAACCATAAGGAATACATAGGGAGGGGGGCGAATACTCCAAGACACACGATGAGAGGTTAACACCAAAGACAGCACATTTCAAATGACCTTGAATACTAAGCCCTAACAAAACTGAAAAATGAAAGAAGGAACAAGGGACTCAAATTTTATACTGACTCAACTTGCAAATATGAGCATTTTTTACTGAGATCCAGATAGCGAGAGGGCAAAACTATATTAAAACCGAGCATGAATCCTGACCCGGAGCTAACTCGATAATACCAATAACATAAGACAAAGGATAAACACACACGAAAGGTCAAATACTAAACAACAATCATATTAGAATACCCACTAGTTCGTTCTCAAACAATGACATGAGAAAGAGAGAATGAGATCACTAAGATATAAATAAATAAAAGCTAGCATCACAGACATCCTCCGCATATACATCGATTTGAAACTCCTAGGCTCACATGAGTAACGACATCAAACAGAACGAACTAAAATGTAGTACCCCTACTGTTTAACATCAGAATAGACGAGATAGCATGGGTTCAACAACATTCGAGTAACGAAACAAACTCAAATAATACAACAGAGCATCATCAACACCAGATACAGGATGACAAAAGACTTAATCCGACACCAAAACTAGCTCATGGACAACATTTAATAACATATATGCAATACAAGCAGGCAATCAATATTTGACAATAAGGAACAGTAACACCACAAACAAATGCCGATCTTATTATGCTAGGAACACCGTGACAAAATAAGAGACGACAAAGAATAGTATGGGGGAAGAGTCACCTTTTTTGGGGCAGCAACCGGGACAACAGTGAGCAGAAGATAGCGAGACTTCACCGACGACTCCGGAGAACTCCGAGGATCCCGGCAAAATTTTCACCGACCAGAAAGAGAACGCTAAGAAGAGACTGAAATTTTTGTTCACTTAAGAAATGCCCTTTTTGACTCTCAATTTTTTCCAACCGAAAAAAATCCCCCCCTTGAATATGAACAGAGGAGATGATTATATAGGGAAAATTAGGGTAAATTTCGGGGAGGAGGGAGATGGAAAATGGGCAGAAACAAGGCCTATTACGAAAATTCAAACCCCAAATACCTTTCACCAATTTGAGACGACCACCTTTTCCTGAAGTTTCGTCCCATTCCGGATAAAGAAAGGGCGATGGACGACTGGATCGATTCCAATGTCCTTATGCTCGACGTGGCCTCATCCCCCAGCTATAAGGACTGAAGCGCGGTTGCGCGCTCTGCTCAATAATTGAATGAGTGTACTGTTTGTTCAGACAGACGATAATAAATTTATGGGCAAACATTTTGCTTTTCGTGAAGACGCCGTGTACTATTGCGGAGTTCCGTGAACTCGCCCTCGCGTGAGGCGCGTACAGGGTCAGGTGAAATGTTCACGCGAGGCTGTTAGAATTGTGATGCTGCTGTTGAGCTGCTGATATTAATGTTCTGGACTATACTGGAAGAAGAAGAAGAAGAAGAAGAAGAATGGAAGGTATATGGGTGGGGTCGGTTTGGTGTTATACGTATTGTTGTTTGTTGTTGTATGCTATTGTTTTAGTGGGTTTATGTATGGATAATGGGCTGGGTTGGGGAATTATGGTGGGCTGCTGGTAGGAAACTCTAAGTGAATGGCCCAACTTAGTCTTTTTTATATAGCCAAATGAATTATGATTTGACCAAATTGAATTTCCCTAGTAAATTTGGTTAAGACTTAAATATGACGAATTAATATAATTAATTAATGAGCTTCATAATGTTAACAAATAAAAATAACTAACTTAATTATAAACTAATTAACTCTAAATATAAGCTATTAATTGATTAAACTAAATTACCAAATATTTAAACAAAACTAAAATATTTTCAAGACAATTTTCGAACATTCATAAAATATACTAATTAGCACATAATTATATAAAATAACACATTTATTATTTTTTTTTAAAAATGACAAAATTACTTAAAATGACTTGAAAAATATTTTGAATTTTATAAAGTCAGTTATTTCAAATCGTTTGGATTTAAGAAACTCAAAAATTAATGATTATCGGGGAGGGTCAAAATTGGGTGTCAACAAATGTGTGTTTGTTAGTTATTTTCAATTAAAATTTAAAATGTGAAAAAATATTAAACGGATTTTTGTTTAGGATTAGATATACTTGTAATTAAGTAATAAATTAACCACATTAAATACAATTTATTTTATTAAAACAAGCTGTGCGCACTTTCTTAACCCATCTATTTTTTATTCGACGTTTGATATTTATATTAAGTTCAACTAATTTAGTATTGAACCGCATAGGATCCAATCAGGAAAGGAATACATATCAATGATTTTTCAATTTATATGTTCTAATTATTAGTTGAAGAGTCTAAACATAATTAATTTTGGATCACGATCTTTTCAAATATTTTCTAAATCTTTTGAATCGTTAACTATTATGATTTATAGAAATTTTATTTAGTTTCTTAATAATGTGAATTTTATTTTAAATATATAAATACAAATTTTATATTGAATATTAGTTGGTATGATTCTCGTACCCCCAATCAAATGACATAATTTTTTACCCAAATTGGACCCATTAGGCAAAGTATTTACCCAAATTGGATCCAACTCAATATATTTAATAAAGTTTACATAAATCACATAGTGTTAAGTATTAATTACATTATTTCCCTACTATTTATAAATTACAAGAATCCCTTAAAATTTATGGAATCCGGATACATCACCGGACTTTCGAATGCATCACTGGACTTCTGAATACATCAATAGACATCCAAATACATCGGAGAGAGATGAATCCGAGAGATGTATCTGTGAGGGGATAGGACATCCACATACATTGGATAGGAATGTATCAGAGAGATGAGGGATGTATTCGTGAGGGAAGGGATGTATTAGAGAGGGGAGGAATGTATCCGAGAGGTAGATAGAGATGTACCAGCGAGAGGCAAGTGATTAATCCGAGAGGAAATTTTTGAATTTTTTTAAAATGGTAAAGAATTTTAGAGATTATGGTAAAATAAGATGTGTATTTAGGTAAGTTTTTCAAATATTTATCACGATTGAACTCACGACCCAAACTATTTACCCGACTACCCCTTTGTTCTATTCACTGAACCACTGCTTCTACATCTATTATATACTATGGTGGTATCTAGCAGTAATTGAGCAGTATTTTCACTAAAACATTGTACGTTCCTCCTTGTAGAGACAAAATAAATGTACTAGTCACTTTGATAGAGGTTGATATATCAAAATAATTAAGGAAAGGAAATCAAAGGGAATCAAAGTCCTAATAATATCACATAAAAAATTATCTTTAGTGGTAATAGTTTAATTTTCGCTAAATATGTATTTTTCGCGGCAATTAGCACTCTTTGTAAATGTCTCTAAAGACTATAGCAATAATTGATCCAATAACAATTAACTAATGCAGATAAAGATTTTAACACTTTTTGTTAATGTATATATTTATTGCTGCTAAAAGTTATTTTTAACGCAGTATAAGGCTCACAAGGAAAAGAGTCATGAGAATCTCAATTTCCTTGCATATGGAAAGTTTTTTCCTAACCCTAGGAATCAAGCAGGTAGAAGTGAGATCATATATTAAATGGAGACAACACATAATCAAGTTACTACTCATTGTACAAGTCTTATTTTTGTTTAACTAAGTATTTTTAGTTTTATATAATTCTAAAAAAATGACAAATAAAAAAACTAAAGAGATATCAGAATATGATGGAAAATGAATTGGTGGTTAACAAGGAATTAATAATGATAAATAAAATGTACTTGTTAAATTAATTTTGAAGTTTTGAAGATATGGAATATTGTGTGTGCAATTATTTTGGTGTGAATTATAATAAATATTTTTGTCTTTGGGAAAAAATGTTAAAGTCATGTGAATTAATTGATTTCTTAAAAACATTGTTGAGGTTCAAAATATTTTTAGAATTGTAATTTTGTTTCAAGCTAAGGTTAGAAACATTCTAAGATTGTTGTCAAAGACTTGAGGTTCCTTGTGTATTTGTATATGAGGCAAAAATGTTTTAAAATAACTTTCATCTGATTAGTAAGAATTAGATTTCCACCAGATAATCCCCTCTCGAATTTCCTTTATGTATAGCAACAAAAAATATGTATATTATTATAATAACATTAATTTCATAGAATAATTAAGTCCAAAGAAAAATTGGTAAACAAACTTAGGAGATTGGTGCAGAAAAACCATTTTAATTGCAAACCATAATAAAATAGACATATCAATGAAATGACATAATAGAACCCCAAGAAGAAAAATAAAGAAAAAATTACATGATAAATTTGAATGAAGTAAACATAATATTAAAGTTGTAAAATTCAAAAATTCAATCCCAAATTAAAGATTGAAATTTTTCCTTAGTTATGTTGTCAATTGATTTTGTCACATCTTCACTCAAAAGATTCTTCCAATCTCCAATCTCCCCTTTACGAAAAAACGCATTATTATTAACTTTTATCCCAGATTTTGGATTATGCGATCCACTCTTATTCACCTCTAAATTGCTCAAATTTCCAAATTCACAAGTTGCCACTATTTTTTCAGGTACAAATTGATCCTCTTCCTCTTTTGAAAATGGTTTCCCCATAAACTCTGCCAATTTCTCCACATAACTCATCGTATCATTCCTCAAGTCCTCGTATTTTAAAAAGAAAATTTCATTCATTCCATGATGATCCTTACTTGCTTTTCGATATTCAGACACGTGATCCCAATAAGGTCCATACGCAGATTTCCCTCAAGAAACCACTCAATTTCTTGTTCGAGTGTGATAGGGTTATCTTTGAATTGAGAGATGGTTTCTTCAAGCTTTTTAGTGTAATGCCATGTTGAAACAAATGTGTCTTTTGGTTCTCTACATATGTAAATGATCTTACACTTTGAATCTATTATAGATTGTGGCAAACAAGTGTATGGAAGATGTGTGTCTAATAATGGGAACCTAGTATCATCAAGAGAAGTAAACACTACAAGACAATGGATTTATAGCTACAAAATTTAATCTATGAATTTGAAAATCGTAGCTATTATTTAGTAATTGCCACAAAAATTTGAATTTTGTGGCTATATAAAAATTTGTCAAATTTCTTAGCCACGAAAATCAAATTGACAAAGCTAAATTCTGATTTTTGTTATAATTGCTAACAATCGTAGCAATAAGTACCTAAATAGCTATAATTTTTCTGCTACGGTGAAATTTTATAGCTAATTATAAGTTTTTGCCACGCAAGAAAATTAACTCTAGCAATAGTAATCTTTTAGCTACAATATATAATTTAAAACAAATATTGTAGCTAAATAAATAATCTTGCTTCAAGTAATAAAAGATTGTGGCAAAAGTTTAATGAAATAGCCATAAATTATTTTGCTTTGATAATATTTCGTAACTAATTATTATTTTTTGCCACAAGCTAAAATTTATCGTAGTAATAATAATTTTTAGCCACAATAAATTATTGTTGAAGCAAATCTCTGGCTAAACAATAGCTATTCTCGAAGTTATAAACAATGTGGCAATATTAGATAATATAGTCATAAATTTTTTGCTATATCAAAATTGCATAGATAATTATTCAATTTTGCCATGATCTGGTTAAAATTTATTGAAGTAACAATAACCTTTTAGCCACAAGAAATGATTTAAAATAAAATATTCTAGCCAAAAAAATATTTTTTTTTGAGTACAAAATAATCGTGGTAATAGTTGACATAAAAAGTATAATTATTTGTCATGATAAAATAATATAGCTATAAAACTGTAATTTTGATAAATATTTCATAGTTAATAATTATTTTCAATCACAAGTTAAAATTTGTAGTACATACTAATGTTTTATCTATATTAAATATTTTTTATGATTGAAATTACCATGATAATAATACTTATATGGTCATAATAAATTAACAATAATATTTTTGGTATTCAATGAGAGACACAAAATATGAAGAGTGTCACAACCTAAAGAGAAAATAATATTTTTTTCGTAGAAAAATTAATAAATGTTGACAATTTGTTTACAAAATATCACTCTACAAGCTACTAGTATTTAGTGTATGATTTAACCCAAAAAAAAAAATCACATTGCAACTGAAGACTTTGTCAACAAACACTCTGTAGATAATAATAATAATAATAATAACAATATTCCAACTAAATACAATTGATATTATCAACTCAACACTACTGAATATTGATTTCTATCCAATAAGAGTAACTCAAAAAAATAAAGATCATCTCTCAGGAATAAGTAAATAAAATTGTTAACCTTAATTGAATATAAGCAATATGGAAATAAGAATTCAAAATATCTATAATAAAAAATATTCATCATCAGTTTCTGGTTCTGATTCACTGACTTCAATAGTATCATCAGCCAAGGTATCAGTACGGATAACATCAAGATCATTTCTTTTCCAATTCATAATGTCTTCATCATCCTCACATATATGCAATAACTCATTACAAGCATCTTGTTGAAAAGTATCTTCATCAATAGCACCTCCGGTAAAATAGGTAGAATGACCATTCAAAACAATTGACCAACTGGGATGAAGATGGTCCTTGACATAAAAAACTTGTTCTGCTTGAGATGCAAGCACAAATGGTTCATCTGTTACTAGTTTTCGCTTAGTGTTAACACTAACAAAATCATGTTTATCTATTTTCACTCCTATTCCGATGTGATCAACATCCCACCAATCACACTTAATCAAAACAACCCGTTTACCTTCAAAATATTGAAGTTCTATTATTTCAGTCAAAACACCATAGTAACTAATATTCTTACCATTCGCTTCTCCTCTTACTAAAACACCACTATTTTGGGTCTTCCTCGTTTCCTCAAGTAGTTTAGTATGAAATCTAAACCCGTTTATTTCATACCCCTTGAATCTTTGAACACCATCAAAAGGGCCTCTAGCCAAAGAATACAATTCACAGGTTGCGAGTTCATTTTTTTCTTTGCACATTTGTACAATCTATATATAAAAAAAATATAAATTAATGATGATAAATAAGTATCACAAATTTAATTTGAAAGACAATAAAAACTTACCCGATGAAAAAACCAATCATCAAAGTTCATGCTTTTATAACTCTGCTCATACTCACTATAATACAAATAAGTGTACATTAATTAAAAATAAAATAAAAGATGAAGATAGGGTTAAGAAAGGTAACTTCTCTGGGAATATTTTGATGGGTAAATGGGTACACATGTATTCTTTGAAGATGATAGAACATGAAATATATATAAATATATATATATATATATATTGGTGGAAATAGCCTTGATTAATATGTGTGCTAAATGTGGCAGCCTTGATCAATCTGATGCATTGAAAGAACATAATTTCATGATGTACCATGCTAAGTGAATTGAAAATGCAGGAAAAGGGAGATATGGTGTTGGATTTGTGTGGTCAGATGATTAGAGAGGTCAATCCGGATGAGAGTTTTGGGATAAAATCATCCTTCAAGTATAACCAAAACTTAGGGTACATCCTTATGGTATAATAATTAACAAAAAACATTATTTAACTATCCTTACTTGTTACACAAATCTCAATATTTGATAGCATTCTTGTGGTTAATGAGCAACCGCTCTATCTAGAACCATGTTTATGATATTTGAGAAGTGTACTGAAGGATGTAGCCAAGTAGACAAAGTATTAACTAAATCTTATTCTCAATGATTTGTCTTTCAGGTGAGATACGTAGTTGACGCTAGTGGGAGTATGACATTGAATAGAATGCAGAATGCCAAAGGAACAACACTTGAGCTACTTGCAGAGAGTTGTACAACCAGAGATCAGATCACCTTTCAATCCTAATAGTACTGTATGTTGCTAGCACTGAATGTGATATTTGCCCCAAATTTTACTACTGTCATATTCCTTTATAAAATTGTCTCTCTGTCCACCGACAACAAAAAATATTTTTCTTCGTAATATATTAAATTGTTAACTTAGACTCGGGATCTAATATAGTAAATTAGAGAATGCAATAAAAAACATACCGTAAAAATGGTTGCACTTCTTCGCAATTTCTTAAAACATAAAGATGAGCTTGTTTTCTCTCTAACTCTTCAAGTTTTCTGGATGCATCTCTTAATAAAGGAGAACCTTTTCTTTCAAATACGGATAATCCACTATATGTCTTAATACGATCATCTTCATAATTCTTATCCATTCGATCATATCCTTTCACATTTCCAGGTAAGTACCTTGAACAAAATATTATACTTTCTTCAACAATATACCCTCTGCAATAGATCCTTCAGGTTGATTTCTATTACGAACATAACATTTCAATATGCGTAAAAATCTGCAAGATATAACAAGATACCATTCAAATTAGAATGATAAATTAACAAACCACATAAATTTAAATCAAAATTATAAATTAAAAACATACCGCTCAGTTGGGTACATCCACCTATATTGTACAGGTCCACCAAGCTTAGCCTCTCTTGGAAGATGAATGACTAAGTGTACCATAACATCAAAAAATGCCGGTAGAAATATTTTCTCTAATTTGCTCAATGTTATAGGAATTTGAGTTGCAAGTTGGTCCAACACATCAACCCTTAATGTTTTCGAGCACAATTCTCTGAAGAAAATACTTAACTCAGTGATAGCATCATATACATTATTTGGCACGACTCCGCGAATTGCAAAAGGAAGCAATTGTTCCAATAGAATATGAGAATCATGACTCTTCAGTCCATAAATTTTACGATCTTCTGACT
Organism: Solanum verrucosum; assembly: GCF_900185275.1. NCBI lineage: Eukaryota > Viridiplantae > Streptophyta > Magnoliopsida > Solanales > Solanaceae > Solanum > Solanum verrucosum. The sequence goes on along the minus strand of NW_026019984.1, from coordinate 2,030,235 downwards.
TCACCTACTGTGATATATTAGAAGAATAACCATTTGGTACCTTAATCATTTTCAAGAACTTGCATACTTTAGACTTCTCATCTGCTGATAAAGAATAGCATGCTGCCGGATAACACCATCTTCCATCCCTTTGAGATGGATGCAACTCACATCTTATACCCATTTCCTTCAAATCATGACAAGCATTCAAATTATCTTTTGTTTTTCCTTCAATATCTAATAATGTCCCAATGATATTATTGCACACATTTTTCTCAATATGCATCACATCTAAATAATGACGTATTAAATTATTTTTCCAATAAGGAAGCTTGAAAAATATGCTTTTCTTCCTCCAGTTATGAATGCCTTTACTTTTTTCGTACTTTCGTTTTTTTCGAGTCTTACCAAATTTCATGTCCTCCAAAGTAAGCAATTGGTTTAAAACATCCTTTCCAGAAAGAACTTCTGGAGCAGATCTTCTTTCTACTTTTCCATCAAAATCACGTTTATTACTCCGCCACTTATGATTAGATGATAAAAATCTACGAGCACCCATATAAGAAAATTTACGACCATACCTTAATCAAGTAGATGGTGTGTCTTTGTTGCATAACGGACAAGCCAAAGCTCCTTTTGTACTCCATCCAGATAAATTGGCATAAGCGGGAAAATCATTTATAGTCCATAAGAGTGCTGCCCGCATACAAAATTCTCTTTTCTCGAAGCATCATATGTATCGACTCCATAAAACCATAGTTCTCGTAACTCATCTATCAATGGTTCTAAGTATACATCAATATCATTTCCAGGAGCCTTAGGACCAGGTATCAACAAAGATAAGAAACAATATGGTTTCTTCATGCACATCCAAGGGGGTAAGTTGTAGACAGTAGTGATCACTGGCCAAGTGCTATGAGAAACACTTAAATTACCAAAAGGATTTACCCCATCAGATGTTAAACCAAGTCTAACACTACGAGGATCTCTAGCAAAGCCCGAATTTAATGTATCAAAATGTTTCCATGCTTCAGAGTCTGCTGGATGTCTAAGAACCCCATCTTTTGAACGTTGATCATGATGCCATGTCATGTCTGAAGCTATTTCTGGTGATGTAAATAACCTTTGCAATCTTGGTTTCAAGGGAAAGTAACGTAACACTTTTCGAGGAACTTTTTTCCCAGTTTTTCCTTGAGTATCCCCATTAGTTTTTTGACCTTCAACTGATTTCCACCTAGACTCCCCACAAATCAAACAGGATTCAGCTTTCGCATTATGTCTCCAAAATAACATACAATCATTCTCACAAGCATGTATTTTTTCATAATTAAGACCTAAATTTTTAATCACTTTTTTTGCTCCATAAAATGACTCTGGTAAAGTTTCACCAGAAGGAAGTGCTTGTTTAAATAACTTTAGTATGCTATCAACTGCTTTACCACTCAACCCATAAAGACACTTGATTTGGAACAGTTCCACAATTAGTGATAACTTGGAGAATGTCTCGCAACCAGGATAAAGTTGTTGTGCAGCATCCTCCAATAATTTGGAAAATGTGGAAGTAGATTCTGAAGTATCACCATGTTTATACTTAACCCCACTAGAATCATTTGTGATTTCAGGACCAACAACATCATATATCATTTCAAACATATCATCACCTCGCTCTTTTCTTTTCTTTTGAGATGGAACACCTGGTTCCTTTCCTTTTTCCTCTTGATTAACATTTTGCTTTTTAGGTGCAAATTCTCCATGATAAAGCCAACGTGTGTATCCTTGAACTATCCCAAAAATTATTAAATGTTCCTTGACCACATCTCTAGACTTGTGGAAAACGTTATTGCATTTCTTACAAGAACAAGGAATTTCATCTTCTAGTTCTGATTGCTTAAATGCAAATTGAAGAAAACTCTCAACTCCTTTTAAGTAAACGTCGCTCGATCTGTCAGTACAACACATCCAAGACTTGTCCATTTTCAAATTTCCTACAAAGAAAAATAAATAGAGAAATATATTGTTAGCATGTGTTAGGAATGTCGTCCCTGGTACAGAGGAAGAAGCACGTTGTGTGATTGAACGGATGGATGCTAAAAATTCATGAAGTCTTAGTTCTTGACTAGCATCTATTGGCAGATATGTGAGGGAAAGCAAGTCAAGGACTAAGGATACCTGATTTTGAGTTCCAAACTTAAAGCAAAGCAAATATATGTCACAGTTATTTTAAGCAGATACTAGCTGCTCTGCAAAACTAGAATCTTAGGCAAAACTTCTTGGCCGAGTCTATACCAGACAATGATTGCAGCATATGAGAGAGTTGGTTTGGATACACGTGCTAAACGTTTGTTGCATGAGTTGACGACAATATTTCTAATTCTAAGAGAGTTTCTCTTCTTATTTGGTTTAAGTGTAAAGGGAAGTAACAAGTTGCAGTAGTTTGAAAACAGTAGTTTGAAAATGCATACATGGTATATAAAGAGATACATTATGTGTTTTCTCTTATGAAGTTCACTTTCAAATGCTAAGCTTTATCACTTGAAGGAATTACGAGATGGTTGAGACACTATATGAGATGCTAGACTCTAATCCTAGTGTTAACAAGAAAGAGTTGCTTCTTGTTGTTGCTGGAGTATATTTTTCTGTCCTACTACACCAAACAAATAACTTCCTCCCCTATTGCACCAAACAAATAAAGAAACTAAGAGGTGAAATAACCTCCTCCCTTGTTTGGTTGCACAATAGTTGGATAGAATATATAAGGAGCTTGATGAATTCATCATCAACCGTTAATTATTTACATTGCACAAGATCTCAAGATAAATTTTCAATTTATATATATATGATAGACTAATCAAAGAGAATCAGAATATATGACTTTTTTAAAACAATATTATCTCATCTTATGTTTTAGTGAGTATAAGCCTATGCACGATTTTTCTCTCCGTAAAATGCAATACCAAAAAGTAGAAGTAGTTACAAAGCACAACGATACAAGCGAACAAGAAACTGATTTACATCATTGGAGCACAAAAAACAGAAGGAAGAAGTAGACCAAACCTCCGTCAATCGCAAAGTAAGTTTCCTCGAATCTCTTATTTTCAAAACTGAAGAATATTATATAACTTACATTACCCAAGGTCTAGACAACATAAGCTTCCACGACGAACAAGCAAATCCTCTAAACCACCCAAACTTCATCCCTATTACATCTAGCGATAAACAAAGACTATATACACACTGGATACAATCCCTGATTATTAAACTAGTCGGAAAAAGAATGGGATATCTACACCTTCCGTCTTTTAAGTAAAATTTTTTTTTTAAAGAGAATCAAGAACAAAAGTTCCCCCTCCCCCCCCTTTTATTATAATTTTCCACCCATACAAATAGTACAGTAAATTTGATCAAATACAAAAGCTTACACACTATAACAACTTGTCCAAATACAAAAGCTTACACAATATCTGTTTGATGGCTTACTACAGACTATTTTCAATAGACGTTGGCTCCCAGACATGCGAAATAAGGGAACTGAAAACTAGAGAAGTTGTTATAGTATGTAAGCTCTTAACATAGTAAAAGAAGAATAACTTACTCTTGATGTCGACGAAGTAGGAGCAAATGAGAATGAGGTTGAGCCTTGAAATTTGAGAGACAAGTTTGGGAATTTAGGGATTCACTGATTTAGTGCTTTAGGAACTGTACATATATTTTTCTTTTTCTATTGATATGTATATGTCAAATTTGCATAATATACTATTTGGTATTCAATATTTTATAATCCTTCCGTTTTAATTTATTAGACTTGATTTAACTTGATGCTAAATTTAAGAAAATTAAAAATACATTTGAATTTTGTGAATTTAAATTATATTAACAATATGTCGAATGTATTTTTTTTAAATAGACCGTAAAAAAATAGGTTAAAAAAATTGAAACGAAAAGAGTATATGTTTCAGTTGTTACATATACTAATATATGTAATTTTTTGTCCATGAAAATAAAAAATTATTTAACTTTATTTGAAATTTTAGAATCTAAAGTTTGAGTTGGAATTTTGTTTGATGATAGTATTTGGATTTTTTATTTTTTTTTGGTTTTGGATGTAATTTTTTTGTAAATGTAATTTATACCCTCATTAATTTGTAAAAATAAAATAAAAGTAAAACGTGAAAAGTAAAAAAGTAAAAACACCTCTTGATATATTTTTCAAAACCTCAAATACAACTTCAATTTATATTTGATAACTTTATAGTCAAAAAGAAATTCGAAATAAAGTGAATAAATTATTTGGAAAAAAAAAATTCATGGTCAAACACTAAATTAATTAAATAAGGTTTTAACCATGTTTCTAACCTATGCTTTTAAGAAGCGGAGCTCGGCTCACCTCAATTGTATTTACCTTTGCTAGGTTAAAACTCAATCAAAGTACGGGCTCGATTGAACCGGCTCGACTTCGCTTGTGTGACTCGCTTTGATAATATATATGTGTGTATATATATATATATAACGTTCTAATTTGGACTAATATTGTATATAATTTGGACTCGCTCAATTCGATACCCAGATCTATTCTTGATCAATTATTTCAAAAATTATTATTTGATACGAACCTATTCTATCAAAATGATACATTTTAGCGTAATTATAAATGTTCTTCAATTAGATTCAGTTTTACAAACATATATACTTGTATTTTCAATATAGTATCTCTACAATATTTTCTTTTTTAAATATGCTTTGTATTATTTTACTTGATACAATATTAGTCCAAATTAGAACTCAAGTTATATATATATATATATAACTCGAGTTCTAATATGGACTAATATTGTATATAATTTGGACTCGCTCAATTCGATACCCAGATTTATTCTTGATCAATTATTTCAAAAATTATTATTTGATACGAACCTATTCTATCAAAATGATACATTTTAGCATAATTATAAATGTTCTTCAGTTAGATTCAGTTTTACAAACATATATACTTGTATTTTCAATATAGTATCTCTACAATATTTTCTTTTTAAATATGCTTTGTATTATTTTACTTAAACTAGGGATATTTTGGAAAAATCCTCTCCGATGAAGGGGAAGGTGAGGTCTATGTACACACTACCCTTATCAAATTCCACATGTGAAATTACATTAAATATGTTATTGTTATTGTTATATCTAATAACTTTTGATTAAATAATTATATCAAATAATTAAAATACAATAATTGACACTTTTTAGATCCCGATAAATCGTACTTTGTAATTTGAAGTTTTTTCTTTTGTATTCTATGATGATCAAAAATTGATTTTTTTTCAATCAAATAATAAGAATTAGCCATTGACTTAATTTATCGGGACAATACGTTTATAATTTCTATTAATTCATTTACTTAATGATTATTGGATTTTATAAATTGTATTAAGAATTAATAATCTTATAATGCTAATATATAAACTAAGTATTAACTTTAAATTATGTTCACTAATTAATAAGTCATAAACTAAAATAGATTTTTTTTTTTTAAATGTAATGCTTACATCACAAACTTCCGTATATGTTATGAAATAGAAAAAACAAAGGAATTGTATTGAAATTAGAAAATATAACAATAAACATTCGGCACCAAAAAAATGGAACAAAAACCAAAAAAATTCCCTCCAAATAATTTCCCTCTAATTTTTTTATGCCTAAATTAAAGATCTTTTTTCCTATATTAGAAGTCCCTAAACCCTAAAAGACTCCGGCAATCAAAAACGAAAAAGAAAAATCTCAAATCGTCCTTTTCTCTATCTCAAATATTCATAGTTTTTCAACTTTTGTTTTCAAGTCAAAGCTAAGGTAAATAAGCTACTAACTTCTCTCTTGCACTTTAATATTCTTTTTCTTTATTGCTTGCTTGCTTTTAATAATGATTTAAACAAAATTAAATTAAATAAATATATTTTTTAAAATTAGATATGGGTAGGAAAGCTCTACGAAAAAAAGTTAATTGCTTGATCGATAATGATGATATGGTGCCTCCTGAGAATTCTAGAATCGCGCCAGTGAAAGAAAATCTTCCCACACAACATGTGGAAGAACTTATTTATCGAGGTAATATAACTTTGTTCAGTATTGAATTTATTATGATTTTTTTTCAATTAGATAAATCTACATATTTATTTAATCATATATAACTAACTCAAGTTCAATAATTTCGTAGGAAATGTGGACACGTTAAGTGAGGTTGAAATTAACTACTATTATGGTGGTTATTTTATATTTTCACCTTCTAGAAAATATGTGAATGGACATTTGAAGAAAACAAATATGGACATTGATTTTGTTAGTTACTTTAATTTGTTAGACGACTTAAAAAAGCATTGTAAATTTGATATTTTTGAGGGAGATAAAAAAATTTATTTGAGAGGTGATAGGGTTATTAATGATTATGTTGGGTTAGTTGAATATGGTGATGATTCAGACGTTAGAAACATGATGGTTAGCTATAAAATGCATAAAAAGAAGCTCATCGAAATTTTTACGCTATCAAAAAATTATAATATTGTCATGAATACCTCTCTTGGAGAACATGATGCTAGAGATAACACATCTGAAGAAGTCAATGAAGTAAGTATGGAAGAACATGAATTGGCGAATTCAGTAGGTAATTTTTATTTTTTTATTTTTTTTATTTTTATAAACATTTTAACTTGACATTATCTATTTAATCCTCAATTTTAGGTTCTAATATTGTGAAAATAAAAGTCAGAGGACCCACACGATGCACAAAAATAATCAACTTACAAGAAGGAGAAAAACTAAATGTAGAATTTGATAAGGATTTTCAAGCTATTGGTAAGAATGCAACCCAATTTATTTGGTTTTTGGGTCAAACAGTTAGAAGTCGAAGTTGTTGTCCTTTAAAAGTAAATGGTTGGAAAGAGATTGAGCAAGACAAAATCGATCATATGTGGGATATTATTTTGGTAAGAAAAACATTTGTTTAACTTTGTATGAATTAACATTTATTGAAACATATGATCATTAATATATGAATGTATCTTTGTTAGGAAAAATTCAATTTTGATGTGTCTGAGGGAAAAAGAGACGCAATTTTTGGTCATATGAGTGATCTCTACAGAGACTATAGACACAAACTGAAAAGAAAGTATTTCGATTCAAAATCAACTTATCAACTTCGCTTGCGGAATAAGCCCAAACATTTTGGTGTGGATGAATGGAAATATTTGGTCAACCTTTGGAGTGATGCTGACTTTCAGGTAATTAAGATTTTAAAATTACTATTTGTTATAGTAGTTTTTTAATCTATTATAGAAACTAATGTTAATTATTGTTTTTTTTAATATATCTTTCTCAGAAGAGAAGTTTGCAAAACAAGACAAATAGATCGAAATGTTCCTTACCTCCATATATTGGAACCAAAAGTTATGCAAGACTTAGACATGAAATGGTAATTATTATAATATTTAGATTAAACTTTGAAGAATTATATTAGATTATCTAATTTTGCGAATGATAATAATAATTATTTTTATAGGAGAAAGATGGAAAAACTCCTTCTCGTGTTGACGTTTTTATGGAATCTCGCAAAGAAAAAAGGGAAAACAAGTTGATGCTTTTCAACAAGATGTCATTGTAAGTTCAATATTGTGTTAGCCTTCTTTATTTCATATATATATATTTATATTTTTTATTTTTTGCATATATCTTTATTAATTATTTTTTTAATTGTAGGATCAATTTGATCAATTTAAAAAACAACAAGAAAAAGGAGAAATTTCTTTAAATGATGATAATATCTTCGAAAAAGTACTTGGGACAGAAAAAAATGGATATCTTCGTGCATATGGTCCGGGAAAAAGTATTAGCGAATACTTTGGTGGTAGACCAACAAAAGTACAACTCATAAAACAGCTAGAATCAAATGAGCGTGTGGAAGAAGTTAAAAGGGAAGCGAAGGAACAAATTGAAGAAATGAAGAAAGAAAGAAACAATAAGTTAGAAGAGTTGAGTAAAAGATGGGAAGAAAAATTTCAAATGATGATGGCAGCTCAAAGGCAACAATCAAATGATCCAAATCTAACCGTAAGTACTTTATATTATCTTTTTATATTAGTGTTTTGATACTATGTGATTTCTTTTAAGAAAACATATATATTGACAATTAAATTTTATTTTTAAAGTAAATATTTTATTGTACTTTTTTTATTTAATTTTTCTTTGTTATTGCAGCTTTTGGAGAAGTGATGAAAGCACTTGAGTGATGGAGAGATGAACAATTATTTTTTTCTCTTGTAAAAGTACATTTCATATGTTTGCGTAGAATAATGTTCCACTATTTTAAATGACATTGTTGATCTTTTATTATTTTTCTCTAATATATTATATTTATTACCTCATTTAAGATATTATAGTATCATTATCTATAAATTTCATGTTAAAAATAAATGCGCACATACATAAATAATGAATTACTAGTGTGTCAAATTTTTCAATTAGTTGCTATAAACAAATTCAAGTTGTAGCTAAACATACAAAACTGCCACGCAAATGATAACATGTTTTCACATTTTTATTTTCGTGGCAAATGAAGAATTTTTATTTGCTACAATTTATATTCTGTAACAAAAAAGTGTGAATTTTATCTTATAATATTTTGAATTTGTAGCTCTACATATATTACTATAATTGCCACGTTCCAAGAGCATAGCTAAAGAAAGTTACTTTTTGTAGTAAATGAATATTTATTTTACTTCAATGCTATATATTTCATGGCTAATTGTATCAATTCTCAGTTACAATATGAAATGTTTGTGGCCAGTACTAAAATTTATAGCTATAAATATTTTATTTCGTAGCTAAATATGAGCATTATTGCCACGAGACTAAGCTATAGCACTTGCCATAAAATGTAAGTTTGTGTGGCAAATAAATTAAATTTTTTTTTCTACAATACAACATTGTGTGGCTACAATATGAAGATAGCTACAAATTTTATTTATCATGGCACAACAATAAAATTACTTGCCATAAGTATATTTTTCGTGGCAACTTTTTATTCCAATGCAGCTACAACACATTTTTTTTTATAGCAATAGATATAAATCCTTGGCCACGCAACATGTAAAGTCTGTAGCTAACTATTAGCCACTCTACATCTTGCTACGAATGCTACGAAAGAAAATAATGTAGCTAAAGTGTTTAGCCACGAAAAAAATCATATTTAGCTACAATGTATTTTGTAGCAATAGATGTCTTTTCTTGTAGTGAAAATTGATGTCACAATCAATTTCTAAAGTTGGTATACAATCATGAGGAAGTTTTGTGAGTATAGGATTTTTAGAGTCATCAAAATGATGTCTTGTCATAATAGAAAAGACCAAAGATTTAAGCCAAGTGGTGCCTGTTTTTAGAGCACCACAAAGAAAAATATTAGAAGGTTGTGCTTTGAAATTTTCTTCCACACATAAAATTGATTCTAAAAAGGCTAAAGGGAACCAAAAGCCTTTGTATTGATAGTAATCAAAAGAACTAAAATTTTGAGATACTTCTCTTCTAGGGAGGGATGAAATTATCTCTTTGTATTTCATGTTCATTGACATTTTTTTTCTTTTTTTTATGAAGGGAGGAATTCAAGAAACTTTTAAAAGAATTAATTGATAGGAAAACAACTCCAAATTTTGGTACATATATAAGAAAAAAAATTCCTAACTTTAGAATTATATTTAGAGCATGTTTGGCATTGTTGTTTCAAGGCTAAAAGCATTTATTTTGAAATTTTTTTTATGTGTTTGGCTAATCGGTGATACTTTTTTTTAGATAAAAGTAGAAGCAGTTTTTCTGTTGTTGAAACGAAGTTAAAAAATTTTGTTTCTTAAAAAAAGCAGAAGTAAAAAATTATTTATTACAAGATCAAAATATCTCTGCAATATATAAATATATATATACCATTATATCTCCTATATTTATTTATTTTTGTGATGTGTTTTTTGTATGTTGTGATTTAATTGGTGAAATGATATTTAAAGTTATGTTGATTGATATTTTTAATTATATTTAAATCATCATGTTAATATTATATCAATATTTAATTTATTTTTTTATTCATCTATGTATAATATTGATTGAGAATTTCAATATGTACATTTTAATTTAATTAAAAATTTATAATCGATATTTAAAATAATTTTAATATTAAAAGTGCATTGACACTTGTCCTTTTTCGTAATTTGATTCTCAAAAAAAAAAATTAAAAAAATAGTCAAACACATTCGGCATATCAAAAACACTTTTCGAATTAATTAATCAAACACAAATTATTATTTTTAAAATACTTTTTTGAAAAGCTATTTTTAAAAAGTATTTGTAAAAGTAAGCAATTTTTAGCGGTAATACCAAATAAACTCTTATTCTAATTACAATCAAGAACTTACACTTCTCTATCAACTTTGGAATTATATATATATTTATTTATTCTCATGGAATTTGAGTGGTGGAATTGTTTAGTTTAAATCATGCATATCACTATCATGTCCAACAATGTTACTCTCTCTCTCTCTCTATATATATATATATATATATATATATATATATATATATATATATACTTTAAATCATGATTGAAATAAGATCACCAACATGCATGATCATATTTTCACTTAATTTTTTTTAATTCAAAACTGGTTGGGATTTCTTGTAGTGCTCTTCATGTCATCTTCGATTTGATAACATTACACTAAAAATAATTAATCATGTGTCTAACGATACAGAAAAAATATTCAAGTCAACTATTACCAATTCAATTCTAATAAAAATAAACCGATAGATAATTGAAGAGGGCTAAAAATTTAATGGAGAGGAGTCGAATCTATTTTTTCTATGTTCAAAATTAATATATCAAAAACTGTCACAATTCAAATTTGGGGTCGTAATTAAAGGGGGTTCAAAAAATTAAATGTAGTGCTTGGGATATGAGTTTGGAACCTCAAAGTGAATTTGAACCGCCTAAACCACTAATCAGTATGTAGTCTTGTGTTTAGGAGATTCAAAATATATATATCTACATAAAAATTAAAAAGATACTTTATATATACATTATAATTTTTAACCAAAAAACATTGGGTCCCACCCACCAAGATCCGCCCTTGCATGATGACACCTATCATGGACTAATTCCTCCTAATAAGGCATAAAAAGTTGGGATAAATGTGGAAGTACCGCAAAAGATAACATAATTTTCGAGATTATAATTCCTATCGCTTAGTTGTGAGGTGGAGTCATGGAGAACTCACGAGATCCATATACATTCCTTATCAGACTTAAACTGAAATTTTCATATATTCTTTTCAGACTCATATCCTAATTATTAGTTGAATCACAAACTTTTCTAAATCTTTAGAATTATAGACCATTATGATTTATAGAATCTCTATGATATGAGTTTTATTTTAAATATAAAAAATGAAAAAATATTATATAATATTAGTTGATTTGATTCTCCTAGCCTGAATCAAACCACATAAATAGAAATGGTATTTTACTTAGACTATATAAATGTGAATGTGCACCTATTAAGTGCAATTCAAATTAAAACATAGAGCTAAAAATGGCCTCATCAACAATTCTTTCCAGAAAAATCATTAAGCCTTCTCCCTCCATCCCTTCTTCACATAGACATTACAATCTCTCTTTTAAAGATCAAATAGCTAATACTCTATATTTACCAATTGCTGCCTTGTACTCTAAACCTGAAAATCATACGATAACTCAAATATCCAATATTCTTGAAAATTCCCTTTCAAAAATATTATTCTTTTATTATCCCTTAGCGGGACGAATCAAGGATAATAAGTATGTTGATTGCAGTGATATAGGTGGTGCTGAGTATTTTAATGTCCGCGTCAATTGTCAAATGTCTGAAATACTTACCAATACCTATAATGATGCTATTGAGATAGTATTCCCACAAAATTTGCCTTGGAGTGATTCCTTATCAAAAGAAAGAAGTAGCCTTGTAGTGGTTCAATTGAGCCATTTTGATTGTGGTGGAGTGGCGGTTGGCTTATGTCTATCCCACAAGATTGTTGATGGGCATAGCGGGTTTAAGTTCCTTAGTGATTGGATTTCTATGGCTAGAGATCATGAATTGAATTTCCAACCATCTCCTCAGTTTGATGGAGCTTCCTTCTTCCCACCAATAGATAATCCTCCACCTATGCCTAATGTTGTGACTGACCCACAACGATGTGTGTCAAGAATGTACAATTTCTCATCATCTAGCTTGTTGAAACTGAAGAATATTGTTGTTTCAACAAATTCACAAATACAAAATCCATCTCGCATTGAAGTTGCCACAGCACTTGTTCATAAATGTGGGGTTGATGTGTCAATGGCAAAATCAGGCGTGTGTTTAGACCAACTGTGTTATTCCATGTAATGAATTTACGCCCCCCTATTCCACTCAACACAATGGGAAATGCTACTTGTGTCTTTAGCACAATAGCAATGACAGAAGATAACATAACATTATCAAACTATGTTGGTGAGTTACAAAAGGCTAAACTACAACTTCGACACAAATTGAAAGATATGAACACAAATCAACTAGCCTCACATGCAATCGAAAAAATGAAAGAGACTGTAAACATAGCAAAGCGGGATGTATTTGACATGTATTTTTGCACAAGTGTGTGCACTTTTGGGTCACATAAGATTGATTTTGGATGGGGTACCCCCCTAAGAGTGACTCAAGTGAAACATCCAATGAAAAATGAATTTATCTTCATGGATGATCCAAGTGGAGATGGGATAAATGTACTAATCACTTTGACTGAGGCTGATATGTTACTATTTCAGAGTAACAAAGAGCTTCTACAGTTTGCTTCTCCCGTTGTCCAGTTACTAGAATAAGATAAAAGCCATCTCATCACCAACCCATAATGTGTGTTTGTTTATTTTTTTATTTTTTTTTATGAGTATGTTATAATTGTTCAAGTTGTATTTGTAAAAGCATTTGTTTATTTCAACTTATTTTTGCAATATGTCATATTTTTATGAGTTAATGAATTTTCATTTCGAACAAAAACATATGAATTAATCATATGTTTTTTGAAAATTTAAAACGCCCAATTTTCACATTAATGGGATCCATAATTCATGGATAGCTAGTGAAAGTTTTTACTTAGCTTTTATTTTAATTTAAGTTAATTTTCATTCTTATATCCTAACTATATGATTACAATTACATGAAATTGTTTTTTTCTTGATTGTTATTTGAAATAACGAATTTAAATTTTTTAATGATTAAAAAAATTAAAAAGAAATATATTTATTTTTTTAATTTATTTTTAAAAATATGTAATTTTTCATAAATATTCCTCTTTCTTTAGATCCTTTTAAATTTGCATGCTTCTCCATAACTTAATGTAATTTTTAGAACTCATAAACAATTCTTACACATTTAATACAAACTAACAAACAACGTTAAAAAAACACACATAAGAAAATCTATATTCCACACATAAAACTTTTGTGGGTAATAAATCTTATCTCTTCACATATTATAAAGAAAACAAAATTTATGCAAATTATCACTTATATTTATGTTTTACTTTATGAATTTTCAACATAACATTGGTATATTTACCTGGACATTTAAAGAAAGAATGAAGTGTGATGGTCTGATAAATACAAATCATCACACTATGGTGATGAAATGAAACTATCAATGTTTATTCCTTTACCATTGCCAGTGTAATCTTGAAATGATCCAAAATAAAAAATGATGATCTACTTTGTTGTATTTCTTTTATCATTTCAGTCATTGTATGTTCCTTCTTGATCTTCTTTTTCTTCTTCTTGATCTCTTTCGTCATCTTAATATTTCTTTTGTTGTCCACTTTAATCTTCATTGTTGTAATATCGATATCATCAACGTCGTCGTCATTATCACTGTAGTCGTTGTTGAAATCGTTGTCATATTAACATTTTCAACATCATCCAATAAATAAATAAATTACAAGCAGATATATGTCAACTTTCATTTATATTAATATAATATAGAGCGATATATGTAAAATAAATATAGTTAAATATATTTGTTAACATCTGAAAAGATAAATTTGTGAAATAGTAAGAGTTTATTTACAATTCTATAAACATGAGTTTCTAGTTTTAATTAAGTTAATAATTTTTTTTTCTTTTGAAAATATAATATCTTCAAATTCAAATACTTCTGATCTTTCAATTCAAAATTTTCATCATTATCTGCATGTTAAAAAAATAAGATTAAAAAATTATATATATGAAATATGCAGTAAACAAAAAATCATAAATTATCTGTAAATACATCAGTTTGATTTTGAAACAAAACATAAGATGAAAAAATATTAAACTATTACATGTTTGGCAAAGTTATCGAATATAGATAGTCTTAAAAGTGTTTCTCCTTCTTCAACTACATATATTCATCACATAAATGACTTGATCCTAACTTCATCAATTGACATCTTCCAAAATAAAGTACAATTATTGATAATGTAAACTACATAAAACAGAAGAAAAAGAGGAAATATGCAAAAAAAAATTACCTTTCCGTGAATGGTAAGAATTATTATTGCTTTGAATTTCCTTTATTGAGATGCATTTTTTTTCCTGGAAAAGAAAAGACTATCGTATTTAAATTTAGTGAATTAATACGGTTGAGTTTTTTTGGGGAAGGAAGTTAAGTAAGTGGGTGAGGAATTTTAGGGATAATTATTTGTAGTTGAAGTTTTTTTTAAAAATAAATAAATAGATAATTAGATAGGTTTAGATTTCTTTACAATTTTGTATATAGCTTAAATATGCTTTAGTGTTATTTAAACGGTAAGTTGCAAAATGTATGTTTTATTTTTAGAAAATTGTTTTATATTGTTATTTATTTTTAAAGTTGAATTTAAACATTACGTTCCAATTTTAAAAAGTGGTTTTATATTGTTATTTGTTTTTAAATTTGAATTTAAATGTTAAGTTTCAAAACTGTTTTTTTAAAATGTTTTATATTGTTCTTTGTTTTTAAAATCGAATTTATTATTTAAATTAACTAAAAATATCAGTTTTAAAACTAAAATTTAAGAATCATTGTGGTGATGGCATGTGACGTTTTCTCTCTCCTATTATATATAGATAGATTATTATTATTATTATTATTATTATTATTATTATTATTACTATATTGTTATTATTATTATTATTATTATTATTATTATTAAATTGTACTTCAATTTTAAAATTGTATTTCAGAAAAGGAAAAATTTAAAATTTAAATTTGTTGGCAATTTTCGTGGAAACTGATTCCAACAGTACCCTTTATTTCTTTTTGGTTAATTTAAGATAGATAATTAAAATATTTTTAATTATTTTTTGAATTTTAAAATTGTTAAAATTTTTGTGATGTTGACATGTGTCATTCTAATTCTAATTATTGACATGCGTCATTCTAATTCTAATTATTGACATGTGTCTATATTTATTTATTTAATTTCTGTTTATTAAGTATTTAAAATTCTTCAAAATTCTGAAATTTTTGTGGTATTGACATGTGTCATTTTTTCTTCTCCTTTTATTACCCTTATTTATAAGCCAACAACAATAGGACTAACACTGCAATTGAGGATTGTACACAAAGTTATTTGAGTGGTACTATAAATGTGTACCTTTTTCATTGGGTATTGATTACTTTATCTTTTGTGTGCCTATTTGTTTAACACGTGTATGTTTTTTTTCTAGCAAAACTATGCGTATGCCAAATCATTTACAGTTCTATCTCCCTCCCCTGCAATCTCTCTCCTTCTAGGTGTACTTCCATTTTTCTCTTCTCCTGTTTGCTGTTCTATTTTTTCTCTTTCACTTTACTTTTTTGCTCTCATTGTTTTTCTTTGCTTTTTCATCATCTTCTTCCAGGACTTTAGGTTAAACTTTGTCCTGCTTTGTTGATTTTATGTTCGATTGTTTTGATATTGCTTTCAATTTTTGCTCCTTCATAGTTATGTGGATGTAGGTATGTTGCATGCACAAAATTTCTATTTTGAATCCACTTCTTCTTCATCTCCTATGCCCAGAAGTGTAGACCCGTCTCAATTTTGCATTGATGAGTCATATTATAAGAGAGTACAACAAAAAAATTCTTCTGCCACATACCAACAAAGACCTCAAAATTCAACTGGGTATGAGGTAGATTTCTTGGTCTTTCCTTTTCTTTTTCTTTTTTCATGTATCTATACCATTTTGACAAGTACCAAAATTTTCATTTGTAAACTCTAAATGATAGACTAAACAAAATGGAGCAACTTAGGTAATAGGGATTTACAAATTCAACAACAGAGTATAGATGCAGGCGCCATCTCTTTTCGAAAATCTTTGGATCCAGCCAACCTCCAAGCTGAAGAAACCCTTCAATTCCAGGGTAAAATTGAAAATACTTCATTCTAAAAAGTATCCGCCTTTGAAGGGCTGCAGATCTTGGAAAATTGAAAACTGAGCTTAGTTAGAGAGGCAGAAGATCATTTAGTAAAAGCACTTACAGGTATATATCAATCTCTTACAATATATATTTTTATGTTGTAGTATATTGTTTAGGTTTTACGTCCATTGCTATTTTTCTTTGATCTTTGGATCAAACTTTGAAGAGAACTGGGCATCTAGGTTGAGGAAGGTTTTAGGTTTACTCAAACAACACTAAAAAGGATTATGGGATTAAAGCACTGAAAGAGTTCATGGCTGTAAAAAAAATTTGAATTTATGTCCATTCTTTTCTATATTGAGAAATTAAAATTAAAGGTAAATACTTGTACCAAAAGTAATGTAAGTTGTATTTTATTTGGGCACTCATTAAACAAGTACTACTTGCTAATTGCAAATATTCTTAAGGCTTCTTTCAACATGTTCTATTTGCTACTTAGAGGAGATACACATATGGCAATCTCCGTTCATCATTCTTTGCTATTTACTTAGACTAGGAGCAACTTCCAAAATCTTTGGTATGATAATACTTGCTCTTCTCTGCTTCCAATTTTCAGAATTTTGTTATGGTTTTTGTTTAATATGCTAATCTTGATAATTACTTTTGAATTTAAAAGTTCTTTATTATTTAGTAGGTATATTTTGGAAGCTGATGTTTTATGAGAATAATCTCTTATATGCATGTTATATGTTAAAGGAGAAATTCATGTTTTATGTATTTTTTTACAAGTAATAAAGGCTCTTGAGTTTTATGGTCTTAAACTAAAAATATATAGGATGTGCCAAAATGCCCTTTTGAACTTGTGATCTTTAACATGTCATGTGAAAAGTTAGAAATAAAGAGTTGCTAAAAAAGTAAAGAGACATTCTTTTAAACGTACTAAAAAGAAAAGTGATACAAATAAATTGAAATGAAGGGAGTAAAATATGCTCTATTACCCTCTAAGGATGTTATATTTAAGGTGAATTCAGTTTGTGTTATTAACGTGTGTATATGGTTGTTTTCTGCCTCAATTATCAATACAAAATTTATTACTTTATAAGAAAAAATGTTGTGAATATTGTCTATGTAATACTTACAAAAATAAAATAAAATGTTGTCGATGTGATATCCCACTGGTAAATTGACATTGTTATTCAGTTTAAGCCATTAATCAAATGGTTTTCTACAGTACCAAGTATCTTAATGTAAATATGTTTTTCCTTTCTCTTTCTCTCTTTTAACTAATACTTTTAGAAGATGTGTTGAATTGGAAGGAAAGTAATAAAAAGAAGAGCGTAAAGGTCTCTTTCTCACTATGAAAAATTCTTCAAATGCACCTAAGGATGTTTTCAACTTCAGTAGGAATAAACAAGCGAGGAATTGGTGGAATTGAAGTTACTTGACGGTATTGTGACTATTGTTAGGTGAGCAATGAAATTTTACTTCTTAAAAAATACTATTAGGAATTTTTTAGAGACATTATAGCTTTAATAGTTATCCTTGTATCTTCTCCTTTAGTGCATTTATAAAATACTTGATTCTTTATTCTAGAGAGTAATATAATTCCTTTGTTCTTATATGTAGTTAGAAAATGTTGAAACTTCGAATTACATTTCAAGCACCAAGTTCTGAAATTTTATTGTTCTCCATTTCAATTGATCTTGGAGTTTCACTTCATATGTGGAAGTGGAAATTCGAGAAGACACCAACACACCTCCAAAGAATAAAGAAGGTATCATCGACTGTGAAAAGTCCTACATTTCTGTGTCAGATAAAGGAACATGGCATGTCCCTTGATAACTCATGTAAAGATTTTACAATAATCTTGTTACGCTTATGTGAATTCTCTGACATTAGAGTAATGCACCCGTCATTTCAATTGTTCTCTGGTGATTTCTTGAAACAGGAAAAATGCACAAACAAATTGTTCGTATTACAAGATTTCTGCCGACATTGTTGGAATTTGCTTCCTCTTTTCATGATTTTACAACTGTAAATTCTTGGCCTATAGAATTCTTTTGTCTGTTTTCTATGCATATCTTTTTTAGATTTTAACTATTCCTTAATTAGAAACTGTGAGGCGGCTTTTATTCACACATTCTTCTTTTTCAATTTCAGTTATTGTATGCTCACTAACTAATGTTATTAATTAAACCAATAAAGTTCAGTTGTGATTAGAGGTGAAATTGATATGATACAAAATGGCATTATAAAGATTGTAGAACTGTTTATATTGAGTTTAAGCTCGATTTATTTGTAAATATTATTGAATACGTATAATTTATGGATTGTCAGTGTACTTCTTTCTTGGCACAATGTGGTGGTTGTTGTCATGGATCTTCTATTTCTAAATCCAATTTTATCCATGAATACTTATTTTATGCAGATAAACAAATCATGGAAGATCTGCTATATGGATTAGTAGCTCAAGTGTTTTATATGGTATTATTGTTAGCAGGATTCGAAAAAGAAAGTCGTACCTGCATGTAACGAATATGACATTTTTATTTCATGGATTGGCTGTGAACACAACAAATCATGGAAGATGTTGCATTGGAGGTTAAATAGAAAGTAAGTCAGTATTGTTGTTGGTTCTCTCTTTTTATACATTACTCTGGGTGATCTTTGCTTCTTCTCAATTTGTTCTGTTATACGGGTTAGTAGCTCAAGTGTTATATATATATATATATATATATATGGTATTATTGTTAGCAGAGCTCGAAAAAGAAAGTTGTATATTCATGTAACGAATATGGTATTATTGTTTCATGGATTTGCTGTGACATGCAACAAATCATGGAAGATCTTGCATCAGAGGAACAGAGGGAAAGTAAGTCAATATTGTTGTTGGTTCTCTCTTTCTATACATTATTTTGGGTGGTCTTTGCTTCTTCTCAATTTTTTTCTGTTATACCGATTAGTAGCTCAAGTTAATATATATTAAGGAATTCACAGTTGGCATGAAAAAAGTTCACACCTCAAGGGGCTTGATGTAGATAGTCTACCCATTTTCATATTTGAAGTAATTATACATGAAGCACCTTATCTTAACAGGTACTTGCAGATTATTAACATATTTGGTCATTCATGTTTTTCCTAGCTTGCAGCAAATGTGGATTACTCTTTCCTTCTCTTTCTTTTGTGTTGATATCTCCATTATCCCTTTTTGCTCTCAAATCAATCTGTTGATGGAAAATACTGCACCAACTAAGCGTGTCGAATATTTTTTTATAAGTGTCTTATAAG
Source organism: Solanum verrucosum (assembly GCF_900185275.1). Taxonomy (NCBI): domain Eukaryota; kingdom Viridiplantae; phylum Streptophyta; class Magnoliopsida; order Solanales; family Solanaceae; genus Solanum; species Solanum verrucosum. Next base: position 2,010,524 of record NW_026019984.1, on the reverse strand, counting down.
GTTCATCAGATAAAATAATAGATGCAATAGCATCAGTTGCACTAGCTGGAGTTTAATTATTGGTAGACATTGTTTATGTGGGAATTTATCAAAAGAAGGAATAAAAAGTTGCCTCACATCTCCCGGCATCTTTTTATCTATCCCATCTACTCGATCCTGGTATTTGTAAATCTCACTTATTTTTAGTTATACTTCTTTGGTATTTCTTTTGTTGCGTAATTTTACGTTTACAGTAAAGTAAGCATTTGAAGTTTGTTTTGTATTTGGGAGGCATTGTTGCTATCTCGTTGTCTGCAAACAGATTCTACAAGATATAATCTTCTTGAAAATCCCACTATTGACACCCCAACGCAGCCAACATCATCTTGGTACAGAGATGATTTTTCAATAACATGTTGCACTTATCATCCAAGAACCTCATGTGCTTCCTGAGAAAGGTTTCCTCTTTTATTAACTTAATGTTGCCAATGTGTTCCCTCTGTAAATGTGTACAGACCAAGTCTGCCTTTAAACATCTTTTGTATTTTGTTTGCCAGTTGTCAGTCACCATGTTCGACCAACTCAACCCCAAGACAATTTAAACAAAGGAAAAAGTATACAATCCTCTGACCATTTCTCTAACAAGTAAGCCTGTTCTTTAATTTCCATTACGTGTTCCGTAGGGCATATTGATCGTCCCAATATTGTAAATTTTCCATTATTACTAATTTGACATTGCTAATCTATTTTCTCTAACAACATGTATAATATCCGACTTATCTAAATTTGCCTACTTACATTTTAACTTCAACCTTTAAACATAAGAGAACTGCTTAATTTGTATCTAAAATCTTTTGATTTTGTCATCTTGATATAAATATGCAATTTGTGTAAATAGTGAAGTTGATATCTTAATAGGAGCTTGGCCCAACTATTTTTGATATGTTCCTTTTCAATAATTTACAGGAACGACAAACAGTAATGTCCAGGCATTGAAAAGGAGATATGTGCAAGGAAGGAGTTGAAGAGCTGATGTTTCCAGGACAGATTGCAATTGCTAGAATACTTCTTTTCATTTGAATTTCTTTTGTTTATAACTTACTAGATCATCCCTTTAACCAAATCATTCATAACTTGAATAAGTTGCTTCATTGAAAATTGTGGCTTTTATGGTTGAAATAAGTTCGAACAATACTTTGTTTACCACAGGCTTACTATGTTAGCACGGGCCATGCCTTTCTAGTATATAGATAGATTAATAATGAGGAAAACTTGAACCTTATTTAATTAAGTTGAAGAATTAGATCATAATCTTAATGATGTGCGTTCAGCTTCATCAATTTAAATTGGGATAGGAGAATCAAATCATTTCTATAGACACTCGTATATATGAAATTAAAAAAGCTCAAGAAGAGAGTATTTATCTTATTGATTTCGTGTATATGTATATGTAGAAATTCTTGGTGGGACTCAAAATGTGACTACTCTTCCTTTTCTAAGCCAAAAGTAGTAAATTTTGGAGCTTTATTCACAATAAATTTAGTGATTGAAAGTTTTGTAATGCTAGTCCTTCTAACTATTTTTCATTTTGTTTTCTTCTTCTTCTTTTTTCGTTTTGAATGAATTTTTTTTTAATTTCATGTATGATTAATAACTGAATAGTCAAATTAAACTGAAATGAAATTGATAACAATCAAATCAATAAATGTATATTCTATTCGGTTTTGTTTGATTTTAATAATTTAGAAACCGACTAAATTAATTTGATTTTGACCAATAATCGACCCAAAACACCCCTACCCACCATTATCAACTACCACACACAACCACCCTCCTTAACGACAACCGCCATCACTTCCAATCATTGTAATCCGTCATCATCACTTCTAATCACTGTACAATCATTATTGATAATCACCATCATCAATTACCAGAACATATTGCAACCATTATCACATTCATTACCACCATTAATTATCACTATCATTTTTCGTCACTATCAACTATCACCATCACAGACTCACCATAATTTTTTTATAATATTTTGTTAATATAGTATTACATTAAATATATTTTATATTTATTAATTTTCAAAAAAAAAAATTCTTTTTATTTTCTCCCTCTCATAGTTGTTGGATCTCCAATTCCCAATTTAAAAAATTTTCCTTGATTTACTCTTCATCTGTGAACCGTCAACCAATTTATCACTCCCCATAATGCTACCTGAAAAAAATTTCTTCTCATTTTTTGGTGATTTTGTGGAATGGTATCAATCATTCATTCCTTTTGGCAGTTTTCTCAATTGGGTATGTATAAAAACCCTTAAAATCTTAATCTTTGTAATCAGATAAGTGTTATAGATCATGGGTTGGTGTTGTTTTCTGCTACAAATTTTGCAAACTTTTTTCAAGAAATTGTGATTTTTTTGTGTTCTAGAGGTACCCATTTGATGCTAGTGTCAGAGCTAGGATTTTTTTTTAGTCTATGAGGTCTGTTACAAATTTTGCAAATTTTTTTCAAGAAATTGTGAATTTGTTGTGTTCTAGAGGTACCCATTTGATGCCAGTGCCGGAGCTAGGATTTTTTTTTAGTCTATGAGGTCTGTTACAAATTTTGCAAATTTTTTTCAAGAAATTGTGAATTTGTTGTGTTCTAGAGGTACCCATTTGATGCCAGTGCCGGAGCTAGGATTTTTTTTATGAGTTCTGTAGTATAATCCTTTTTTGCTTACTGGGTTTTCTGGATAAATTATTTTATACACATTAGGCGTTTGGCTATGAAAATTGTGAGCATTTGAAGAAAAGTAGTTTTTGTTTTCAAAGCGAAAAATGATATTTGAAAATTGGAGTTGTGTTTCGTTATGAATGCGAATTGGATTTGTTTTAGAATTTGTGTGATTAATTTGGAGTGGAAACAGTTTTTTGGTGTTTTTTAACTTCCGGAAAAATGATATGGTCAAATGTGTTTTCCGGAGTTGGAACTCAGGAACAAAGAAAAAAACTCATGGCCAAATGTTCCTAAATAATATTTTTAATACAAATACGGGTTTGAGAGAAGGCATTGGCAGTGCTAGAATTTTCAGTAAGTGGTTCAAAATATGATGAAGAAAACTCAGGAAGAAGCCGAATGGGGTTCAACATTTACTATATATGCATAAAAAGTAATTTTAACCATGTATAAACAATGTACTTTCCACTGAAGGGGATTCGGATGAACCCCTGGGTCCGGTTGCTTCTTTGTCTATGTCTGTGTATTGGTGAATGCATGTCATTTTAGTTTAGTTCGTGTCATATTTGAAGGTTAAAAGTTAAAATTTACGCGATGATTGAAGAAAAATCAAATCTTGATTAATTTGGTGACGTCTCATTGTGGAATTACTAGGATAATAGTTATGGCTTGAAAGGTTGCAAACTCTTTAGGTTCAAATTTCTGATTGTTGTTTACTTGTTTTAGTGATATGGATTACCTTCCTGTTGAGGTCGTTGGGAATATCCTCTCTCACCTCGGAGCAGCGAGGGATGTGATTGTAGCATCTGCAACGTGTAGAAAGTGGCGGGAGGCTTGTCAGAAACACCTCCATACACTTTCATTCAATTCTCATGATTGGCCACTCTATCGAGACCTAAGTACTAGTAGGCTGGAGATACTGATTACTCAGACATTGTTTCAGACAACACATTTACAAGGTTTATCGATATTGATGGATGATGTTGATGAGTTCTCAGCTTCCACTGTAGTTGCTTGGCTCATGTATACAAGAGAATCGTTGCAATGGTTGTTTTACAATGTCCGTACTAATCCAAATATCAACATTCTTGATATATGTGGGCGACAGAAGTTGGAAATGTTGGTGCTTGCTCATAATTCTGTATCAGGGGTTGAACCAAATTATCAGAGGTTCCTCTGTTTAAAATCGCTTTCTTTAAGTTACGTTAGTATTTCAGCATTGGATCTTAATTTGTTACTGACAGCATGTCCAAAGATTGAAATTTTAGCCCTTGTGAATCCCGAGATTGCAATGTCAGATGCACAGGTAACTGTTGAGCTGAACAGCACTACACTAAAGAGTATCTACATTGAAGCGATAAGTTTGGACAAGTTTATATTGGAGGCTGACAGCCTTGAGAATCTGCACTTAAAAGACTGTGCACTTGAGCTTTTTGAGCTCGTCGGTAAAGGAACTTTGAAGTATTTCAAGATTGATGATGTTAGTATTATACATCTTGATGTTGGTGAGTCTGTTGATAATCTTGAAACCGTTGATGTTAGTAATTTCACCATAAATTGGTCCAAGTTCTATCAGATGATTTCGAAATCATCTACAATGACAAGTCTCAGGTTATGGGACGTTGTGTTTGATGAAGAGGATGAGATTGTGGATGTCGAAACAATTGCACTTTGCTTCCCACAATTAAACCATCTTGCAGTTAGTTATGATTTACGAGACGACTTACGAGAAGGAATTCTCCACTATGGTTTACAAGGATTATCTCTGTTAGAGAATGTCAATGTGTTGGAGCTGGGATCAACGGTAATTAATGACGTCTTTACTCAATGGGTTACTGGTCTACTGCAAAGATGCCCTAATCTCACTAAATTAGTTATTCATGGAGTGATTTCCGAGACTAAAACACCTGAAGAGTGTCAAATGTTAGCCAACTTTACCTCATCTATTGTCCAGCTGATTAGGCGATACGTACACGTAGATGTTCAGTTTGAATTTGAGTAGCTCAGAGACAAACATTAATGTGGTATATTGGGCTCAATCAACAATATCAGAGGCAGGTAGAAAAGGTATTTAATTGACCTTGAAGCTTTTGCTTCCTCTTGTACTTCGATTATTGCGCTATTTTGTTGTAGTTACTGTTCCTTTGTTTTTCCTGAATGCTTTTTATGCTTTCTATAGTATTTTTCCATGATTTCTTCACTTTATTTTTTTTCGATCTGCTTTGTTATGCTTTTCTTTAAGTTGAGGGTTTATCGGAAAGTCTCTTTACCTCCTAAGGTAGGACCGTAGGGGTAAGGTATGCGTACACCCTATTCTCCCCAGACCCCCCCCCCCCCTTGTGGGATTACACTGGGTATGTTGTTGTTGTTGTTGATTTTTAATGAAATGGTGCAGATTATGGAATGGTTTCCTAGTAATGTTTCGAAGTAGATAGCTTAGCATCCATCGTGAAGATCATCCTTTCCACTGGATTAACCTTTTGTAAACCTCTTTGCATACTTGCTATTGCTATAATACTGACGATTCAAATTTGACAAATGACATGATAACTTCCTCTTGATTACTGTCAGTCACTCGTAACAACTTGATGAAATGCACACCTAAGGGTGTGGTCATTAATGAGGTGGGTTGAGAACAGTGAGGTCTCAAGTTCAAATTCCAACGGAGGCAAAAACACTAGGTGATTTCTGCCCATCTGTCCTAGCCTTTGTGGATAGAGTTACCTGGTATTTGTTACTGGTGGAAAGTGGCAGGTACCCCGTGGAGTTAGTCGAGGTGTGCACAAGCTGGCCGAGACACTGCGGTTGTCAAAAAAAACATATTGAAGAAATGCATTGTCTAGTAGATTCCATTATTCACTCAGTACGAAATAACATTTCTCTTGGTTCTTTAAATTGAGTTTTTGTTGATGGAAAAGTAAGAAATTGAAAAGGAAAATAGAAATAGATGGGAAATAGCTGCCTAAACGAAGTTTTGTTTGGTATCTTGTCTTCTCAGTTTTGTGGAGTTTGAATTTGTAATGTACATACACGTTCTATATCCTTGAGTGAAATCACGCTTTGATATATATTTACTACAACTCTTTTCTTGAGCGAGTGATCTCGATCTCAAATTGAAACTCTTATTTCTTTAACAGGAGACTTAAAACCCACTGTGGATAAAGGAGATGGACTAGCATGCTATGATGTGTCAAATTTCCAAATGTCGTCTCCTTAAGTTGGCAATTTCATGATCCAACAGTTCGTGTCACAAAAGTATGAAGTCTACCACGCCATGTCCTTTTTCTTTTCATTTTAGTATGGTCAAAGTTAATCACCTAATGAAATTGATGACTTAGATTGTTCTGTGTTTTTTTCGACTAGAAGACTGGAATGGCTGCCAGGTCTTAGTTCATCTTTTTACTAACTTGTATGTTAGAAGAGCTGTCAACCAAAATGCATTGAAAGAAATGAGAACCACTGCATTTTGTAACAAAGATTACTCTCATTTGCTTTATCTACAAATGGATCTAAGCATGTTGATAGGACTTACATCTCTTGTATCTTCGTCCATCCGACTGTGGAGGTGGAATGAATGTCATAGACTCGTAGTAATGTTTGCAACAAGCAGTTTTGATCATTGTTGTCTTTGAAAGATTTCTTTCACTTAGAAGTTCTTGTTTCCTTTTTTATGTTTCCATCTCATCAAGAACAAAGTTCCTTAGCATCCTTGTTCAGTCTCTGTTTATATGTTATGACGATTTGTTGATTGTGTACGGATACTTGTATATCTTGGTGGACTCTCCTCTACACGACCATTCCTTTGACCAACGTCATTTCTAGTTCCAGAAAATGATGACTCTAGTTTTATCGCACTTTAGTATCTGATGTGCTGAATTTTGAGACTATCTTCTATGTTTTCCATTGAAATTGCAGCTATGTTTACCCCAGGAACCCATGTTACTGCTGCCTCTTTTTCATCGTTTATTCAGCCAAGTGTCTATCGGAAACAATCTATCAACCTTCTCAAGGTAGGGGTAAGGTATGTGACTCTGCATACGCTCTACCCTCCCCAGACCCCACCTGTGAGATTACACTGAGTTTGTTGTTGTTGTATCTAGTGTTTAAATTGGAATGCTCTATGTTTTTGTGTATCTTTCTCTTCCCCTCTCTCACATACACACCGAGAAACAACGTCTTTCTCTCTCTTTGAATTGAGACCTAAACCTTTGGTGAAGCATCTTGATTCTTTGATATGTCAAATGTACACTAGTTATGTTTTTGGGCTCTTAAGCAATGGTGTTGGAGTTAATTGACACATAGCAGCCCTCAGCTACGTTGTTCAGACTCTCCAAAGAATGTAGTCGGGTGTGTGTCGGATCCTTCAAAATTAATGCATTTTTGAGGATCTGACACGGGTACGACAACATTTTCGTAGCAATATAGGCCCCTCAGTCTTTTGTCTCAGAGCTCAGAAGTTGTGCTGGAACTCATCAAACCAAATTACAGAATGATCTGTTTTATGGTTCTGTTGAATAGAACAACTTAGTATTTGGACATCATATCTTTCTATCAAAAAGTCCAAGGGACTAAACTGTTCTCCAATTTGAACAGATACGAGCTAACTTGTTTGGGATTGAGACGTAGTTATTATACAGATACGACCATATGGTCTGAGCACATATTCAAAATTATAAGACATTCTACAGCATAGTGTATCTTTGTCATGTTGTGACTCAATGCATGAATTCATTGTTGGTTAACAATAGGTCTAGTTGAGCTCAACTATCAGTATCAGTTATAATGCCTTTTTTTTAATTCATGGTTTTTACCTCCTTCGTTGAGAGCTATAATGCCTTTTTTTTTAATTCTAGAAGGGGAACTTTAGTGTAACTGGTAAAGTTGTTGTCATGTGACCATGAGGTCATGGGTCGATGTAGTGGAAATTAAACAACCTTTTTCAGAGATGTAGAGTAAGACTATGTATAATAGACCCTTGTGGTCTGACTCTTTCTCGAATCCCACGCATAGGAGTTTAGTGTATCGGACTGTCGTTTTTTCTTTACATAGTATATAGTTAACTAATCAGTTAATGCAGTTGTTAATGTAGTTGTGGCTGGAGAATAGTAGTTAGATTTACTTTGACATTCATTATTTCCAAATTAAGGATATTCAATAACAAGTTGAAGTTTCAATATCAATACTAAATATTTAATCTGATAATATTATCACTTGTATAATTAAAAAAAATAAAATTTGTGGTTCTGATGATGAGTTTTGATCTCTTTGTTTTTCAAGTTTGTTTTGTTCTACTTATAAAAAAAAATGTTCTATTCAAAATAGTTTTGTTTATGTATATGTGGTATGAATAATGTTAGCTTGCTAAATATTAAAAATTTAAAATATGGTGACAAACATTTTTTTTTAAAAAAAAAAACTAGAAGCTTTGCTTCCTTCTCATTTTTTTTAAAAAATAATGGTTCAATGACTTATAATATATAGTCAATCATTCAGTCTATCAGTTAAATAGAGAATATGTTATTTATATTTAATTTGTTGAGGTATCAATTTCTGATAATTACACAAATTAAGTTCTTTCTAAGGAAAACTTTAGGATAAAAGTCGCACTGATTTAACTAAAAGATATGATTAAATAAATGTGTTATGTATATTTTGTTTTTTGTAATATTTAAAGACACATAAAAACATATAAATTAGTGATAATTGGAGTTGGTTCGGAGCTAAGTTATTCATGTATTAAATCTAGTATAAATAGTGTCATATTTGGTAGCATTTTTTCGCTATGTATAAAATTCAACACACCTAATTATATGATGTTCGGTTACAATTTAGAAACTCGCATAATTAATACATGTATAAGTTTTGGAGGAAATATGTGTATGATTTTACACGCGATAAAAGATGGAATAACTAATAACAAATAAATTATCTTGTAATTAACATCTCTACATTACTAATATTTGTATAATTCTAACTAGCTATCAAACGATCAATAGAAAATTATTTGGTTGGAGATGTTAGTAGATGTTTGGTTCGTTAGACTCAAAATATAATATAATATAAAATATGTTATAGTTTGAATTGGATAAATAAGAATAAAAAATTAATTTCCAATTTCAATTTTATATTTCTTAAACAAAAACCTTAGGAGAAAAGCTTTGAGAGTGGTAAATGTGTCATTTTATTGTCTTATTATATTATACACTAGGGTGTACAAAACCGAATCGAAAACTGAATTAAACCGCAAATCGAGTCAAGCCAAAAAAAAAAAAACCCGACTAGTGGTTTGGTTTTGAAAAAAATAACCCGACTATATTTGGGTTGGTTTGGTTTTAACTAAAAAAAACCAACCCGAATTTATATATATAATTTTAAAATTTTATTTTATACATAAAAATATTTACTTTGATATAATTTTTAAATATTTCTTATACTTTTCCATAGTTTTTATCTTTTAATATATTATTTCAAGTTTGAAACTTAGAATTATGAATGGGTCAATAAAGATTATAGTCCACAGATGTTAGTAATTATAATAAAGCTTAAATCAAAATCAAATTAATACTAATGCAAAAAGAAAATCAACTCAACAGTAAGAATGACAATAATATTGAATATTTGTTCTTTAGTTTTACATTGGTTTAGACAATTAAAATACATAATCTAATTTTAATTTTCTTTAATATTTAGTCATGTAACTAAAACTTCTTAAACTTAATTTTAGCATGACTTAGTACTTTTAAATTATGATCATTTTCATTATGACTTGTTAATTTGCAATATTTGTTTTACGCGATTTCATTATTATTATTTTTGTTGGATATTTTAGTGTCATTAATCATATCATATTGTGTTATATTTTTAAGAAACATCTTAGATAGTTGTATTTTGGTAGGACTAAAGAAATATTTGAAGTACAAGTAAATTATATGCTTGTATGAATACTTTACCGGAAAAACCCGAAAAAACCCGAGGTTGAAAAACCCGAGTTTTATTGGTTTGGTTTGGTTTATAAATTTAAAAATCCGACACAAATGGTTTGGTTTGATATTTGAAAAACCCGAACCAACCCGGCCATGTACACCCCTATTATACACCTATAAAATGCGACCTTTCCCATAATTCCACGTAAAAATGGAATGCTTCGTGCACAAAATCATCGTTTTAACTATAAATAACCTCAAAAAAAATAAAAAAAAATCAAGCAATGCCCCTTAGTCATACTGAGAGGAACTTTTAGGAGTTGCCTCATAATTTTGATTAGTTTAGGAGATTAATTAGTTTACTAATTAGTAAAACCCCATATATATGCATGAACCATGGCTTGCAAATCTTAAAACCCATAATTAATTTGTATTGAGATTTTCTTTTTCAAGTGTTAGAATGATTTGTTCAAAGAGTAAAAGAAAAATCACTCAAAAATTGCAAGTACCATTTTTGGTGTATTATTTGGAATATTCTGACCATTAAACTATAGTACAAAATTTTGAATGAGTATTGAGTAATATTTGAAAATGTTGAATTAGTTTAAGAGTCAAGAATACAATCATGTATATAGATTATTTATTTCTAATCAAATTTATTATTTATTTCTTCTAATCAATGTATATAGACTATGTCTGACCTATAATTTACAGGGTTAAGCATTTTTTTTAAAATGCAAATTTTTGGTGGACATATCTATTGAAACATCGCTGAAAATATGAGATTTTTTATGAATTACAATAGAGGAGTTATGATATCAACTATTGATCTTCCGTTAGAATAAAATGTATACACCACCCTTCATTCTCAAAATATTATTTTTTTTCAAATTTTACGTGAATATGAAATGTTTTACGTATCGAAATAAAAAGTTATTAGCACTCAATTACATGCATACCTAATCCATTGGTAACAAGTTCTCTCCTTTTTATGGTCCCAATAACCTTTTGTATGGCCAATGATTGGAAGGAATTATTGGTAGGGGAATACTAGCTACAAAGGTGGTTGATGATAAAAGCATTATAATTTTTTTGTATATTCCAATTTCCAACTAAATGAACTTTATCATATATATATGGGTCCATTTGTAGATTATAATTATTTTTACAGTCTGAATTTTTTTTATGTGCAGAATGTTAAGCCATTATCTAGTGTTTACACAAAATTTACCTTCAACCATGAGAAACAAAATTCTCTAAACCACTTTCTTAATCACAGATTTTGATTACGAGTTTTGGATATGGTAAAAATTTTGGCAGAGAGTGCTTTCCTCCGAACGGGGTCCTTGCGTCGCTAATTCAGAATAATCAGGTTCCAAATGTGGATATGTAACGACCCGTTTCCGTCGTTATAGGAAAGTCAGCGGGGGAAAATTTGGGGTCGAATTTTTTTTCCATAGTATTTGAATTTTTCCAACCTTGTCCAAATTTGGACGAAATCGTAGTCTTTTAAGTGTAGAGAAATCTGGTAACAATCGGGTGGATCTCTTATGGTTTTGATTACATGAGTGGTTAAATAACTCGATAAAGAATCCATACGACTTTACGGAATTGAATTTGGGAGAGTAGAACTCTTGGAATCGATCTTAGCGTAAAGGGTATTTTTTGATCGTCGTGGTTTAGAGGTGTGATGTGAAATGGGATTTTGAAATTCTTTTAATTAGCTCTATGGTTTCGTTTGGATTGCTTTGGCGGGATAGTTGCCACTCTAGCGTGGCCGTCGCACAGGATGATGGTCGTTGTGGCGGGTACGACAAGACTCAAAATCGTAGACGAAAGACGAATAGCTAAATGTTACGCGGAAGCCGCTGGGGTGGAGGTTCTGGTCGATTTGTCAGGGCCGTTACAGCGGGGTGAGGGCCGCTGCAGTGGGACCAATGCGACTTAAAGTCATAAATAAACCCCTAAACGACCTTATTTGGCACTTTTCAACTTTTAGAGCACGACCCCCAGGCGACTCTTACTCATTTTTCACCATTCTTGAGGCTAAAAAGGTAAGCTTTTCACTCCATGAATCCGTTTTTCGATTCATAGAACGTAATAGAATGGGTGAATATTGATGGGGGAAGGTTTTGTTATAGATTCTATGGTGGAAACAACCCTAAAATGGATAATTAAGATCATGGGTATGATCTAGGGTTCATAGAATTGTTAGTAATTCGGGTAATTAGTGATTGTTTATTGATTTTCGTATTATATTGATTGTTGTAGACCAAGAACAAGCGAAACGGATCCAGAAAGGGAAGGATCAAGTTTCTTAGGGTTTCAAGCTTGTTTCAAGGTAGGTGATGGTTGTGATTCTATGATTGTGTGATGTATGCTTGTTCTTGCTTCATTATGATACGTGTATGTATATGAATGTTGCAATGTTGATCACACTTGCTGTAACTGAGACAATGAATGATGATTGCTATGAAATCATGACTTAAATGTATGATCTTGATGATATACTTGTGATTGTGATTGTGATGTGTGAATAGGATCGGTTGCCACGTTCCGGCATAACTAACTTAGATCGGTTGCCACGTTTCGGCATAAAAATGGGATCAGTTGCCATGTTCCTATATAAATATGGGATCGATTGTCATGTTCTAGCATGCTCATTGTTTGCGTTTGGGTTCCATGAGAGAACCAATGATTTGATATAAAATGTGAAGTTGGTCGTTGTTCGTAAATGTTGATAATATTGTATACGTTGATATATATGCATGTGATTATAATGTTGTTTGACTTGTTTATGTTGCACTAGTGGGATAGCCGTGTGATCCTACTAGTACACTGTAGTTGTGTACTGATTCTGCACTTGCTCTTATTTTTGTTGAGTACAGTGCATCTTCAAGCGGCTACTTACAGACCTCGCTTAGAAGATCAGTGATCGTCGCTTCGAATTCAAAGGTGAGCCAATTCTTCCAGGCTGTCATGAAATTCTCTTTCGTCTATGTCCACCATTTCCAGACCTAGACAGTTGTTTTAGTTATTAGTACATTAGTTAGACGTTGCATTCCTTCTTGTTTAGACTTGGTTCATTGTTAGATGTTTTGATACATTGACTTTCAGGTTCTAGGTTATTTCTTCCGCATTGTTAGTTATTATTGTTAGACTTTTGTTAGAGTTTATGGCAACTCTATTTTTATTTCCTTAGTGTTTGATTTATATGCCTTAGTTCTGGTTTAGTTGTTTGGTTTGAGTCATAGTAGATGTTCTCCCACCGGAGTGTTAGTGTGGGTGCCAATCACGACAGTCTAAAATCTCTCTCGTAAATCATTACGTTTATATTAGTTTTATATTTAAACTATGCCTTTTTTACTTAATCTTTGAAACCTAAGAATGATTTTTTTATATAGGAAGCATTTTTTCTTTTTATGACACTTGATTAAGTTTAATCAAAGCTCCAAAATAAATACCGAACATTGAGCAAGATACAAAGAGAAAATGAAGAGTTATAAGTAACACCAATAAGACTAGTGATGAGATTAATAAGATCTATCAACTCTTAACAAGAGAATGTACACAAATTCGAACTTTAGGAATGAAAATGCTTATCATTTTATGCGGCATGAATTCAGATTAATTAATCATAATCTCAAAACAAAGTGAGTAACATTATTTGACATAATAGAGGCAAGCATCATACCTCTTGTTGCCCAAAAAAGGAACCCTAATTAATTATCATTATCAATAATACTAAATGGTAAAGTCCACTTAACCAAATTTCTAATTAAGGGAAAAGAATCTTGAGTTTTAGGTGATGACAAGGTTTAGATGTTGACATGTCAACAAAACAGATAAATACCAAACAAATCCATTTCAACTAGTTTAATTAATTTTAGAACACAATTAGTTGAGTGCCTTTTCCATTTAAACAAGTTTTGGTTTAATAATTAGCTAAAACCAAAATTGTAAATTCTCAATCCATTTTGTAGGGAAGTATAGGCTAACAAATTTATTATCCATCGAGTTATAAAATTTACTTTTTATCTTTTTTATTATAAATAAATTTGTTAAAAGAAAATTAGATAAAGTAAAATTCATAACTCGATGGATAATAGATTTATTCCTTCACCCTTCCTTACAAAATGAATTGAAAATTTATAATTCATCACTCGATAAATATTAATTTGTTTCAAGATCTACAAACAAAAGAAATTCCTAAATATTCATATGAATGAATAGATAACAATTTTGTAGTTGATGTGATATGTTTAAACAATACTATATCTCGATTTCAAATAAATCAACTATAATAAATTCTCACCGATCATATTTCTCCATTACCTAAACTAACATTTAAATCAAGGGAACAACTATCTACCTTTTTTCTCCAACTTTAATCTTATCATATAATATAATAATTTATGATGAAAGAGAACTTTGGCTCATCTCTTATATTTTATTCAAAAATATTTTATGTAAAACAGAATTTGTTGTATAGAAAATATTTTTTTATTTGTTTATTTTGTTTTGTATGGCTAGTACCTGCAAATCATTGAAAAAGTGACCAATAAGAAAACACAGGCGGTTATTAGAGAGAGTTTGTGGAGTCACTTGTTCTAGTGGTACCATTTTATTTTATTTTTTATCGATATTCATTTTGAAATTTAATTAATTTAAATTTATATTAAAATTTTATAACGGGTTCGGGCTAATGACCCCACGGCCACACCCATTTTCTTGTATATTTTTTTTTATTTGATTTGTTTTCAATTGTTATATAAACAAAAATATCATTATTTTATTTTAATTTATGTAATATTATTTGAATGTGTGTTAATTTTGAAAACTTTTAAACTAAAGTAGTTGATTCTTAATATTTATAGGATTATAAATTGTCCTATTAAGAGAAAATAAAAATAAAAATTATAATGTGGGAATTGTGCCTCAAATTGGGATTTGGGAGTACTCATTTGGGATAATAGTATTTTTCATCTATTAAATATCACCATATAAATTGAAATATATAGACTGAGAAAATCAATACCTCCATTAAAACAAAATAATCATTAGAATTTTTTACTTTATCGAGTCATAGAAGCGGTTATTTATATCATGCCTCTTGACAATATTAAAGAATTACTATTTTTTGACTTAAAACTATGTCGAAGGGCTTTTCTCACAAATTTTTTGATTGAATTAATGAAAAAAATTATATTCGGTGGGTATTCCCACTATTTCAATAGTTTCAGTGAGCTGATTCGATGAAACTGAGATGAAAAAAATCATATTTTATTATATAAATTTCTTATTGATTCATAATGAAATAACTTTATTCTTAATAGTATAAAATATTGAAATTTTCAAATCTTCCAAAAGGGCTAGGAGCACTAAAGCTTCACACGGGTCTTACTTCTTTTTTTCCAACTTGAAAGGGGAAAATGTTTTTGTGTATAGAATCGTCCTCTTTTTAAAGGTGATTTTCTTAGATAAAGACCCATATGAAAGAAAGATCAAAAAGTGTATTTGTCATACCTACAACAAGAGATATACAATTAGAAGAGAAAAAAAAACACAAATTCTTTGGACCCCTCTTGCTGGTGTGCTTCTATTTTTATAGATATTTTTTTAAAAAAAAAATAGAAAAAAAGCTATATATATTGACTATAAAGATTTGATCTTTTTAGCTTCTTTCTACTATTTATTAGTCTCTTTGCTTCTGAAGAAAAGTTGGTTTTTATTCAAGAAGATCCTTAAACTTAGGTAAAACATGGAGTAAGTTTTCTTGTTATATTTTTGGATTGATTTCTCGTATGATCACTAACTAACCGTTATTATTTCAAAAAGTTACGTTTCTTCTTGATTTTCATCTTTTTCCAACAACAAAAAAAAAACTTTTAAAGACAAGTGAATTAAGATCAATCAAAAAAAATTGAGAAGAAATTTTTTTACAAATTTTGCTATTAATCAAAATGATGATTTTTTCGGTAAACAATTACTATATTATCTTGAAACAAATTGGGTATTTTTTTCAAACTAATGGATTTTTTCTTAATTATTTTTTTTTATAGGTAAGAATTAAGATCTGAAAATTAGTTGGTATTTGCATGGAGAGTCAAAGAATTGGAGATACAACAAGTACTTTGTCAATTGATCACAACATGCCTTATAATACAAGCTTCATGTATCATTCCACACTAAAGTACATATAAATTCTTTCTTTTTTTCAATATTTATTTATGAGGATTTTAATTAATTTTTACCATTTTTATGTTTTTTGACAATTTGTGATTTTTTTGGTGTTGTATAGTAGTGATCAAGAACCACCAACTTTTGATTTTGGAGAATTGGAAGAAGCTATTGTTTTACAAGGAGTTAAGATGAGCAATGATGATTCTGTTAAATCATGTATGCTCTTTTTTCTTCTCTTCTTTTTCTAACGTCAGTGATTGAGTTAGAATTTTCAATAAGAAAAAATCAATAAACTTTTCACCAAATTGTATTGGGATAAATTATTATTTTTTATTGCCTCTAACTCCATCTATATTCATTTGATATATATAGTATAATTTTTTAATAAAATTATTTAGGATGAACCCCTTTTATCCCTAACTCTATTAGTGTTCATGGGGTATGGTATATATAGTATATTTTGTCGAGGAGGTTCGGATAAATCATTTTTACCCCTAACTCTGACTATGTCCATGTTGATAGGGTATGTTGATTTTTTCATCGAAGAGGTTCAGATAAATTCTTTTTTTTCTCCCAACTCCATCTATGCTTCTAGAGGTATATGTACCGATTTTTCGTCAAAAATATTTGGATAAACTCGTTTTGTCCCTAACTTTCTCCATGTTTATAGAGATATATAATTTTTCAATAAAATATTTTAATAAACCCCTTTTTCCCCCCCTTGGTCCTTTTTTTTTTAGAGGGGGTTAGGGGTAGGGGTTAGGGAGAAAGTGTGTTTGAAAATGTCAACAAAATAGAGAGGCTTATTTCCATTTCTTAAACATCAATCATTTCATAAGGTGTGTTTTGTTACTTAAATTAAAATGTCAATAGTCTAAGTACAAGATTAATAATTTACATTAAATTTAGGAATATTTTCAATATTTTTTTTTAATTTTGTTTTGATTTTTGTGTGTGATGTGTACAGCTTTATATGGAGCAGGCATAAACAGACCTGCAGCAACTCTGGAGATGTTCCCTTCTTGGCCTACTAAATTGCATCACACCCCAAGAGTACTATTTCCCTATTTTTATTAAAAGTTTTAAATATTTATCTGTCTTGACTTAACTGGTAAATTTATTGTTACGTGATCAGAAAATTATGATTTAAGTAGTTCGCTCCTTTAAGTTTGATCATATTGAAAGCTTAGTGCACTGTACTATCTTTTAAAAAAACATCTACTCATGAAAGGAAATTTTGAAACTTCTCTTTGTGATCAAATGATCAAACCTGTGTGGTGTTTTTGTGCTTTCAAGTTGATTTTGGTTTAAGTTAATAATTGTACTCTTGAAATGAATTTTCTAACCTAATTTAAGATATATTTTTTCCCACTTTAAGAAAAGTCTTCTAGTTCAATTCAAAGCATCGTGAAGAAAAATATGATATTTTAAAGATAGTTTTGTTGAGTAAACACATATGATTAATTTCTAAGTACGAGTTTGTTTTCAAGCTAATTGAATGTCTATTTGTTGCTAGTTCTGTTGCACTTACTATTATGTTACTACTTACTCTCGTTATATGTGTGACAGTATGAATAGACGAGTTATATATCCTGAAACTAAAAGTATAGATATTTTTGAAATTGTCAATGCATAAAACTTAAAGCGCGTATTTGCATATAGGGAAGCTCAAAATCAATAGGAGGAGAACAAAGTAGTGATTCAGATTCAGCACTAAACACTACTATTTCTAGTAGAGGTGAAGCAAATGTGGAACTAGAAACACCTCCAAAATCCAACAATGAAAAGGTTTGTTCTTTTTTTTTTCCTTTTATTTATCATCGTCTATATGTTGTTTCGAACGATCAAAAAATATTATTAAATATGTGACGATCCTCTAAAAGATATGAATTTAATATTTTTTGAAGGGTCTATTATCTATTTATGTTGCTCGGAGAATTCAAAAATATTGTTAATTAAATATATGATGGATTCTAAAAAAATATATGTATTTTTAAAAGATCCGATGCAACTATGACAATATTTTGAAGGGTTTATCATTTATGTGTTATTCATACTATTCAAAAATACTATCGAATGTGTGATAAATCCTCCCAAGACATATATTTTGAAAGTTTCAATGCAGTTGCAATAATATTTTTAGAGAATCGATCATCATGCCCCAAAACCCAAAATCCCAATAACTGCCAAGAAAATAAGCCAAAGGGCATAGTTTTTATGACATTTTATTGATTCTTTCTGATTTATATTCTGACAAGAAATGAGGGGAGAAGAGCATTTTTATCGTAATCTAAGTTGTGCAGATTCTTCATTTTTAATATTATATTTATGTTAGATTTTTTTAAAATATATTATTTTTAAAAAAAATTAGCTATGTACCTGTTGCATTTTTTGAAAAATTCAAACAACACAATCCAGGAGAATAATGGATTTGGTCGTGTTAATATAATCATATATATTATATTATAGATTTTCCTCCTTTTAATTTGTTTCATTGACTTGATAAAAAATAAATTATAATTTTAAATTAAAGACATATGGAATATATTGAAATTATTTTTAATTTGATCATTGACTCTTGATCAGCAAAAAAAAAAAACCTAAAATTGAAATTGAGGGAGTACAAAATATTTTTTCTCTTTCAATTTATATATTTGATTCCTTTTTAGTTTTATTTTGTTTTTAAAAGAAATTTGATGTTTTTTCATATTTAATTATTCCGTAACTCTACATTTCCTATCATATTTAAAATTGCAAGATCTGAAAAATATTTAATATTTTATCCTATATATTTTAAGTTTAAGATCACAAATTTAAAAAAGTCAATCGTCGGAACAAGAAAATATTGCCTACAGTCTGAACAGTATTTGAATAATTACAAATTTAATTTTAGTCAAAAATCAAAAAAGTCTTCCAAAAGATATGCCATTTTTGACACGTTATACCTCTAAAATATTATAAAAATAAAAATAAAAAATTCAAAATGTACACAATTATATGCATTATTTTTTTTAAAATAAAATATTTGCATACAATTTACATATTTATTTTATTTTATTGCAGAGGAAGGGTGTTGGTTCAACTTCAGATAGGGTGACTGATGCTAAGGTGGTGCCACATAATTAATTTATAATTTTGCAGGATTTTTTTAGTAAATTTTAATTTTAAATTTATAAAAAAATATTTGTTAATGTTGTTTACTGCAGACTTTGAGACGTTTAGCACAAAATAGAGAAGCAGCAAAAAAAAGCAGACTAAGAAAAAAGGTAAAAACATACTCCCTCCGTCCCTATTTACTTGTCCATATTTCATTTTTTAGTTGTCCCTATTTAGTTGTCTATTTTGACAAATCAAGAAAGGACAACAAATTTTTTCCTATTATACCCTTATTTACACTTCTTGAAAATTGTAAAAGTATATGTTGTTTCCCTCCAATTTATTTCACTTGAATTCAAATAAGTGGTTGTAATTTTGAAGTGAAAGTTGTCATAAGGGTAAAATTGTAATTTCACTGTGCTAATCATTGTTGCCTTAATCTGTGTGTCATTTCTAAAGTGGACAACTAAAAAGGGACGGAGGGAGTATATTCTAATAACACTATTCTCGATGTAGTCTTATAAGCAGAGTCTGAAAAAATTAAGATATACACAGATAACTATATTTTGTAATAGCACGTTATTATAATAATTACTTACTTTTTTCATTTGGTCGCGGATCTATTGAAAATAGTCTCTTTATTGATAAAGAGGTTGTATCCAATGAACTCTCGACCAATTGAAAAATATTTTTTTATAAAAAAAGAGTTGATAATTATAATTAATATCATTATAAAATATGATTATTATAGAAAATTCTGACAATATGTATATGTTTTTCGTATTTTACATAATTAATAATTTATTTATTTATTACAGGCTTATGTACAACAACTAGAAACTAGTAGGATAAGACTTGCTCAACTAGAACAAGAACTTCAAAGGGCTAGATCTCAGGTTTAATTTAATTTATCTTCAAAAATGACTTTTGTCGTATCAAATATTTTCTGAATTTAAGTGGATTTTAATTAATTATTATTTTTTATTTTTTTTGTTGATTGGTTTATGTCAAGCAGGGGATTTTCATGGGAGGTGGTGCTACTGGTCCCAATATCAGCTCTGGTAAAGTTTTAATTATTTTTTTTTAGTTATAATTAGTTTTATTTATTTATAAATGGTAAAAAAAATTGGAATATAGTATGTATCATTATATATTTTAATTAAAATCAACAACATATTCGGTATAGTTTTATAAATTGAGATTTGAAGAGTGTGGAGTGTATGCAGACTTTACTCCTATTTTTATGAAGTAGAAAAACTGTTTCCAATGGCTCCTCGATTAAAAAAATTATATATATAAGATAAAGTATTTTGCAGTTTTGAAAAAATGGCAGCACGAAAAATCTGAATTTTCAGAACTGTAAATTTCAGTCAAAATTACAGCCATTTTTTCAGGTCAAAGCTTGTAATTCTTGGTTTTTGAATTTGGACACAAGAAAAAAGTAACCATTTTTGACTAAAGAAAATTTACTATATTCTTTTTGTCATCCTTTGTGCTCTAAATGACAATATCTCTTCTAGTTTTTAGTTTTTTATTTCTCGTCTATATTTATATTAAAATTAAATTGTTTTATACTTACGTTGTGTAGGAGCTATTCAAATAAAACATTTTCTGTTAAAGATTTTTTCATATTCAAAATCAAAATCAAATCCTTTTATTAAGAGAAGCACAATCAGTGACGGAGCCAGAATTTTGATCGAGTGTCAAAATATAAAGAAACAAAATTGCATAGAAGCCAAGGAGTGTCAAATATATATATACATCAAAAAAAATATTTATATCTGGCTACACAGCGTAATTTTCCAACGAAGAGGTGTTGGTCGCCACTCCTCGAGTTTATGTTGCTCCGCCATTGAGCACAATACATTTGTTGCATCATATCAGTCAAAATAGCTTTTCTATTCCATAAATGTACGATTAAGGGTCTACATATACTTCACCCTCACCAATTCATACTGATCAGTATGTTGTTATTATTATTATACATATATTTTCTTAATGAAATTTTTAATTTCGCTATTGATATATCAGGTGCGTCGATGTTTGACATGGAATATTCAAAATGGTTAGATGATGATCAGAGACAAATGTGTGAGCTACGTACAGCATTGCAAGCACATTTAGGAGATGGTGAACTTAGAATAATTGTTGATGCTTATATTACTCATTATGATCATATTTTTTTACTCAAAGGAGTTGCTGCCAAATCCGATCTCTTTCACCTCCTCACTGGTATTTGGGCATCTCCTGCCGAGCGCGGGTTCCTTTGGCTTGGCGGTTTTAGGCCCTCTGACCTTATCAAGGTAAATATTTTATACTATCAGTATAATTTAATTTGCTATTAGAGATGTTAAATGAGCATATTGAACTAATTTGATGGATTAATATACGTTATTATAATAATGACGATGGGATGAAATAGGTTTAAAAAGTGAATTATAATTTAATCCGTGAAAATCTTACTAAGATTTAATATTTTGTTTGTTTTTCTAATATACAATTTTTTGGTACCTGATAAAATTATTTTATTTCTTTATTATGATTATATATCAAATTAAAAAAATATAAATTTTGTCAAAATTTCTCATGAGTTATCAATTTGGGCAACATATCGTTCCAATTTTTAATGAGTTAGTTGAGTTAATAAATAGGTAAATCAATTATCAATCAAAACTTGGACAAATTGGCGGATGTGTTTTTATGAACTAATTTTGTCATCCTAGTTAAAGGTTTATGTATTGACAATTAAAATAATATATTATATACAATCAGATCACTTAAAAAATAATTAATTACATATAAATTTTTGTGACAAATATTATTTAGTAACTTAGTGAAAATAACTAACTATACATATATTGCTCAAACTCCCTAAAAAATTTCTCTACAAGCTAAGTTTTTGAGAATCTGGCATGAAGATAACATCATTTTTTATAGAATCCAAACAATATAAAACCTTTATTTGCATCGTTGATCTGATAATACAAAAATTATTTATATTGACGATATATAGTGATCATCTCAGATGTTGATTGCACAATTGGACCCTTTAACACAACAACAAATTGTTGGAATTTATAGTCTCCAACAATCATCACAACAGGCTGAAGAAGCACTTTCACAAGGCTTAGAACAATTAAAACAATCTTTAATTGAAATTATAGCCACTGGTTCTGTCAATGATGGCATGCATCATATGGCTATTGCATTGGGAAAACTTGCCAATCTCGAAAGCTTTGTTTATCAGGTAAAATTTTCTTAATCATAGATCTTGAATTTAAGCTTAAAAATTAAAAAAAATCTTGCAAAGAGCATTTTTGCGTTTAATAGACCTTATACAATGTGAGTCGGGATAGTGGCGGATATAGCCATTATTCAGCCTTGTAGTTGGAAACGTAAGTCATTGTCATAGATTAAAGTTCCACATATAAAACTTTACGATAATTTCATGAAGTTTCACGTCTGAAATTTAGATTTTCATGGTGATGACCTTTTTTTTAAATATAAAAGGGCTTAAAAGTGGCTATTTATGAATTTTATTTTTAATTTGAATTAGTCCAAATGTAAACTTGTCCCTAAGGCATTAGTCTAGACTGGTATAAGAGCGCAGTGTGTAATGTATTAATTAGATGAACATAATATTGTTATATCTTGACCTATAAAAATCTGATATTTAAGTGAAGATCTTGACCTATAAAAGTCTGATATTTAAGTGAAGATAGATGGAGAAGCGAATTCATTATGCATTCATATAGACTTGTTGTAGCCTCTTGTGTAAAGCAAGTGGTTATTTTAGGTATAGACTTTTTTTTATGAAATAATAACCATCTACAACTAATGAAAGGCAATTTTCTTATAGAAACCTAGGCTTTTGACTCTTTTTATCACCTTTGTCTCCCACTATCTTCTAAAGGATATAATTAAATAGATTGTTTTCAACGGATCTTTGGCTATACTATTAAGAATTTTTTTTATAATTATGCTATATGTGTTAGCTGATTGCACATGTATATGATATATATATATTTTTATTATTGCTCACTAGTATATGTATCAGATACTTTTTTCATCAAGGCTTATGCTGATAAAACTATTACATGTTTTTACATCTATTAGATTCTTTAAACTTAAGATCTTATGATTCATCATTCACTTTATTAACGACTAGGTCAGAGCCTTGATTATTGCAAGACATTTTTTTCTCTTCTCATCTTTTTGTTATAGATATCATCACTTTAAAATCTTTGCACTTTACTTCTTTCATACTATGGCGAAAGATTCCAAAAAGTATAGTTATGTCATAGCTTTTCTCACTTTTTAACCCTTAAAGAAATGGGATTTTATTTGAAAAAAAGGAGAATCTAAACTACCCTTTTTAATCATGCATCTATGATTGAAATAAATTAAGGATAAGATGTATATATATTTCATATACAATATGTTCAATATACAGACTTTATTTCTGCCTTGTGTGAAGTAAGGATTATTTTTGATAAATTTTTTACTCAAGAAATCATTTTCAAAAACATATTTGACAAATCCTTTTGAAAATGACATTTACTTGGTATAAAATCTATTTGATTGTTGTGAAAGCAAATGTTATATATTTCCACTAAGGGTGCTTAATCAAATTCCTAATACATAGGTCCCCACTCTAGCAATAATTGGTAATTTAATGCTTTTAAAGATGCTTTTCCCTTACATTATGGCTTTGTTGTTTTGTTATTACTTTGTGTTTTTTTTCATAAAATTTAAAGAGGATACCCCTAAGTGTGACTTCCTATTCATAAAATGCACCAAAAAGGTTTATATATATATATATATATAAATCTCGAGAAGCATAAAACGACAGATAATTTGAGACGAAGACAGTAATTTTATTAATCATTGATTAGCTCAAATTCGATTTTCAAAACATAGTGAGCAAATAATGGAAGAGTATATATATGGTATAGTTTTTAAATTACATTATTATTATCTAGGTCCACTTTAAATTATAATTCATTTGAAATATTATAAATTTTGTTTTAATCGGATATATGTTCCTATCTGAAAATGATGCCTGTTCAAATAAATACCCTTGCAAGAGCTATCAACAAAATTAAATAATCATCACTTTAACATATTAGTCCAAACCATTGAAAGAAAACATTATTACTACTAACCAAATAATTGGAATAATCCAAATATATTTTATGACAAGACACAGCTTAAGAGGGATCCAAAATTTCAACTATGTTGAAAATTTTAATTAATTACATTTAGGTCCCTCTTGTCTACCATTTAGTGGTCCATCTTCAACTAATTACTTTTAATTTGATTAGGATGTTTCTACTAATTATATATAATTCACAAATAGGTACTATTTTTTAGTTTTGTAATTGAAAAATAGTTATTGATGTGATATGTAAACACCAGGATATTATTATGGAATTTCCTCGCTATTATCATATAGTTTTAAATTCTATAAAATTTCATAATAATAATTATTTTTTAAAGACAAAGCCGAAAAATGGTCTTAGGTTTGTGTCTAAGAAAAAGTCATTTGCTATCCTAGAAATTAGGTTTTTTTAAAACTTTTTTTAGGGGGTTTATGTGAATTTCAATTTGCAGGCTGATAATTTGAGGCAGCAAACGATACACCAATTGCACAGAATATTGACAATTAGACAAGCAGCAAGGTGTTTCATGATGATTGGTGAATATTATGGTCGATTAAGAGCCTTAAGTTCCCTATGGGCATCACGTCCTAGAGAGTAAGTTCGACTAATTCAAATTCATATTTAAATTTAAAAAAATAGGGAGTAAAATGTTTTTTATTAAATGTTATTTCATTTTCAAGGATTAAATTCAAGATTGATTTTAATATTCAGTGTTTGGTTTTATTTTGAGGCCTGATTAATCGAAAATCGATTTAAGGAGTGCTATTTTGGAGGTAAAGCGCTTTCTATCAAAAGTGACTTGACTCTTAAAGCTTGAACTTAAGACCTTAAAATTTGGTGTTTGATTCCCCTTTGAGGTCTGACTAATTGGAATTCAGTTCGAGGAATCCCACATTAAAAGTAAAGCATTTTTTATCAAAAGCGGCTCGATTACTTAGGCTCCAACCCGAAATATGTAATTATTAAAGATGATGGGATACTTACCTTCTCACCGTAAGTTCACTAAACATGAAACTAAGAAAAAATAAAATAAAGCTTTTAAAATATACTATCCCTTCAGTTTCAAGTTATGTAAATCTATTTGACTGGAAATAAAATTTAAGAAAGAAAAAAAAACCTCTTCTAAACTTTGTGATGGATCTTAAATATATCATAATATTTATCTGGCTTTGTATAATGACTTTTAACCATTTTTTTTGTTTTCTAGGACTATGATGGCAGATGACAACTGTTGTCAAACAACAAGTGAGCTGCAAATGATACAAGCATCACAACACCATTTCTCAAATATGAGATGATAATTATTCATTCTTGATATCTCTATAATATATATTAATTAATATTACTCTTTTTCTTGTAAATGTATAAATCAATTTTATTGTGCATGAGGGAGCTTTATCATTAGGGTAGTTAAATAACGTTTAAATAGAAACGACAAAAAAATGTTAGATATAGTATATTGCTCAGACTCTATTAAAAAATTATTGTTCTTATCAGATCCTCCAAATGTTGTATATTATTGGGTGTCAAAACAAAATTCCAAATTGATAGCTGAAAAGAAAACGAAGATATATATATATATATATATATATATATATATATATATAAGGTGTAGATTAATTCCTAAGAGCTTAAAGTTGTTTTAATTTAACTCAATAATTTATATCAAATTCGAAGTGGATTGAATAATGAAGCAAGATCCTTTTGAAAAAGATCATGTGAGTTCAACTCAAAGAAAATAATATCATGTCACGTTAAAAGTGTTTTTAAGTTGTTCTAACTCAATAATCCGATATACACGATAATATTTTTAAAATATTCGACCAATATGTAAATATGGTGAGAATATTATATTTTTTTAGGACCTTCTTTATTGGGAATTAAAAAAAAAATAGGAGACAAAGGGTGTGGGTTGTTTTGGCAGCGGGTTGATAAAAGATTGAAGACAAATTAAATATAGGTTGATTAATTGCTCTTTCTTTTTTTTTCTTTTTAATTAATTATGTGAAGTTGTTGAGGAGATTATTTCTTTAAAAAAAATCACAAAGGACAACTTAGAAATATGAAGACAAGTTGGATTTGCATTAATTCATTGTCTTTTTGCAAATGAAAAAAATAATCATATATATATATATATATAAATAATGTAATTGGTTTTTCCCTCTTGGTGTGCATGAAGAGGTAATCAATGTTCCATATTTTAATATAGAGACTAGAGAGAGACGTACAACTACTTCATTGGCTCTTCAATGCATAATATAAAAGTCAAATTTTATTAATGCAATTTATTTACGACGAAAGAGATTTAGATGAACCCTTTTACGCCCTTAGGTGAGATCTGATTAATTTATTCACGCTAAAAAAAATTCAATTAATCCAATTAATGAAGGAGAACAATTGTATTAATTTTTGAACCTGATTAATTCATTCGCATCAGAAATTTTTTAATTGAAAGATAAGTATTTTCTATCAGAGACGACATACTCCATATTTACCGAGTCTGAACCAAAAGGATTACTTGTTTTCACAGAGGAAATATAATGATCCGACCCGACCCGACCCATTGATTGTAACTTGGGCTAATTTAAGGCCCAATGATTTCAATTACCAAAAGACAAATGGTAAAGCCCAACTTGGCCGCCCGGCCCAAAGTTTGTACACACTAATGTATTGCTACTAACAAATTTTTGTGTTTCATCACATTAATAATAGGAAAAATTACTTAACTACACTCTTTTACTTACCTTAATATCCATTTATCCCTACTTATTTCAAAATTTTCAAAAATCCCTTATTTACCTATGTATCCTGCATGTATCCCGTGCACAACGTTATGTATCCCGCTATGTGGAATGCATCAAACGCTATGTATCCCGCATGTATCCCGTGCACAACGCTATGTATCAAACTATGGGAATGTATCCCGTGCACAACGCTATGTATCCCGTGCACAACGCTATGTATCCCGCTATGTGGAATGTATCAAACCTAATGTATCCCGTGCACAACACTATGTATCCCACAAACATCATTTTTAAGAGATTTTTGGTAAATAGAAAACTAGAAAGGATAAGATGTTATTTAGTACTTATAATACGTGGTTCCTATAATTTATACTTAATAATATTTGGAAAGTAACTTACAAATAAAATACAAAAATAACTTTCAAATTATCGAGGTCGGAATGAAATTCTAGTTAAGTCTTTGTTGGTTTTTTGGAACTAACTGACAAGCGTTTAATTTCTTTAATCGAATGAAATTCATAGAAACCGCATCAATCCTTGTTGAAAAGTATATGAAGAACAAATTCGTCATTTTTTTGTATTTCCGTTTTTCTGTTAGATATACATGTAGAACATGTAAAATATCTATAAAAAAATTAAACGTATAAAAAGTATTGTTTTCCCCTGTAAATTAAAGATATATAATTAAATATTCATGTTATAATCGTTTTCATTTTTCGAAGCAACTTAATTGATCACTAACTACACAGTATCACCAGTAAATATAGGGAAATGCAAATGTGTAGTGTTACATTATATGGCTCAAGAAAAGAAATAAGGACATATCAATTTAATGGAAAAAAAAAAACTAAAAGAAAATGCAATCAAGTGAAATTTGATGATAAGTTTATTTATTTATTTTTTGATAGGGTGTAATTAAGAGTTACTCGATATCTTCATTGGTACAAGCGTATCGAGTAACTTAAGTTACATCATATTTTTTTGACTCTACTATTTAAAAACAATAACATATTCAGTGTAAATCTCAAGTGGTGTTTGAGGGAAAGGAAGGTAATATGTAAGTACGTAGAACCTATTTTTATCTGTGTGGGGTAGAGAGGCTATTTCTGATAGATCTCTAACTCAAAAGAGAAATTATTCGAAGCAGAGTTACATAAAAAGAAAAAATGACAGCAAACTATTAAGATACAAAAGCAAATGAAGTAACATATAGTAAAATACATTAAACAAGAAACTACGTGATTAAAATTTAACGATCTAAATTTATTCAAACTTTATAATGGGCTCCATCATAGTATGAAAAAAAAATTCTAACTTCTTTCTTTTTTTTTTCTCATAAAGAAGATGTCCACATATACTTTTGTTTAACATTTTTGTTTATATATCATGTGTCTCTATATCTAACATAGAAAGAAAAAAAAAGGAACACGTTATATATAGTTTAACCACAAGAACTCTAGCTAGGAAATAAGTGAACCCTACAAACTCCCTACATAAAAACAACAAAAAAATCCAAACATAGAAACCCCACAAGACCAAAAAATTCATGTACCATCATGGATTGCTATACACTGGTGAAACTGTTTCATTCTTAATCAGAGGTTTTGGGTTCGAATCATAGGTATGGAGAAAATCTTGTAGGGAGCATCACCCCAGAATAAGCCCTGCAGTGCGCGATTCGAATTTAATCGGAACTCTAATACAGGCTTCAGACACCGGGTGGAAAACAAAAAAAACTCATGTTGAATAATTGAAAAGTGTTAGACGTGTATTACAATTCACCACTCATTGGTCAAAAAATGCCACCTATCATTTGAATTTTTATAAATTCGGCATTTCTTATAAACAATATGCATGCACTTCCAAAATGAAAGAAAATCAAGAAATCTCTCATAAACAAGTTGAATACTATCAATTTCAAGATTCTATTAAGAACAAGTTTGAATCTTTGTCAATGGTGGATGATGGAGGGAAAATAGGCGATTTATTCGACTCCACGAATAAAAAAAATCAAAAAGTACTATCATATGATAAACAAGGTGAATATCAATATCAAGGTTCTATCAAGAAATTTAGATCTTTGTCAATGGTGGATGATGAAGATAAAAGAGGCGATTTACTCGTTGAATCGGAGAAATTAGGGTTATCGGGGCGTGAGAAGTTGAAGAGGCATTGGAGAGAAGTTGGAGGTAGAGTTTGTGTGCCAGATAGATGGGGACATGAGGGTTCTTTGAGGGAATGGATGGATTGTTCTTCTTTTGATAATATACTAGCTCCGAAGGGACTAAAATCAGCTCGTGAAGCCTTGATGTCTCAAGGAAAACGAGCACGTTCAAGTTCAACTTCAAGAATGCTCGAAATCAGAAGTAGATAGTCATGGAAGATCATAATTAGGAAGAAAAAAGATGTCTCAAGGAAATGAGCACGTTCAAGTTCAACTTCAAGAATATTCGAAATCAGAAGTAGATACTCATGATAAAATTGAGTATGAGGTGTAGGCTGAGAATATTGATGTTGAGTTAGTAAAGTCATAAATTAAGATATTTCAGAATAAATGCTTGTTTAGGAGCTTTTAGATCTTAGTTTGAATTATTATTATAATTGTTGGAGTTTATTGCTTAAATTTTGGAGAATTTGTATCAATCATGGCTTATTTTCCAATAAAAACAAACTAGAATTTAGTAATCAATTTATTACTAAGCTTCTTAATTTATGCATTCATTTGTATAATTATGTATATAATCACTAATTAAGTATTCTTTTACAATATATTGAGGAAGATACACCTAGATACATGTTTAATATACAAGACATACTAAAATAGAGAGAGGCGAGCGATATGGGAGGGAGGCGAGCAAGATAGTCATGTATCCCATATACATTCGAATCACAACAGATACATACAAACCAGATACATAGGAGAGTGGCGAGTGAGATGGGAGGGCGGAGAACGAGATTTGTCTATTATCCTAGATATATACATGTGAATCCAATTGGATATAGTGTATCTAGAACAAATTATACCTAATTTTGACTCCATGTATCTCGAGATATATGCATTTGTATGTATCTAGTGTAATTCGCATGTATCTGAGATGCCAGATACATAGGAGAGCGGTAAGCGAGATGGGAAGGAGGCGAGCGAGATTTGTCAATATATCCCAGATACATGTGAATCCACTTGGATATAGTGTATCTAGAACAAATTACACCTAATTTTGACTTCATGTATGCCAAGATACATGTAAACGAACGTATCTAGATGCATCAAAATCTAATAAGATTTGTAATATTGCAAACTAGAGTATATCTAGTTAAGTGTAAGAGTGCATAAAAGAGATTTCATTACAATTTTTTTGGGGGGAGGTTAGGGTAACTTTCCGTCCAATACTTAATTAGTATCCATTTTGGGACCTAATTAACTTGAATTTGTGTTAGAAAGTTTTATGTTGACGGATAAATCACTCTCTATCAGAAGCGACTTCATTATTGTCTTTCTTATGATTTCAAATTTACCATTGGAGAGGTATAACTCCATCTTTTGGAAAAATATCTAACATTACTATAAGATGTCCATATACACATACTTTTTTTTTTGTTTATAATCATGTGTCTCAATATATAACATACAAAAAGAACACACATCATATATACTTCAACCACACAAACTCTACTAACTTTACCTAACACATAGAAGAAAAATACCAAAACATATACTCCAAGAAAAATTTTGGAGAACAATCAAGAAAGTGTCAAAAATTGAATGTCTTAGCGTGTATAACAATTCACCACCTATTGGTCATGTATACAATTTAAGCCCCCTTTATTATAAATTCATTCAAGACTCTCATCTATACTAAACCATATTGTATACACAATGAAAGAAAATCAAGAACTTTCTCCTAAACAAGTTGAATATCAATATCAAGATTCCATCAAGAACATTAGATCTTTGTCAATTATGGATGATGAAGATAAAATAGACAATTTTTTCAACTCCACGACGATGAAAGTAAATCAAGAATACTTTCATAAACAAGGTGAATGTCAACATCAAGATTCTATCAAGAACTTTGAATCATTGTCTATGGTGGATGATGGAGATAAAACAAACGATTTTTTCATCGAATCGAAGAAGTTAGGGTTACTAGGGAGTGAGAAATTGAAGAGGCATTGGAGAGAAGTTGAAGGTAGGGTTTTTGTGCCAGATAGATGGGAACATGAGGGTTCTTTGAGGGAATGGATGGATTGTTCTTCTTTTGATAAAATACTAGCTCCGGAGGGACTAAAATCAGCTCGTGAAGCCTTGATGTCTCAAGAAAAACGAGTGTGTTCAAGTTCAGGTTCAACTTCAAGAATGTTCGAGGTCAGAAGTAGATAGTCATGAGAGAAAAAGAAAAGAAAGATGTCGGAAGGAAAATGAGTGTGTTTAAGTTCAGCTTCAACTTCAAGAAAGCTCGAAATCTTGTAGCATGAGAATATTGATTTTCATCAGTTAGTAAGATCATAAATTAGGATATTTCAAGAATAAAATCCTTATCAAGGAGCTTTTAGATCTTAGTTTGAAACTTTCTTCTGTTTGGTGAAGTTAATTGTTAAAATTTTGGCAAATTTGTATCAATCATGCCTTAATTTGAAATAAAACTAGTGATGCATAATGCATTAGACACACTCTGAGATAAAACTTCAAAGGATTGCATTAGAAGTTTGGGGGCAAAATATGTTTTTAGATTTTCTTGTTTGATTGTATTCCTCCATGTTATCACTGTTTTGATCTTCGGTATTCATTTTAGAATCCGACTAATTCAAATTCATACACAAGTAATTTATTTTAGAAGTAAAACAATGTCTATCAAAAATGACTCTATTCTCAAATCTGAATCTTTAATTAAAGGTAAAGAAATACTAACCGCCCCATCACCATCTTAATAAGAGATTCCAAGTTCAAATAGCATTTGTAGTTACTTTACTATTATAACAATACTACCAAAAATAAATTATAACCAAATTAAAAACATACTCAATATAATCCCACCCGTGGAGTCTGGGGAAGGTAATGTATAAGCAAACCTTACCCCTGCCTTTGGAGGTAGAGAGGTGGTTTCCAATAGACCCTCGACTCAAGTAAAAGCACTACAGAGCCGTTCAAAAAACAAAACCAACGAGTGTGAAGAAGCCAACACAAAATGCTAAAGAATGCATACTTAAAAAGGTACGATCATTACAACAAAATAATACCATAATCGAAGGGCAAAAACATCATCTCAAAATTCGTATGTTCAAATACTTTCATATAAAATGCAAGAAAGTATTTCTTTTTGGCACAATAACGATTATTTTCCTGTCATCCCAGTGTCAAACACAAGCCAATATGACATAAATTTCAAGTTGGTATCATATTTCATTCAATGAATTTCCTTCAAAACTACAGCAAATATATAAAAGAAAGCCAGAAATGGCGAATTAGCAAAACGATTATTGAAAAATCGATAACAAGTACTTCTGTCTCGGCTCAATTAAACTTCATTATTGTAAATTTATTCATCAACAGGCCGCTGTCCAAGAACTGAAATATCCTCGTAACGCTTCTGTATTTGAGTATAAAAGCTCCAAGTTAGAAATGAATGATATCAAAAGATTAAAATGAGTTGCACTATGTTGCTCGGACTCTTCAAAAATGTCAATGAGTGCATGTTGGATCCCCCAAACGTAATGCATTTTTGAAGGAGCCAGCATGAGAGTGGCAACAATTTTGGACTCGGGTAACATAGGTTGCTACTGAGAATTAAACATGAACATGGAACCAGCAATATCAAGAATATAACAGTAAAATGTGTCTAGCATTTCTAAAAGCTATTCATATCAAATAAGCTGCAAAGATAATTATGAGCCTATTCAATAAATATCACATAAGAGAGCCTATTCAATGAAATGTCATAATCTTCAGGTAGGAAAAAATAAACAACGGATAGTTGAGGTGAGCTTTGATAAACGTTTGGTGATGGTTCATGTAGGAAATTCTCGCACCTGGTTGTTCAGGTATGAAACTCGAAAAAACATGATACTTTAGGTGTGTTTTTTTACCCTTCGCTCAAATTTATATTTGATATTACCTAATACCAATAACCAAATGATGGATAAATGCAATCCTAAATTTAAATCAGTACTAGTGTCCTAATCTAGGTAACCAAACAACCCCTCATAGTTCAATTTGGTTTACTATTGTAATGTTTTTTTCAGAACCAATGGTCACTCTTCACTTTTCCGGAGGCAAGGTTGAATCGATATTTTGACTTTTAGGTCATAGTTTTGTTCATCAGTTTTCCACTATATTAAGAGTTCTTTATGTAGAGGCATAATGCAGTTACTGACTGATTACACTGAAGCAAAAAGAAACAGACATTCAACGACTTCTTAAGCAAAAGTTTTGCCTGCTTAGGAAATACATCATGACTTTCCTATTGTTTCCTACCGGTCTGCTTCTTGCTGATATACTTGTACACATCATTTATCATTTCAGCCACAACGTAACTCAAGAAGATTTCACACTACAGGGACGTCTCAAGCCTTGATTTGAAAAAAGATGACTTTGACCAAGTCAAATATAATTAAGGGAACTTGGGTGTGTCTATAATTAGTATTAATTAGATTAAAATTTCGAACTTTCTTAAAGAGAACCTATCATCACTTCTAAATTTCAAATCTCAAATTTGAATTTTATCGCCTCCGTCCTTCCTCTTCTTCTTCCTTCTATTTTTTTTCTTCTTCTTCCTTCCCCCTTTCCATTTTTTTCTTCTTTTTTCTCTTTTATCATTTTCTTCATCTTCTACATCGTCACCATCACCTTTTTCTTCTCATTCTACGGGTTATTTTTGCTTTGGTTGTGAAGATTTGAGGAGAAAATTTTATGAGGGGAAATTCAAGTTATGAAAGGAGATTGTGCAGAAAATTCAACAAATTAAGAAATTTTTGCAACAACTATCTCTGAAATTTGCTGCAACTCAACAAACATTGAGTTGTTGCAACAACTAACACAATTGAAGTTGTTGGATTTTATGGCAGAAAGTAGAGGATGTAAAGTGAGGCAGAGGAGGAAGCGAAAGCAGAGGAGGAGGAAACTGAAACATTGGAGCAGGGGTGCACATTCCAACAGAGCCGACATTAGGTTTAACTCGGCACATCTGCCTAAACCTAGAAAAGCAAGGTTACTCAGTACTTGCACCGGTAGCCGTAGCAGATAGAAAGTACGAAATGGAAGAGTATATCTGCTTACAAGATTGTCAGGACATCAGATTTATGCAAGAAGGTGAAGCAAGCTGGAATATAGGGAAAGGAGAGACAAATCAGAAAAAAGGTAAAGAAGAAATCAGGTGAATCATGAATGAAACTTGTAAAAGCTGATAAATATAGATAACATAAAGGTGTAAGAAGAAAAACACCAACGGGGAGGGGAATGGAGAAGAAGAGAGGGAGGGTAGGAAAAGAAAGAAAGTAGTGACAAGAGGAAAAAATCAAAGGGCAAAATAAAAAATGAAACAGAATAACAGAAATGGTAAAGAATGTGGAGATGTTTAAACAATTACAAGACAATAGAAATGAGGAGCTGAATGCTAGAAGAACAAGAAGAATGGAAATAGAAGGTAGGAGCCAAGAGTTTTGGTAAAAAGGAATAAAAGAATCAGGTCTGGAGGATAAAGAAGAACAACCGGGGGAGAGGAAGAGGGGAAGAAGAATACTTTAGCAAGAAGAGTAACAAGACATAAATATGTAGAATATAAAAAATAAATGATTCTCAATGGAGGTTATGCATTCTTACAGGGTGGGTACATGGATAGAGATCAAGAAGGGATGAAGTTTATTTTCCAAATCCAAAGTTGGAAATGGCAAGAGAATCTATTCCACGTGTGCATAAAATCATCTAACGTCTTTCAACACCACTAAGATCTAAACCCTAGTTCATTTCACTTCATCGACTATTAGGCCACACCCTTGATTTGACATACACTATATAGATTGTATTTTTTTATAGGATAAGCATTAAAGATCATGTTAGTGTATGCATGTAGATTTGATCCGATGCCAAACACCAAAAGCATGTAAGGCTGTGTGATAAACATTTTTGTCACATAGGTGGTCTTGTAATGTGGGTAAACATTTTTGTCACATAGGATAGAGGGATTAGAACACTTGAGCAACCTTAATCACCTCAGAGGAGGTAAAAGAACCCAATTCAAATTGTGCAAATTTAGGTAACAGACACCTATGGTAGGACCATCTTCCACATTCAGCTGAAAAGGGAACTAGTCCATTTAAGGCACTTAGCCATACATCATTCAAACTTCAGACATAATCCCAATAGCAGTCTACAACACTACTCCCCCAAAAGAACTTAATGTTGGTCCCTTGAAATTCTTAATCATCTACAGAATCTCATGATATTTGCAATTTCATTAAGACAGAGGTTTAAAATACCATCAACGAATACTAAGGCTATTGTTTTTGGAAAACCCCATTCATCACAACCATTGTCCTTCGTTTCACAAACTCTAGTCAATGAAAAAGATGCATCATAACAACAATAGAGGACCCTAAAGCACAACATATTTCAAATAAATAGGAAAGATCATGTGAAGAAATGGTCATTCCCTAGACATATATGCAAGTTAGCAACCTTATAAGACATCCCAACTGCAACCTAATTAAAACAGTTCTCGTAACTGAAAAAATGAACCCTATAGCTACCTGGGGCAGAGCTAGGGGCCGCAACAGGGCTCATCTTAAGCCTCTTCACCAAAATAATTACAACGAATATACAAGGTTAAATTTCTTTTTATGTATACATATTTATATGTTGTATCTCCTTAACTTCTCGGTGTGCTCATAAAAACAATCTAGATACATAAAATGCATGCCAAAAATGGAAACTTTTGCACAATCAGTCTTTTAGAGAATTCAAACATACCCCAACATTGTTCTTCTCCCAGAGCGTTTTAACCCCATAATCCACCGCCTGCAACAACAACAACAACACAACAAAGCAAGAAAAACATCAAAATGGATCACACCCATCTGCTATATTGCTCTAAACTCTTCAAAAATATCAACGGGTACATATCCTATACTCCAAAAATATTGCATTTTAAAGAATCCCACGTAGATGCAGTACAACAACAACACAACATGCAAGAAAAACATCAAAATGGGTCACACCCATCTGCTATATTGCTCCAAACTCTTCAAATATATCAACAGGTGCATGTTGGATACCCAAAAAAGCATTATTTTTGAAGAATCCAACACGGGTGCGATTACAATTTTGAAGAGTCCGAGCAACATAACCCATCTTTTATCAATCAAATCCATTAAACTTAACCAATATATTTTCAGATCCAATCAAAATACACCCAAATCTCTACAAAATAAATAGAAAAAAAAAGACTGACCCGTTCGCCGAGCAAAGCGCCGGCGATGACAAAGGTAACATAGACAGGGGTACGGCGCATAACAAGCCGGTAAAATCCTTCAAGAACACCACCACCGCTTCTTCTAGCAGCTGATTCCATTTTCTGAGCTTAAAATCTCTTCTGGGTTTTGCTTAGATCTGCTAATTTGAAGAGAAAACAGATGAATCTTGAGAAAATGCGATGATTTGCTTTGAGGTTTGAGCTTCTGTATATTGTTAACCTAGCTCGACCCGGTTGGATTTTTTTTTGATGGGTTTATATTAGACCGGTAGATTTTTGGACCGCTGTTTCTCGTTTACTAAAGGAAAAGTCTTCTCTCTCATTTTTTAATTTTATTTTAATAAATATAAAAATCGATTATTGGTAAATTTTAATTTTAGTCTTTGTGATATCTGACTAAGTAAACATAATTTTATAAGTGGTTTGTATGTAGAGGTCAAATAATAATACGCTAACTAAAGTAAATAAAAACAATAGGTAATAAATATAATAAATTTGAAGAATATGATCAGTGGCGTAGCCAGAAAGTTCATGAAAGGTGTCCAAGAATTGCAATGGATGAGTGCACTAGAAATTTTAAAATTAAACTACGTAATATACATGAAAAAAAATTAAATTACGTAATTAAAATCACTGCTAGCGAGATTCAAACTCACAAAGGCTTAAAGGCTTGACTCTTTCAAGGCACCTAAAATAACTAGGCTACAACACCTAGTTGTGTCAAGGGTGTCCAGAATATTTTATTTAACCACTTTCTAAATCGTATTACTTTAATATACGGTATAATTTTCCGACAAATGTCCAATTGGACACCCTAACACTAATGTAGATGCGTCCCTGAATAAGATAGTAGAAAGGAGCTAATAATAGGAAAAATTAGATGGAGCTCGATTACCAACTAACATACATGATCCTTGACTTCTATATCCTCTTATTGATCATATTATGTGTACACATCTATCTCAACATTTTTTTTTCTGCTACTTTTATTTTTTGGATGTATGAATTCTTGATCGGCTAACACTTTGTCCATACAACATAGTTAATCTAACAAACATTTTATTAAAATTACATTTAAGTCTTAGTGACACATTCTTATCACATAAGATGTCGAATGTGAGCCTCCACTTCATACAGTCTACTCCAATATGATGTGTAACGTCGTCGTTAATCTCTCAATTCTCATAGATTACTGACCAAGATACTTAAAATTTCTTCTCTCAAAGATAACTTGACAATCTTCACTTATATATCTGCCACATGAGTTATGTACTAGGAATTTGCATTTCTACTATTTCATCATAGTCCTTTTCAACTTGAACCCTTTAGACTTCAGGATTTACCTCTTTTAATTATGTAGCATGTCCGATCAATTATTAATTTATTATTATGTCATCTCCAAATAACAAATACACCATGGTAACTTCTTTTGCATATCTCGTATCAATTTATCCATCAACAAGACAAAAATAAATTGGGTAAGAGTTGATCCTTGTTGCAACCCCAACACAACTAGAAAGTGCTTACATCTTTTCCCACTGTACTCACTCAAATCTTGGCTTTGTCGTACATATCCTTATTAGCATGTTGTAAGCTATAAGTATGTCTTCTGCCTCCAAACTTTTCCATAAAAAACTTAAGGAGAATTGCATTTTTAATCCTTTTACTTATGAATATTCGAAAATATTTAATCATGTATTATGTTAAACTCATATGATTACTCTAAACTATTCAAAAATGATTATTTTTTTCCCCTTTTTTTTCATCTTCTTTTGTTTTTGGGCTCTTTAAAACAAATCAAACCATGTAATTATATAGATCACTAAAAAATATTCCAAGTGAAAGAGATAACAAAATGGACATTAGTTTATTATCCCTTTAATTGCGAGCATATTGTTTATTTAGCAACAAAATAGAAGGCACAAATTTGCTTCTAAAACTTCTTTAAATTAATTGTTAATTCTTATGTGAAACCTTTACTTCAAAAGGACCTTGTTACTAGCAAATATATCATATATGCTTTTAATTTCAAACGAAGCTCCATCTTATATATTTTATCTATGTTGACAATTTCAAATTACTATAGAATACACATCTAAAGAAAATGAAAAAAAAATTCAAAATTACTTTTGAACTTTGCAAAATTATTCAAACTTGTCCTCTTTTGTTTTTTCCATTTTATTGTAGAAGGAAACCACAATTGATCATAGTCGGTGCGTAAAAAGTGTTAATCAATATGAGTTGTGATGGGATGATTGAAATTCCTCCAATCTTTCTCGCATTGATTGTTGAAGTCCATATGAATGAAAAAGTTCATTTTTTTGAAAGAGCTGCCTCCAAATAGATAATAAAATATACAAATTTGAATCTAACCGAGCTCATACACCAAATAAATAAGAGTTAAAGGTACTATATACAAGTTGACATGTTATCTCTCTCATTCCCCCTAAATCATATGAGCCAAAGTCTTGAAACTTGCAAATATCATTGGCTCAACAAGAAAGAAAAAAAAGGTCTCCAATTCTCATTAGCCATC
Source organism: Solanum verrucosum (assembly GCF_900185275.1). Lineage (NCBI taxonomy): Eukaryota > Viridiplantae > Streptophyta > Magnoliopsida > Solanales > Solanaceae > Solanum > Solanum verrucosum. Next base: position 1,971,710 of record NW_026019984.1, on the reverse strand, counting down.
CATTCAAAGGCATATTTGGTTATTATTTTTTTGGTTTTTTTGTATTTAGTGAGTACTTTTACAAAATTGTGATAAGTATTCTTAAATTTAAACTAAAGATGTTGAGTTTGAGCTTCGCAAATTGAATCTCTTTACAATTGAAAGCATTGTACATCTAAAGTGAGATTTCTTAATGCAAACATCAAGAAATCAAATTTTGAAATAGATATCAAACCTATAACAAAATACAAAAAACAACATTTATAAAAAGATGAAAACACATAACAAATCATCTTAAATTTATGATAAGAGTCACTTAACACATTTAAATATAACGAATTGTACAATATTTTGGGTTCATATTTAATCTTGAACCAAAATTTGCTCATTATTTAAAATTTAGCCAACACTTAATATTATCACCGTTCATTTCTCTTCTTATCTCTCCTCCCCGCGCTCACTACATGCTTCTTTTATGTTTCTTTCTCGCTCCTTCTTAACATCCACATCACAAAATTATTTATCTTGCAATCAAGCATGAATCTCAAATTTTACAAGTTTCATCATCAACTTCTTTTAGGAATACAAATTGAAGTTTGAACTAAACTATTCAAATTTAAGTCAACTTTACAAACATCTGCATTATTCTAGTTAGTCTTCATCCTAATCTACGAAATACATTAAATTAGTCACCACTAACATTGCATCTTTCTTATTCTCAAATTATCTGAAATTGAAATCACAACAATTTAACTTTCAGAATACACGTCTAGAGTTGAATTACGAACTTTAGAACACAATATCTTCAAAGTTTAAACACAATTTTGGGTGGTCAACATATTTGCAAAATCTGACCAAAACTTAAATTACATTTTTATAAAAGTGGCTATTTGGTGCAAATTGTTTAGAATTCAAATATTTCCAAGGCCCAATATATACATTGTAGCCCTATTTGTATATAAAGTCATATATCACTATACTGAGCTACCCTTCGTCACTCTTACGGCGCTCACAAACCCTAATTAGGGTTTTCTCATACAGGTACTTCTTCTTCTCAGGGACTCCATTTCTAGGTTTCGATCTACAGATTAACGGTGCGAGGTTTTTTTTTTTTTTTTTGAAAATTTTGGTAATTTTTAGCTGGAATGCTGATTTTTTTTTATGTTGTTTGATTGACAGAAGTGAAGTTTTGAAGGAGAAAGGAGAAGTATTTGAGCCATGAGGTATGTGGAAAGCTTTGATTTTTATTTTAGTTACATGTTCAAATTGTTACTTTATTTTTTATTTGTTAATTTGGTGATATGTGGATGTTTCTGTATTTTGTGCTTTGGTAGGAAATTGTTAAGCTAATTTGTATGAATAGTTGACGTTAATTTGGTCACTTTGATGAATTTTATAGGATTTGTTTGTTTTTGCACCGTGTAAATGTGTAGTTAAAAAACCCCTTTTTGAGTGTCAACAACAACCATGTTTAGTGTAATACCACAGGGGAGGTCTGGAGAGGGTATAGTTTATGCATGCCTTAGCTCAACTGTTGTGTGGTACTGTTTTGGATAGAGGAGGCTTATGGTTCAAATAGAAGATAAATTTGGGTCTTTTTCTTCATAGGAGTACTATCCTGAGAAGTTTTCCTTTTATGTGAAAAGTGAAACCAATTGGATTTTGATGTTTCTTAGAAATTTGTTAACTCAAAGAGTTTTTTTTGTTGCAAGTGGCAAGTTACAACTCTTTTTTGGGTGTCAACAATAACCATACCTATTGTAATCCACAATTGTGGTCTTGAGAGCTACACAGACCTTGCCCCGACCTTTGTGTAGTAGAGAGGTTGCTTCCAATATATCCTCTGCTTATGGGTCATATAGAAGATAAATTAATGGGTCTTTTTCTTTGTAGGAGTACTATCCTGAGGAGTTTTTCCTTTTTATGTGAAAAGTGAAAGTAATGTGGATTTTTGAATTTTGGGTTTGCTTAGGAATTTGTTGATTCAAAGATCCTTTTGTTGCTTCTACAGTTTTTTAATATTTGGCTGAGATTTTGAAATGTGCATCACTCTTTGTTTTGCTACTTTTAGTATGCAAACATGTTGGCCTCTTAGTACGTTCTAGTTACGAACATTAGCGTTGCTGTTTATTCTTCGTGTTGTTCAACATTTGCGTAAAATGATTTAATTTTAACTTTTCTACAGTAAGCTTCAGAGTGAGGCCCTTAGAGAAGCCATCTCTATAATTAAGAATGATTCGGCTGAGAAAAAGAGGAAGTTCTCCGAGACTATTGAGCTCCAGATTGGGCTTAAGAACTATGATCCCCAAAAGGACAAGCGTTTCAGTGGATCTGTGAGGTTGCCTCACATTCCACGCCCTAAGATGAAGATTTGCATGCTCGGAGATGCTCAACACGTGGGGGAGGTAATCATACTGTCACTAGCTGTGCTGGATTTGCTTCTTTTTTTTTACTTTCTAAATCACATACACTACCTGGGAAGTGCATATGCAACTGCTGAGTGGATTTCTGTTGCCACCTTTAGATATCATTGTTTTAGTGTACAAAATTAGGTTTTTAATTCACTAATAAAAGATGGGTTTTTGTGTCATGGTTATCTTATCATCACTCCTTTAATTGATAGAAAACTGTTTTTTAATTAAAAAATTCTATAATTTATTAATTGATAAGACTGAAAGAGAATGCATTGATAATAGTCAATTGAGTCTTCATGGACCACTGATTATGTGTTGTAATTGTCTGTCAACTGTGAGTTTGCCATTTTCGTTATGCAAGTGCACGACAGCTCAATAATGTGTTAACTTGGCTTAAAGATGCCATGCCATCATAAGTCCCATTAGTTGCGATGGGTAAATCTTCGTAGTACTTCTGCAAGTTATGCGCAAATCCCTATTAGGTGATCGTCTACTTTTTCGGTTTATGATGTTTATTCTATATTTTCTGGCTGATGGTAAATTTTGTGGGTATTAATTATAAAATATTTTAAAGCTACTGTTAGATGAAGCATTCCTGAATCTTCAGTTTTTTCTAGGGTGATAATCAGAACTTGGCACATGTGTTTTGCAGGCAGAGAAGATCGGTTTGGAATACATGGATGTTGAGAGCCTCAAGAAGCTTAATAAGAACAAGAAGTTAGTTAAGAAGCTTGCAAAGAAATACCATGCTTTCTTGGCTTCAGAATCTGTCATCAAGCAGATTCCTCGTCTCTTGGGTCCTGGTCTGAACAAGGCAGGCAAGTTTTTTATAGATCTTTTGTTGGTATTCTGTACAACACTTGTACTCTATTTTGCTCGGACTCTCCAACATAGTTTGTACTAGTTCTCTGAAATTTGTTCTTGGTTGAAGTGATTACTCTTGATGATCATCTTTTAACTGACACTACATGATTTTAAATGCAGGTAAGTTTCCAACCCTTGTTTCCCACCAGGAGTCACTCGAGTCCAAGGTTAATGAGACCAAAGCTACCATCAAGTTCCAGTTGAAGAAGGTGCTTTGCATGGGTGTTGCTGTTGGTAACTGCGATATGGAAGAGAAACAAATCTTCCAGAATGTGCAAATGAGTGTGAACTTCTTAGTGTCGTTGCTAAAGAAGAATTGGCAGAATGTAAGTCCATCCAGCATCCATCTCATTTGAAGTTGTCATTGAATTACTGTTCTAGATCGTTACCACAGTTTTTTCTTTTATTAATCTGTTTCAATTGTTTTATCACAACAGGTAAGGTGCTTGTACTTGAAGAGCACCATGGGGAAGACTCAACGTGTCTTTTAAGAAGACAAGTCTCATTATTGGAGCTTTTCGTGCATTCTTCTTGTAAGAGAGATAGATACTAATGAAAATTTTGGATAGTAGTCATCCTTGATTATGTTTTGAATGTTACATCACTATAAGGATCGATCATATTGCTGAGACATTTTCTTCTTTTCAAGAGCTCTGTTCTTTGTTCTCTTATTTATTGATGATGATTTCATTTGAATGATATGTAGTAGTGTTTCTCTTGTTTGAATTCTTTTTGTTATCCCCCATTCTTGGTTTTCGAGTTTTATTTACTTCTGGGGAATAGCCAATTAGCAGAGCAAGGTCGTCTTATAAACAGTGACGATTATTGCATTGAAGGTTGGCTATATTGTTGAATAAGCAATTCTCCGTGCCTTTCAAAATATCATTTTGACTATGGCCTCGAACAAATTGCTACATTTTCCCCTTCACCCTGAACTCGTGACCTGCAAGTCATGAAAATAACTTTATTGTTATTTCAAGGTTCCTTTTTTGAATATGTTACATTGGTGACATAAGTCGTATGAAAATAATTTTATTGTTGCTCGAAGTTTCCTCTTTCGAATACTGAAAGGGGTCGTTTGGTACAATGGTTGGATATTCCATTAGATTAGCTATCCCAGTTTTCATATTGTTACTAATTTCACCATTTTAGTGTAGAAGTTATTCTGGAATTAGCTAATATTCCAAATCAAATATGGAATATAGTTTATTTCAAATTTTATTTTGGGATTATCATCCATTTACCAAATGTTGGGTAGAAATGCTCGTGTTTTTTAAGCCACCTAGAGTGCTTGAATTTGGCGCAATAAAGAAAAAAAATAATTTATCCTACAATAATCAAAGAGCATATGCCCCTACTAATAAACAAAGAGAACTAATTTTTTAAAAATTATTGTCTTAATGTGATCAGTGCCACTTGCTTAACCAGCCAACTTTTTCTTATTTGCCAAAAAACTGTAGTCCAACAATATTTTTAATTATGATATTTGTTCTTTCCATCTTAAGCTAGGACAAATCTATATAAAAATGATACATGTTAGTGGTCAATGTAACTATCATTTTTAAATCTAGTGTAAGTATATTGCTTTTTATTATTTAAAAATCAGTGTTTGGTTATGAAAATTTCAAATTCAATTTGATAATAGTTCGTAACTTGTTTTTCTATTTATTTTTTCACTTTTGAAGTACTGCACCTAAAATGAAGGATAAAAATAGACATGTTGAGATTAATCCTTTTAGGCAAAACCATAGTTATAGCCTATAGGGTTGGACAAACATTGAAACTCGTAATAAAATATTGAAACTCTTGTATAATGCTTTTTAGTTAGGGAAAACGGTACATAATGACAAACTATTAATTCAAATTAAATGGTATAACCATACTTTGATTTAATTGTGCCCTGTAGCAAATTGTTTGCCAGTTGACTCTCTCCCTCAAAATCTCGCTCGCCACTCTCCCTCTGTCGCTCACTCTCTCTCGCTTTATACAAACAAAAATGTATAAATTGTGTTTCTGTTTGTATAAAGCGAGAGAAAATTGTATATACACATGCAAATACATATATCTTCGTCCTATACACTTATAATTATACATACAAATATTCTCCTGTCCAGTTCTCTTTTGCCTTTCTCTCTTTCTCGCTTTATACAAACACAGATTATATAAAATACAATGTATAATTTATGTTTATATAAAGCGAGAGAGAGAATGATATTTGATATACAAACGTTTTATTTCGATTCAATTGTATACAAATTCAAATTTTATACAGATATACAAACACATAAAATTAAATTGAGAGACTCTCAACAATTTATACAAACGAGAGGCTGACAACAATTTATACAAATGGCCTGCCAGAGAAATTATACAAATCTGAAGAAGAGCCAACGAATTATATAATTGCTTCTTTTGTATATATGTATAGTGAAATAGCCTAGTCATAGCATGTTTGCTATGAAACGCAATTATTCAAACTTTGCTATAGCATACAAATATGAATTTTGTGTTTGCTATATGTGAAAGTTATTCTTTTAGTTATCAGAGCATTTATAAATGTATATTATTGTCTTGTTGCGTTAAATTAGTAATCATATAGCATTTTATATTCTAAGGATCAAAACCAATAAATCAAAAACTATAGCACTAGGCATTAAGGACCAAAATCAATAATAAATATTTTATTGATTTAACGTATTTAAAAAAAAAAAATTGTGGGCTAATTTTTGTTTGGTTTGGTGGGTGAAAAAGAGAAACCCATGGGCGGCGGTGGGTTTTAGGGTAATATAATTGTTTACGTCTCTCCTTGTCCCACTTTCACTCTTTGTATATATTTGCTGCCAACTTTGCCTAACACTGCCTCCTATACTCACTATATACTAGTTGGCTCTCAATAAATCCAAAAGGCCAAAGTTTGTCTTGTGAACTCCGCTTATAATTTCAGATTCTTGATTCATTATCAGCCAACCCCACTTCTTATATTGGTAAGATTTCTCATTTTTCTGTTACCCTTTTGAGAGATTCTTGAGTTTGAGTTGTGAGATTCTGCTTGTTTGATTCATGCTCATGTTGTTTTCTGTGTTTTCTGAATTGGTTTTTTCATGTTTTTGCTATTAGTTGTATAAATGTTTTATTTGGTGAAATTCTGTGTTAAAAGATTGAATCTTTAAGAAAAGCTGGACTTTTCATGTTCTTGATTCATTATCAGCCAACCCACCTCTTATATTGGTGAAGTTTAACATTTTTTTGTTACCTTTTTAAGAGATTTTTGGGATTAGTTATGAGATTCTGCTTGTTTGGTTCATGTACATGTTGTTTTTTGAGTTTTGAGAATTGGGTTTTTCATGTTTTTGCTATTAGTTGTTGAAATCTCTCTTCTTCTTTTTTTCACTTTTTTGGTTCATTATTTGGTGAAATTCTGTGTTAAAAGATTGAATCTTTAAGAAAAGCTGCTGTTTTTGCTGTTAGTTTCATGTTCTTGATTCATTATTAGCCAACCCCACTTCTTATATTGGTAAGATTTCTCATTTTCTGTTGCTCTTTTAAGAGATTTTTGGGTTTCTAGTTGGGAGATTCTGCTTGTTTGGTTCATGGGCATGTTTTTTTTTTTTTTGTGTGTGTTTTATGAATTGGGTTTTTGATGTTTTTGCTATTGGTTGTTGAGATCTCTTATTTGGTGAAATTCTGTGTTAAAAGATTGAGTCTTTAAGAAAAGCTGGATTTTGAAACTTTGAATCTTCTTGTTTTTTTTTTCTTGTGAGCTTTGAGTTCAAAGTTTCAAAGTCAAAAAGCATAACTTTTGTAGATGGAAAATGACCTTTGAGCTTACTTTTTGTTGGATACTTTGTTGGTTTGCATAGGTTATGAAAGAGATTGTTTTGTCCTTGTGGCAATTCTTGTATTCTCTTTTTTGGTTTGTATTGAGAATTTACTTGTTTGGTTCATGTTCATGTTGTTTTCTCATGTGTTTGGGATTTTTAAATTTTCTTGTTAAATGTTGAGATCTCTCTTTGTTTGTCCATCATTTTGTGAAATTCTGTGTTAAAAAATGAATCTTTAAGAAAATCTGGATTTTTGGTACTTTAAACTTTTATGAATACTTTGAATTTTGCTGGGTTTTTTAGCTTGTGAGCTTGAATTCTGTTTGTTTCTTTGCAAAATAATGAGTAGTAGCTGTAGTTTGTTTGTTCTGCTTTGTCATAGTATGAATGCAGAAACATTTTGGTGAAAAACTAACTTGTTACTTGAAAGTACTCTGGCTTTGTTTCATGGTTTGGATTATATGATTATAATCAATTCGAAAAAGCTTAGATATATACTCGCATAATGCAGATTTTGTGCTTTTGCATGTATGTTCTTCGAGTATAGTCCTGAAATTGGATTGATATCAAGAAAAAATGGGACTTTGTGATAGTGTTTGCGATTTGCGATGACCTCTTAATGTAATTTGATTTAGTGAAGGTAGATGAAGGGTGTTTATCCGTTTAATTTGTTTGGATAATTCATAGAGGATGATTAAACAATAGCTTGACATTAAACACATTCTTTAGTCCGAGACGATATTGATATTGTTACTGCAATTTAATTGTTCATATGTGTGTAATGTGCATTTTAGCCCTTTCATTCATTGCCATTATTCTTGACAATGTAAAAGGAACCAGGATAACAATTAGGATTGCAGAATCATACATTATACCATGCCTCTAGATTTTAGTTTCACAACATGGAGCTTCGAGTGAAGAACATAATGCCGCTCGCTTGCTTCTTCTCATAATGCTCCAGATATTCAATGCCTTGTCTTCTAAGAAATGCACTTATCAGAATTTCATTTCTTTTTCATATACCACAGGGCATATATTAACAAAATGTCATTACTAATCAGTCTTGAAATAGTAAAAGGAAAACACCGTATAACACTATCATAGATTACTATGCCATTATATCTTTATAACATGGAGCTTCGAGTGAAGAACATGAAGCCACTCGCTTGCTTCTTCTCATAATGCTCCAGATATTCAAAGCCTTGTCTTTAAAGAAATGAACTGTCAGATTTTCATTTCTTTTTCATCTACCACACGGCATATATCATCCCAAATGTCAGATTAATTCTTGTTCATTTGTGTGTAATGTGCATTTTAACCCTTCCATTCATAGCCATACCCTCGACATTGTAAAAGGAACAAGGATGACACTTAATTGGAGAATCATAGATTACTATGCCACTAGATTTTATCTTCACAACATGGAGCTTCGAGTGAAGAACAGGAAGCCACTCGCTCGTTCTTCTCATAATGCTCCAGATATTTGAAGCCTTGTCTTTTAAGAAATGGACTACCATATTTTCATTTCTTTGTCATCTACAACATGGCATATATTTCAAAAAGTCATATTTGTTCCACTCCCGTGTTGGGTTTCTAGCATGTTCTTCTTTGCTGCTTCTCTGACATCAATAGTATTTTTGGTTGTTGGTAGAATTGGGTTAATACATAGATAGCTTCAGGTACTCATATGTATATGCTTGTCATTAATGTTATAAAAGAATTTTGATAAATCTGAACACTTGAAATGGACTTGTTGACTTCTGTCGACAAACAAATGAACGCTTGAGGTTGATTTGATTCTTTTTACTTTTGCACTTGATATGTCAAACTCTTGAGCTTCATACATGTACCATAATTGTATCGTTTAGCATTGATCGATACTAGATATTCTTCTTGAACATATCCCTCTTTATTACTTGTGTATTTCATGATCACTTTTAAATTTGATCAGGTAAAACATGTCGACCATGAGGCTTCCTTCCACTTGCATGTTCAAAGCCGCACCTCTGAGCGAAAGAAAGAGTGCATTTGTTAAAATGCCATTCTCAGTGGGCTCTGTGAGGAACATCTCCAAATCCTTCGGCTTGAAAGCTGATTCTAACTTTAGAGTATCAGCGAATGTGTACAAGGTCAAATTGATTTGTCCAGATGGTACTGAACACGAGTTTGAAGCACCTTCCGATACCTACATCCTCGATGCAGCTGAGAATGCTGGAGTCGATCTCCCTTATTCTTGCAGGGCTGGTGCTTGCTCAACTTGTGCTGGGAAGATAAAGTCGGGCACTGTTGATCAATCTGACGGATCTTTTCTGGACGATAACCAAATGAAAGAGGGATATTTGCTCACTTGTGTTTCTTACCCAAACTCTGATTGTGTGATCCACACTCACAAGGAGTGTGATCTTTACTAGTTAAATCCAATTTCAAGCAAAGGTAAAAACAGTTAGATATTGCTTTTTCCCCTCGTGTCATCATGAACTTCTTTTGTTTCATAAATTGCTTATGTAATGAAGTCTTTTTCTTATATATGAATGAATATGCCTAGTGGTTTTATATTTTGCCTAAATCCTTGATGTTTCATTTCCTTATGTGCATTCAAGTTTGCGAGATTAAAGAAGTGAGGAGAGACTCCACTCCGTGATGAGAGGTAGCAGGTACTCGATGGAGTTGTTTATGTTCGTTCGTAAGGGTGTTCATGTTACAAATCTTGCTAGAACGGCTCGTTGTGATTTAGTTTTTGACGCAACAAGTATGAGAAAATAATTCTCAATTGTTGGTACATACTTCTAGTTTCATGTTATTGAGCATGAGAATAGTATCAAATATATGAAAAATGATATAAAGATGCAAGTTTTATTTAATACACACTCTTACTAAGAATGATTTGTCTATATAAACATTTATATGATAATTTATTTTCATTTTTATGGGCCAATAATGTCCTATGGACTTAATCAGGGCCTGTTGATACATATGGGCTTCATGATTTCTTCTAAAACTGGCCCATATACCAACATTGAACTTTTTTGAGTAACCATTCTTCTTTAGACATACAAGAAAAGGTTTCCTTCACACAAATACATGAAATATTTGTATATAATTTAGGCAAATACTATAGGTGGGGTAGGAAGGAATTATGGGCTGCGGGGAGCGGTGGCATAGACAGAATTTTCACCAAGGTTTAAACTATGAAGAAGTGAACACATAAAGAAATCGATTGGGTTTATCATATATACATAGAAAATAAGTATAACCATATAAAAATAGTGTAAGTTTCTGTCGAAAGGGGTTGCCCTCTACCTAGCTCTGCTCCTAGTGGTGTGAGGTAGAAGAGACGATCAACATTAAATGCAATTTGTTTTAATTTCCCTACTTCCACCATAAAAGTCATTTCTTGATTTTCAATAAACTTATATTTTGACCAACCGAACGATATTTTCCTCCATACCAAACATACCCTATATATTCAAGATCCCCTTGGCTTTTCCAAAAGCCTAAAGGTTATTATTTAAAGTATGGAAAACAAGAACAACACATACTAGAGGCTCCAAAAGACTTAGATTGTATTGTCAAAAAACTTTTTGTTCAAAGGGACAAGAACATGAAAGAAATTGGAGCTTATTGGATTGGAAATTTGGAATAAGAATAAAGTTCAATTTAATCCTGGCCTACAATCCTAAAAGTTTTAGATAAAAAGAGAGAGGCAATTAGACAAAGTTTTGTCATGAAGTTGTAATTCCATTATGACTATTTGATCAAGAGAATAATATACACTTTGATTAAAGGACCTTTTTGGGAGACATCAACTTAGTTAATTGTGCAAAAAGATGGTTTTAGTATAATTTAGGACTATTTTGTAATATTGATTTCCTAGTTGTAGCATCTTCATGGGGCCAATTTGATAAAAAGGTTTAAAAGGTCTAGAAAAAGTGGAAAAATTGTATGATTAATAGTTAGTGATTGGAAAGGAGAGGATTCTTGTTGATTATGGAAAGAATATTTGATAATTATTTGGAACTTATAATAATTAGCAAAGGTTTTTATTTACATGAAATGATGCTTTAAGAGCTATAATTCAACAATAAATAATCTCTTATGATTACTCGTTCTAGTTCATTTTATGTGAAGGTGTTATTACTTTAAGAGTAAATCATTTCATTTGTGTTAGTTGTTACTTCAAATATTGTTAATTTCTTCATTGTTCTCCTTTTTGTCTCTTACTTGGTATTCGTCTAATTTAAATTTGCATCGAAAAATTCTACTGAATTCAAATTCAAATTTATTTTTTATCACCCCGTCACAATCTTTAAAGACTTTTTTTCTACATCCTAATTTATTTCACCTATGTAAATTATTAATCACTCAATAAATTTAGACTATAAAAGTAGAGAGAATAAAAGAAAAGTAGGTAGAGATTAAAAGGTCTATTTAGTGCTAAGTTGCTTGGCTTGGAGATAAGAATTAGAAAGTCAAATAATAACAATGAATAATTAATATCACTTTGCTTATGCTTCAAACTAAATGGCAAAGCTAAAACATCATTTCATAATTGGCAATTATAGAGAATAATAGATTTGTTATTCAATTTCAATGGGGAAGGTTAAAAGGGAATCATATAAAGATCAAATGCTTGTTACTCTTTTTTTTTTTCAATTGGTGTCTGATAACTGCTTTAAAACCTCGATTAATTCAATTTTGTGTTGTGCAAGATTCAATAAAAAAACGAAAAATACTTTTTACTATGTTCTTTTCCTTATTCTTGTGGTTCAAGCCTAAAACATTTGCTTAAAGATAAAGAAATCTTATTTATCCATCACAATCCTTATTGTAACAAAAACTAGTTATTTTTTAATATTTTTCCATTGGTATTCAATATTTGTTTAAGGTTTCAACTAATCTAATTTTGCATTCAATATTTCAAATGTCTTATTAAAAATTTAAAACATTTATATCCATCACACCACAATTATATTCTTGTTATATTAACAAATACTACTATAACCGTTTACTTTTATTTTTTATATTTGGACTTGCCATACTCATAAAGGAAATAATGAATTGCATGATTATTTTACCATATTATTCCTATTAATTGATATTTAATATTAGATCTTGAAAAATGGTCTAGGGAATATATAAGTAATTAATACCAATGATAAAAAAAAATGAAAAAAAAATATAATTATCTTTTTTTAATATATTAAAAATAACAAATAAAAATTTATTTAAAATATTCTTTTTGGCCCTAAGTAGAGTGGGGGCTGCTTGGATCTTAATTTGTTGCCATCATTTTGGTGTTAAAACTTTAATGGCTACAACTAGACTTAAATGATAGTACTGACAAATAATTTTATATTGCATTATGAATACAATGTTTGATATTATTTAATGTAAAACAGATGTGTTTGCAACAAAAAACGGTAGAAAATAAATTATTATCGCAAATAAAATATGAAGAAACATAATTTTTATATTGATTAAGATTGTGAGTGTAATTTTATTTCTCCCTTAATTTTTTTTCCATAAAATTTATCCATAATTCGAGAGCCGTTAGTAGCGTATTTCTCGAACTAGGATGATTTTAATTTGACTATTTATAAATATTTCATGAATTTGTGGAATATTCGAAATGCATCTTTAAAGGAATATAGTACCTTTTATATAGACATCATGAACTAGGGTTTAGGATTAAATAGCCTCCAAGAATCCTAATTGAACACATCTTATAGAGTGCCACAAAAATTCAATGTCTACAAGTGCAATTGAGAAAAATATTAAATTTAAATAAGTAATAAACAAGAAAAATTTAATCAAATTATCCTCTTGTTAATATTTTCCCTATAGGGTGTTAAAGACGTATATAAATTTTTGAGAGGATGAGTGCACCTTACAAAAATGTAAATTTAAGATATAAATTTGATTGATTTAAATTTTAGGTTTTTATCACTGAATTCATCAAATTTATAAAAATTCCATATTAAAGGTATTTTTATTTTTTAGTAAAATATTGAAGGTATTGTGATTGGTTGAAGTCATTGATTGTATGACATATATCTAGTACTATTATTTTTAATATACACACTTGATTTAATCATATAAAAGAAATTATAATGCTAAAAATATTAGAAATTTTCAATGTGACAGGCTTGAGTTTATCTTTTAAATAAAGCAAAAAAATCAATTAACTAAAACACCAAAAATACTATTCCCTCCGTTCTTATTTATATGTCACCATTTTTTATTTCACGTGCATTAATAAATTAAGTAAGTTTATTATTTTATCCTTATTTAATTTTTTTTGAAATCAACTTTTCAATCAATGAATATGAATTAATTTATTTTGATTAATTAATTTGACCAATGAACATAAATTATTCACCTAGTTTTTCTATGTTGGTCAAATATATATTTTCAAGGCTAATATCTCACAATGGTAAAATAGGAAGAATTATGGATTAATTTTATGAAATAACAAGTATTATGGACCAACTATTTATAGAAAGGAAGACATATAAAAAGGAACGGAGGGACTATTAATAACCTTTTAGAGAGGTGTTATCCAGTTTTAGAAATAAATAAATATACGATTTAAATTTCAAACCTCACTTAGCATATCTAGAGAATAAGGGGGTATCATCATATTGTACGATATTTCGAATGTAAATTCACATATCTATATTTAAGTATTTTTAAAAAAAAAAACATACAATACTACTATATATGAGCTTGAGATGAGGGCATACAATTTTAGAAATAAATAAATAAATATACAATTTAAATTTCAAACCTCACTTAGCAAATCTAGAGAATAAGGGGGTATCATCATATTGTACGATATTTCAAACGTGAATTCACATATCTATATTTAAGTATTTATTTTTAAAAAAATACAACACTACTATATATGAGCTTGAGAGGAGGGCATACACATTTGGAGTAATTATGCCATGTTGGTTGATGAATAATTTAAGTCTTGATAAATAATTTAGTGAATAAGTAACTAATATTAAAGATAAAATAGAAAAATAATAATTGTATTTACTTGATATATTAAAGTGAGAAGTGTGTGTATATATATATGGAGATAGAAGTAAATATAGGGAGTAGTAAATAAATTCAAAAAGAAATAAATAGTATTGGTTGAATGCGTTTTATCCTTTGTTTTCTAACATTTCTCTTTTAGGTAGTTTAAAAGTTATTCCAACACTATATACAACATGTTCTTTAAAAAGTATTACCTTCGTTTCTATTTATGTGTCGTCCTTACTAAAAATAAATGTTTTGTAATGCTTATCATTCCATAAAAACAACGCATAAATAATACTATTCTTCCTATTTTTGTCATTAATCTATATTTTTGTCATTTTTTTAATGTATTTTTTGATTTCTCATGTTTGGTATTCATATTAAAGCTCGATTAAATTAAAAATTCATGCTATAAAGTCTCACATTGAGGGATAAAACGCTTTCTAACAAAGACGACTATGTACCTAAGTAAAGTCGAATCCAAATTCTTTAGTTAAAAATAAAAAAAGTACTTACCATTCAACCACAACCATCGTTAATACTTTATATTAGTGCAATTAGCAACTTTTAAAATGAATATTTTCCCATTTTCTTTTATCTCTTTATTTACTTTACTCAAGTACCCAAACCGTGTCTAGAAAAGCCAAAAAAATAATATTAAAAAATAGAGAAAAAGGACAAAGGAAAAAGCAAAAAAAGAAAAATAAGAAAGGGGACAAGATTATAAAAGAAAAGAAAGTAGAGGGGGAAAAGTGTAAGTTAAGGAAAATGATGAGCCCATCTAGAAATTTCACCGACCTTTGAAATATGGACACGAATTTCGAGGATGATCCCATCGCGGATGGTGACACGTGTCAATACGTGGCAGATCCTTTTTTTTTTTCTTTTAAAAATACAAAATAATTTTTCACTTAAATTCATTTTTCATTTCCTTTATATTACTATTATTAATATCGAAGATCAATTCATTTCAATCTACAAAAAAACATTGTTGTGAATATGCAATTCAAAAAGATTGAAAAACCACTTGCTCGAAGAAAAACCGTTTAGAGTCTGATAACTAAATATAAAATAAAAACAGTTATAAACTTTACTGTTAATTTACTCATAACTAATATATATATATTTTTAAAATCATCCCTAGTTCACTGCCAAATTAAATTAGTGACAAATTTTATTATTTAACTATATTGTTTATTAATTGCTAAGCTTTTTTTTTTTTAATAGTGTTTTGATATTGCTATCAATAAGAGATTATGAAAACAAAAATGTACCAATATGAGTTGTTGTGTAGTGGTGAGACTGTTTCACTCTTAACAGAAGTTTCGGGTTCGAGTCCTGGGTATGGAGAAAATCTTGTTCGGAGTGTCACCTCCAAATGGGTCCTGCAGAGTGCGATTTGAATTTAATCGAAGCTCTAATGTGGATTACAAAAACCGAATAAAAATAAAAAAGGAAAACAAAGATGTGGATGGAGATTTGAATTATTTTGTTAGGCTGCCTTGCATTCTCATGGACATAAAGAATGAATAAATAGTAAAAGGATAAGATTGGATGATGTGAAATCATTTTTCTAATAATGTAAAACATGAAAATATTTTTTTGTCTACCACTTTACATTGAATCTGACTTGAATTCTATTTTTCAATTTAATATTATTACACACTTACAAACTACTTTTTAATTATCATTTCTTGAATTTTTTTACTTGGTGACATGGAACCTCAATTAATTTAAATTTGCATCGTTTAAATTAGAGATCTAAAATTTCTATGAATTATATTTTAAAAGTTAATTTTATAGAATTTAAATTTTGAATATTATTTTTTATTTTAGTATATGTTTTGGTGCTTCGATTAACTGAATTTGTTTTTGTAAGATATGTTAGAGGAAGAAGTGCTTCATATTAGTATTTGAAATCAAAATTTCTAATTAAAGGTAAGGAAATCTTATATTTGTCTTATCACACCTGATTGTTACTTTTAATTTAGGAAAAAAGGATAAATATACCTTTGAATTATCGTAAATGGTATGTAGATACCCTCCGTCATACTTTTGAGACATTGGTGTTCCTGCCGTCCAAAAACTAGAGCATATATAACCTTTATACTAACAGACATACACATCATAATCTTCTCCACCGACTCGACATTTATTAAATATCGGATCGACAGATAAGATTGCGCCACGTGTTCCTATTTTAGTGTTCTGTTAGAGTGAATGACATATATGCTTTAGTTTTTGGACGGCAGGAGCACCAATGTCACAAAAGTATGACATAGGGTATATGCATACTATTTACGATAATTCGGAGATATTTGTCCTTTTTCTCTTTAATTTATCACACTAATAGGGGTTTAGTTCTTTTTTAGTTGAGCGTCTATTAGAAATAGTCTCTCTATCTCACAAGATAGTAACAAATTTTGTGTACAATACTCTATTCTCTCTACATCCCAATTACTATAAAGTTACACTAAATATATTATTATATATCGATTTCAATATTTACGCATTGTAGAAATATATATTTTTATTTTAGAACGGAGAGAGTTGTTATTAGCACTCCTAAATTGACATTGACTTGTACAATTATAACTATTTAAAACGAGTTCTAATTTATTGGAGAACATAGCAAAGTTTGTATCGTATTCATTGATTTACGTAATCAATTTCTACTTTCCATAGTCCTTTAATTTTTTTAAGAAACTCAAATTATTATTTTTTTTGGAAAATATTTTTTTCTTTCATATATATGATATATTATGGTTAGAATTTTCATCCGGGAAGTTCAAAATATGAAATACATGAAAAAGTTAAAATAAATTAACATTTACTATATATTTATAGATACATAATTATTTTTAACTAAAGTGTAATTTTTCATCGAAAGAAATTCGAATAACTTTTTTATTTCCACTTAGCTCCGTCCTGTATGACAATTTTTAAGTATTTGAAACAGTAAATCATAATAACATTACTTGAAAGTAAAGTTATCTATAATCATCATCGTTTGTCGCTATCATGATCTCTCTTTGTATGTATCGATTATCGTGAATCATTATTATCACTTCATCATCATTATAATATTATTATTCTTCATCACAATTATCAATCGTCACCTCAACTATCTTCAATGATCATTATTTTCTATAGCTATTATATACCACAATTATTATCATCAACCAATACCAAAGGCATATCTATATAGTAAAATAAACGAGTTCGTTAGAAATTCAATAATTTTATCTAAACTTTATATGTGTATTAAGAAATTTATTATTATTATTATTATTATTATTATTATTATTATAATATATTAATTTAAAAACGTTATAAATCCATAAACTTCAAATTCCGATGAATTGCGTCCGACAAACACCCACCCCAATTGTATTCACAATCACCAACCACTATTTAACATTTTAAAATATTGTATTGATAGTATTATATTAATTGATAGTTTATGTTAAAATGTATGTTTATTAATTTATAAATAACACACTTTTTGTATGCATCTCTATCTGAATTGACTATGATTAGGACGTTACTCGTGGTCAAAATTGTACATTTTAGTTAGATATAAAAATTGTGGATTATACTTTAATTTTCTTATTGTGGTGACCTTGAAATAATTATGATAAGATTAGGTCAAATTCTAGGTGATCATATTATAATTAGTTAATTTCATATATTAATAGTTAAATTAATTAGGCTATGATTCATGCAACCAAACTTCATCTAATTAAGCATTAATTAACTCTCTAAATATCAAAAGAGATCTTAAGAGGTTGAGATTTTTTTATTTAAATTTATTTTCTGTACTTTTGTCACAATTTAGGTTGGCAAAAAAGAAAAAGAATTAAGAAATAACTTTGAACATTAATTTGTAACCTTTGGTTAATAGTATATTTCCTTCATGTTTTGCTAAAAGTTAAATCAATTAAGCTATAACACGTTTTGTTGGAACCAACGTTCATTTTATGTTCCACGGCTATTATATGTTTACACGTGTACATGGTATTCGATACTCAAAATTTAAATTCGAAAAAATCCCAACCCTTATTAGTAACATTTTGCTATACAATAGATATATATTCGAGTCAACGCATTACTATTAAAAAAATTAGACTATAAAAATAATTTAATTTCTATTATCATAAAGAAAAGATTTAAAAGAACATTCATCAAAAAGCTAAATAGAATATGAAATCGTAAAAACTCGAAAAAGTTGAAATTCTAATAACGTATCAGGTAAGAATTATCATAGAGATCTTTACCTTCAATCCGTAATTCAAATAATTTGAGTTTCGATAACTAAAATAATGATCGTCAATCTCAACAACGTTGTTGAAATTCCATTGACCGTTGACTAAACTAAGCTTGATTTCTTCTTATTATTCAATCCACGACCTATTTTAATCACAAAATTTGACCACAAGGTATTAAAAAGAATTTGTATTTTATTTTTAACAAAAAACTCCTTTAAAATATAACTTGATAGAGAAAACACACAATTATTGAGGTAAAAAAAATAAAAAATTAACAATCTCAATTTTAACTATACGCATATTATTGAAATATATAGTTAGTTACGCACATTCTTAATGAATGATATGTCGATTTAAAATAATAAGAAATGAATTTACTTTCAATTAGAGGTAAATCGATCGGTAGCCGATAGACAGATTAGTGGCGCAGCCACATATAATTTAGGGTCTTAGTAAAAAAATTATATAATATATATATAACAAAATCATTTTTTATATGTATATATTAAATCTTAGATATATTTTTAACGAAATTTCTTATTTTAGCACTGCTGTAAGATTATTAAGTTTGAATTTTATTCCAAAAACCTAACTTGGACTTTAAGAAAACATGCATAATAATATGGGAAATTTCTTTTCTTTTTTTGTTTCTTTCAATTGAAGTTTTTTTTTTTTTTTTTTACGCGTAAATGTTGGCAAAATTAGTTATTATTGTACTTTTAGGAAACATAACGGAAAGTGTATTGCAATCAAAGTGTAACTATAATAAACTATGAGGGTCTATTTGTACATAATAAAAAGTTATGTCGGTTAAATTGACGCGTCAACTACATAAAACGGCTCTGATTTTTATATATATTTATACAGAGAGGAAACAACTAACTTCCGTGTAAGAAAGCGACTCGAAATTTGTCACAAAATATCTTTTGAAAAATGGTTTGAAATATATCTTAACTTTGATCAAAATTATCGTAATAATTTTAAATTTTGGGCAAGATCTATTACCACTAGACTATTTAATAATGTATTTTAAAGATATATAAGTGTCCACGTGGACATCATAAATATTGCATTATTATAAATAATAACTTATTCACGTGGACACTTATATATCTTAAAAATACACTATTAAACATGCAGGGGTAGGTGTAATAGGTTCTGCCCAAAGTTTGGGATTGTTACTAATTCGGTTAAAGTTCAAATATATTTCAGACTTTTTTCCCACTATCTTTATATCAAAATATATTATTATTTTTTCCGTTTCTGTGCAATAACTTGTAAATTACACAAGACATGCTACACTAGATAAGTCCAATACAATAAGATGAATTTGGTTAAAAAACGTTAATAGTGAGAATCGATTCTAACCTCTTTAATACTTCTTGTTTATAATAATAATAATATATTTAATATAATTTTATGATGGAAAAAATGATGATAATAATAATAATAAAAATATTATGTTTGTGTGAATGAATGGCCTAGTGATTAAGACACGAGACAAGCTAGTTGCACAAAAATGTCAAAGAGTGTTTGATGTAACTTCCATTAATTTAAATTTTACTTTAATAAGTCTCATTTAATAGTAAGCATTTTTTTTAATCATTCCTACTTCGAACTTAAATTCGAAAAAATTAATTAAAAATAAATATTTATTACTATAATTTAATTAATAATGCATGTCGGACAGTATCAATATTCTGTCAATGATAAGGACCACGATGACTTGCTATCCGTTAAACTTTTCGTATAATTATAAACGCTTGATTTTAATCATACATAAATTATTTATAAAAAAATATTATTATAATATATAACAATAAAATTATTTATATAAAGAATCTTACCATTTTTAATTAGGGGATTACTAAAATTACTTGTTTGCCCATAATTTTATGTAGTCATCGCTAGTATATATGGTTAAACTCTACTAATACTTATAGAAGTTCAATAAATACAAGTAAAAATGAACGGAAAACATATTAAGTTAATTTGATATAAATATCGAGTACAAAGTATTTTTTTTAAACATATATAGTAAAATATATAACAATGGTATTTTATAATAAGGAAAATATGGAAAGTTGTATGTTGATTGTTATATATAGGGGAGGAGATAGATTTACATCATTAAAGAGGCTTCGTGGCTTGAGATTTAGCTAGGCTGGCAAAAGGGGCAATGGCCATCCTCTTCTGCAACTTCATCAAGCCTCTTCCCCTGCTTCTTCTTCTTTCTTTTACAGGTGACAACATGCCCTTTTTTGTGTTAAATCTTGTGGCTTTTTCATTAACTAGTTAATGGGGTCTCTTGCTTTTGTTCTCTTATGGGATTTTCGTTGTTTTTGGGTGTGGGGTGGAGTTGGAATGATGTTTTAGTTGTAAAGATTCAATTTTTATGTACTATAGTATGGTATTGCTTTGGGTTTTAATGGGTTCTCTTGCTTTTTTTCTCTTTAGGGATTTCTGGTTCTTGGTTGAGGTAGTTGGTTCTCCATTTAGTTGTAAAGATTCAATTTTTATGTGTTGGGGTTCTTGTTTAAGTTGGTTGGAACTATAGTACTGTATTGCTTTGGGCTTTAATGGGTTCTCTTGCTTTTCTTCTTTTCTGGGATTTCTGGTTCTTGGTTGAGGTAGTTGGTTTGGGGGGTGGGAGGTGGGGGAGCTGGAACTGCCATTTTAGTTATAACGAATCAATTTTTTTGTGTTGGATTCTTGTTTAAGTTGATGGGAACTATAGTATTGTATTGCTTGGCCTTTAATGGGGGATTTACAAGCTTTTCTTCTGGGATTTCTGGTTCTTGGTTGAGGTAGTTGGTTTGGGGGGTGGGGAGAGCTGGAACTGTCATTTTAGTTATAAAGATTCAATTTTTTTTGAGTTGGTTCTTGTTTTAGTTGGTGGGAACTATAGTATTGTATTGTGCTTGGCCATTAATGGGTTCTCTTGCTTTTTATCTCTTCTGGGACTTCTGCTTTTTGGTTGAGGTAGTTGGGGTGGGGTGGGTGCCTGGGTGGGTTGGAACTATCATTTTAGTTGCAAAGATTCAATTTTGTACTTTTGTTTTGTGTTGGTTTCTTGATTTACTTGGTGGGAATATGGACTTCTTGGTGAAGTGTTGTTCTGTCACCAGATTTAGTGAAGGTGGATTTTCTTGGTGCTAATGAATAGAGTATGTAATTGTTTATTCTGTTCAATTTGTTGAAGCTGGAATTGAAATTATCAGTAGAACTTGGTTATGATGACTTATTCAAGTTCCCCCTCTGTGTTGTTCGGACTCTTCGAAAATATTGCCGCACCTGTGTTGGATCCAATACACTCCCGTTGGTATTTTTGAAGAGTCCGAACAACATAGCTCCCAGTTGGCAATGGTATCTTTTGCCTCAATTTCTGTTGATACATCCAACTTTCTTCTGGATAGGGTGTAAAAGTTTGAATTTTCAATTATTTGTTTTTGGTTTTTTACTTTTAGTCATTTATAATTTCCATTATATGAATATTTGATTGGGGGGAAAATAGAGTTTTTCTCAGAGTTTTTGATTGTTAAATGCATGTGTTCAATTCATATATCCACAAAGTATTCATTGTTATTTCAATTGTTTGCTCAGATTTATTTGCAAGTACACTCAGCCTTGGAATTGGAATTAACTATGGCCAAATTGCAAATAATCTGCCAACACCCTCACGAGTCTCGTTTCTCCTCAGATCCCTCAATGTTACGAGAGTAAAACTCTATGACGCCGATCCAAACGTGTTAACCGCGTTCGCTAACACGAATGTTGAATTTGTTATTGGACTTGGGAATGAGTACCTACAAAGAATGTCTGATCCTCAACAAGCTCAGGCTTGGATTCAACAACATGTTCAACCTTACCATACTCAGACTAGAATCACTTGTATTACTGTTGGTAATGAGGTCTTGACGGGTACTGATACACAGCTAAAGTCTTACCTCCTCCCAGCAATGCAGGGTGTATACCGTGCTCTTGTTAATCTTGGACTTAGCAATGAAATATATGTGGCACATCCCCACTCGGCGGGGATCTTGGCGAACTCTTTTCCGCCTTCCTCTGGTTCATTTCGACAAGATCTTAGTGAATACATTCATGGCATGCTCAATTTCCATGTCCAAACCAAGTCGCCGTTCCTTATAAATTTCTATCCATTCTTTGCATACAAAGACAACCCCAACGAAGTTCCGCTTGATTATGTACTTTTCCAGCCTAACCAAGGTATGACTGACCCGATCACGAATTTGAAGTATGACAACATGTTGTATGCACAAATTGATGCAGTTTATTCAGCAATTAAGGCAATGGGCCACACAGACATTCCAGTTAAGGTTTCCGAAACCGGCTGGCCATCAAAGGGAGACCCGAATGAGTTTGGAGCAACACCTGTAAATGCTGCACTATATAACGGTAATTTGTTTCAGCGTATGCAGCAAAATCAAGGGACTCCAGCTAAGCCATCGGAGCCCATTGATGTTTACGTGTTTGCACTTTTCAACGAAAATTTAAAGCCTGGTCCAGCATCAGAGAGGAATTATGGTCTCTACTACCCTGATGGAACTCCAGTTTATAACATCGGGTTACGAGGATTTCTTCCACGTATGGACTATTCAGCTGCTAAGAAAAATGTAAGGAATCTGTCATTTCTTGCTTCGCATGTCGACTATTACCTTATTTTCATCAGTTTCTATGTTTTCAATATTTTGCTGTAATGTTGAATCTTGCATTTTTTTGCCTTCCTAATGCTATCCTTTTATTTTGTACAGGCCTTTTCTTTTTCTGCTCTTCTTCTGCTTATGATGATTTTCTTGATACACATCTGAACGCTGTACGATAGATCAAATATGGAGATTAGAGATGATTCAATTTTTTCAGGAACTTCCGCTGATAGATATTAAACGGTAAGAAGACTTCAAACCTCAAATTTCTCCTTATTTATGCTTTCGTTATTCCCTGATTTTTCTTGAATCAGTGTGTTTTGTTAGGGGTGTTTGAGGCCATTAGTTTTCAAAGCATCTTATCCTCATTTCCCTTTAGTTTTTAGTAGTTAGAAGCTCCTCCTAATATCTATGTTGCTCGAACTTTCCAAAAGTGCTGCAACATTTTTGAAGAGTCCAAGCAACATAGCCTGAAATAACCATGACTAATAAACATGTACGGCGTCAAAGTTATTTTCGTTAATTTGCACTTTTGTAAGTTAAAATCCCACCTTATGCAAGTTGTAATGGATTCTTGGGATTTTAATAATCCAGTGATGGTCAACTGTTAATCACCTACTTTCTAGGATACCTTCCATTGTATCATTTCTTTATTGAAGATATGGTAATGTGTCTCATCAGCCTTATCTTCCCACTAGCAATCATGCATATGAATCTCATTTTACAAAATTCCCATCATCTTCATGAAGACAAAAGTCCATATTGGCTTGCATATTGGTAAAGAAAGCCACCTTCTTTGAGTCCCATCTATCAACAAATTCCGAATTATTTCCCTCAGTCCCAATTTAGGTGTCTTACTTCCGTTTTTGGTTTGTCCCGTAAACAGTGACTCTTTCTATATTTAGTAAGTTTTCCGATCCCAGCATTCTACGCTGCAAGTTTAAGATCACAAGATTCAAAAGTCTTCATTTATTTCTTAAAAACTCCGCGATAAATCAAATTAAGACACATAAATTGCGACGGAGGGAGTATTGTCAAGTGGAAAGGCTCATTAGTAATTGTGTGTACTAGTGAAGCCCTGTATCTGATTATGACTTCTTCTGTCTCTTTCTTTTTATCATCATTTTCAAAAGAATTTGTTGTATCAATCTCTGGAGCCGTTAATATTGGCGTCACGTATCTGTCTTCTAGTCAATTCAAACTTGCATTTCTTTCAACCTCTACCACCTTTTTTTCTTCTTTTCCCTATTTTATTAACATGTTCCTCATTCCACACTTGCACAAGTTTTTATAATGAAATCCTCCCTATCTGATATCGCCAAGTAGCTACAAAAGCGGTCCACATATTAATAGATTTTTTTTATAGTGGGATTGGGAACAAAAACATGTGTTTTGTATGTTCTGTGATGTGGGATTGGTTGGTGCTTATTATGTTGCTCTGACTCTTCAAAAATGTTGACGGGTACGTGTCGGATCCTCCAAAAGTAGTGCATTTTTGGAGAACCCCACACAGGTGCAGCAACAATTCTGGAGAGTCCGAGCAACCTAAGACTTGTTATGTCAGGCTGTTTTTCCTGTGTATAGCGTGTTTATGTTTTTACTTTCTCGCTTTCTTTTTTCCACGTAGGTCGGGAAGGGGGGTCGGGGCATTATAAGGGAAAAGATCTTCCTTTAGATTTTTAATTTTTGGTTGCCTTGTAGATAAAAGTATGTGCTTATAGAGAACTGATCTGGCATGATGGAAATTTTTTGTTGGCAATTCTTGAAAAGTTGCAGACTTTAACATCATGGAGCCCATAAGAAACCTTTTCTTATATCAGCAATGGCTTAAAATGAGTGTCTGGCTAATATTCCCACTTAATTTGATTCCCTAGTAGGCTGGATAAACCTTCACCACATCTAGTTAGTTATATAGAAACTAGTACAAACAGTACTTTATACCGGGGGGCCCGTTGGTTTATGCTACCGGACGTGCAGAGGCATGTACGAAGCAATGTCACTCTATCATTATCGAACTGACTCCAAAATCCCACTAGAGCTCCTCCTTCTGCATCTTATAAGCCATGAACTAGATCAGAATCATTCTCGTATCAATAAGAAGTGATTGATTCTCTCATAGGAAAGGTCCAGTCTACAATTATCTCCTTCTTGATCGAAGCTTTATGTCATGATCTTTGATATATAGTAACTCGACACAACTCGGGCAAGAACATCTTGTCTACCAAAGGTCCTATAACCTGTTGTGTCATATCATTGATACAAATAAAGTTTAAGCCTTTGAATGTTTCTAGACACACCCCGTCTGCTACAAGACGTGTATGAACTAGTGATCGCGATATGAAAAACAGTACACGTTCAACACATTTAACTAATCTTTGACAACTAAATTTTCAAATTTGGCTGCTGAAATGTGTGTTATTGTTATACTTTTCTGCAGATAATGATGGTTTCTTAGTCTTGATACAATTAATCTAATAGCTTGATTTTTATTATTTTTCGCAGGTAGTCGTAGACGACGCAGTTTTTATTATTTTCTGTTTTCACATTTGCTAACTTAGCTGGAAAAATTTGCTTATTGGAGATGAAGGTCATGATCAATATATACATTGTGTATTCATACCAAAAAAAAACCCATAGAATATATAGAGACTCTCAGAAAAAAAAGAAGTTTGTTAACTACTTTTATTAGTTGAATAGTTGATTCATTTACAAAATTTTAATAATAAGAACAGAAATATTTGTCTGGCAGTAGTTGTTATCCCATTATTATTATTTGAATTATAATAAGGGAAATATTATTGTGCTGATGTATATGATTGATTATGACCTACTGCAAATTGTTATATTTGCTGTTTTTTTGTTTTTTTTTAATCAACTTGTAGTAGTTGTAACTTGTAAGCTTGTAGGGCTACTTGTGATTTTAAAATGTTTGTTATCATTTTTCGAGAGTTAATTTGATTAATCTTTCTGATGAATCCTAAGGGCCCGTTTGGCCATGCGATATGGTATCATGATATGAAATCATGATATGGTATCATGATATGGAATCATGAGATGAAATAGAAGGTTTGTTTGGACATGCGATATGGAATTTTTGTGTTGTATATTTTCTCATAAACATAAAAATCCCATAAGTTGTAAAACTATTAAAATAGCCCCAATTGTTTATTCAATCTTATCAAATAAACAAAAATTATAAAATCGCATAATAAATTATTACAAAGTTATTTGTTCTTCAGTTAAATAATTGTTTCATCTAACTTTAATTTAATTAAAAAAAATTGAACATAAATTGTACCTGATATGTTCATATCTCTCAACTACTCTTACAAATAACCTATAAAGTAGAAAAAAAACATACATTAGTGAGTAAATATTAACTTAGAAGTTAAATGCACTAAGATAAAAATTAACAAACATCACTAACTTCTAACTATTTACAAGAAAAATCAATAGTTAAATATTATTGAATAATGAAATTTTAAAAAGTTACCACAAGTTTGAGTCAAAAACACTTCTAATAAAATTTAATCAAAAAAATTCTAACTAGTCCACTTGACTAAATATTAATAACTAATTGATCAAATTTTCCTAAGTCCTCAATCAATTGGACTTGATATCCTTCAGTCATGTGAACGAACATTTTGCAAATACTAAGATTAAGAAAGTGCGGCACCGCCAATGAAAATTGTCTTTTATCAATATTATGCTTAGTCATAAGATTAAGACGTTTTTTTTTTATTATGAAAAATCAAAAAAGTATTACTCCCTTTGTTCTCACTTATATTCACCAAATGAATTTCTACTTTATCATTTATATTCACCAAATTTAAAGTGATAATAAATTTTATATTGGTGAGAATAATAAATTTTAAAAAGTAATGATGTAATTATAAATTTTATTTACATATGAAACAAATGGTTAGTAGATATAAATGTGGGGTTATTTTAACAAAATATAATTTTTACCAATTCAGTTTTGGTTCAAAATTGAGTCAAGCTCAACTATCCGCAAAACACATGCAAATTTTGAAAAACTCAAATTGATGTTTCGTGATTTTAAAAGAAATGATTTATTTTTTTGAAGTATTTGTTATTTTAGAAACGCAAGACAAAATTAATTATTTTTATCCATTTTATTCTTAGTGGTTACTTTTTTGGTTTCTATTCATATGTCACAATTTTGAATTTTGTGTCCTTTAAGAAATTATGCATTGTATCCTTATTTAGTGTTTTCTTGAAATTAAGTTTTCAATAAATAAATATAAATTAATTAATTTTAATTAATTAAATTGACCAATGAACATAAATTAATTATTTAGTTTTCTTATGTTGACCAAATTCATATTTTTAAGGCTAATAATTTTCAAGAATAAAATAAGAAAAATATTTTATTCATGTATTGGTTTTTTGAAATGACAAGTATTAAGAAACATTTACTTTTAGTTAGGATGACATATAAATATGAACGAATAAAGTAATGTTCTTGAAGGCAGTAAACATCTCAAATTTAAAAAATATTTAATGACGAGAGATACCAGACATAACATATGTAGTACTCCCTTCATTTCATATTAATTGAATTGTTAAGACATTGTTCAATTTTTCAAATTAACTTAATTGTTCAATTTTCAAATTAACTTAATTGTTTAATTTTCAAGACTACTTTTAGAATGATTTTTCAATTTTACCCTTCATTAGTTAGTATTGGAATTAGTTATTAATTAATGTTTAGTTATTTTAATCATAATTTTGCTAATAATTAATAAGGATAAAAATGGAAAGTTAAACTTAATTTATGTCTTAATCTTCTTTTCTTAAAGGGTGTGAAGCACCTCAACAATTCAATTAATATGAAATGGAGAGAGTAATGTTTTTGAAGACCGTAAACATCTCAAATTTAAAAAAATTTAATGACCAGAGATACAAGACATAAATGTTTCAATTGAACACTTTCACTCTTAATAAATTATAGTAATATCAATTAAACGTTGTTAACTCAAATTTAGATTATTATTTTTACGTGTATTCTTATTCATCTATTAAATAGTTATGCTGTCAGCTTAACTATTTAATAGACGAAGAAATTAAATGTAATTAGTTTCTCTTCAAATTTTTAAATAAAAAATGTCTCATTGAAACACTAAAGTAGAAGTAAATGTGTTCAATTTGAACATGGTTTACTAACATGCCAAGCTAAAATTTTGAATTTATGTATGTGAGATGTAAATTTTTTTAAAGTTATTAGATTTTTAAATTTATAATTTGTTTATATTTAATAATTTGACTCATAATTACGAAGTTCGATCGATATTACAATCAATGAGTCAGCTCCGCCCTTGCTTGCTAACCTTGATTGTCGTAATAACTAGTTACGAGAGAAATTTCTTAGAAACCTACGAAATTAGTAATCGAAGTTAAGTCGATTATAGCTTAAGTGCCTAAATGAAATATTCCATCAAATTTAGGACTCACTATGTATTAAGCCATTTAATAATATTTCTGTAAGATTCAATTCCTTTGAGCTGCCATTGCAGTGTCCCTTGAGGAGAAGATGGATCGGTCGAAACCAGTAGATCCTAATGGCTTAGAAGCTTCACTCATTCAAATCATCAACTCCCACCATTCTTCATCTCTCAAGCTCCGTGAATCCACCGGTCAGTAACTAATACAAAAATCCATTTCAATTCAATGTTTTTTTCTTTTCAGCATTTGGTTTGTGGGTTTCTCGAATTTTACCAAATTGAGTTGTGGGTTTCTCGAATTTTTCGAATTGGGTTTCTGGGTTTCTCGAATTTTACAAAATTGTGTTGTGGGTTTCTCGAATTTTTCGAATTGAGTTTCTAGGTTTTTTGAATTTTGCAAAAGTGGGTTGTGGAATTCTTGAATTTTACGAATTGGGTTGTGGGTTGCTGGAATTTGACAAAATTGGGTTGTGTGTATTTTGAATTTTGATTCAGAGAAGGCGAAGAAGGATGGGATTCGTAGTGCGAGGCGGGTTTCGGAGCTGTTAGTGGATTCAGTGAATAGAGAAGTACAAGAAGCTTTTGTAATGCAAAAGAGAATTGAAATGGAAATTCGTGCTTTAACTGCAAGCATTTTGCAATTTGGAAAGCAAACTGATCAATGGCTTGCTGCTTCACATTCTATCAATACTGCAATTAAGGTCAGTCCATGTTGCTAGCTATTTGTGTTATGTTTATTCAAGATTGAATATTTCTGATGAATGTGTAGCTTTTAGGCTCTAACATCCAGCTAAAATAGATATTACCTTGACTAAGTTCCGCTGAGTAGAAAGCGCTAGGTGATTTCTTTCCGTTTGTGTATGTTTTGATGGACGAAAGTTAGGTGGTAGTTGGCCTCGTATGAGGTAGCAAGATGCGAGTTGATTAAAAAAATGTCAGCTTGTTTTTGTAGAATTAGGAAATTCAATTATAAAGCACGAGCCTCATCGTAGACTGTTAGATCGACTTTTAAACCTTTATTCTGAGGTTCTTACGAATATGAAGCACGAGGTTACATTAGTTTGTTCTGGTGTTTCAAGAACTGTCTTGATCATTCTGATCCGATTTTCAGAGCAAAATGCCTTGAACTCTTGACTATCATACTCTCCTCCTCCATTGTCAGACTTCAGATAGTGAGTGTGTTTCACCTTATGCAGTTGAGATATTATTCATACATACAATACTATCTCATGCACTATTCACATAAAAGAAAGAAGGTAAATGTCAGAACGCAAAGTCCGAAAGAAAGAAAATGGATACATAATTTTGGTGCCGTGCATAAATTTTTCTTTTCGCATATTCATCTCTTTAGAGGAAATTTCCAGCTGATCTCTTTGCCTATAAATAGGCATCCCCCACTCCAGTTGAACATTATCCTCTCAACATTCTCTTCATTTTAATAATAAAGTTTTTTTTTGATAAGATAAGTGGTATTAATAACAGCATCAAGAAGATGCATAATTTACAAGATATGGCATTTGAGCTTACAAAAAAATCTCTAGCTAACTATACAAACTATCTAAGCCAGAGCTAATGAGTTAGTAAAATCCTGAAGTTGTTCTGCATTAACAGCAGGATACAAGTTGGTCCAACTAAACAAATTTTCAGTGCACCTAGTCTTCAAAATGCCTAAAGCAGTTGACTCTCCATCAAAACATCTCTTGTTCCTCTCTAACCAAATACACCAAAAAATACAAGCAGGTATCATAATCCAGATCTTGATGGCTTTGTCAACTTTCCATAGACTCCAACTCTCATATGCATCCTTAACAGTGAGGGGTGTGGTCCAATTGATGCCACAGAGACAAAAAAACATGCTCCGTAATTCTGAGGCCACCTCACAATGAAGAAGAAGGTGTCTGGGGGTTTCAGCCTCTTTTTTGCACATATAACATCTGTTTGGGAATTGGATTTTTCTTTTCTTTATGTTGTCTTGGGTGAGACATGCCTCATATAGAGCTATCCAGGTAAAAAAAACTACCTTAGGTGGTAGCTTGGTCCTCCAAATGAGTTTCCAGGGCCAGTTAGCTATCACGGGGTTTCTAGAGCACAACTGTTGATACCCTTCCTTGACTGTATAAACTCCTTTCTGGTGTCCCCATTTGAGCTTATCAGCTGCCTAGAGATTAATGTGACAATGTTGTAGTCTAGCAAAAAGGTCTACCAGATCATTCACTTCCCAATCGTGCATATTTCTTCTAAATCTTATATCCCAATTGAACCCTTCTCTATTAGCAGCAATAATAGAATTGGGATCTTGAGCAATTCTAAACAAATCTGGGAAATCCTCCTGAAGAGTGGTATTTCCAAGCCATTTGTCTGTCCAAAATTTTAGGAGTACACCATTGCCCAGTTCAAAGTAAGCATTTTGATCAAATGTATCCCACAACATCCTAATACTCTTCCACAGTCCCACTCCGTAAGGAAGTGTAGTAATATTTGAGCACCATTGATTCAGCCTTCCATGCTTAGCTATGATGACCTCTTTCCAGAGCCCTGCGTCTTCCAAGTTGTATCTCCAAAGCCACTTCATCATCATACTTTTGTTGTGGGCTGCAAGGTTCTTAATGCCAAGACCTCCTTGGTATTTTGGTTGTGTGACCTTCTCCCATTTGATGAGATGAAATTTGTGTTTCTCCCTGTTGCCTTTCCAGAGGAAGTCCCTTCTTATCTTGTCAATCTTTTCTATAACCTCACTTGGCATTGGGAGCAAGGCCATGTAATAAGTAGGTAAACTGTCTAGAACACTATTGATAAGTGTTACTCTACCACCAAAGGAGAGGTATTGCATTTGCCATGTTGCCAACCTCTTCTCAAACTTTCCAATAACCCCTGTCCAAATTTCAGTGGATTTATGCTGAGCACCCAAAGGAAGACCCAAATAAGTGGAAGGAAATGAGCCAATGTTGCAGCCCATGATATCAGCCAGCTCCTCCAGATTTAAAACTTCATTAACTGGGTAGATAGTGCTCTTTTGCATATTCATGTGTAAACCTGAAATAGCTTCAAAAATAAACAAAGTTAGATTAAGCTGCATCACTTGTGATCTTTCAGCACCACAGAAAATCAATGTATCATCTGCATAGAGCAGATGCGATACATTAGCTTGAGATGTCGGATCTCTTCCTATCTTAAATGGCTCAATCCAATGCAAAGAACTTGCTTTCTGAATCATTTTGCTGAGGCCTTCCATTGCCAAGATGAATAAGAATGGTGAAATAGGATCACCCTGTCTAATCCCTCTTTGGGAAGGGAAGAAACCCACAGGTGATCTATTCACCAAGATAGAATACTTGACTGTTGTGATACTGAATTTCATCCATCTTATCCATCTTTCGCCAAACCCAATTTGCCTCAGGATAGTAAGTAAGTATGACCAGCTTACTTTGTCAAAAGCTTTCTCAATGTCTAGCTTCACTAGCAACCCTGGTTCTCCACTCTTTATTTTCCAATCTAGAGCTTCATTAGCAATGAGGGCTGCATCTGATATTTGCCTTCCTCGAACAAATGCATTTTGGCTTCCAGAAACCAATTTCCCAATCACTGTTTTGAGCCTGTTTGCCAGAAGCTTTGATGTTATCTTGTAAATGCTGCTAATAAGGCTGATTGGTCTATAATCTCTGAGCTCAATTGCCCCTTTCTTTTTAGGAATCAAGGATATGAAAGTGGCATTTACAGATTTGACCATGTGGCAGTGTTGGTGGTAGTGTCTCAAAGCTTTGATGATCTCATACTTGATAATCTCCCAGGCATGTTGGAAAAATGCCATGGTAAAACCATCCGGCCCCGGGGCCTTATCAGGAGCACAACTTTTAATAACTGAGAAGATCTCTTCCTCTTCAAACTCCCTTTCCAGCCAAGTACTTTCTGCTTCAGAGATTCTAGCTAAATTCTCAAATCTAGCCAATGGTCTCCATGGTTCATTTTCTGTATACAGATGCTGATAGTAGCTCAAATTTCCTCCTTGATCTCTCTTTTATCCTCAATTACATGCTCCGCTATATTCTATGTGTGGCCTTGGAGTAGGCAAAAATGGTCGAACCACATAGTAAGAAAAAAGAGATGAGATGATTTACAACTTAGGAAGGGGATGCCTTTTATAGGCAGAAAAATCGACTGAAAATTTCCTCTAGAATATGAATATACAAGGTGGAAGTTTAGGTAGCTAATTAACTTAACTATTAAGATTCTCCCGGTTATTAGATTTTCCTACGATTGAACTTTGGCAAGTTATAGTTGACCCTAACTGAAAAGGAGTCTTTGAGCAACAGTCTCCACTAGTAAAGTCATCTCCCTGTGACTTATAGGGCACATATTCAAACCGTGGAATGAACCATTAACATTTGCGTCAGGGTAGGCTGCCTACATCATACCCCTTAAGGCGATCCTTTTCCCGGATCCTGCATAAATGCATGATACTTCGTGCACCGACTTGTAATTTTTTTAATAGCCGGACTACAACTAGATGAAGCTGA
This sequence comes from Solanum verrucosum, assembly GCF_900185275.1. NCBI lineage: Eukaryota > Viridiplantae > Streptophyta > Magnoliopsida > Solanales > Solanaceae > Solanum > Solanum verrucosum. The sequence continues at coordinate 1,938,695 of NW_026019984.1, read as the reverse complement.
GGCGTACTTGTTTCTATAGAAATGATATGCTTCTATGCAGTGGAAACTGTGTTTCTTTCATAATGACACTTCGTGTAATGTTATAATCCGATCTCGTAGAGACATAGATGATATTACTCATCTATACATTGTTGATATATGTAGCTTCAATATTTTTTTAATTTTTTATTTTTGGCACAGGAAATTGGAGACTTTGAGAATTGGATGAAGACTATGGAGTTTGATTGTAAAAGTATTAATGCTGCTATCTGCAATATTCACCAAGAATGACATTTGAACCTGAATTATCATAGGCCTGTGATTAGTACATGGTTTATATCATGTCATTTAAACTCTTTGGCACAGTGTACAGAATATTCTTTTTGCTTGAATGATATGAAATTACATTTATTTCTGTACAACTTGTATACTCTATAATTTTAAGCCAATTCTTGAAGGATTAGGAATAGCTAATTCTAACTTAAACACACTTTAATTTTATATAAGAATGGATATTATGTCAATAGAGTAACTTATTCTTTATGTTGTGCTCTTAAATCTTTGAAGACCTTGTAAATTTTTTAATTGATTGGTTCTTTCGATCCACGTATAACTCTCTCATAAATTATGTAGGAGGTCACTGATAATTTGTGTCGATGCTCTTTGATATATTGCACTTACTTTTTTCCTTTTGGTTTTACTCAAACCGAAGCTATTGCGCATTCTTTCAAGGAGAAAAGTATGAAAAAAACATGCACCTTCGTCTTATATTCCATACATTCATGAGAACGAACTCTAAGAAAGAGAGAAGATTTCATCCATCAAGCGGAGGTAATAAAAATCAAGACTCATACCAATACCAGTAAGGTACAAGTCTTGCTGCAGATGAGAAATTTTATTTGCAATAATACATGCAAACTATCTAAAATGAGAGTATAAAAAAAATAAAAATATCTGCATCCCAAATTATATACTGGGTAACTATCCAAACCATACTTGAACAACAACACTTGCTTTCTTATATTATTATATAGAATAAAGATATGATCAGAACTTTAATACATATTAACAAGAATTGACATGAAAAGACTTTGTACAGACAATTGTAAATATACAATGTCAAGATCACAATATTGACACAATCCACTCTGGAAAATTCCCTCCAAAACCGCCAAACGAACAATAAATGAAATAAGAACTGAATTTCTAGCATCCTAGTATGACACAATAAAAGGTAGGATCATGGCCATGAACTCATCATACGTCAGTTTCGCCGAGCCAGTATAACGCGTGTCTTTCTCCTTAAACTTTTCGGTCAAGCCCTGAGAATTGCAAAAAAAGGACTAAGAGACAACACAAATATGAAGGCAAACACAAGTAGGTGCAGTATTAATGGTTACAAATACAAAAAGAATTCCATCAAGATGTGGGAAGGTATGACACTGAAGTTAAATTCCATCTCAATGCATTTCTTTTTGAAGGAAAATACATCAGAAGATGCACATTATATCTATACCCGGCTGCTCGGCCAAAAATAATTACAGCTGCCAATATACATATATTTATACATCTGCTGGCTATTTCATTTTTTTTTGGGGGGTGCAGAAACAAGGTGATATTCCTGACAAGTATTTATAACAACATACCCAGTGAGGTCCCACAAGTGGAGCCTAGGGAGGGTAGACTGTACGTAGACCTTACCGAGGAGGTAGAGAGGTTGTTTCCGAACATTCAAAATTCCTGACAAGTGTTTGCATTGATAAAATGAAGTTCTCGATTTCATAGCGGATCTTAAGCAATAAATAGCTTTAGATTAAATTGTGCTAGCACCCTAATGTCAAGCCATCAGAATGCAAACACGATGTGCCATGACACCTAGGTGAATGTTAATTTTGGTTAGGGCTATAAATTTTTGAAGGTGGCCAGCATGTCCTTAATGCTGAAGAATGCAACTTTACCAATGTTCAAAAAAAAAAAAACTAGGTGAATATGTTGGGAAGGAACCACCACATATGTATGCATGATGCACCAAGATATTTAGCTAATCCTTACAGACGATGCTAGTTTGGTCTACTCTAGAAGTGTACTCCCAAAACAAACTACATGCATCAGCTCTCAGTATTCAAAGAGCATAAGAAAGAGAAGTACTTATGAGCTGAGTGACGTGTACACGATATAGATTTTCAGCTTCAGCTCATTGTATTAGCTTTTTCAGATCAATAATTTCAGTTTGCAGTTAGACTTTCTTAGATATCAATAACTTATTAAAATCGGAGTTCTAATAACAGTTGGAGTAGCCCATCAGGTGCTAGTCATGACCTCTAATTTGAGTTGTCACACTTCCGTCTAAACTCAGTATTATAAGAAGGATAAGATTGCAATGACAAACTAGGTTAACACTTATAACTGTTAGTCTCCTCTCCAAGCCCAAGAGCAGGCACACTTTTATGTGGGGGAGAGATAAGGGGAAATACATCGAAGCCGCGCAGATGCATAAATCAAGATATTGAGTAAGGAAATGCTTATAGAAAGAGATCAGTTCTTTTACCTTCACAACCATCCCACATCTGCATCATAAAAACATAAAGTTCAGAACATAGTCAACTTGAAAACCTATCTATTTAATGAAAAGGTGATTGCAGTATCAGACTTACTCGACAAAACTATCAAAACACAGCTCGGGTCTCCTACCACTTCCATCAGTATATCTGGAAATCAAAACTTCAAGAACAGAAGGTGGCACCATGTATCCAAGACTGTAGAGAGCATCCCTTAGTTCTGTTGCATCAATCTTCCCACTTCGATCTCTGTCAAATCTCTCAAAAATAGCCTGCAAACCAGAGGATCAAAATGTCAGAGACATTAACTAAAACTAGAAAAAGATGATCTTGAAAACAAAATATGAATGGCTATGGTAGGGTGTGAGAGACATATAGACACTAAGTTAACCTCAGTATCAGCCTCTATGTTTCTTTTCGATCTTTGTTACCAATCACCTTCATTTCTTTTTTATGTTGGTTGTGTGTTTTAGTACAAGAACTGTAAAGCTTTAAAATTTATGCATGGTAAAGGTGAATATCTGTTCTCGAAACATCTATAGTATCTCAACTCTCCAAATTGTCCAAAATGTTTACCCATCACTTTCTGTGACTGATGTTCTTCCATAGGCCGAAAACTAAAAAATTACCCCAGGACAAGGCCATATTGGGCTGCATATAACTTATTTTGTATCATCCCCCCCATCTGCTTCCACCTCCCTATCTTTTACAACCCGCTCTTCCTCATGCTAACCACCATTTTAAGGTTTTTTTTTTGTTTCTACCTGAGGTTTTCATATCTAACTTCTTGAATGCTATCCTAACAATTAAAAACTAAAGCAGAAAGGAATGAACAATACCCTCCATTGACCAAGACAGCTCCATAGTGCAGCAAATTCCTTTGGTCCTGTTCAGCAATACAAGGCAAAGCTTAAGTAAACAAGGAATAGCAAAAACACAGCAACAAAATTAGATAGCAATGTCATATAGCTAACTACCACAATATTTCAGAAACAAACCAAAACACTAGCTATATAACCTATAATCATTAATTCTTAATCAGAACAAGAACATCGCCATTGTCAATTTGAACTACCTTCATATAGAGGAAAAGCTATATAGCAAAACACTAAGAGCTAAAATTCAAGAAATGACTAAAATTGAGCTAAACAAGTCTATATAAAGCACCTCACAACCAAAATCATAGCAAAAGACATGGATAAATTAGATTGCCAGCATTTGGACTCTATCACCACCACCACAACAACAACAAAATCCTTTCTTTTTCCTAATCACCGTTGATATAAAAGTAAAGCTACATATGAATCAATTAGCCTACATAGCAAAAACCCAAAGAGCTAAAAATTCAAGAAATGAGTAAAATTGAGCTAAACAAATCAATATAAAGAACCCCACAACCAAAATCCCTTCTTTTTCCTAATCACCATTGTTAATTTGAACTACATTGATATAAAAGTAAAGCTACATATGAATCAATTAGCCTACATGACAAAAACCCAAAGACTTAAAAATTCAAGAAATGAGTAAAATTGAGCTAAACACATCAATATAAAGAACCCCACAACCAAAATCCCAGTAAAATATGTTTTTTTTTCCCCCAAACTCACCAATTCTTGGAAAATACTCAGATGGATTCTTGAAAAGAAAGATTAACAAACGAATAGTCCTAAGACTAAACCTTTGGTAACCAGAAGAAAGAGCTTGTTGCAGCTCTTTCTCCTCAACAAACCCACTACAATCCCTATCTACCATCTGAAAACTCTGAATAACTTGTGGGTCAGTCCCCGGAGAAAAACCAGAACCATAATTTGGAGGATTCTGGTAATACCCATAAGAAGAACCAGGTCCATAACCAGCTGTTTGCGGTTGAGACTGATGAGGGTAATTTGAGTAATTTGCAGAGGAAGAAGAAGAGGGAGGATGATATGGGTGGGCTATTGGTGGCTCATTTGGGTCGGAGAGTGGCGGCGCAGAAGGAGAATACGATGGTCGGTTGCCATAGGAAGACATTGTTGTTCAGTGGTGAATACTAAAAGAAGACGAAAATGGATACTTATGTTTTTTTTTTTTTAGTTTGAAGTTATTTATTATCACGGTTTGATCTGTTATATTAAATAAATTAAGTTAGAATGTATTAGAATTAATATGAAAATTAATATTAGTATTATTATTTTCTAATACTTTGTACCAAACGATTTCTTGTAGTTTAAGGAGTTGTACCAAACTAGATAAGATTATAACTAGCACAAAATGCCTATCCAAATGTGATTCCTATTGAATAAGTATCGCGAACACCCTAAACTTGATGTAAATTATTAGTTTCATCTCCAAAGTATTGACAGCCTTTAAAACACACGTTTAGTTGACTAATTGAAGCTAAGTATATCCCCGATCTTGCAATATTAATGGAAAACACCTCTAAATTCTTGTCAAGTTTTAAAATGTTTTTAATACTTTTCTCGATTTTTATTAAGAACTTCATGCTCCTACAAGAGTTTGAGACCACTTGCTATGTCATGTGGCATATCGTGAGTATATCGAGGATGTATCTAAGTTTAGTTAGTCAAGTAGAGGGTGTTTTTAAGGCTGTCAATAGCTCAGGGATGACAAGTTTATGAGTATTTTCAATACTTCTCTCAAATCTAACGGACAAATTACATGTATTTGGTGTGATTTGCATATATCGAATCGATATGCAAGCGAGATGAGAGGAAGACGAGTGAGATTTGTCTATGTATTCTTTCTTTTTTTGACAAAGATTTGTCTATGTATATTCTAAATACATGCAAATCCAGTTGGATACTATATATCTAAAATAAATTACACGTTATTTTGAACTCATATATCTCGAGATACATATTTTTGAACGCACTAAAATCTGATTCATAATATCATAAACTAACATATATCTAAATAATTAGTTTCTAAGCTAGCGAGATTTCCCTTTTAAATATATTTAAAGGATTAACTTGACCATACCAACCATGGTGGAGAAAGTATTAATGCGTGTGAGGCTGTATTGACAACTTTGACATTGACATGGTCATTATTTGCCAAGCAAGCGCAATTCCATTTGGCTTTTTATTCTTCATATAAATCATAACTATATTAGCTTGGAAACTTAACGGAAGTTGTTCTATATCGTGAGTAGGGATGGACATTCGATATTTTATTTAGGTACGGTATTCGGTAATATCGTATTGAAGTTATAGCCCATTGTATTACAAAGTTAATACTATTTCTCCAATCATTACTATTTTTTTATGTGAATGCACGATATAATAGAAGATCAACAAGTAAGAAGACATCAAGAAAAACAAATTGATACAACTAAAAGGCATGTATTTGAATTATTCATGCTTGTTCTTTTAACTTTTTCTTTGGACTTGTACTAATGAGTAATGAATATGTTGATATATGACCTTAAATAATTTGGTATTCGGGAAATACTTATTACCAAATGGTTACTAATATCTCATACCAAACCCAAACCTGAATACCATAATTCTAAAATTTTACTCCCGAATACCATACCAAATACCGAATTACCAAACAATTTGCCCTCAATCAATGAACCTCTAGTAGGCCAATAAGAGTTGATGAATAAGGTATTGATAATCAGGGGCAAAGCTAAGAGGGTTCATCTGAACCCTATTCGCAAGAAAATTACATTGTATATACAAAAAAAATTATTCTTTAATGCATATATAACAGATGATGAATCCTTCCTGTGACTGCTGATAACATAGTACCAAACTACCAATAGAAGCTGCTTCAGTAGACTGATAGACACTAAACCAACCTAACTTGACATTGAAAATGATAGCTTCTAAAAGTTACTCATGTCTCTGCATTTCTGCTTCTGTCAAAGTTGCTCCACTCTTAGGTATAACATTGAGAACTTCAACATGATTTGATCCAACAACTCTTACACCGCGAAAAAAAATAGTGCAAACCTGAAAAGGGAACTAGGCAAATAAGAAATAAGATCCAAAGATTGGGAGATATTCTTAGACTTTACCAATTACCACTCAAAAGAACCCACGGAAACTCAACGAGTATGATTTGATATGCATATAAAGCGAGCCAAGAAAAACATGGGAGAGGAAAACTCACCTTGCTAATACAACCATGTCAATGAACTGGCTTGACGAGCTAGCAAGATAAACTCAAATTTACTTTCTGACAATAGAGTCCTTTTCGGGGTTGTATTAACCATTATCAGGTTTCATGCGCATTTGCTATCTTCCAAGGTAAACATCCTTTTCGTGTAGCTTAGCAGGACCTATTCTTGTTCTATGAAATGATCAACCCTTCCTTGATTTACTTTTTATGCTGTTCATCAAATATTCACCCAACCTAGCGCCAGCCTCCACTATTCTCGTTTCAGGTTTTATCTCAGCTTGAATAAGGTCCACCAAGGTATTCCCTATTTTTTCAGCAGCATCCCATTCCAAGATCCTGGATACAATTTCTTCCCATGTATCTGTATGTAGGGGTTCACCGTGACTCAAAATACTCCCCGCTACCCCACAAGCTTCCTCAATTTTACCTAGGTTACAGAAACCTTTCACAACCGTGTGAACCACAGAAAAATGCGGAGAGAAGCCTTTTGACATCATTTCCACCATGTAATTCTTAGCCTCATCGTACATTCCCTGATTGCTTAGACCCCCAACTAATGTCCTATAAGACACCAAATTGGGAAGACACCCATTTGATGGCATGTCCTCGAGGATTTTACAGGCATCAGCAGCACGACCTTCTCGACAGAACCCCAGAATTACTGTATTGTAATGGACAATGTCAGGATTGCAACCCTTTACTTTCATCCTGCAAAGAAGCTTGTAAGCCTCCTTAAATTTCTTTTTCCGACACAAGCTGTTCAATAGAGTGCTATAACTTAAAGCATCGGGGACAAAACCTTTATTCAGCATATCCTCCAGCAAGTCAACAGCTGTATTCACTTGACTTTTTCGACACAAACCCTGCATCAGAATCCTATATGACTCTACATTAGGACTGATCTCTCTCTTAAACATCTGATTAAACAGCGAGTAGGCAATACTTAAATCATCATTCAAACAGAATGCCCGCATTAGAATGTTGTAGGACTCGGTGTTTGCCAAAACTCCGTATGTATGTGCAGATCTGAAGAGATCAAATGCAGGGCGAAGAAAGTTCCGATGAGTTACGAGGATTGCAAGAATGAGGTTGAGATGCTTCGGAAGAGGCTTCATATTGAATTCCAGGATAGTATAGAAAGTTTTAAGGGCTTTGTCAGGTAGGCCAGCATCACCATATATTTGGATGATGTGCGAAAAAAGAGATGGGGAAATGGAATAATGCTGTGACTTTAGGGAAGAGAGGACGGACTGCATGAGGGAGAACTGCCGGGAATGGCCAAGCTTGAGGATGAGGGTGTGGAAAGTGGCATACGAGTGCTGAAAATAGGGTTCTCGCGAGGCTAAATCAAAAATTTCTTTAGCAAGGAGTGGATCTGATTGGGAAGCAATAAGCTTCTGGACTCGAGCTGGGGAGCCGATAGACGGTCCCTGGTTCATGTTTTGTTTATGTTCTTCATCTGCTTGTCTTTTTTTTCTATCTTGCTCTGGCTGTTGTGTGTGATAATGGGATTTAAACTTGTACCAGGCAGAAAGTGGCTCGACCTTTGATAGCCAAGAGGAAGAACACAATACCAGAGCCAAGAAGTCCTTGGAGCTGAAGTGATGTGAAATCATTCTCATTTTTTTCGATCATCAAGCTCTTACTTCTTTACTTACTAATAGCCTTGATAGCCACTTCATTATTTTTGTACTTTCATGAGATGGTGCTCCAGAAAGCAAATCAGCGTCATGTTTGCAGTATTCAAACAAGACCGCCTACTGAACTGGAGACAACAAAAAGTTACACACGGGTGCAGCAATGATAAGAAACATAGGTGAATAATAGTAACACGAATAATTCAGTAAAATTTTCTTTTTACTGAACTCAAAAACTCATATAAAACAGAAAACAACTAGACTAAGCTTGATGAACCATGCTTGAGTAACCCAAAACGTTAAGAAGTATCAAGAAACACAATAACCCAGAATTTTTTCTTTCAAACACCAGGAATTTTTTTTATCATTGGCTTACTACTTTAGTTCCAATAGGAGAGGGACTTCCTCAAACGAGCTCGAGACTAAAAGTATCGTTATGGAGATAGTCATACTAATGCTAGGTAAATCTTCCTACAGATGAAGAGCACAATCTTCCTCTCTGAAACATTTTTTCGAACATAACAGCATGCACATATGGGAAATTTGACTTCTGTTCTGCAGATTAATCAAAGCCAAACTTTTCGAGATGACTGTCCTGAATTCACAGATGAAAATTTCTCTTTTCTAACACCATTCATGTTTGCATTTGCACAGGTTTTTACCTTCACATATGATACCCATACCATGAAAGAGTTCATGCAAAGATGGAGTAACAATGATATAATTCTTATGGAATTTAAAAGAGGAAGACTCAAGGTGGCCCAGTGCAAAATTAGAAAACCAGAAATGACGGATGCCTACAAGGGAAAGGAAAAACAAGATCTAATTATATTTATTGCTTCCTCCAATTTTTAGTCCGATTGTTCCTTAATTCAAAAGTTGTGGTTACCCCCTTCTAATTGTTTTCCTTTCTAACTAGTAGAATCAGTTGAGCTTGTAAATCAAGCTCTCAAATTTAATTACCTTTAAGAAAGAGGGTGGTAAGGATATCGATGCACAAAAAGTTAGGAGACTACTTTATAAAAAGAGGGTGGCAAGGACATTGATACACAGAGAGTTAGGAGCATTATTTTTCAATCAATCTTTAGAAGGTGATAAACAAGAGTGACGTTCAACAACAACTACAACTTCTACGCCTCAATCCTGAACTAGTTGCTAGGGATCTATACTAGAGAAACTTCAAAGATAGAAGAAAAAAGGGCATACATGAAAGCTATTTACTCTTCCACTTGTTTTTTTTTTTTTGCCAAGGGTTTTTCGTAAACAAATCCACCTTTCATCAAAGATTAGAACTTTAGACCAATTGGGCATCTTTGTCCACCCTCTGCCTAGGCCTGTCTGAACTCTGAAGTAAACATTTTATCAAACATGCATGTTTTAATTAGACCCAAATTGACAAAGGGAGTTGCACGGGTGGTAAGATCTCTCCAGCTCCAACCTTAAGTAACCTTCAGATTGTGGGTTCAAGTTAACAAGGGAGTCAAAGACAAAAGGTGGGTAAAAAAAAAATTAGACCCAAATCCACCTTTCATCAAAGATTAAAACTTTAAGAACAATTGGTCATCTTTATTGCCTAAGCCTGTGTGAACTCTGAAGTAAACATTTTGTCTAACACCTAATGTGAATATATTAATATAAAGAACCAAATCCATTTTCATCAAAGCTTAAAATTTTAGACCAATTGAGGCATCTTTGTGCACTCTCTGTCTAAGCCTGTCTGAACTCTGAAGTAAACATTTTGACTAACACCTAAACATGAATGTATTAACAAAGAACCAACACCCAAGGGTGTAGTCTAGTGGTCAGTAAAATGGGTTGAGAACCATGACGTCTCAAAATCAAATCCCCTCAGAGACAAAAAGCACTAGATGACTTCTCCTAATCTTGGTGGACAAAGTTACTTGGTACATGTTGCTAGCGGAAGGTAACATGTATTTCATAGTTAGCCTGAACAAACAATAAATAATAAAGAACCAAATCCACCTTTCATCCAAAGATTAAAACTTGAGACCAATTGGTCATCTTTTTTGCCTAACCCTGTGTGAACTCTGAAGTAAACATTTTGTCAAACACCTAACATGCATGCTTCAATTAGACCCAAATCAGCCTTTCATCAAAGATTAAAACTTTAGACTAGTTGGGCATCTTTTTTAGCCTAAACCTCCCATAACTCTGAAGTAAACATTTTGTCTAACACATGTAAATAAAGAACCAAATCCATTTTCATCAAAGATTAAAACTTTTAAACCAATTGGGCTTCTTTGTTCATTCTCTGCCTAAGTCTGCATACACATCTTTAAGCTAAATGCTTACACTAAGAAGGAGAAGTGAAAAAGTATTTCTTACAAAATTGATGATTGTTAGTTGTTGCAGATAGAGAGAAGACTCCAACAAGTTTGCTTGCAGAAGCCAAAGAGTAGAACCTGAGGGCCAAGCAGGAATACTAGTAGGATAGGCAAGATACCTATGTTTATTTGTTTAACTTTAGTGCTCTTCAAAATCAAATCGAAATCGATGACCTGAATGACAAAAAAGTTATTGATTCATTGTTAATGAGTTGCTTAGTTTAACGGTTTAGATTTTTTTTATCATCAGGTTATTGGTTTTTAATGGTTTGAAGTTTTTCTTAATGGGTTAACTGATAATCCGATAGTAAATTAATAAATTATATTTATACCATTTTGGTAAATAAAGTCTTTGACTTATGATTTAGTTTCATATTTTTATTTCTGGTAGTCTCAAACTTCTGGTTATTCTACAATATGTTAGTGTTGTTTTTTAGCATGTGCATGGTTTATTTGGTTTGTGATAATGTTTCTAAGTGATTTTCAATCAATTATTTTTTTGTGTCAAATCTTAACGGTTAAACTAATAATCGAACCGATAACGATCAATAACTGATAAACCAATAACCGATAAGTCAATGTCTTAATGGTTCTTAACGGTTTAGTATGTCTACAAACCGATCAGTTGAATCGATAAGTTTCAACATCGAACCGAACCAACTAATACGTAGCTCTACTTGGTAATTCATGTCCTACGTGATGTTTTATGTTTTAATTCACATACTACGTGTATTATGTCAGATACAATATGTTTGTCTACTTATTCAACTTTATATAAATTTAAATATTTATTTGTGCACACCCCAAAAATCGAGGTTCAGTCCAAATCAGATTAAAAAACACGTTTATATATTATAAGTATTGAATAAAATCCTCTTCCATGTAACAATTTCATGGCGGGAAAAGAAACCTAAAACCCCAAAAATCATCTTTCAGTATTCAGCCAAACACACAGAGAGAGAAAAATGTCAGAGATAGAGAAGCAGAAGGAGAAAGTAGTAGCAGAAGCAACAGTGCAAATCGATCAAGAGGGTCTTCCCAAAACTATTGTACGCAGGGTTGTGAAGGAAAAGCTTTCTCAGCTATCTACCGATACTGATATCTCACTTCTTCGTGACTCGCTCCTTGCTTTCTCTGAAAGTGCTCGACTTTTCATCCATTACCTCTCCGCAACGTAAGGTTTAATGGGTTTTGCAGATTAGTTTCAATTCTTTCTTATTTTTGATAAATTTCAATTAATTCCTGGAAAATGATGAAAAGGGTTGGAGATTATGGGTGTTGTTTTGAATTTTGTGATCCGGAATTCAAATGGGTTTTGTTAAATTTTTGTTCTTTTACTGATTATTTATTGATTCAGCCTTAAAAAATTGAAATTTAGGATTGTTTGTTTTGTTGCTAAAAGGAAGTAAGGAAATTTCTGAAATTTTGTGATCTTGGATGTGTACTGGGTATTCTATTTTTGATGACGAGTAAACCTGCAGCACAGGGTAAACCTTGATCCTGTGCAATAGCTCGCTAATCACACGAGAGGGTTAAATTGCACTAGGCAAGTCCTGTGTGATGTGCTTGAATCAGAAGTCCAACCCCTTGTATTGTGTATTCTTTTTTAGTTAATCAGCTCACATACATCAATTTTTGAGCGATTAGGTCGGATGAACCAAGAGGTAGAATTGTCTTGTTGCTTAAAAGAAAATTTGGTGCTTTTTGAATTCTTGTAATTGTGGAGTTAGAAGAATTTTGTTTAAAAAATCATCCTGATCTATGGTGAAGTTTTTGAGTGTTTATAGGAACTGATCTGAAGCTGAAAAATAGGACTGTGTTGATTGTGAAACTGGCTTGTTGCTAAAAGAAAATTGGGAATTCTCTGAAACTGTGTAATCTAGGATTTAAAGGGTTCTGTGTATTAGCTAATTCTTTTACTGATTGATATCTAAGTTTTGGTTGATTAGTAGGATGAACACTAAAAGGTGGGAATTTGTGAAAAAAAAAGTGATATATTGTGATTCTAAGCTAGTGCTGAAGTGTGAATAAGGTTATTTATTGATTGATGTAAAACATAATAAGGCATGCTTTGTGTTGACAGTTGAGGAAATGAAGAACAAGTTGGATTATATATCAGTGATGATGCAGAAAGATGGAAACATGATTATGTTTTCTCTTTTCTCTTTTGTGATATTTCGCTTCAATGAGTGATCTCATTTGCAATGTGCAATTGCAGTGCTAATGACATATGCAAGGAGTCTAAGAGGCAAACGATAAATGCAGAAGATGTGTTCAAGGCCCTTGAAGAGATTGAGTTTCCAGAGCTCATTGAGCCTCTCAAAGCTTCTCTCGAGGGTCAGTTTCTTTTCATTGTTCTAAATTTTTTCGACAAGCCAGTATTTTTTTTCATGAAGTTGAATGCTTTCCATCGTAGACTACATACTCCTTTCATTCACCAATTGTTGCATACAATCACAGGTCAACATTGGGATCAGATATCTAGATTGTTGTCTATTTAGTTCTTCTATATTACTTCCAGATTTATGAGAGCAATGTGCTACAATAATGAATAGTATCTTAATTGGCAAAACCAAGTGTTGAATTTCAATGAATAGTTATTCTTTTATCTGATTGCTCTTATTCTCTTCTTATTACTTGAAATCATCAACAATTTTCTTCTACTATAGTATATTATTACTGAACTATATCTGTGAGAGGTGGGCTCACAAAAGATGATTGTCTACTTCCCTTTGCCACATAATATATCCATTGAGTTAAATACTATCATTGGCAGGTTACATAGTGTGATCCGGTGTATGATGCTTGATCTCTTGTTTAGGTCTACAGTTAAACATATTCATACTGGGATGAAGAAAGTTTGTCATTTTTCTTTGTTCTGCTAAAACCAAAGGAGTGTTATGGCCTCATTAAATTGGAGGATGGCACTTGTTGAGGTCTCTCTGAATAAGAATAGATTGTGTTGTTGAAACTTCAATGTTATCTTAGTAACACGATGGAGCTAGAGTACCACATATGTTAGTTCAAATTGATTAAATCACCTTGCATTACTATAGAAAGCTGAGGTGTCTTCTAACTTACTCTAAAAACCTCACTCCCACTAAAGGGTGAAAGAAAGTCTAGAATGTTAAGATCTATTTGCTTCTTCTTGCTGCTAACACTAACATTTACTTTGTACATATGTTGATCAAAAGGAGAAATAAAAGTCGGTAATAAGCCAAATATGCCCATTGTGTTGTGTTAGGGCATAGAGCTTCAAAGAATTGAATGGTTAGTGAGGATTATGGTCAGAGATCTTTCGAGCTGTATCAGAGTAGCATATGTGTGTCAATCCACCAGGTCTGTAGCCAATGTTGTTGTTTTTTTATATGGTAAAAGTTCTATTGGTAAGGTACTAAGGTACCCAGAAGGTACACAAAAATACGACAACAACCTAGGCCCCTACATTCTACAATAGATTCAAGCTACATAATTTCCAAGTGAATCCAAGTAATCCAATCCATATACTGCTCCATGTTCGCCCTCTTCACACCCAAAAAACAGACTATGCAGGCGCAGGTTCTTGACTCTACAAATATGATCCTTTTTATTCTCAAAACAACAAGCACTATTTCTTTTACACCAGAAAGGTTGTTGATGATTGCCTTTGTCTCCTGGCTATTATCGTCGAACAGATTTGAAACCTGCGTTACATATTTTTATTAGGCTTGTCCAGAGGTACTCTATAAAAGGTCAAAAACAACAAAAAAGAGCTGAAATTAGAAAACAAATGCTCACATTTGAAGACTGAACATTTGAGAGTTGTCTGGCACAGTAGCTCTCTTTACACCAGAAAAGTTGAGTATATTATTGCTTATTGAGCACTCTGAATCACTGATCTCTTTATCGGTGTTAAACACCAAGTCTAGCAATTTACAACTTTAGTAATATATCATTATCTCACTTGTCTAGGACATGTAGAAAGTCTTAAAAAACAAGGTCCTGACTTTGAGTTGGAGGGAGAGGGAGTAATTATTTGGGACAGATTAAGTTTTTAACATTTGGGCTTATTAATCATTCTCTTCATATGAATTAGAAGAAAAAACTATTTTCATTTTCTTGTTCAACTACCAAGTACATGCCTATAGTTAGTCTTCTCATGAGTTTTGAATTTATCCGTTATTTCACATAATTTCTTCCCATCCGTCATAGAAAAAGAGGTTCTTTTACCCCTTATTTATGTAATATGCAATAATCACCTCAATTAAATCTCTACTTAAAACTAAACTGGATCATTGATATTTATAATCCCAACTTGTCTGGGATTGATCATTGTTGATTCTAATTGATCTCTTAATTCGAGTTTCCTGTTGTGGCAAGTTTCAGACTGGTTAAACATATATCATTTGTTTGTCATGTGTTTTACATCCTCGAATTGTTAAATTGAGAGAACTCTGTGCAATATCAGATGGATACATGTATGATAACTGATAGATTATTGCTTTAACTGCCTTTCGTGGTCTGATTCAAAATGAGGCAAAATTTACTGTGGTGATGAAATGGACTTACACCTATCTTTGCTTTACATATTCTTCCCTCTTTTTACAGGATTCAGAGAGAAGAACTCTAAAAGGAAGTCAGCGTCATCAAAGTCCCCAGAATCTAACAAAAAGGCTAAGCTGAAAGAACCTGTGGAAAATGGGAAGGGTAAGATGAAAGAACAACCCTCGGGTAACGAAAATGAAGATGCACAAGCTGGAGAGGAAGTAAATGAAGTTGAGGATAGTGTTGATGATTAACAAGATTATTGTTTGCGCTTGCCTTCGTCGTTAGACATGTTATTCATGCCTTTGATATTAACCCCTCAGAAAAATGTAATCTTATCTTGGATGCAAAGTTAACAAACAGTTTGTAGAGTTTTATTCTGGAGTAAAATGAAGTTCTTTGGGAATTTGTTGTTCTTTTTGTCCATCCTCCTGTTCGATGTGTTTATTTATGTCATATAATTATAAACTTTTGAGTACATTTTGAAATTTTATCTGAGATATTATCATCGGGTTGAGGAGAGTTCTCATGAGTTCTAAAGCATATCATAGTTGCTGACGAAAAATGAATTTGAGATCATCTCGATTTTCCGTTTGTGTTAGTTCGTGAATTTTATGAAATGAGTGATCGACTCTATTTGAGTTCAAATTTTGTGGATCAATCGGTGACAACTTATTGAATGATACTCATTGTTTGAAAGGCTTGACATCACTTTTTCGGAGTTTATGTGTCACAAAATAGGAATTAAGAATTATCTCAATTTTTCGTGTATTAGTTAATGAATTTTTTGGAACATGTGTCACTGACTTTGTTTGAGCTCAAATTTTGTGGATCCATCATCCATTGGTAACGACTTATTAGATGATATACAAGAGGCGGACATTGCATATTTTTGGAGTTTGTGTCACGAAACAAGAATTCAAAATTATCTCAATATTTTGAGTATATTATAGTCTATGATTTTTTTAGAACATGTGTGATCAACTCTATTTGAGCTAAAATTTTGCGAGTCCAATGGTGACAACCTACTAAATAATAATACCCTTGATTTTCAAAAGGTGGACATAACTTTTTTGAAGTTTGTGTCACAAAACAGAAATTTAGAATTCTCTTAGTTTTTCCGGAATACGTGTGATCGACTTTGTTAGTAATTGAATTCCTTATATGGTTTCACATGAGAAACCGATCCAAATATAATCTACATTGAACAACACAAATACAGATATAAATAACTATTGCTCTTCAATAAATACGTCTTGGTCCCAAACAAATCGAGAGGACTATATGAATTCTCACTGATCATGTTTCATTAAACTGCCCACAACCGGTCAATGACAGTAGTGTTCAATTTTGAGCAACAATCATATGAATGTACGTACCTTTGGAACTAGAAAACATGTAACTGCAACACTATAACAGCTTACTGAAGATCAGGCAACAACAGGAAATATGCAAGGGAAAAACCTGTACCAAAGCAGAATCGTGGCTGTTTAACAAGGGTGCAGAGTAGATATCAACAGTTCCACATAAGAAAATAGAGACGCTAAAATTTCTTATTAAACGCTGACAGGAGGACGAGCCATAATAATTGCTGCAAAAACATCACTGAATTGGTGTACACAGTAGGGAGAATGGTTGTTTGCTAATGTTTAACAGACATTCAAAGGAGTGACAGCATACAAGAAGACCAGTTAAGATGAGACGGAAAGGAAAAGGCGAGGATGAATCCATCCACAAAATCATCAGAGATTCACTATTTTTCCAACTTATGCATTCATTTATCTGTTTTCTCCACTTCTTCCTCCTTCTCACCATATCGGCGCTTAAACTTTGCAATCTGACCAAGACTTTGAGCCATCTGACGCCTTGCTCTTATGTGATAAACCTTGCCTGTTTGGTGTATTTTGGTCATCATAACATGCATCAACCGTCCACTTTGAGTCACGTAGGATATCCATTGCATTTGAGGGTGAATTCCTTTCTTCATTTTTTTTTTCCTGAAAATGAACCTACAATTAAGTAGCAACATAGTCTTCCTTACAAAATTAGATACTTCCCCGGGAGCCTCAAATAAGCAACATTGTAGCTCTAAAAGAGTTATTCTTTTGCTTTTGGGGGGATGGCACTCTAGGCTATATGCTACAGCCTGTTAAAGCCTTCTAAATGAAGAATCAGAGATTGGGAAAAGACGAATTGCTAAGAAAAAAAATAGCAAAATGATATTCTCTTAACTCTGGCAAAAAAGACACTAAAGGGTGAATGGATAAAATCCCTAATTTGGACTGTAACATAAAAACTACCAAGACTAAATTTTGCAAAGCTAAGAATATTTCCCTTCCAATACCACTTTCAGTTTCTCCCTCCCTCTAAATCCAGAAATAGAGCCTTAAGTCAGTAACATCGGAGGACAAAGCCAGAGGTAAAAGCAAACACCAAAGTTTCACTGAAAAGGGTCTAATGAAACAACAATAGCAGGAGAGCACAACTAGAGCATTTTTCATTCTTGCACCTCATTTCTTCATAATATAATCTCTTTTTTTTCTCTAAACCTTTTCCCCCATAAAGAATAGCTTATTCCTTGTAAGAAAGGAAAAAGTATAAAAAACAAAAGATGTTCAATAATGAAAATAAACATGGAACCATTATCACTGATATGAAAACTCTACTATTATACACAAACATATTGATTTTTATCCGATTAGAATTTGAATATCCTTTATTATCAATCTTAAAGCCAAATTAGAAAAACTATCACAACTTAGGGGGTGTTTGATTGATCAAAATGTATTAGAGAACATTTTCTCTAGGAAAACAAGTTCCTAAAATACGAGGAAACCGACTTCCTCAATTAAACTAGGGAAAACATGTTCAATATAACATTCCAAGTTCATTATAGTCTACTCCCCACCCACCCAACCTTCCATCTCTTGACCATCCCACCCCACACCACCCCCGAACCCCACTCCCCACCCTATCCCACCCAATAGTGTTTTATTAGATTATATAGAAAATGCTCACGAAGGGGTGGGCGTTCGGTTCTTCGGATTAGAAAAAGTGTGCACCGAACACCCAACCAAACTAATTCGGTGCAAATGAGGACCAAATTATCAAAGTATTAAACCAAATTCATAATACTTCAGTTAAAATTCCACATGTCATCACTGTATAAAGTTCAATTCATCACATTTTCATACTCGGTCATGCATTTCCGAGACAACAAAATCACATGAAAGCAAATGAGGAGTAGGCATTTCAAACCAAAATCAAACAGATTATTGAGGCATTTTACCAAACAGGTATTAGGCATTTCACAACTCACTTTTTCTAAATACAAACACAGCTTTAATCAACTGTCTATCATGGATGCAATGTAGAATCGTCCACAAAAATAACAAATTTTAACTCAACAAATGTGAGGAAAAAAAAAAGTTCGATGGAGAGTGGAGACACAAGAATACTGAAAGCACATGCATAATCATAACAAAAATGTTTTAGGGATTAGGGTTTATCATGGCAATCGGAAGAGAAGTGAACTTACAACTAGATCGCCGGAAAATTGACCGGAGAATTTGCAAGGTTGCTGAAGAAGAAGAAGCAGTATAGTTTGGGGTTCGAATTTATTGAAAGAGAATTTTTGTGGGCTTTGTGTAAGTTTGATATAAGTCCAATCATCCATTTGTGTGAGCAAAGCCCAACAAAAACAAAATACGAAAAACGTTCAAGGTCAAAAGTCAAAATTATTAAAATCGAATATTTACTCATTAGATAAGCGAAGTCAAAAATTCAAGATAGTTAATCCTTGGACCAATCTCGGGCCTAAGACAATTCAGTTCATAAATTTGGTGTGGGCGCTCGGATCGGGAAGGATTCACATCTAGTGTATCTTGATCATCGGACCGATTTTGGACCTGAGACAGTTCGGTTCATATCTAGTGTCGGCATTAGAGCATTGATAGGTACTTTCCCTAAAACGAGAGAACTGGGAAGGATGCACCTTTGGTGTATCAGTTACCGATCTCGAACCTAAAACAGTTCGGTTCATATCTAGTGTGGGCATTAGTGCATTAATAGGAGCTTTACCTAAAACGAGAGAACTGGGAAGGATGCACCTCTGATGTATCAGTTATTGTGTCCACGGTAAACGCTGAATAGCCATACGTAGCGGATAATTACGGAAAGCATCCAAGTAGTAAGCTCAGCCCAAACGATATTTTTGAAGCTCACGTAGAAAAAAAAAAGTGGGTTAGACAAATTAAAAGCAATTTGGACAAAGAAACAAGTGGCATAGACAAATCTCTTTTGTCGATAACCTTAGACCAATCAATTGAATATTGATTAACACATAACTGATCGGACACTACTTGAAAACGACCTCATCTACAAAACCATTATTGTAAAAATCATCCGGTGTAGAAAACTTGGTTTTTCCACAACACTGAACTTGTCACTTCAGATTGATTATAAAGATGGTGGTAAGTACAATTGAAGCCTTCAAGTTTGAGTCCGGAAAATGAAATAATCGCCTTTGATAGAAAGCATTTTACCCACCAAAAGTGAGACTTGCCGACACGGATTCATTGCTAATTCAAACTAGATAGTTTGAACACTGAACTTTGTACTTCACAAGAACAAAAACATAGGTCAACAGAAGGAGAAAAGAATTACATTCAATTTGCATATGCCAATGCACCAACAGAACCAAATGTGTGAATTGAGAAAACAACAGAAAACCTGACAAACAACAAAATTCTGGTTCAAAACACAGCTATTTATTCTATATTTAAGGTACTAACCCAAGAAAAAGATAAAAGTTTGAGCCAGCTTCTGGTACAAATTTTGAATGAGCAAATCTACCGTCTAAAGCTGAACTGGGAAACATATAACGATACGGTCTTGGGAGGTGACATCGGTACAACTGCTCTGAGTAAGTCAGAAATGCTTGCTGTGATGCTACATGTAACCCTTTGTTGCAAAAGTTTGCACTTGTTCATTGGTTGTCGATGATACAACTGTTTCTGGTCGAATTGTACAGTGAGTTTGGAGGTACCTGCTTCCTGTCATAACCTGTGGTGTTGAAAGATGGATGCACAACTTATTTCAAGTACTCCAATGTGCTTTGGTTAATCTCCTCGAGGAATGAAACGAAACCCATGACACTAGTAAAGCCGCTTCCTTCAACATCTTGTTCCTCTATCAGATAATTCTCAAACGCCGTTGCATCATCCTGCCCTCCCTTGATAAATGAAAGTTTTGGTGTGATACACCTCTCTTGCTTCAGCTTGTTTATTGTTGTTCTCAGTAAACCTGGTTATCAACATCAAAGTTTCACATCTCAAAAATGCACCCACAATAAGGTTCCAGTGATACCTAATGAAACTGTAAGAAGATATTTGTTACTTACAGTCCTGAGGTGGCGGAAACGGAAGTGAAGGGTCTGCTGTCGAGGAATAGAACACAATGAGATTTGTGAATGCATCAAGGAAAAATATTGGACTGCCACTTGTAATCAGCGCAGCTCGGCTCAGGGAATGTCGAGGATATGCTTGCTTATCCGGTGAGGCATATGAGGTTAACAATGGATATACAGCACGACTAAGAGAAGAAGGTTCTAGTGCACTGCATCAAAAGTCCAAAGTCGTTAACAATAAGATTTACCACCTATCACCCCCCAAAAATTGACAGCAAAACAAAATATCACTATATAAGGAGTCACGGTCAGCATTTAAACATAAGTTGAAAGGCCATATTTCCTCTTTCTCTTCTTTTATCTTTTTATGTAGTGACAGATACTGTGATTGTGTGCACTCCAGAGACAACATATAAAGTTCTCTTATGTATGTATACCACCATTATAAAAAGACCCAATGAACTGTTGAAGAGATGTTTTAAGTAGAACACCGAAATAAGGTGCCATCTCTATTTGACCAAATCTTTTGGAGTAAGACGTAAATACTACACGTGTCACTCCAGAGATGATAGTTCATCTTTTACTAGATCACAAGATAATGCAGAACTTTGTGTCCTTGTGAACGGAAAAAAAAGTTTGGGTATCACTATGTGTCTATGTCCATGACCATACTAAATGAGGTGTAGTGCTAAAAAAAATTATACTTGAAAGAACCTTGATCCCTTTAATCCAGACTTTTGAAGTATTGCCAGATACCTCTTTCAGTAGAATACTTGAAGAGACTTACATGTTCAAATCCCAAAAGTTACATAGAAAGATATCCTTAAATGTATATGAAAACTTACCCAACGAATTATATGACAAGTCCACTCATGCATAATATTTTCATAACCATGCTTTTGTAAACTGGAGAAGGGAAGAGAGAACTACAAGACTTTCCCTTCTCATGTTTGGCTTAAAGCAAAGAAGTGGAGAGATAATTTCGCCTTCTGTCCCCTTTGGCCTTTTCCTTAGACTAAGGTTGTTCCTCACTCTCTTGCTCTTTCCTCGGAGGTCTTAAAACTCTCTGATATAGTTCCTTCATAAAACACTGAACTCCAACTTCAAAAAGCATACTGCCATCTTATCCCATTGTCATAGATCAGATTTGTCTAAAACCTCCTCCCTTTTTTTCAAAATTTGTTGTCTAAACGCTCCCTTCTCACATTGCTTCTGCTAGCAGCCTTTCAGGTCATAAATCAGTTCCTTGCTCCTCTTTTCCTTCTTTCTACTTTCCTTTTCTTTTGCTTCCCTTAGTTTCCAAACAACAGTTACCTAAGAATGCATTCTGCATATCTTATTTCCAGTTGAAACTTAAAAACAAGTATTCAGTAGCTAAATTAGTTTATTCCAATGTCATAATCTCTTCCCCATATCCAATATAACCCCCACTACCCCTCCCCCCAACCCCCAACCCCCCAAAAAAAACAAGGAATTAAAGAGCTGAAACTCTAATCTTATGAGCTAATTAAGAAAATAACCCACTTGGAATATATCAATACCTAGAAAGACACTGAAGATATATTCGGTAGTCAGGATGCACGCCTTCTTCGTGTAAACGGAGAAGAGGATTTCGTAATAGAGCAAAAACCAAGCGGGGTAAAGGCTGCAGTTGAGGACATTGGGAAAATGCAACATCAATGTGAACGCCACTTGAACCTCCATGCCCAGACTGAATAAGTTTGCAAGCATCATTATACTGAGCCGTAAGAATAACAAGCCAATCATGAAGTAACATTCTGCCCTCTCGAACGCCTTGCTCCAACGAGGCTAGAATAACCTGAGAACAAGGAGAATTATTCAGCACAAGTAAAGAGTAAACTTATCCTGCAATTCAGAAAGCATGATTTGGTATATGAATAAAAATGGGGCAACTATAGTATATAAACCAAACAAGGAGAGACATGATATGTTTGATCTTATACAGATATATCTAATACTCTACCAAATACTTTTAGCTTACAACTTGATTTGTGGTATTTCAAGAGTTCCTCTCATTTTAAAAGAGTAACACTCATTTTATCATATTTTTGCCTATGACAGAGAATTTTTTTTGTGAAGTTTGTAATCAATCTGCCAGATTGTGATATCAATGCATTAATAGGTATAATCTAGAACGAATTTTGTTGTAATATTGGAATAAAAATTGAACTCTTGAAGTCTAGTTTCCAACTGATCAAACAGTTCGTGAGATTTTCAAATAATGCATATAGGTAAACTACCAAAAGTGCAGCAAGTTCATCATAAGTTGCTGTATCTTCACTTCTACAGATCAGTTAGTCCAGTTAATAGCCCTGATGAATTTGCGTTAAAGTGAAACATGAAGCCAAGTAAGACATACCTTGTGGACAAGTAATGAAAGCACCACTTCAGAATCAACACAGTCATAAATCTCATTTATGCTATGACCTACTCCAAACTGAAGAGTTCGAATCCTTAATCTCTTTTTGAGAGAATGCTTTGCTCTGCACAACACATCCACTGCTTAGAGCATATCTAATAGAAGATGATTCAAAGGGTATCCATCAGAAAAAGAACAGCAAAAGGAGTTTTTCCTGGCTCAAAGCTAGAGAACTATAAATTATAGAAAATGTTTTAGAATTAAAGAAGAAAAAGAAAGTAAAGAGAAACTAGAGTAATGCAACACAACTAAGAAATGGTCAGATCCAACTGCAATTCCGACAAACATTAATTCCAGAATTCTCTACTTCTAGAGCCACCATCCATTTGCTGTCATAAGTAATTTCACTTGCATAATTTTAAATTGAATCAACTTTTACATTGGGAAGCTAAGAGGTACCAAACACCATATATAATAGGTGGCTCTTCAAATATCCACGGCTAAAACATTTAAGCACCCAACCACCAAGGGTAAACTAGAACCAAACTTCTGCCCAGCCACTTGTCCAAATTCAAAATATAATGACATACTTTATGGTTCTTGGTTTTTTGAGTTCTACTAGGTGAATCAATACTCATATTTATAAATAAATAAATAAATAAGAAACATGCTAGTTGATGGTCACTGCTACCTGAAAGGTAGTAAAGCAGCAAAAAGGCCTCTAGTAAGAACACTGTTACCTTGTTGTAGTATTTGATCCTGCATTTGCAAGTTCATCTGGTGGGACAACAACAGTATACTGAAAAGCAATTTGCAGCATAGGCAATTCTGAAGTATGCCTGCAGAAGAAAACCATTCTTGTGTTATTCATAAATATCTGGCTCACACAAATGATTTTCACTGACATCGGCAAAAATAATGCTTACTAGATGCAGTGGAACTGGGAACACATAAAGAAATTGGTCCAGAGCAGAAAATAAAGAAAATAAATGAACTTTGAAAATGATATAGTTATCAGTATGTATCTACCAAACTTATTTTTTGATAATCAGATAACTTTATTAACACAATGAAGATGGTTCTGCTTTACATAAAGCTAATACATGTATATTTCAGACTTCCCAAATCTATGCAACAAATAATTCCTTTACAACCAAAAAAAAGAAAGAGATTTTGATGTTTTGTAATGATATTTTAAGAACAGTTTTCTACATCTTTTACCTACTCACTTCCAGCTTGGTAATCCTCCAAATTGCGATAGTCTGCGACCGCATCAGATGTTCAACATGTATAATTTATTTTTTTTGACAAAGGTAATAGTGTTCAACATGTATAATATCACAGCATATATTGGTCAGTTGGAATTATGGTAGGTGGATGTGGAGACACAAGGCATGGAACACTGTTCCACACTTGGTGGATTCTTTGGAAGGAAGGAATAGTAGAGTTGTTGAAAGTATAGAAACTTTGTACAATTGAGGAATAGCCTCTTATCATGTACTCCCTTCGTTCCCTTTTAGTTGTCATGTTGCGCTTTTCGAAAGTCAATTTGACTAATTTTCAATGCTAAATTAAATTACCTTGATTCAATATTTTAAACTAAAAATTTACATATTCAAAAACTCTACGAGAAATACTATAGATTGCAATTTTTTGCATATCAATTAGATGAAAAAATACATCTTAAAATGTTAGTCAAAGTTCTTAACTTCTTATCGTTTGACCCTAAAAAGGGAAACCATGAAAAATAAAAAGGAACAAAGGAATATCTTCTTTTGGTGCACCCATGAGATTCCTTTTGTATAAGAAATTGTGTCAACATAGAAAATCATATCGTTTTGTAAGTTTCCTACTTTTGGTATACTTCTTGATACAAGTGGTTTTGTGCCCATATATTTAATAAAATTTATTACTTTTTTCCAAAACACAGAGTCTGGTTTTTGAGAGAACCTTACATCCTATATTGAATTTAAATTGTTAGTGAATATAATTTGTCGAACTAGTCTAAGTTATATACACAATGTTATTTTAGAACCATGTCAAACGTTTCGAAATGTACCAAAATCAGAAGTGTCAGAGATATTGGAATGGAGAAAACAATACTTCAGAAACGTCAGTAAGGCCAACATACAGCTTCACTAAAGGGGCCAATAGCACTACTTTAATCAAATGTGGTTTCTAATGCAAAGAGATGAAGTATCAATTATCTAGCCAAACATAGTTCCATGTAATCTTTGTGTAAAATAAAACAATGAGCATAAAACTTAATTTGGAAAAGGAGACAAGAGATAGAAGATGTATTACCTGGAAAATCCAGAATTATTCGCAAATTCAAAATCATAGGCATATGTAGCGAAAGAATCACAACAAATTATGTGTTGGACATTTTCATATTGTGGATCTGGGAAGAAATGCCCATACTGTTGGGAAATAGTGCAATTCTTATGAGCCAATCAAAATAGTAGAATAAGAACCAGTGGGAAAAAATACTAGAAGAAATCTTACAGAATGACTCTGCTGGAATTCAGACGAAGTCCTCAGCCTTAAGACACAATTAAAAGCATATGGTCGACTTAACATGCGGTACCTGTCAGAATATCATTCTAGTGTTATGTAAACAGATTAATGTAACCTCAGGAAAAACAAGAAAAATGGTTCTTACTAATGTGTAAATCTGTATACTGCTAACAACCAGTTATTTACTCAATAAATGACCCGTCAACGACAAGTCTTCGACCAAATTAATCCTTCAGGCATCACCTAAGGCTTACTAACATCCTTCATATCAACATCCCATTAACGAAATCCCTCAGATTCGCAAAACTTAACAGGAAATATACAGGAAAAACACCTAGTTCTCAGAAAATGCTCTCCTGCTTTCTCTTTTATTTTATTTTTCTTTACTTTAGCTGTTACATACATATCTGATTTAAATTTGAGGATTTATGTTTCCCAAACAAACTGCCATCTATTATTTACATATAAGAATCACCAATTCACCATCTGAAATCCTGTGGGGACATGTAGAACAACACTAAAACTGGAAGTCAGATAAAAAGAAAAGGGTAGCCCGGTGCACTAAGCACCCGCTAAAACTGAAAAGATATGTAATAAAAAAATTATACACTAATCCCCAACACAAGAAAGAGAAAGAAACTGTTAAAAAGTGAAAAAGTGCTCTGAGTTGGTTAAACCGAAAGCCAGATGCCTGTTTTCCTTGCCATAAGAACACCTATTAGAAGAAAAATATAGCCACTCAATAAACAGAAAAGACGAAAAAACTCCAGGAGCAGCACAGCGTACCATCCTTATAAGATCAAATAAAACTAAAATAACAAAGAGCTCCACAATAAAAAGCTAGGAATATGACACATCCCTAGATTATCGCAGCAGCTTCCTGAAAGGCAAATCCAACTTAAGCAATTACCAGCACGTCGTTATTCAGGAGTCCTCTTTGAAGTAAAATCAATGCGCAATCACGGGGAAAAGCTAAAATCAAGAAGGATCTTAGGATTTCATGCCCTAATTTGTGCTATCCTATCCTAGTTGATGCATCCACAAATTAGCAAGGGGAAATCTAAGTGTGCATATTGGTGAAAGTTAAAACCAAGAAAGCTTGTTCGGCAAGAAGAAAGACCCAACTGAATATTCTGCATATTGTCTTTGTGAAGCAAAGCCAAAGCGCTACTTTTTGGGTTAGATTTTATGGCCAGCAGGACACTTTCATTACAAGCAATCAGTGTGTCCATCAAAAAGAGAGAGAAAAGTTAATCAAGGGGGGTTTTGAGTACAGTATTACAAACTTGAGGGATGTGTTGTGGCGGTGGGTTTCCTTTTCCCTTTTTTTGGGTGGTGGAGGGAGCAGTCAGACTTAAGGAATGAATTAGATTACAAAATTCACCTACATTACATATTCATAGCAATAGCAAGTAGCATACTCACATGTCTTGAGGAAGTGTGGAGTCATCAGTGCTCGTATACAAAAATAAGGAGCCTCCACTCTCAATACTCAGAAACTTCAGTGATGCCAAGTCAGTATACTCATTTGTCACAGCAAATATGTCTACACAAACAC
This sequence comes from Solanum verrucosum, assembly GCF_900185275.1. Classification (NCBI taxonomy): domain Eukaryota; kingdom Viridiplantae; phylum Streptophyta; class Magnoliopsida; order Solanales; family Solanaceae; genus Solanum; species Solanum verrucosum. Next base: position 1,911,665 of record NW_026019984.1, on the reverse strand, counting down.
CTGATTGCACAGCCACGGCAGCCTATTGAAATATATTTTAATGCTTGATGTTCAAATGTAAATTAGCTAAAATAAATAACTCACAAACTATGCTAGTACCAGATCTTTATAGAACGGAGTTTGTTCGGGAAGTAAAGCTCGATCTGCATCCTCTCGTCTACTAGCGTACTGCTCTCCATACCGTCTTGTATCTAGTTGGCCGGCTCCAATATCAGGAGCACCAGAAAGAAAAGCAAAAACTCTAGCTGCATTTTGATCCAATTGGGGAAACAACAACAAAGACACTGAGTATTATATCTTTGGGCAAGATACTGTGGAACTACGAATTTAGGGGAAATATTCTCATATTGCTGTCCACATTTTTAAAAGGTTGATCCAAACGGTAATGGAAACCAACCTAACTAGAGGTGCATCATTCATTGTAGCTGACACAAAGAAAGAATCATTCATTGTAACTGACACAAAGACAGAAGTGTGAAATTGTCATACCTAATGCAAATGTATTTCCATATTCTGATCCAATATAATTGAAAAGGGCTTCCATTGCAGATCCAAAACCCCTTCCGCCCAGGAAAACTCCATCTAACCCTTGACCTGCACCTGATGTCCTTTCCCATGAAGTTGTTGGCCTCAATGTTTCAAGTGCTGACGCTATGCGGTCCTTACAGGTATCCACCTACAATAAATCACTGATTTAGGGCTAGTGCATGCTCATCCATTTTGACATTGAAAAAGGGAACATCTTCACACTCAACTAGAAAAAGAAAAGCATTGGCAAAGAAATTAAACAAACGTACTGGAGCTAAAAATGAAGATAGGGGCATGACATCCTGAAGTTCCATAGACAGAGTACCATCAGAATCATAAGGAATGAAAACATTCTTCACCACTGGAATGGGGCCCTGAACATCATACAAACCTATTTTATGGCTGAATGTGGCCAAGCCAAATAGTGATCCAGGCCCAAGAGCTTGATCCAAAGACAAAAGAAAACAAAATTTTAAATTCCCTCCAGTACAGAGTATAAACTTATATTCAAAAGATTCAACAATAACCAACCTTCTAAAGCAGCTAAAAGGGCACTTTTAACAAGTTCCAAAAACTCCTCCGATGCTGCATCAGAACTTAACACCAGTTAATTCATAATAGCAACATTCTACATATCTTCTTACCACAAAATACATCAGTTCTTACTGTAAAACCTAAGATAGCTCTCAATGATCAACAGAAATACAGTATGCAAAGTGAAGATTGATGTCGGTAAAATTTAACTATGATGGTGTATACACATATATGCATTAATATTATATGTGCCTGAGTGTGCTCATGATAAAAGGAAATAGCATGATGTTCTGAGCTGAAACTTCTCAGCCACATGTTGCTGCTGATCTAGCCTTTGAGACTACAATCCAGTTTCAACTATTTTGACCTTTTTCTTTTAACTTGAGTTTCAACTATTTTGACTTACACACTGAAACAAGAATCTGTAACAAAATTTCTGATTGAATATCACCGAGCTCTTAAGTTCTTTTGGGAAATTAACTGAGCACGTCAAGACCAAAGGCAAATCAAACAAGTATTGAGATAAATTCATAACAAAACTTTGAGAATAAAGCACTTGATCCATGCATGATAATAGAGTGATATTACATTCGTCCACATGACAGAAATATGACAACAAATAAGCCAATAACAAACAGGTATGAAATGAGCACTTTACATTGTGTGGTTTCTAAAATTGCTGGACCAGACTTTGAGTTTAACAATGTGCACAACTGAACATGTTTTATCCATAATAATGATATGACATTCTTCCACATGACTTGGATACGGTATTCAATAAATAAGCTAATAACCAAACAGCTACCAAATGAATACCTTATTCTTGATAAAGCTATGAAACAAATACTCTTATGCTAGGTGATTCCTAAAATTAACTGAACCTAAGTAAACTAGTTATTTTTGTAACTTTGAATTTGGAAAGAAAAAAAAAAGAGGTCTTGCAAACTTTTGATGTATAACATCTAATAGGAAAACTGATAGCAATGGAAAGTTCTCCACATGATGAAAGTGAACAACAATTTGAGATGTAATAATATGACAAGTGAGACATCCTTGGTAGGAGTAAAGGTTATTCATGAAAAGTATACAAGCCAATACAGGTTTCTTCCCCGAATATAATGAAGGTTAACTACTGTATCTTAGAAGCACCAACACTAACATATAAAGATGTGTGAGAGAGAAACTCACATCATACTTCATGTAAATTATTGAATCTCTCTTCCATGACTGAACAAACTAGTTTGCCAAATAAAAATTAGCGATGAACTCTTAGTTAAGATTTAGCTTCATCTATGTTTTCATCAATAACACTAAAGCATAAAACCTATGGAGGAATGCTTGCAAGCATCTTGTCTCTAGATTTCTTCAATTTTAAGATGTGGGTGGCATCCATCCTCTACGAATTCCTAACAAGTCACAGCACTTCAAATTCTCTAAAAAAATGAACAAGGCACAGCACCTCCATTCCCATAAACCTCAACAAACCAACTGAGTTTTGGTTGATTTCGGCCAGTCAATACCTTGACTTCTTTTTCAAAATAAAAGTTTTATACTTGGAAACTACATAGAATAGTATCACAAACCACATTTTGAACTTAAAATAAAACATTTCAGCAAATTATCAATCAATAAACAAAATTTCAGCAAAACTCAAAGTCAGAAAGATTTCTTCGATGCTCTCAAAAGGAAACAATGTAATAGTCCTTACATCAAATCAAAGCAAAAATAATAACCCAGAAACTTACAAGCAAGATCAACAGCTGCTACATAAACAGGCCGTGCCTGCATTTCCTCAGATTCTTCTACTGCACCACCATCAAAAAACAAACAAAATTCAAAAGGGTGCATCTGAATTTCCAAAATAACATAAAAGGGTGTTTTCAAATACAAAAATTCACATCAAATGGGTACATTTGAATTTCCAAAACTACATAAAAGGGTGTCATCAAATACAAAAATTCACATCAAAGGGGTCCCCAAAAGTCAGATTTACAGTAAAGGGTGTCTAAATTACACACTTACTGGGCAATTCAAGGTCAATAAAGGAAGATATATTCTCCGGGCAAGATTCAGGTTGAGAATAACGACTGACAGACTGAGAAGATAGTCCATTGAGTGTACCACAAAGGGAACAAGTCCAAGCCCACTGCTCTTGCTCACAGTATGTATTATAGTAAGCCCAACAATTCTCACATCGCGGTAGTAAGTGACCTTCCGATCCATAAACCGGTGGATTCCCATTCTCATCCTTTGCAGCAAACGGTGAAACTGTTACACCCCACGGTAGCCCTGACTCCTCTAGTGACTCTACGTCAATCGGAAACCGAGTAACTGTTGCACGCACCGCCATTAGAGCGTGAGATTAGAGCTGGTGACAGTGAAAATGGAGAAAAAAATAATATTTGGGGTTTTTTTGAGGTTTTGTTTTTGGAATTTTTTGTGTGAAGAAGGTGGGTGTAGGATAAGGGCGTACGCACGGCATGTGTATTTTAGTGTGAAGAGCTTTTTAATTTCCTTTTTGGGTTACACATGTAATGAGCCAATGTTAATTTGACACGTCGGATTCTAACTTGGAGAGAGTCCACGTCAGATTTAGAGGGGTCGAGTTTGTAATATCTCAAAGTTTTGGGCTTTCTCATACAAAACTTGTGAATTATTCAAATGGGAGCTTAATTTTGAATTCCCGAGCTCGTCACATTATACTTATCTAGTGTGATTTATCTTTCATGTGTGATTTACAGATTATACTGGAGCGTATATTATACTATATGCATCCAAAGATAACAACGGCAGGTCTCATTAACATAAATTAGAATAGTGTATACAAAATTTGTTAGTCTGAAAAGACTAGTGAATAATTAACTAAAATGTAAAAAATATTGATGAATCAAACATAGGTAAAATGAATATTGTATATATAGTTACGTACCGTTATAGCTTGTAAATAAAACAAACCTTGCAAATTTGACAAGACTCATGAATACCTAAAATTAAGTCAATTAAGGATCGTTCTAAAATCATGTCTCATTGTCATAACTTATGAAATTGTAAAAAAAATAAAAAAATGTTACGCGAAGGCTATTATTATACAAAACTGTTAAATGAGGAAAAAACTACTTCCATTACACATTTTACCTTTGCTCTTCAAATGAACTAATCTTAATTTTTTGTTATTTACCAATTAAATTTATACATACCAGGACAGAAGTTCCTTAAAAATTAAAGTTGTGTATAATTTGTAAAATATTATAATACGAAAATATACACCTATATTCGGTAATTTTTAAAGAGGAAATTACGCGGATAAGCAAACATATACTAGTTAATTAGTTAACATAACTATAGTTTACCTTAATTACAATTCGCATCCTACTTTTAGTTATAATTGTGCGGCTCAGTGTTTTGGTTTGTATAATTCGAAATTTGTATAATATAATTTGTATAAGTATAATATAATTTGTATAACTGTTTAAAGTTCAGATATTTATGTTTGTATAAATTCATTATTTCGAGTTTATACAAAAATAGCTCAATTATACAAACGTACCTGCAAATTATACAAACTCACCCATGAATTATACAAATGAGACAACTTAAACTGTAGCTATAACCCGTAAATATGCAAACTATAGCTATGATAATTAAGTTATTATAGTGTTTATTTGCGAAAACTCCCCTTTTTTAAAAAAGAGCAACAAATGTAGCTCTGAAAGGCCCAAGCTCAAATGTGGGCCTGACCCATTGGATATCAACGGCCCACATAATAAAATCTACTAGAAATGCTGTGTTGGGGGCAAATAAATCCCCTACAGGCAGCAAAGCGTCATTTGCGATTTACACACCGAAACAACAGAGGTGAGAAAACTTCTCTCTCTCTATTACTATGCTTTTATGCAATGTAAAATGGCTGTATGTTGGCGTATTGTTAGGGTTTCATCACGGTAGTTCGATTACTTGATGCGGTACGGTGCGGTTGGCCGGTAGAGTTTTGACAGTTTTCAGCTGTTTTTATGCCGTTTGAGGATTTGAATTTCTGTAAATCCTTCATATATTATTGATTATATGCTTATTTGTTCTTCCAGATGAGCATAAACAGTGTTAATTTTTGAATATTTAAGTGCAGGATAATAGAATGCTAGGTAATTTGTCAGTTTGACATTCGTGAGCTGCTTCCATGCCTTTGAAGATTTCATTTATGTAAATCCTTCATATATTATTGATTTTATGCTTATTAGTTCGTCCAGATGAGCATTGAGTAGTGTTCAAGGATTTTTCGGTTCGACTATTCGTGAGCTGATAGTATGCTCTTATTTGTTCTTCCAGATGAGCATTAAACAGTGTGAATATTTTGATTTCTTAACTGCAAGGATAATAGAATGCTAGGTATTTTGTCAGTTTGTGCCTTTGAAGATTTCATTTATGTAAATCCCTCATATATCATTGATTATAGGCTTATTAGTTCTTCCAGATTAGCATTAAACAGTTTAAATTTTGGAAGTTTTGAGTGCAAGTATTTGTTGGTTTGATTATTCATGAGCTGATTATATGCTTTTATTAGTTCTTCCAGATGAGCATTAAACAGTGTAAATATTTTGAATTTTTTTTAACTGCAAGGATAACAGAATGCTAGGTAATTTGTGAGTTCGACATTCATGAGCTGCTTCTATGCCATCTGAAGATTTCATTTCTGTAAATCCTTCAGATATTATTGATTATATGCTTATTAGTTCTTCCAGATGAGTATTAAACAATGTTAATTTTTTGGAAGTTTTTGAGTGCAAGGATTTTTCGGTTTGCCTATTCGTGAGCTGATTATATGCTTTTTAGTTCTTCCAGATGAGCATTAAACAGTGTAAATGTTTTGAGTTTTTAACTGCAAGGATAATAGAATGCTAGGTATTTGTCCGTTTGAAGATTTCATTTATCTGAATCCTTTAGATATCATTGTTTTTTTATGTTTATATGCTTGTTAGTTCTTCCAGATGAGCATTAAACAGTATAATTTTTTGAGTTTTTAAGTGCAAGGATAATAGATTGCTAGGTATTTGTCCGTTTGACAATTCGTGAGCTGCTTCTATGCCGTTTGAAGATTTCATTTATGTAAATCCTTCAGATATTATTGACCTTATTTCTTAATGTTTATACACTCGTTACTTCTTCCAGATGAGCATCAAACAGTGTAAACTTTTTGAGTTTCTAAAGTGAAAGGATAATAGAATGCTAGGTATTTGTCGTCTTGAAGATTTCATTTCTGTAAATCCTCCAGATATCACTGAGTTTTTAAGTGCAAGGATAATAGAATGCTTATTGGTTCTTCCAAAATTGTTAGATACATATTGTGTTATTATAGGTGCATGAAACAATAAATTTTTGGAACTTTTTAAGTGCAAGGGTAATAGAATGTTAGGTATTTGTCAGTGTGACAAATTGTGAGCTGTTTCTATGCCGTATGGAACTATGAATCAGATATTGCATTGTTTTTCTCTGTTTATATGGTCAGATACATACTCTGTTACTATAGGTGCATAATTTTCTGCAAGTTTTACGTGCAAGGGTAATGGAATAATAGTATTCCAATATTTGTCAGTTTGAAATGGTTATGGTTTTTCTGATAACAATAATTATCGTCAGTGTGGTACAATTTGGGATCTCCTTTGCACAATTGGAGTTAGTATAGGTCAAATACTGATGAGTACTATGGCTGTGTGAAGCTTTTCATTCTGGAAATCCTTTGATATTGCATTGATTATTTCTGTTTGCATGCTTATTGGTTCTTCCAGATGGTTAGATTCACCCTATGTTATTATTGCTTCATAAAACAGTCTGAAATTTTGAAAGTTTTTTTTTTTTTTTTTTTTGATAAAAGTTAAAGTTGTATTCTTCAGCATTAAGGGTATGCTGGCTACCTCCAAAAAGTTACAAGTTGAAACCATAATTACATAGATCCTAGGAAATCTACCAGCTGTTCTACTTCTTCTATACCATCTTCTTTACACCAAAAAAACAACATGTTAATGCAATTTTCTTTAACTTTCTGAATAGAGTTAGTAATATTCTCATGACACCTAAGGTTTCTTTCTCTCCAAATAGCCCACCAGACACAAGTAGGTACTATAGACCACCATCTTTTTAAGTGCAAGGAAATAGAATGTTTGGTGTTTGTTGGTTTGACAATTTCTGAGATATTTCTATGTCGTGTGAATCAAATATTGCATTGATTTTTTCTGAATTTATGCTCGTTGGTTCTTCCAGATGGTCAGCTCCGATTCATACAATATTATTATAGGTTCATAAAGCAGTGTAATTTGTTGGAGTTAGTAAGTGCAAAGATAATAGTAATGCTAGATATTTGTCAGTTTGAAGCAGAATTGCCTGGTTATTTTCTTTTTTTGGTGTAAACATGAATATCCTCAAGATGCAGAGAATATTCCTAGTATTTTAGAGTTCTTATGACCTCCGTAGGAGTTCTTTTCCTTTTGCAACTTTTGGATGCAAGTATTACTAGAATACTCCTTATGTATTCTTTTGTTTATAATACAAGTTACCTTTCTCAAAAAGATATTTGTCAGTTTGCCAATTCTTGAGATGTTTCTATGCTGTGTGAATCTGCATTGTTTTATTTTTCTGTTTATATGCTTATTGGTTCTCCTGCTGGTTAGATACATACTATATTATTATAGGTGCACAAAACAATGTAATTTTTTTGGAGGTTTCTAAGTGTAAGGATAACAGAATGCTAAGTATTTGTCAGTCTCAGTCGTTTGTGGTTTTGATGATTACAATATTATCGTCAGTGTGGTAACAAGTGTGTTCTCCTTTGCACATTTGACCATCCGGAATTAGTATATGTCAAATATGTGATGAATACTAGGGCCGTTTGTGTTGTTAGATCATCCAAATAGATTTTCGAAACAGGATTTGTACTAGCTGAGTAGCTGTTGTGTAGGAATGGGTGTCTGACATTCTTTTTTTGTTCTGACGAGGCTATTTGAAAGAACATGCAGTTTCCCTGTGATAGGGCTACATCCTGTAGGTCCATCTGTCTGTGAATGTCATTGATTCTGTATGAATAGATAGGGAATTAGCATTATCTCAGTTATTTGGCTGCACATTTTTTTCTCTGGCCTAGCTGTCCTGTAAAGTTGATTTTCTTATGGCAAGTGACTGGTTGATAATTACAGAAATTTCGAATGATGCTGGAGTTAACCCTAATTGGATGTACATGGTTTCTAAACTCTTCAAATTCATCAATATCCATTTGATTTGAATGTAGCTTGATTTGTTAATGACAGGAATATTTTGAGAAGAAAATTGAGATGGCAGCCAGGAATGCTTTCAGATATGTTTCTCGTAGGCTCTCTAGCAGTGGCAAGGTATTAAGTGAGGAGGAAAAAGCTGCTGAAAATGTCTACATCAAGGTAACTCTTTAGTTGTGATTTGTAACTTACCTGTCTTGTGTAGTTACTGCGACTGTATTCGTTTCATTTTGGTAGTCCCAGAAAATTATTTTGCATTTTCTTAGTGTATTATCTCTTTTTGGCAAAATGGATCCTGGTTTTGCTTTCTTTTTGATGTTCCATTTTCTCATGATCTCATTTTGCTTACTTTGCATTTGCATGTAGTATGTATACCTTCTTTCTTAGGGGTCTTGGGGCAATTCTATTATAGTAAATCTTGGGTATTCTTTCATGATTATTTTGCGCTTTTGCTGTTTTTGGGATCATAAATTGTAAGTGTAAGTGGACACTTCGTTCTGATTTCTGTAGTGTTCAGTCATGAGATATGTTGCGTCAAGTCCGCTTTCTCGCTTATCTAAATGTTAATTTTTTCACATTACAGAAAATGGAGAAAGAGAAGCTGGAGAAGCTTGCTCGCCAGGTATGGGACTTTTTGATATATATATATACATATATATTTATATTTATATATATATAGCAATTCATTGTGCTCAGCCTTCCACCCAACACCTTGTCTCCTCTTTAGGCGTTTTTTCACCCTTGATAATTTTACTAGTTGGTTGAGAGTTGACAACTACAAAGAGCGGGTTAAGACTAGGGTTTACTGAAAATTAATTGGTGTTATCAGAATAACCTTTTTGCTGATTCCATTTTGTATATCTTAGAGGAAGTCTACCGAGTCGGTGATAAGTTGCCATGTTATTATAGATTGTTGCTTGTCATACTCTCCTCCCTACCATTTTATGTGTTGATATGAGATACCCTCCAACAGTTATCGCCTCTTTGTCCTTAAGGTTGTCGCCATCTCTTTCAGACAGGTTGGGGGTTCTGATAATAGCTTGGAGAGGTTACTGACTGCTTATGAGCATTGAACCCATCATTTCAAGATGCTTGGAGAGGTTACTGACTGCTTATGAGCATTGAACCCATCATTTCAAGATTCACTTGAAATTGTCCAGTTTGGAAGTGGGCTGACCTACTTGTGCAATGTCAGGACTCTTGACATGTTCAAAATTCTTATGAGCATTGAACTGACTTTAGTTGAAATAGAAGTGGGCTCATCACCTTCAGAAATTTAACTTACACGAGGTTGGATAAAGAAATGAAATACATGGATAAAGAAATGAAATACATGGATAATGAAATAAAACGCTCAATTCAATAGACCAAGATATAACTCTAAAGTTGACCCTCGTTAGTTCAATGGTTTTCAATATTAAACCAGGTCAAGTGTTAAAAAGTTCTTAGCTTAATGCACCTTTCGCGTTAAAAAGCTCTTAGCTTAATGCACTTCACGGTAAAAAAAAAGAAAAACTGCCGGGGCTATTTGTTGTGTCTCTTGAATTTTCTCCAGCTCGAGTCCCTTTTGACCCCTTGAAATTTCTGCTGTTATGATTAATATTCCTCAGGGTCCCAAGCCAGAAGAACAAGCTGCAGGTGGCTCAGGGTCAGTAGCTGATGCTGCATCAAGTGCCCAGGCGTCTTCAACATCCAGAGTATCAGATGACAAATACCGCAACTATGGTGTTCTAGCTGGACTGATCACTGGTGTTGGTGCTTTGGGTTGGTACTTGCTGTCAAAGGACAAGAAGGCAGAAGAAGTACAGGATTGAAGTATCTCTTAATAAGCAAACTCCTTAAAAGACAAAAAAAAATAAAGCAAACTCCTGTTTCGAAAACAGTACCCTAATCTCTTTTCCGTCTGTATGGTTCTCCACCAGCTGGATGTACAAAAATCTCCAGAACTGGTGTACATTTTACAACTGCTGAACTGGATGACCTTCTATGTGTGTTGCTTCGTTGACACGATCACATCGTTTTAGAGAAGAATTTCCTCGGTTCGTTTCATATATTCCCCCCTTTACTTGTTTATACCATGGAAAGAATGCAGTCCATCCCGACCTGTCTGGGATAGTAGTTGTTTCTTTTTCACTGTCATCTGCTTCCATCCATGGTTAGTGTGATTTGGTCTCATAATCTTCTCTTGTTTTCACTTCTTTTTTTAATTATCTGTCACCATTATTGTGAGAGCTTAGGCATTCACCTTTGACTAATCAGAGTGAATCGATCTCTAAGGAACCCCCGAAAGGGCTGTCACTTGATGGGTACTATCCCACGATAGTGACGAAGTTGCTTCGACTTTAGAATCAGTCGTTAAACAACAGATATCTTCTATCTGCCCTATCTTTGTGCACATCTTTGTTTTTATTTATTAATATGCTTTTTGATTGCTGTCGTCTTTTTGTAGATTAAGTGCAACTTAGATGGACACTAGCATAAAGTGTAATGTTCGACTTTGTCAGACAACTCAACCACTCTACACACATATTTTATAAGGGCATTGTCTGCACGTCTGCAACTTTGCAATACTTATTTGTTGGTCTGATTTTCTGATTAAAAAAAGTTAGATTGCAAGAGCATATGCTACAAGAACAACATTACAATAAAAGCAAATGGAATTTATTTATTTCCCTTCAAAGTAGTAGGGTCTTTACAGAAAAGGAATTACAAAATGCAGTTGCAAATTGGGAAATTAAAAATAATTCAGTAGGCATTAATTCAAGCAGACCCTTTAACCTTCTTAAAAATAGCAAAAATTGCACCAAGCACAGCTACTACAGCACCTGATATCAAAAGGGTTGCCTTCAGATCTCCTTCTCCTCCTTTCTTTTCCTCCTACAAAATTATTGAAATTTAGAGAATGACAAAACCAAATAAATTTAAAATTATTTTTTAAAAGCACGCCTAGACGGCTCAACTTGATGTCGACTGACAACTAAACACTGACATTGATGTAACATATAAATTTAGAGGTGTCTTAGATGATGTCTAGATATACATACTCAAAGTTAAAAGTGATTATTTGCCTACTAAGGTCAAATTTGAGTGAGTTTAATTGACTTTAGCAACTCTTTAATTACAATTTTTTCACCTTGCGACCATAAAATTAAAGAGCATTTTAGTATATTAATATATGAACCATAATAAAGTACAATATATTGTTTAATTTCTTAAATTTCATGTCAAGTCTAAATAGAACAAACAAATTGAAACAGAATGAAAATTTAGGGGGGAAAAGGGTTATTACCTTGAGTTCCTTAGGTATTTCATCAACAACGGCAGCTACCGCCTCCTCCGATGGTGGTTCCGGCGCCGGCGCCGGTTGAGCTGAAGGTTCGATTGTTCCTTCTGGAGTTGCCATTTTTTTTTCAACTTTGGTTACTATTGAAGAATTTTAATTTTTTTGGTTCTTAAATTATTACATTTATAAAATTTTATAATATTTTTTGTCATTATTTATCGTGTGGTGTAGATAATAAAAGGATAAAAATTGTCATCTTTAAATTTGAAACGCGTGGAGCACAAGTGTCTTTGTTTCTCACATTTCACGTGTCTTTTTTTTTTTTTTGGTTATATATAATTCAATCATGTTAACAAAAGTCCAAAATATTACTAACTTTTAGTAATATTCTTTTTTATCCTTTAATTATCTTTTTGTTTCTTTTGATTTTATATTCGTTTTGTTTAAAAGTATATCCAATTGCTACCATTTTTGGTTAATTTCAATTTCATGTGTGATTACTCGAAAGTATTAGTGATTTTGGATAGTGATAAAAGGATAAAAAGAGAATCTATATAATTAAACACACTTCACAATTATTATTATTATTATTATTATTTGTACTTTTAAAATATTACTATTTTACCACTAATTAAGAGTTTTCTACTTATATATTAAGGAAGATACACTTAATTAGATACATGTAGTTTTACTACCAGTTACACTAAAATAGGGAGAGAGACGAGCGAGATTTGTTACTTATATCAAATTCACTTTGATACAATGTAACTAGAATAAATTACATCTAATTTTGACATTATATATCATGAGATACATGTATCTAGACATATCTGAATGTGTCTGAATATATCAAAATTTGATAAAATATGTAATATTACAAATTAGAATGTATCTTAATAATTAGCTCATAAATTAGTGAAATTTATGTAAAGTTTTCATAGATAAATGGACATTGGTATAGTGAGTTGATAGTTATTTTAGTTCAAATGAATGAGGTTATAGGGGAAAAATAATTTAAGCGACATTTATGATGTTAAGGGCACATATAGATTGATAGTATAACATTAAGAATATATATGGATGATAGTATGATAGGGCTCATCCATATAGACGATTTGTGATCGATCTCTTTCAATATTTTATGAATTGAGTTTATAGCATAAAGCTTACCTAGTGTGATTTATATTTTATGTGTGGTTTGCAGACTATTAAATAATAAATGATTTATTCAGTGCACATAAAGTGCTCAAATGTTCACCCGAAAGATAGAAATTGTTGCAGATATTATAGCAATAACAAATTATCTTGTCGTTTCGGAAAAAAAAAATCAATAGTAGAGGATAAATATGACCCATTTAACTTGTTTGTTTTTTTGTTAAAAACGATTCAACCATTTAATTAATGGGTCTAATTGATTAAGTTATGTAATAAAGTCTTTATATTATAAAAGATTTTTACAAAAAAAAATGACGTTTACCAAGTCTATTTGTCTAATCCTAACGTTACCGTGCATCATTATCAACTATTGTCATTGTTGTTTATCATTACCATCTACATAGTACAACTTACAATCACAATATATCACCAACCATTTTCATTATTTATCACTATCATTAACGATCACTATTTATTATTCACCACAATTATCAATTGTGTGTCATCACTAACTATCACCACATCACTACTAGCTATTGTCTAGACTCTATCATTAGCCATCATCTTCCGTCGACATTTGTGATTATCATAATTTATTATTTAATATTACGATATATTTTGATACAAATATTTAGATTCATATATCTAAATTTTAATACACATATTAATATATAAATATATATTCAAATTTAGACATTTTAAATTTAATAAAAACAAATACAGCTCAAGTCCCACATAAACAAAACTTAAATTGAGCTACCCAACTAATAAACATAAATTTAAATATGTTCTCCAAGAAAAGCACTATTGTATTTTAGTAAAAAAAAAACATTAATTTATGGGTGCTTCACCAAATGGAGAAAAACATTTAAAAAATAAATGATGGCTTGAAAGTCACTCCTTAATTCTTTAAAAAGCTTCATAAAACAGTTTCAACTTACAACTTAAAAAAGGAGCAAAGTTAGTAATCTTAGGTTATAAGATACATAATAATTAAATTTTGGATAATGTTGAACAAAAATTAATTGTTATTGTTGTTATGAGACCATCATGTCTTAATTGTTTGGAATATAACTTAGATTGTGAAATATATGTTTGAAGGAGGTTAATAATTAGTCATTAATTGAGTGGAAGAATTATGATGATATTTATAGAAGATCAACAAAAATAACTATGTGTTGATTCTAAAAAAGATTGGAATATTTTTTATCGAGATAACATAAATTTTTTAACGGCTTTTCTTTTTCCAATTAATAGATTACTTGTTTTTTTTTTAAAAAATAAGGCTTGGTGCTTCTAAAGTGACAAATGAGTTGCTAGGAAAAGGTTTTTTGATTGAATTAAAATTGTGAGATAGTTCGATTATCTAGATCTGTATATCAGCCTAGAGTAGGTTTATGACTCGTGAATTGAATATCTCTTAGTTCTTCAAAAAAAATATATTCTTCTAAATTTAATAAATACTTATTCATATTGAATAATTATACCAAATCAATTCAACTTATCTCGTTTAAGTAAGTAAAAATATATACTAATTAACCATGATTTGAGTAATAAAAGTCTATTTGCAAATTATAAATACATTTCATGCATGTATTGATTTAGGGTAAACATTAGATACGTGTGTAAATACTATTTACTTAAGAATATGATCACGTGATAATGACTTGAGAACTATAAGATCTCGAGTTTAGATTGAAGTGAACAATTCACTAGGTGATTTTTTTTCCATATTTGTCAAAAGCTTTGATGGATAAGCTTACTTAATATTTACGTTGATAAAAAATAATAGGTACTCATAAAATTGTTTGAGGTACGTAAAAATAAACCTGAACCCCATAATTATTAAGACAAAAACACTTAACTGTGATAACTACACGTCCATTCAAATCTCTTTTACAATAGTGTCATTTATTTTAGTAATTTTTTATTGTTATATTAAAATACAATTATAAAAAAAATATAATATAATATAACAAAACATAACATGAAAAATTGATTTCACAAATAAATATAATATTATAATAAAATATTGTTAGTGAAAAATGTGACTATAATTTATTATGAACATTGAGTGTTATTAATATTTCTTTTTCTTCAATGCTCTTTAAAGTAAAGTTTTTTGTTTCTCTCTATCATATGTATATTCTCCTCAAAAACTCTAAAATGAGTTAAAAGCTTACTTGGCAACACCCCATTGGCCATTCAAGGATGACACCATTGTGAGAAGCAAAATTAAAATTCCATAAATACCCCTCTTTACTTACCCCCGCCCCCCTTAACCCTACCCCACCCTCTTCCTCCATCATCTCCAACAAAAAAACTATACTGATTCAGATTCAAGAACCCCCCACCCACTAACCCCAAATCAAGAATCTATATATATATATATAGGAAATTTGAAGAAAATATAAACAAATATAATCTTGAAATCCAACTTCACAGCAAAGCATTTTCCCTTTTTATCTCTATATATGTAGTGTTAAAAAGACTGTGTCTTTGTTGCTTTTTCAACGCGCCATTAAAAGGGCTTGTTCAGAAAACAATAAACAATATGCTAGAGTTCATGATTCTCACGTCCCACATCTCTTAACTTGAGAAAAATTCAATCTTTAACCCCATTTTCCAATTTTCTTGAATTAGTCTTTACTGGGGTTTGTTGATTCTTGCGATATCAATCCAAGAATCTGGAAAAAAATCAATTTTTTATTGGATTCTTGGTACATTTTTATAGTCTTGTGTAAAGGGTAACCATGACAGAAGTCCTCCACTCTTCTTCTCCTTCCCCTTCTTCTCCTTCAATATCTACACCTACCCACAATGGGACATTGTTTGTAGAAGAAATTGGGGGTTCTGAGGTTGCTGTTTGTGATTCTGAGGAGGAAATAGGTGAAGGGGAAGAAGAAGGAGAAGAAGGGGGAAAAGGGAGAAATCAAGAAAGGGATCATTTGTCTTTGTTGGCTCTTTTGGTGACATTGTTTAGGAAGAGTTTTTGGTTAGCTTGCAAAACGGATAGGGGAGGAGGAGATCTGTGTAGTGGTAGGGGTATGGAGATTGGATGGCCTACTAATGTGCGTCATGTTGCACATGTTACCTTTGATAGGTTCAATGGATTTTTGGGTCTCCCTGTTGAATTTGAGCCTGAAGTTTCCAGAAGGGCCCCCAGTGCTAGGTACATTGTTAATTTTTTTTATTCTTGATGAGCTTTAACCTTAATTGTTATGCACAAAATTGTGAACATTTTGGTGTTGGTATTGTAGTCTTGATATCCTTTGAGCTGACAGGATTTAGTGATTCATCATTTTGCTAATGTGGATCAAATGCTTTAGTCTTATGCTATTTGTTTCCTATTTTCATTGCCATTGTGAAATTTTGGAGGAGTATATATATATAGATAGATAGAATTTATAGTTAGTTACTGGAGAGCCTCTTTCTGAATATAACTTAGGTTTGTGTTGAAAGTTATAAGCGGATAGTTGTGTTTTCTGCTGTCTCATAACATTCAGTTTTATGTATACTGTTTACGTTTGATAGAAAATCCAAACTCACCTCAATATGGAGTTTGTGTAGTCATTTAGTATCTTAACTAAACTGCTTCTGTAAATGGAATTCAGTTTATAAGGGGGTACTTATTACTATTTAATAGAGATTGAAGAAGTCTTCTATTTCCCGATGCTGCATTTATTACATGGTTTTGAGTGCATTTTGGTTTTCCATGCAGCACACCTTTTTACTTGATCAGCTCATTGTCATTTGCCCATTCAGGCAGATACCATTTGATACATCATTCAAACTTTATCTAATGTTAGGTGGGAGTGAATGTGAGGTTGCTAAAGTCCAATATATCTACTAGATGAGTGTCACTGAAATACTCATGTTAAAGATGGATATATGGTGATACTAGATTAGACACAATTAGAAAGGACCACATAAGAGGTGCAAGTGACACACATAAGTGATAAACTGAGAGAAGGTAGCTTGAGGTTACGTGGAGCCCTCCCACTTTCATTAGAGTTGTGACTTCCTTTCAGCTTACCAAATGAGTTTTTATCTCGTCATTTGCATCCAAAAAGAAGTTCCATCGGACCCTTTCTAGTTTTATCGGTCATCTCATTTCTCCCTTTTGCCAAGTACCTTTTCTGCCACTTCACTAACCTTTTTGAACTCTTTTAATCTACACTGATTATCCTTCTGTGTGAAAAGTCTAACAGTAGACTTAGATAGGTTATTGAGATCGATCCAATCTTGCAGTTGAAAACAGAAAACCCGAGCAATTTGTTTAGTGTTCTCCACTCCTCACACTTAGATGACTTCACTTGTTTAAGTTGATCTCTAATAGCGTCACTGTTCGAAAATACATTATTGCCTTCATGTTGGATTTATGCCACTTCAATATTAAAAAACACAAGTGTATCGTATATAAACAATGAATGGGAAATCGTCCTACCTTGCTCCAAAACCCCTCAGGTAAAACACTATTGCATCTTTACATACTTGATTTTTTTTGAAATGTTTTACTTGAACCGGGGTCTATTTCAAACAACCTCTCTATCTTCACAAGGTAGGTGTAAGGCTTGCTACACAATGCCCTCCTCAAACCCCGCTTGTGGGATTACACTGGCTATGTTGTTGTAGTTCATTAAATAGCAATTTTTTTTGTAAGTTCTACTAACTTCCCCGGTTTTGATTTTTAATCCAATATCAGTGGAACTGGAGGCCTACTATGGTGAGGATATTGTATGATCTTGTTAGATTGACAATGTAATGTATGACCTGAGTGATTTAAACAAAGTGTAATCCAGGGTTTCATTAAATGCTTTAAGATTTTGGTTAATTTTGTGGCAACATATTCTGCTCTAGCTATTAGACCTTGAAGATACCTTATCATAAAGAAGTAAACCTTGAAAATAATTAGGATCTCTTAAAAGCATCTTCATGAAAAGAAACTGCTAAAAGGAAAAGAAAAAAAAAGGAACTGCTAAAATTGCACTGTTCTGGTTCACAAGTCACTTAAACTTTCTGAGGATAGAATATTTGTATAAATTAGTCATGACATTACTACTATTACATGTGATGCAAATTTAAACTCTTCCAGAAGTATTATTGCATCTTGCTGTGCTAATAATTTTGATATTCCATCTGTAGTACCACTGTATTTGGAGTGTCAACGGAGTCCATGCAATTGTCATTTGACTCCCGTGGGAATAGTGTTCCAACTATTCTACTTCTAATGCAAAGGCGTTTGTATGCTCAAGGAGGTCTACAGGTACATACTGTGTGTTGTCTCAGTCTTTAGAATATTTTAAATCTTGCATTTACAATCAAGGATAGGTGCTGTCACTTATAATTATTCATTATTATATCCAAGTTGTTTTTTATGTGAGCAGGCAGAGGGGATTTTCAGAATAAATGCTGAAAACAGCGAGGAGGAGCTTGTTAGGGAGCAATTAAACCGTGGAATAATTCCAGATGGCATTGATGTACATTGTCTGGCAGGTCTCATTAAGGTATGTCTCTTCAACAACACTCTTTGTATTAATCTTCTCCAGTATATTTCATCCTTTGTATGCACACTGAATAATGTTGATGTAGGCATTCATTTCACTTCATAAGATATCATTCATGCTTTGGTAAATCTGCTATGTGCTACAAATTACAAACTCATGATTAAAAGAAATACTTCGATTTGAGAGCATATAATATGGGACCTTGCTCAAATTATGCTGCTGATCATGGTTGAGACTAGTATAAATGTATACTGCTTGTTGCATATAAGGCACATCCGCGCCTGGCAAAGTAGTGATGATCCTGATGTGGATTTTATTTGTTAAATATGCCCCCACTCCAAAACAGAAGACATGAAGGCAATTATACACATGTAATTCTATGGAGAGTAGGCTAGAACCGGGAGGGGGGTTTCAAAATCAGTTCATAAAAGCATGACACTTCTAATCCTCTTAGGTATAAGCGGTTATTGACCCACTTATTATTAACTCAGCTCATTACTTAGTCTTGCTGGCAGACTTTTATAGTGAGCCTTTGTGGCGTACCTCATAGTAGACTGAGAGTTCGGTTTATTTGTATATAGAGATTCATAGACATATGATCATGTGATATAAAGCTCTCAAGGCGGGGAACTCATGCTTCTCATTGTTCTTGATTTTGTAATAGAATGGTGGTGAGCTATTTGTACTGAGATATAGTCAATGTGAAGTTGGTTATAAATACTATCCTGATCTTTTCTTGACCATTTGTGGGGGGCAATACACAGGTAACTCAAGGCATGTGACTTTTGATCATATCCTAGAATTGATGAATATATAGAGATTTAGATTTCTGTTCTGAAGCCTTGTGTTGATGATGATTGACACAACTTAGCTTTTCCACAAAATTGCCTACGCTTGCCAGAGGTTCACTGAGAAGAAAAAATAATAACCTTGAAACCTATGGCCAAAGTAGTGGAAGACAACAAATAATCAGGGATCATATTTTGGAGTTCTATAAAAGAAATATTCAGTGAGAAGGAAAAATTGAGGCCAAAGTGGATTGCGTCAATTTATAAAAATGTCATTCCTTTTCTCCGCTTATAAAAAAAAATCTTAGCTTTTTATTAGCTATTCATATTTTACCAATTGGCTGCTTGATCATGTGATGGATTAGTGAAGGCAAACATTTATACACTTGTAATTCTTAATATGCCCCTAATTAGTAAAAGGTGGACATGATTTCACCTTATGATGGTGTTGCAAGTTTCTCTCACTAAAGTGACTGTGGTATCACAGGCTTGCCATTAGAACTTCCTTTTATGTCCTTGACGTTTATGGTTATTCTGTGAAGAAATGTCCTGTGATGTTCTGCTGTAAATGTTGCAGTTACGTTTCATGGTTTCTATGGTGTTAGAGTGCTTGCTTCATCATTGCCATGATTTGGATGTTTCTTCTATTAGATCTTTCTCTCTTTTTATTTTGCTTATCCTTGATCTGACATCATGTAACTTAACAGGCTTGGTTCAGGGAACTCCCAAGTGGGGTGTTGGATACCCTTTCTCCTGAGCAGGTCATGCAATGCCAGTCAGAAGAAGACTGTACTGCACTTGTGAGACTTCTGCCACAGACAGAAGCTGCTCTGCTGGATTGGGCTCTCAATCTCATGGCTGATGTTGTCCTGGAGGAACACCTGAACAAGATGAATTCGCGCAATGTCGCAATGGTGTTTGCTCCTAATATGACACAGGTGGGCTACTGGTCTCTCAGATAAATTGTTTGCATTTTCTCTTGGTAGTCGACATAATTTTATTTAGTAAACCATCAACTCCCCATCCGAAAAAGAAAAAATAAAGGAAGGTACAAAATAGCAAAATTATAACTAACAAAGGGAGGAGGAGGGGGTTCCCTCCTCAATACTCTTGTAAAACATCCATGGGGCAATTTGCCATCCATAAGCTGAGATTTTATTGCAAAAAAACAAATAGAGAATGAGTTGAAATCTGCCTTCCATAAACTGTTCTGATTCTGTGGATATCTGGCAACCTATACCCCGCTAATGGCTGGATCAGTATAATAAGTAATTTTTAGCTTCTTCCTTGCAGATGGCAGATCCATTGACTGCACTGATGTATGCTGTTCAAGTAATGAATTTCTTGAGGACACTCATCGAAAAAACTTTAAAAGATAGAGAAGATTCCCTTGTTGAACCAGATTCTGTTTCTAACCTTGATCGACCTGATGAGTATGGTCATCAAAGTCCACCACAATTCTCTCTGGAGAACTCCAATGAATCAAACGAACTGACTGAGCAGGCGTTCACTGTTGAAGAACCTGATTCAGCCAGTGCTTCTGAATCTAATAGAGTAGATAACATCACTGATGATGAATATCTTAGTTATGCAACTTCTTCAGAGGAATCCGATGACAGTGTATCTTGTGAAACTCCTATCCATGTTAATACGAAGGCAAGAAAAGCCTGTGTGACGAGAACTCCAAATCTTGAAGAGGACACACAAAGGATAGGCCAATCGAGTGATTCTAATCAGACAAAGGATGTTCTGAAACTTGATTTAGAGTCAACCGCGGTTCAGTCTCTGGGAAATGACAGTAAATCAAAAGGAATAAGCAACTTGATCCGTATAAATTCAATGATAGAGAGGACTGAAGCTTGGCGGTGAATAGAGCTGAACTGAGCAGCTTTCTGTGCTGACTAAGATGGTAACAGTTTCTGTTTGGTTGTGATAAAAAATGTGAATGCTAATAGTTCATGTATGTTGATCTAGTTTACACTGTGGTTGATTTGTTTCACTGGTTACGGTTTGATGTGTACATTATACTTTCTGCTTTTCTAAAAACTAGAACGCGAATATGATTTGATCTTCACTTGCACAATGTGGATGTCTATTTCCTTGCATACCTCATTGTCTAATCTGTGCGGAGGATCACTCCTTTTACTTTTCTTGTGATGAGTTGTCTTTGGTATGCATGTTAGAAATGTTGATGCTTCCAGGACCACAAACCAAGATAACATTTCTGAAATTCGGATGCTATAACTTTCTCATATTAGCAAAATCTGATCGACGAAAAACACCCTTAACAAAAGGGAAAAGTCATTGTGTTGGTTGGAAGTTGGGACCAGTACTTTTATGGCACTATTGTAGTTGCCTCACATTGGATCCACTGGGAATATACTCAGCTAGTTGAATGTGAAGTATGTAAGTACTAGTTTAGGATGTAACTTGAAATCCAGTATTTTTGCCAATCAAGTAAGAAATCAAACACAGGATGTGCTAGTTATAGGTGTATAACCTTTCAACAATCACATCAAAGTTACTTATGGATCACTACTTCAAGTTGCTGAGGTCCTGAGCTTTTTTTAGTGCTGTCTTGCATATATATGTAAGTGGCGTCCTGAGCCATAGTAGAGACCACTTGATTTTTCTCATTTGATGTATCTTGTAAACAAATAAATTAGTGTGTTTACTTTTAGGTCCAATATGATTTATATGATAGTAGAAAATATAGAGAACTTTGAGATTTACTCAAATGGAACGATATGGACAGTGAGGATCATACAGTTGATTCCAAATTTACTTGAAATTAAGGCGTAGTTTTTAAAAGTATTAGTAGTTTTTTTTTTTATTGGTAATAGTAGCTTTCTAGCCCGCTTGCGTGTATCTTGATATTCTACTGACTATTTGGTGCACCTCGACTACTTTACCGAGGACTTGCTACCTCTAACTAGTGCAAGTACCATGTAACTCTAGCCCACCAAAACTTAGGTTATTGAGAAGAAATCACCTAGTACTTTTTTTTTGTCACCTCTAGAACCCTATCTCTAAGATTTGCACCAAAGTTATTGACCACTAGATCGTACAGTAGATTCCAAATTTACTTGAGATTAAAGCGTAGTTGTTAAAAGTATTAGTTTTTTTTTTTTTTAATATTGATAATAGTAGCTTTCTAGCCAGCTTGTGTGTATCTCAATATTCTATCGACTATTTGGCGCACCTAGACCGAGGACTTGCTACCTCTCACTAGTGCAATTACCATTAACTTCTAACCCACCAAAACTTGGGTAAATGAGAAGAAATCACCTAATATTTTTTTGTCACCTCTTGAACCGCATCTCTAAGATTTGCACCTAATTTATTGACCACTAGACCATATTTTCAGATGCGTCATTGAAGTTACAAATATTAGAGTTATGGTGTATTTGGTACAAAGGTCTAGAAAATGTATTTCAATTTTCCCATGTTTTACTGGCCAAAATTTCTGAAAATATAGTATAGAAAAAGCAAGTTCCTTAAAAAAAAAAAGGAAATAACTTTCCCAATAAAAATAGAAAAAACAAGTTTCATAAATAACATTCAATACTAATTATCTCCTCCCCACCCTATCCCTTTGCCTAGACTATACATTCATACTTCGATACAATATTTTTTATTTACTTACCGAAACACCAATAAATAAGTAAGAAAACCACTTGGAAAAAATATTGTCCATTCATACCAAAAACACCCTTGATACAAATTTATCATTCTCAGTCTCTAGTCTTGTTAGACTTGTAGTATATTCCAAACGCGTAAAAAGTAGTTGAAATCATATGTTATATATACATTACTATATCAATGGTTACTAATAAAAAATAAAGGAGAGAGAAAGAGACACAGATTTTTTTTCTTTTTCACAGTTTTTTTGGACACAAAATTGAGACCATTAAATAAACAGAAACATTTATAACCACCCATCCTTTAAAGTTAAGAGAAAGGTACTCCTACAAAACAGCAATTTCACTAGCATTGTTCAATTCATTTGTTGGTCTTTGTGCCAACCAACAAAAGAGCAAAGAAAAAGTAGAAAAAAAAAACACCAAATGTCTGCTGCTTGTGGAAGTTTACAACATATATTTGAGAAGCCATTACCTGAAAATCCATCACTGATTGAATCCATTTCATCTTCATGGAATCAGTCTAAATCATTGAAACCTATAGATGACTCTTCATTTACTGAGATTTTCGGCGAATTACATTTCAAAGAAAACAACTCTGTTACCTTGTCTACATCCTCCTCCTTTTCGTCTTCGTCTGTTGGTTCATCTTCATCTTCTTTTTCTTCTTGTCTACCTTTGTCATCTGCATCATCATCGTTTTCTTCTACTTCTTCGTCGTTTTTCCTTGATGCAATTCATCAATCTGAAATTGAAGGGCTTGACAATAATAAGGACAAGTATGAAAGATATAACAAGAGTCCTGTGTCAAGTTACTCTCCAATTACAAGCAACAAGAGTAAACAGGACAGGCATAGTGAGAGCTTGTCATCAAGAACATCAGATAGCTTATCGATGTGCACAGAAGGACTTGGATTCGAGAGCTCTGATGATATTGAGGATCTAATGAAAGATTTGGGAAATGAAGATCTTCCTCATAATCATCATCATCATCAACAAGAACAAGAACAAGAACAAGAACAAAAACAACAAGGTAGGAGGACGCGGATATCTTGCAGGCTAGAGAATCGAGTGTTTTTCAATCAAGATTATAATTCTAAGAGATCAAGAACGAAAAAGAGGTCATCATTTCCACCTCCCATTTCTTGCATAGGAAGAAGTGGGAAGCCATGGGTTTGCTTCAAATCATTCAGGGAAGATGGAAGGTTTATACTAAAAGAAATTCGAATTCCCACTCAGGAATTTCTACATGCATGCAGAGAAGATGGACGCTTGATGATGCACGTTATTCAATCCGATGATGAGATTGTAGACGAAGATGAAGATGATGAAGATGAAAACGAAGATGATGATGGTGATAATAATGATGGAAATAATGTTGAAGAAGGACATGATAATAAGCATGTATAGGAGATAAACATCATCAAAACATGCTGTTTTTGTTTCATAGTTATTTCTTTTTCCTTTCTGTTTTGGTTTTCTTGTGTCTTTCTATATTCCAACGTTGCAGGAAGCTGCAAGATGATGTTTCAAAGCTCTGCTTTTTTTTTTCCCTTTCTTTCTTTTATCTGCAAAATCTGCAAATAAAGAAAAACTGCAAACGGAATTCTTAATTCCAATATTTCATTGTATTTTACTTCAGATTTTTGTGTGTCCATTTTTTTTTAATCTCCTACTCAGTATTCTGTATCCGTATTAGGGTCCGACTAAATCGAGATATATGCCGGAAGCTCCACATTGTGGGGTAAAGTGCTCCCACACCTAACCAAATTGCTGATTATGTATAAACATAGTATTTTGGTCCACTAGACGTCTAGACCTAGAAAAATCCAATCCCTTAACCACCATTAATGTAACTTAACTTGTTATAGCAAGTAATTTTACTATATTTTTCGAGTTTATCAATGATCAGGTGGTTAGTGATGTAGGAAGAGAACCATGAATTTCTAAGTTCAAATTCAAATGGAAACAAAACAAACATAAGTGATTTCTTCCCATCTGACTGAGGTGCCTGCAAATTGACCTAGACTTCACCGTCTCTCAAAAAAAAAGAAAAGGTTTTGCATTATGATAGTTTTAAACTATTTATACAATCAAGCTCAATTAACCTACAACAATATAGATAACTCTTCTTAGTAAGTTTGATATGGTGACTTAAGAAATAGAGAATGACCTACTATAACAGGTTAGAATTGAACTGATAGTATAAACCTTTTTTTACACTTATCACTGTATACAACTTAAACTCACTGTAAAAAATTACATGTAGCTACTTCTCAAGTAGCGTGATTTTATAAATATTTTTTACACTACCCGTGTATAGAACTTGAACTCTCAAAAAACTTGTGAGTGGGGAAGAGATGTAGGTAAGGTCTGTGTATACTCTGCCCAGTAATCCTATGTTTAGATGATGATAGGATTGGAGGGGGGGGGGGGGGGGGGGGGGGGGGGGGAGGGGTCTGGTGAGATAGGACAAGGAAGGTAGTTCAAAGACACATTAATCCTATGTTTAGATGATGATAGATTGCAAAAGATCTATCCTTCCAACTTTTTTCCAGCCTTAAGTATATGAAAATGACCTAAAGTAGAAGACACCTATATTCTAATTTCAAATAGACACATGTAACAGTCTGGACCACAAGTTAGACATCCTCAAAGTAACTTGTGTCCTTGGGGCAAATAGAAGAGACACTATATTAAAAAAAGAGCTCCATGTGAGTTCACCAAACAAAAATATCAGTTTATCTCATCATCACAATGTAAAAATGGAGAAGCATCATCACATTTCCAGTTTCAAACACATACACATGAGTATAACAAACAGATAAACTTTCCCTCTGATAAGATTCTGTACAATAATGATATGCCCCTTTTCAAGCAAAGAACTGGTATATGGAATTTTAGATGAGAAAAGATAATTGTTCTGTGCTAACTTAGGGCTTGAATCATTTCACCTTTTATGATTTAGGAGAATCCTCACCTCTTGAGTTAAGCTTTTGGCTTGAATTAGGCTCGAGGTCCATTTTGATATCGAAGCTAAGCTCATTCATGATTTACCAAATGTTGAGCTCCTATCTTATATTAGCCACACTACCTGGTCCTATGAGGCGGGCGGGCGGGCGAGCGGGAAGGGGAAGGGGAAGGGGAAGGGAGGGGGGTATCCAGTCCTTGAGTGTGTAGGGAAAGGGAGCTCTTATATTATCAATACTAGAGATGTCCAGTCGTGGACGTGATGTGCAAGGAAGAGGGGGAAGAGGGATTGTCCAGTATTGGGCATGTAAAGATCATTTGTTTCTTTGTATGGTTTTTGGACAGTCCTCACCTCTCGAACTAGCTTTTAGACTTGAGTTAGGCCAGGGTCCATTTTTTTAAAATCAATAAAAACAAAGATAGAATAGAATCATCACTAAAAGGGCAACCCACAAAGAGGACCTGTTACAACTTACAGAAACATTTGTTTGGCTGAGAAACAGGTTCTTTTACAGATAAAAGGGTTAGTAAGAAAAAGGCATCCTTAGCACTAAAATTATAGATGCTTTCACTGAGATGCTCTCATTCAATTGATGGAGAATCTTATGATCTAAATAATATGCATGCATTTCTATGAAAAAGGCACAACAAATTATCTAAAGTTCTCTGAAAAGTAAAACCAAACTCCTACACAGAAATAATCTTTCATCAAATTATAGATGCTTTGTTACTATGCAGATTATTTGTGGCCACGGGTGTTTTCGAGTGGCTGTAGCAATTGGATCATTTATTCCCCGAGAAATAGTTCCAAGCTTTTTTTTTCTGATAAGGTAAATAAATTTATTGACAGAAGGGGAAATTCTAAACTGAATGTAACTGAATATAAGGCAAAGAAAACTAACATCATTATCTTAGTATAACAACATACCCATTGTAATCCCACAAGTCCCAAGTGGGGTTTGGCGAGGGTAAGGATGTATGCAGACCTCACCCCTACCTTTGTGAGGTAACATCACGATATCAGTAGAAGCATAAAATATGTGGTAAAGCACATTGATACGTACCTTCTGGCAACAAATGGCTCTGGAACAGGATTGAGAGACCCGAAAATGCAACTATCCTTTCTAAATATCAAGAAAGTGATAAGAGGATAGATATTTGTGGACCACCAGATATAGCTCCAGTGTTTTTCAGAGATATATTGAGAAATTGACATCCCAAGCTTTATGTCTGGAAAAGGTTCTTTAAGATGGGATCTTCCAGAACAGCCATACACCAATGTAAATGAGTACAAATCAAGGTCCCAGTGATCAATATGCTTACTGCTACTTGAATGTGACAAAAAACCATCAAACTTGCACATTGATGCTACTGATGAAACATTGGGGATTCAAACTCCACAAATTCTGTCATTCATTACATAAAATGTAGAATGCGGCAGATTACAGAAATTGAAGAGTTACATTACAACATAACTCAAATACAAATTTCTCATTTGAGTCCTCATCTTTTTATTGTTATGATTGAAAAAAAAAGGCAGAAAAAAATCTGCAGTACTTGGCCATCTTGAATCACTTGACTGGGTTGCTGCCATCTAATGTCAAAAGAACCTTATATAAATCAGGACGTCGATCACGATACACCCCCCAACCATGCCTTTTGGACTTGATTTTGTCCAGATCAAACTGTGCTACAAGAACAGCTTCCTCTTTATCACCAGCAGCTGCTACCAACTCTCCAGTGGGCCCTGTTCATTTTAAAACCAGGTTCACAGCCTCCTTAAAACACAAGGCAGTAGATGTTTTTCATTTATAAGCTATAGTTTTCTATCAAGCTTACCTGCTATGAAAGAGTAGCCGTAGAATGTTATCTCACTATTCCCATGCTCTGTCTCAATTATCTCCTTTCCAATGCGGTTTGATGCCACTAAAGGTACCTGAACACAATAAAATTTAAGGTTGTCTAAATTCTGACTGAACAATTGTGAATCAAACCAAACCAGCAATTTAAAAATCATTTTCTTGATTTTGGTCTTGTAAAATGAAAACTGACATTTGAGTTTGGCAACAACTGGAATGTCTGAATTGTCATACCCCTAATAAAAATGAGTTCACTTTCTTAGCAGACACCTACAATGTTAAGAATTGGCTAATTACAACGGCACAGGTCCATGTGCATGTGTAAGATTAAACAAAATATAATCCAAATGGGATACGGAAATGTCAGCCATTGAACTATACTTCTGGAGAAGAAACCCATTACTCTATATCCCTTTCATGTCAGCATAAACTTCCTTTTTGACTTATCTTCTTAACAAAAAAAGTCAAAATGAAAGAGAAGAAGAAAAAGAAAAAGAAACTTACCACATTAGCACCAGCGTGTCCTTGCATCACCCTCCTCCAGTGATCCCGAGAATCAAGTCCACCATCTTGAGGTTCAGAACCAATTGCAGTAGGGTAGAACAATACTTCTGCACCTTGAAGTGCCATAGCTCGAGCAGCCTCAGGAAACCACTGATCCCAGCAAATTGCTGGACAGAATTTAATAACAGTCAATACTATGTCAAGTGTATTTTCTGTCTTCACTGTATTTTACAACAAGAGAATCTTTGTCCTCTTTACTAAAATTAAAAATTACAAAGTGAAGCCTGTCTAAGTAACTTTTGGAGATTTAAGTTTTTTTTGTCACAGAAGCACAACTTTTATTATTCTCCTACGTATCCTAATGTTCATCAAAGGTAGAGAACATAATGAAATCCAAAGAACAATTATTAAAATATATATATCTTACCAACTCCAATTTTTGCATATTTAGTCTGGAACACCTGTTTATGAACACCATAACATCCATTAGGAAAGGGGAAAGCAGGAAAAGATAACTGTCACAATATGTTAATAGGACTTCGTCTCTTGTATTAGTTACCTTAAAACCAGTGTCACCGGGATTGAAGTAAAACTTTTCCTGATAACCTGCAGAGAGAAACAGCTTGTGAGGATGAAAAAGGAGTATTAGAGAAAGTGCTTGAAGGAAATCTAACAGAATAATGACAAGTAGCACAATGAATTTGGAATGTTCTTCCAAGTTTACTAACCAGGTCCATCAGGAATATGGGACTTCCTGTAAAGTCCAAGATCTGTGCCATCAGCATCAATTATAGCCACAGAATTGTAATGCGCATTATTTGCCTCTTCAAAGAAACTAACTGGGATAACTACTCCAAGCTCCTTCGCAAGATTCTGCATCCTAAGAACATGCACATAGAAAAAGGAAAAGTCAAGTTGTTATTGGAATCTTGACATTTACGCTAATGAACCCTGCAATAAGACTCCGGAAGCAATCAGAATTCTCACCTGACAATGGTTGGATGCCCCAGATATGGTTTTGCTCGATGAAAGAACTCCTCCTTTTGTGCTTGACAAAAGTAATAGCCCTCGAACAACTCCTGAGACGTAAACCAGAAAGTATCAATGAAACTGGACTGCAGACATGGCAGATGAATACCAAATAGCCTCAGAAAGTACAAGTTCACAGGACAACGAATTTCAAGTGCATTACCCTGACTCCATAAAAATATCATTTGCAACTCCCTAATGAGAGAAACAATATTTTTAGAAGTAGATGTATTAAGGACACTAGCAATTTTTGAAGATAAAAAATCTGAGTCATGGTAGGTAGAAAATACATGAGATGAAGTTTAATTCAACTGTCTAGCTTGCTCACTTGCGTCAAAATAAGCATAACTGCCAAATGCTGAGCTCAACAAGAATTAGTTGGTAAAATGATAGGTCAGTTCAAATTGATCTGAAAACTTCTGATGGTAAACAATCACATACAACTTTTTACCTCATTCTATAAGTATTAGTTACCAACACCTACATAAAATTGTCAACACCTTATTGAATCTTAGAGGGCACGTCTAACTCTTCCGTTATATAATATCATTTTTCTTTGCTATAAGTATCTGTGGGTGCGAGGCTAACAAAAAGAACATGATTTATAGCCAAGGTGCTAACGATTTTATTTTTTTTCACCTTTAAAAAAATTGTCAACACCTTGGCTATAAATCATGTTCTTTTTGTTAGCCTCGCACCCACAGATACTTATAGCAAAGGAAAATGATATTATATAACGGAAGAGTTAGACATGCCCTCTAAGATTCAAGAAAACCTGTACACTCTGCTGCATTTATAATTACCAACACTGCAAACATTTAATTCATTTCCATAGCTTTAACTAATCTCGAATTCAATCAGTCAGTACACTACTCTTGTTCAACTAGGATCCTCATTGATTGTGTGATCATGGAACTTTGGAAGCGAACAGTCTTGGACCAACTTAAAAGGGGAAGATTACTGACGAAAACCTTTGGTAAATCTAATTACTTACTTAATGGAGGAAACTGGAATATTTGCAACTGTCTCCGACTCGAATTTGTTATAAACCAATTTTAAGTTCTTCTCCGTTCAGTTTAGCTAACTTTCCAAGCATGTTCTCTTGAATCTAATAGCTAAACCAAATGAGCATTCCTAATTCAAGGCTGTTTGGAGCAAAGTTGAAATCAAGTCAAGTACCAACCACATCTTCAGAAGATACCTCCAATCTGGAACAGAAGTGGCACAGATTTCTTTAACTATTTTGTTACGCATTAGTATGAAAAAGAAAGTAGACAAGATGAAATTACAAAAACGAGTTTCTAACTTAAACAGTCCTTTAAGTTTTGGGGTAAGTTTATCTTTGTCCTTGTAGTATGATCTTGAACATATTTAAATTAAGATCATATTTGAGCTCCTACGTTTAGTAGCTGAGGGACCTGCCCAACAAGTCTACAGTCTATATGTCTTGCTTTGATGGCAATCGTTGGTCGCATACTAAGTTCACAAAAATTAAGTGTGTTTGCTATCATTTAACAAGCTCCATTAAATGTGACGGAACGGTCGATGATGCTCTCATGGTTGTTCCATCTAAAAACACCTTCCTACTTCCGAGATTATCCTTCATTCTCACATCTGTCCACGAAAAAGAGCTAGTAATATAATA
The DNA here is from genome assembly GCF_900185275.1 of Solanum verrucosum. Taxonomy (NCBI): domain Eukaryota; kingdom Viridiplantae; phylum Streptophyta; class Magnoliopsida; order Solanales; family Solanaceae; genus Solanum; species Solanum verrucosum. The sequence goes on along the minus strand of NW_026019984.1, from coordinate 1,880,966 downwards.
ACAGGACAAATCTGCTGCGACTGTGAAATGATCCTACACTATTAAAGACCTGCCATTGTTATCCGTCCGTCCTGGCCATCAAATGATACTTGCTCTCTCTACATTCAATTAAGTTCCACACTTGCACTGTATGGACCAAGAAGCACACAAGAGCTACGAAAGAGGTCAAGAAGAAGCTAGGAACTATCAGGAAATGGAAATCTTTGAAATTTCAGGATAAAGTATTAAATGCTTAAAGAAGGGGATGCAGGGGAAGGAAGTGATTAGATAAGCAACTGAAACAGAAATCAAGTGGAGGAAGAGAAGGAATTTTTACACAACACATACAATTTATTTAGACAGAGAAAAGAATGGTTGACAGGGACAACCCAAAGAGGATAAGATGAAGGACCAATAAGGAGAACCATCGTCCTACTGTAATCAATCAATGAAACTTCAGTTCTGAACATCATGCCCTTTGATTCCTAGAAATTCCTGTCAACTTACTTATCAGTTTCTTCCTTTCAATACCCCTTACTCAGCTTATATATTATTATGTGAAGATTCTCATCTGGTTTTGGGGTAAGCACATGTCTCGTGCTAGTCACGATAAATACTTATTTTAGCTTAAATTTTAAACATTTGCTCATTATATTAGTATAATGGTCTAATCTATAGTTGTTATTTATCTCCCCCCTTTCTCTGTCTATGTTTTTGGGTTTAGGTATTTTTACACTGTTCTTGATATCATGAATAAAGACAGTTCTCCACTAACCAAGAGTATTTAGCAGCTGTTTCATTGGACTGATGAAAACCTTTATGAGCAGAAAATGTTGAGGTACTTTACTAGTTGGCTAGTTGTCGCTTAGGAATGATACTGACAATATCAATTGTACATATAATTGTCTATACACACTTGAATTGCAGAATTGTCACACTGTTAAAGAAGGATGCTTTTAGTTTGAAATAACAAAGCTCTATGACTATTCTGTCACATTTAACAGAGTTTGTAAATGGAGACCAAAAGTGCTTAAAGTCGGGGGTGGAGAATTTAGCCCATTTTGACCCCACCCAATTCAAACCATCTAAGAGGCTGGCATGTAAGCCAATGTTATCCATGAGAAACCAGGTCAAAGTATTTTTTAAAAAGACATTTTTTGTTTGATATGATGTATATAGTCATAAAAAAAAGAAAAAATATTGGACGGGTTGGGTTATGACCCCTTTTTTTAGCCCATTCAACCCAAGTAACTTTTGGGCGGGTCATTGACACAACCACTTATTAACAAAGCCCATTTTGACCCACCGAAATTCAGCCCAACTCGCTCAGAGTTATATTATATTGATGGAAATAAATCTACTCCCAATCCCTAAGGGACAGTTGGATTAAGAACTGGAATTCAACTAGACGACTAGCCAAGCAACCCCTAGTGTCATTTAACATGATGTTGACATGACTAGATTCCATTTTGGTTACATTCTACCAATGCATAAAACAGACCAAATGTCTCCGCTTCTCCAATCCATTACGGACCACTAAAGCTTTTGAAAATTACTTACAAGAGCATCAGCGAAGACTACCACATAAAGGAGGCAATAAGACAACTCGAAGGAAAACAAACAGCTAGAGATAAAGTTTCAGCACGTGATCAAAGGATAACAATGCTGACGAAATGTTCTCACCGGGAGAAGTTAATATTGTTGCTCGAGAAAGTCAAACCTAATTAATAATTAGCTTCCCCCCAAAAAAGAAAATGTATTTAGCCCGTGGTTTTTTGTGTAGTAGCTAGATATTCCAAAGTTGGGCTGTTTGTTACCTGTATGAGGATGATATTTGCACCTTTCTGATGAGCAGCTCTAACCAATCTGCATCAAAGGAATATCTTAGAGCCAGAAAATGTAAATGTCACCAAAAAAAGAAATTTGATTCCCTTTTACAAATCTAAACAACACATAGATGATCAATCATTTTTTTTCTGGATAACCATGGTGTCGTTACCAACTTGCACACACCTCAACTAATTTGCACTATACTTGATACCAGATAAATCTGTCCACTAGGACTTGAACATGGACATCTGACAAGAAATCACCTAGTAATTTTGCCTCCAGTAAGCACCCGAGGGTATGACCGAGTAATCAATGAAATGGATTGAGAACCATGAGGTCTCAAGTTCAAATCCCAGCAAAGATACAAACACTAGGTAATTTCTTCTCATATGTCCTATCCTATCCTTGGTAGACAAAGTTACTTGGTACCTGTTGCTCTGTTGCTTGTGAGAAGTAACAGATATCATGTGTTCTTAGCGCGCAACCTAGCTCCGACACGGTTATCAAAAAATATAAAAATTTCCTCCACTCAAATTTAAATCTGAGGTTCTCAAACCCACTAAATTAACCACTAAGCTACATAGATGTTCAATAATACCAGATCCCAACCCCTTTATTTCAATGAGCTATAAAAAGAAAGAAGCCTAAAAACTCAGAACATTAAATCAAATTCTTAGATTACATAAAACAACTCTACCGACGAATAAAACATGAGGACACAACATAAGTCTTCAACGTTATTCTATAACCCCTAATTGTATTTCTATTGGAAATGAAAAAAAAATTGTCATAAATTAAACTCAACTAACACTTATTATCTAAAAAATGCTACTTTCTGACATAATAACTATTAGTTAAGCGACCGTATCAGGAATCAATTCTACTATAATCACAAATAACGCAAAAAGTGCAACGAAAGAGAAAAATAAAACCTCTCGGCGGTAGCGACGTTGGTGGAGACATCGTCGGTACAGGCAAACTGCAGAGCAGCAACGGTGACTAATCGATTCTTCTCCGCCATTTTTGGCTCTTCGAAGCTTTACACTGTGAGCTGCAAGTTTTGCAGAGAAGAGTAAATATAATTGGTACTGTATTATTATAAAGTGAAATAAAATTATTTATATTGAAAAAAGGAATAAAAGAATATTTAAAAGTAAAGATGGTTAAGTAGGGGTGATTATTTATTGATTCTCTCGTTTATATCAAATCTCATAAATTTAAAATAATTAAATGATTTAAGGCAAAAGTAACTTATCGAGTTGATATAAATATTGAGTATGAATAGTTTTTTTATAAGTTAATTATAGAAGAGATATTTATTCTTATTATATTATATTAATACGATAATTAAATGATTTAAAGCAAAAGTAACTTATTGAGTTGATATAAATATTGAGTATAAATAATTTTTTTATAAGTTAATTATAAAAGAGGTATTTATTTATATTATATTATATTTTAATAGACATAAATTTGTTATAACGAAAATCAAATTAAAAGTTTTTTATTCCATAATTTGTGCCCTAACAATTTTAATAAAGCAAATTTGTTTAAAATTTTAGAATTTGAAATTTATAATGGATAAATTTGCAACGTATTACTCCTCTTTTCATTATAATTAATTGATTTGTGCCCCTCTTTAATTACTTTTTGTATCCTAAAATATACTAGTGATAATTTATAATTTAAAAATTGTTTGAAATCATCACAAATAAATAAATAAAAGTTGATTCTCTGATAATCGTGTCAAATAAAATAATGCAAACAAAATATATATTAAAATAAAACTTTGATTCTCTGGTAATCGTGTCACATAAAATAATGCAAACAAAATACTATATACTAAAACACTAGAAAACTTTTAAAAAGTTCGGTCCCGATTCGTTTATCATTCTTCCAAAGCATGGGCCGTTTCACAATATAAATTAGAAAAAATTATCTAAATACATATATTATTTTACTATAATTTCTAAAATTCTCTATCATTTAAAAAATTTCTAAAATTCGCTATATGATACATCGCTCTTTTCTCGCTGATACATTCCTAGCTCCCTTTTGGATACATTCTCTCTCTTACATCCCTTCCTTCTCTGATACATCCCTTGTCTCCCAGATATATCCCTCTCCTCTCTGATACTTCTCTCTTCTATGTGTCCGGATGTCATATCTCTTCTCTATTACATCCCTTCTCTCTCGGATACACCACTCCCCTATGTATTTGGATGTCTGTTAATATATTCGAAAATCCAGTGATGTATTCGGAGTCTATAAATTTTAAGGAATTTTTATAATTTGAAAAATAATATAATTAACTCTTAAAGATATGAGATTTATGTAAATTATACTAATTACATGTTCACGTGAATATTTTTTATCAAAAAACTATATTAATAGAACAAAAATGAGTTTTGTTGCATAGTCATAAGTTGTTGATGCCCTTACATAAGATTTTTTTTTTAAAAAAATTGTCTTCACAACTTCTCTTGTTACAAAACTCCACAAAGCCATTAACACCGCTAATGTAGAAAACCCATAGTCAATCAAACTCCACTTTAAAAAATCAAAAGCGTGTGGGTCTTTGAAATTTATGATATTAAATATTATAATAATATTTATATAATTATAAAATAATAAATTTAAAATTAAATTATCTTTAAAAATGTATAAATAAAATTATGCACATAATCCATTTACTTTAATCGAAAAACTAGAAGTTAAACTTTTTAGAAAGAGAAACTATTATTCCCCATGAATATTATCCATATCATGGGCAGAGCTTAACACATGTAAGGGTTCAGGTTTGTCCGAAAATTACATTATATGTTTAAAGTAATTTTATAAATAGTGTTTGCCAAGGATAATATATGCATGTCTTATGCTTATGAGGAAGTAGAGAAATTGTTTTTTTTTATAGATTCTCGCCTTAAGGCGAAAAAAATATTACAAAACAATTTGTAAAAAAATTAAATCAAAACCAAAGAAGTCGCGATAAAATCCTTAATATCATATAGTAATAGAAATTGAAGATAAACTATTAGTAAAGAAGGGCGTAATTCGCAAGTAATATGACACTCAAGACTCAACGACCTACTACCCTTCTTTCCTAATTTGTGTCCTCCACATCCTCTAATCACTTCAATCTCTTTAATATTTCTTCGGTTTATCTTTGTCTCTCCTAAAACAACCTGTAGCCAACCTCGACAATTGTACATCTCATTTCTTCACACGCCCAAACCATCTTACGAAATATGTAATCAAAGTGAATTGCAACTATAGACTTGATAAAAATATATTTTTAGTAGTGATAATACAAATTAAACCGACACAACACAGTGAACCGGACTGAACCGCTATTTAACAAAGACCTCCAAAGCCGATTTATTTTCCTGATCAATAACGTCAAGAAAAACCGGGTCTACAGTCACGTGACTATCCACGTGCACCCGGAATTTATGGTCCCACCACATCACCTTAGCAAAACCTTCTATATCCACCGTAGCATCCAACAACATCTCCCTCTTCGCTACATCGGCGACGAATTCCTTACCGTGATGTGCAAGTTGCAGTCCGCTTAACCTCGCCGGAAGACGGAGTACCTGACAGGAACGCGGCGGTTGAGATCCGGCTTTAACACGAGCGGAACCGAGGTGGTCGCCGGAGTAGAAAATCGACATTTCTGTTGAGGAGTAGTTGATTGAAGTAACGTTAGGGTTAGTAACGTGAACAGTGAGGATGAGTTCCGCGTCTACGACGGGGAAATTGAGCTTGAAGGAAGTGAGATCGATGGAGATGAGATGAAAATCGGGATCCCGTGGCTTTGAAGAGAGTGCCATCACCGTTGCTGCGGCAGCGGCGGCGCCGACGAAGGCGGAGGTCCAGCTCCATCTTACTCCTCTTCTTCTTCCTTCTTTGCTCATTGGTCTGAGAAGATACTGAGTTTTGATTGGGGGCAAAAAGGAGGACAAAAGAAAAGTAGTTGAAAATGGACTGGGGAATGTGAAATGACATTTATGTCCCTTGTTGTGGTCTTAAATACAGCAGAAAAGTTAGGCATAATGTCAGAAGTTTGGTAACTTCGAATTCTCCCATACTTTCTGCGTGTTTTTTAGCGATCATAATAGTCGAGATGTTATATTCAGAACTCTCGAGTTTGAATTATGAAAAGGATAAAAGTATAAATATATCTTATACTAACGTAAATGGTACGCAGATATCTCGTCATATTTTTGAGACATTATTGTCCCTGTCATCCAAAAATTAGAACATATATACCCTTAATACTAACGGACATATACGTGTCATAATTTTATTCACGAACCCGATATTTATTAAATATCAAATCGACGAATAAAATTATATTACGTACTCCCTCCGTCCCTATTTACTTGTCCATATTTTCTTTTTTAGTTGTCCCTATTTAGTTGTCCATTTTGACAAATCAAGAAAGGACAACAAATTTTTTCCTATTATACCCTTACTTACACTTCTTGAAAATTGTAAAAGTGTATGTTGTTTCCCTCCAATTTATTTCACTTGAATTCAAATAAGTGGTTGTAATTTTGAAGTGAAAAATTGTCATAAGGGTAAAATTGTAACTTCACTGTGCTAATCATTGTTGCCTTAATCTGTGTGTCATTTCTAAAGTGGACAACTAAAAAGGGACGGAGGGAGTATCCCTATTTAGTCTTTCGATAGAGTAAAGAGTATATATGTCTTCCTTCTTTGCTCATTGGTCTGAAAATATACTGAATACTGATTGGGGCAAAAATGGAGGAGAAAAGAAAAGTAGTTGAAAATGGACTGGGGAATGTGCATGACATTTCTGTCCTTTGTTGTGGTCTTAAATACAGCAGAAAAGTTGGAAATAATGTCAGAAGTTTGGTAATTTCGAATTCCCCCATACTTTCTGCCTGTTTTTAGTGATGGTAATTACGCTATCTTTTATTTTTATTCATAAATCTCGAGTTTGAATTATAAAAATGAAAAGCTTACTATTAAGAGTGTTATCTTTAAAATGGACCCTAAAAAATAAACCGTATACAATTGATTAACTTTTCTTTGTTTTGATACTTGATTCTAGTCCTAGAGCTGTGTATATGGTTCAGTTCGGTTCAATTTTGAACTTTATCAGTTATCGATTTATAGATATGCTATTGGTATTGATTGGTATCAGTTTAAGCGTTAAGATTTGACACCAAAAAAATCATTGAAAATCACTTAGAAACAAAGAGACAAACCAAATGAACCATGCACATGAATTGACATGTTGCATTTTGCTCAAAAGTAAACATTATCACATTGTAGAGTAATCATGAGTCTGAAATAGCCAAAAATAAAAGTATGAAACAAAACTCTATTTCAAGAAATTTATATACCAAATGGTATAAATAGAATTAATTGATTTACTATCCGGTTATCAATTAACTCATTAAGAAAAAACCTCAAACAGTTAAGAACCGATCATCTAATATAAAAAAATTAATTTTTTTTATCAAAATCGCCAAACCGATAACTCATTATCTATAAATTAATAACTTTTTTTCTATTCAAACACTATTGATTCCGATTCGATTTTGAATTATGCCCACTTGTTGAATAAAAGTTTTTCATTTATTTAACCAAGAAAATAAATTTCATTAACACCTCATAGGATGTTAATAGCTACATATAGACCCTCTTATTATCCTATAATTACATTACACATTTCAAATTGAATATAAAAAATTACTATAAAAGAAAATTTTATTTGAATATCAAAATCGAAAAGACAATACAAATTAAAACAAAGAAAGCATATTATAGAACACAATTTCTTAAAAAGGTGCTTGACGTACCACTTAGCTAGCCAGTACTTTGTTGTTTTTATTTAAATTGCAAGTATTGTATGACTATATAATATTGTTGTATTTCAACTAATAAAAAGTGGGAAGGATGATATTGGAATTACACAATAATCCATTTTGAAGTAATGGGCAGCTAATGAAGCGAGTAATTTGGGTCAAAACAAAAATGCACCTCCTTAAAAAGTATTAGTTTATTATTTTTTGGGATAAGGGTCTGAAAAATATCTCAACTTTGGTCGGATTTGCTGTTGCGATACTAAACTTTCATAAGGACCTATTACCTCCCTAGACTATTTAATACCGTATTTTTTACCCCCTAAATTATTTAATAGTGTATTTTAAAGGTATATATGCGTCCACGTGGACACATTACTATTTATAATTTTGCATTATTTTTTATGTCCACGTGGGCAAAAATTTATGTTTAAAGTACAATATTAAATAGTCTAGGGAGGTAATAGGTCCTCATGAAAATTTAGTATCGCAACAGCAAATTTGACCAAAATTGAAGTATTTTTCAGATCCTTTTTTGGGAAAATGCATAAGTACCCCCTCAGCCTTTACCCAAAATCTCCGAGACACACCTAACCTTTACTAAAATCCTATTACCCCTCCGAACTTATTTTTTAAGTAATTTTGTACCACTTTTCGACCTATGTGGCAATATAAACCAAATAGGTTGAAAGCTTTGTTCAACACGCGCTGAGCCCCATTTTTTCAACTATCATAGTTATATACTATCATATTTTTTGTAGTGAATACAACAACATACAACCCACCAACAATACAATATTTCTCCAATAAACCCAAACTCATTTACTTTTCAGCGTACAACAACAATAAATCCGATATCCGACCTATGTCCTTCTTGTCCAACGCGAAAAACTAGAAAAAGAAACACGCCAACCTAGGAACGGGTGCTACTAGTACCAAACGACCCCACCCCTGTACTTGCCCTCGTCTTTTTCACACGAAATAATCCAGAAAACTCGGAAAAAGTACGACTCCAACCCGTCAACATCAGCAACGGTGCCAACAGTGTCTGTCGTACGCGTCGTCCTCCTTTTTTGTAGCAGACGTGTCCCCATCCCCTTTCCCCTTTTTTAGAAATTGCCCATTCTTTCACTGTTGGCCTTGGAAAAGAGACAAGAAATTCAATTTTTTCTTTGAATTTTCACTCCATTTTCCCCCCTAATCTGCTCCAATTTTTCCCTATACATACTTCCCTCCTTCAGCGTTTAAAGGACACTGATTTATTACTGAGAAATAGTCAAAAGAAAGAGGTTGGGAACAAAAAAAATACAGTGATATGGATTCTTAAAAAGAAATCAATTTCTGTAGTTACTAAGTTTAGAGTTTCGAGTCTAGGAGTCTTGTTTTTGAAACTTTTTGAAGCAAGGAACAATTTAACTTGAATGGTAATAGAGGGTTTTTTTTTGGGAAAATGCATAAGTAGCCCCCCAGCCTATGCCCGAAATCCCAGAGACACACCTAACCTTTACTAAGGTCCTATTACCCCCCCCCCCCCCCGAACTTAATTTATCTATAATATTCTACCCCTTTTTTTGCCTACGTGGCACTATCTTGAAAAAAATGTTCATATGCACTGGGCCCACAAAGATAGTGCCACATACGCCAAAAAGGGGTAGAATATTATATATAAAATAAGTTCGGGGGGGTAATAGGACCTTAGTAAAGGTTATGTGTGTCTCTGGGATTTCGGGTATAGGTTGGGGGGTACTTATGCATTTTCCCTTTTTTTTTCAAAGATGAAGAGCATTGATAAAGAAGAAGACAATTGAGTTAGTGTTTATTTTTTTTCAAGTTTATTTTAACACGAGGACAATTTTTATTGGTCAGTGTTGTCTAAAAACTGCATCCACACGCCTAACATAGGTGAAGTTACGGACTCAGCCATGTAGGCCAAAAAGGGGTACAAAATTACTTAAAAAATAAGTTCGGAGGGGTAATAGGACCTTGTAAAGGTTAGGTGCGTCTCAGGAATTTTGGGTATAGACTGAGGGGTACTTATGCATTTTCCCTTGTTTTTTGATAACATGAGAGATATATATCAATATTATTTCCTGCTAGTCTGGAAAGAGCCTCCCTTATTTTCGATCCTGAATATGGTACATTATTTGATGGTTGTACTCCTCCTTGTACCAAATAGTTGGTCAAATTTATGCTTATACCATTTAACACAAAAAAAATTGGCTTAAGTCATCGACCGCCCCTTAAAGTTGTCCGCATAATTCACTTAGACACCTCAACTAAGACTTGTACCTATTGAACACCTAAATTGTTCAAAACATGTACCTATTAAACACAAAATGCTGATATGGCAAAAAATGTGTTTTGCACTTCCCTGAAACGCATGAAAAGAATCAAAATAGTATTTTTTTACATTTTTTCTTCTTTTATTGACACTTGGCATTATAATTAACTTAAAAATATTTTTCTTCTTTCATTTACACTTTTTTCAAAAAAGAAAAGGACCCCACTCCCTACCTATCATCTTCTTCATACTTTAGTTTGCAAAACTTTCTTCATTTTAGCTCCAACATTGTTTTTCTTTCTTTTTATAAAAAAAGGAATATTATTTCTTCCATATATGAAGATAAATGAAAATCAACTATGAAGATTCAGATTTGAAAGTTCGTATGATTTATTTCAAATCTCATAAAAATAAGGAACAAATATGAAGAAGAAGAAAGAAGACAAATGATTTTTACCTATAAAAAAAGTTAGCCAATATTTGTTTATCACAATTTTTGAACAAAGATTTTTACTCAAATTCATATATAAACCCATTAAATTTATCAAAAATGACATTAAAATTTTTGAAAGAATTAATTTTTGAGCTATCAATTTCATTTTGTCATCAATGTAAAAATGAATAATTGTCGGCAAAATTTTCTTTCTTCTTCACTCTTAGTATGAAAATGTATATATATCTTTTTTAAAAGCTAATCTTCAAGTTATTTGAAAAGAATTAGGTTTTGTGATTTGAGAAAGAATGTGTTTTGGGAAGAAGATGAAGATGAAAGGGGGTTGGGTAGGGGTGGGGTTGGGTAGAAGTGGCTGACATTTTCATTTTTTTATTTTTCTTTTTAAAACAATTAGATATAAAAAGTGTTTGAAATAATTTTAAACAAAATTATTTTTTTTATAATTTTCGGGGCCCAGTGCCACATGTTATTTTTTAATTAGCCGTTTTGTCACGTCATCGCAAGTGTATCACACACTCTTCATATATTTTGCTGATTATCAAAAAATGCCTAATAGAAACAATTTTTGAATTGGTAAAAGTGCTCAATATGTACTAGTCTTAGTTGAGGTGTCTATAGGGGTGTGCACTATTTGGATTAAACCGAAAAACCAAACCAAATCAAACAGAATTGTAATTTGGATTGGTTTTTTGGATTTTTGGTTTGGTTTTGGATTTATAAGTTACTTTGTTTAGTTTTTTGGTTTGGTTTCGGATTTAGAAAAATGAAAACCGAAAAAACCGAAAAAAACCGAATTATATATATATTAATAATTACACATATAATATTTAGGTTTACTATGTAGGCCGTAGAGTACTAGTAATTCAAAATTACCGTAATATTTAGGCCCATATCAAATTACTGCCGTCCTATTTCACTAAATTTTAGGCATTAGGTTTTACATTATAACTATAAATATCACATATTACTTGCACTTTCATGAAAAAAAAATTAGCTGAACTAGAATTAGCGGCGCTAGTCAACTTTTTTACTTTTGCAGTTTGCTCTTTTTTCTTGCTTTATTTTATTTGTGTGCTATTTGCTTTTGAAATTTTTATCTACTTCTTTCTAAAAAAAAAATTCATCATATTTCAGGTTTAAGAGATCTTAATTGAAGACATGAGTTGAATTGCTAGTTCAACCTCGATGCGATTTGTGTTTAGTGATAGTACTTTAGAGTTTAGAGTTAGTTTCATTGAAATTATTGATAGTATTGTGTTTTAATGTTTTACTCGTGATTATAATGGAAAGGATATTTAAGAGATTCAATATTATTACTTTTCCTTATATGGAATTTTTATTTTTTAAGCATGCAAATATAACTTTGATTATGTTATTAATTAGTTATGAAATAAGTTATAACCGAATAGCCAAACCGAAAAAAACCAAACCGAAAAGAGAAAAACCGAACCAAACAATTTTTTTTGGTTCGGATTGGGTTATACTTTTTAAAAACCGAAAACCAAAAAACCCAAACAGAATAACACAAAACCGAACCGAAAAAACGAATGCACACCCCTAGGTGTTTAAGTGAATTATGCAGACAACTTAATGGGCCGCTGATGACTTAAGCCAAAAAAATTTGATGTATCTTTTCTACTGCTTCAAAGTATTGAGTAGTTGTGAGTGATGGCCCAATACAACATCCATGATTTTCCCATTCATGCTTCCACAACCAATCATATGATGTACCACTAGCTTTCAAATTTGGCCAAATAATGTGAAAAAGATTCTTTAAGTTTGGGTTGGATTTCATCTTTGCAAAACATAACAAATTACAATTAGTTTGAGTTGTTATTCATCGAAAAATAAATAAATAAATATATATATATATATATAATAGGAAATAATTTTTACTGAAATTGCGAAGAAGCTTTTAAATATTTTTGTGTAAAAACATTACTATTTTTTTTTCTTTCTCTTCACATTGAAACACCATTTTCACAATTTGATATTTGACAAAATGAAGGAGACCATTGCAACACATATTGCATAATTTGATATTGTTGACTCATAGCTTTGAAGCAAAACATAGTTCAAATTAATATGAAGATAAAATTATGGTGTAGGTATTCCATGCTAATTATTTCTTAGACTATTTGACAAATTTATTTTAGTTATATATAAACTATTGAGAATGGCATTATACATAGCACATGGATGCACATGGGAGCATATGGTTAGTTAGTTAGTTGAGTGGACATGATATTTGGTATGGTAATTTTGGTTATCAATATCTAAAAGTATTATATTATTATATTAAATTAGCTCGTAATGGTTCATTACTCTTAGTTTTGATATTTTACGGTATTTATAGTTGCTCGGTGATAATAATTTGTTTGACTTTTAACTTACATATTTTTATGAATTATAACTTTTCTACTGCTTCAAAGTATTGAGTAGTTGTTATTCATTTCTTTTAATTTTGATATTTTACTGTATATATAGTTGTTCGGTGATCATAATTTATTTGACTTTTAACTTACATATATTCATGAATTATAACTTTTTTTTAAAAAAAAATATAACATCTCAATCATATTAGACTAACAATTATATTTGTTAAACATTTCAATATGGTATTCGAAGGGGAATCAAACCCTCATTAACACGATAAAAATTCAACCATCTAAATAACTGAGCTATTAAGATTCCCCTCCTCATTCATATTTTATTCAACGATTGCCAAGATATTTTAGCTACGTTTTTGTATTTAGAACCATTGGGTGATTTTTTAAATAAAAAAATTATATTAATTTCTTTTATTCGTGTATTGAGTCATGAATGTGAAAATTCTTCCATTCAAATTAGATTAACCAAAATTTCATTATATATTTTTGATGGGACCAACAACAACTAAGCATCAGTCTCAAACAAATATACTGGCAATCATCTTTTCTAAAATTAGTGTATTTGGAACATAGTTTCTGTCAATTACTTACTAATATTAGAAGAAATACTATTCTAATGTACATATAAGAAACATTTTTCACTCTGAATACTATAAATGCTTTCATTACTAAAATTCAATTAAAACCACATATATAATCACTTTGACAATTTTTCTCATAATAATAATTTAATGCAAATGGTAAAAAGGGTGACCACACCAATATTGGAGTAAAAGATTGCAAACCACATTTAAGAAAGCAAAAGGACAATTATATGTCCTTTTTAAGCTTTTGACTCATATTAACAAGTTTTAATTACAAATTAAACAATACTTAAAACTTAAAAGAAAGAGATAATGTCAAACACATATTTGTAGTATCATTTTATTTTTGGGAGTATCATATATGGTATTTGTGTTTTCTATTTGAACTATCATTAGTTGTTTATCAAAACATACTTCGAAGCAGATTAGGTCAAAAACTGCGTAACAACTTAATTTGCCCATAGAATTCCATCCACAATAATATGCATCAGCTAACTCATTAATTTCAATGTGTGTTTTGATAAATACTCCCTCCGTTTTTTTTTTGTTGTCCTGATTTTTCTTTTTACACTCTATTTGGATCATTGTAATCCAAAAAGGTGTACAATATTATATATAAAATGAGTTCAGGAGGGTAATAGAACCTTAGTTTAGTTAAGGTGTGTCTCTGGGATTTCGGTCATAGTATAGGGGGGTACTTGTGCCTTCTCCCTAATATTTTTATATAGTTTTCGCATGTCTAAATTTTTAGTTTAAAATAACAAATTAATGTAATCTAATTTAACTTTAAAAACTAGTCAAACTGACTTTCGAAAAACGCCATGACAACTAAAAAGGACAAATTGATAATAGTTCAAATAGAAAACAGAAATACTTTAGATAGAAAACTCGCAAAAAGAAAATGATATTTTAGATATGTTTTTGACTATTATCTCTAAAAAATATACTATATATAATTACAAAATCATATTAACAATTATGCTACAAATGATGAAAACTAAAGTAGAAAAACAAATGCAATTGAGGGTAATTCCGTCATTTGGTTGGTGGTGGCTTCTATTAATATTATTATTGTGATGGTTCATAGCTCCTGCTGCATACACTGGAATTACACCAGCAGTACTACTGTAAGGTGACCTTGTTGATCCCCCACCGCGCGATGCTCGTCCTCCGGACGAGCTGCCGTGGGCACTAGCATGCCCACTAGCCGCGCCACCTCCACGTTTATCGATCATCACAATTTCATCAGCCACATGCTCTAAAAAATTAGAATTTTTACTTATCTGTCATTAAATAGACCATAATGGACATATTAAAAATATTTTTCGTTTCGTAACAAAATAATAAAACTTACCTCGAGGACGGAGAAATCGAGAAGATAAGGAGAAAGCATGAAGAAGATGGATGTGAAGGAGGAAAATAACAATTATTAATGTCAATCTCATCGTTGTACGAGATTTATATTGATGTATTTACTGAATTCGTCGGACTGATAGATCTCGAACTTGTAACTTTCGTCTTGATAGGGTGGTATCATGACCAATTGAAATATGGAATCGATTTCTAAGGTCCCTCTTTAATACCAAGTAAAGAATATATTCATATATACATAAAACTCATAATTTTCTTTTTAACTTTTTCAGCTTTAATATAAGGTATACTTGACAGTAAAGAAAATTAAATGCTTACTTTACTTTACTTTACTTTAGTAAAGTGAATTGTTTCCTTTTTGTAACATTTTTTATTGTATTGAAGGGGACAAATAACTAACTGAATTATTTTTATTTATTATTTGTAAATACAACTATACAAGTCGGTTAATTATTTTCCAATTCTTTTTAAAAAAAAAAAGAAAATTACATAAATCTCATAATGTTAAGAGCTAACTACGTCATGTCTCTATTCTTTTTCAAATTACAAAAATCCCTTCTTAAAATTTTAGAATCTCAGATACATCACGAAACCTGCGAATACATAGCTCACAGATTGCAAATAATACGTTACTTAATGGAAGAGATGTATCCGAGAGGAGATAAGGATGTATCAGAGAGGTGAGAGATGTATCCAAGAGGGGATAGGATGTATCTGAGAGGGGAGGATGTATCCGAGAGGGTACCGGGATGTATCTACGAGAGGATAGAGATGTATCCAACCGAAAGAGGATTTTTGTAATTTTTTTAAATGGTTGAAAATTTTAGAGATTATGGTAAAATAAGATGTGCATTTATGTAATTTTTTCTAAAAAGAACAAAAATATCAGTCTTTGGTCACAAAAAAAGTTACTATAATTTAATGGGGAAAATGTCTTATATATCCCTCAACTTTGCGATTTAGAGTTATGTATGCCGCCTGACAGTTACAAAAGTGGCTCACAATTAATTATTTCTTACATTGCAAATTGAAAAAACAAGAATGGAGTGAAAAATTACTCTTAAGCTATGTGGCTCGGACTCTCTAAAAATACTGTCACGCCTCAACGCCCGTGTAGGATCATAGAAAAACGCACTACTTTTAACATTTTTGAATAGTCCGAGCAACGTAGTCTTCAGGCTAGACCTGCCTTAATTTTCTGAATGGTAATGATATCAGTCTTGAAAGATTTAGCCAAAATGTTATCAGGAATGCTTGTATTGAACACAGAGTTAGGAATAGAAACAGTGCCTGCATTTGCACTTCCAAAGGCAGATACACCCCAAGCACAATTTGCAGCATCAGCATTGTATTGGTAGTGTACTAGTCCTTTAGGGAACACGAAAACGTCTCCTGTTTGCAATGTTTGAGTGAATATCTTGTTCGTGGTATCGATGAATCCTACTTCCAATGTACCTGACATGAGGAAAAGTAGCTCGGCTGAACGTGGATGAGTGTGGACAGGGTTGACAGAGCCTGCAGGGTACTGTAGGATTGCATAGGAAACACTTTGTCCATTCAGGGCTGGAAACTCGGTCATTGCTGCCTTTGTCACCTTGAATTTTTCGGGTGGTGGAGCTCCGATGAGTCCCCTTAGGCCCGAGAAGGTGAAGTAAGAAGCGTCAACTGATGGAACCTCGAGTGGCATCACAAAGTCTGTTAGGATGTCAGGGTCACCAGCTGATGCCATTTGGAAAATGACTAGTGATGTTGCTAGAGCTAACAGAACTATGCAACTTGAAGTTTTTGATTCCATTTTTTTCTCTGTTTTGGTTTATGTGTTTTGAGTGATTTCTTGAAGGACTAAAGATTTTATAGCTATACAAGGGACATATCAAACAAGAATCGAGATTGAAGTCTCCGATGAATTGCAAAAACTAAAAGGAATTGTGAATATAGGAAACTGCTCCAGAAGTTTATTGTGTCAATTGAAGAAACAACACAATTATTCACCCCTTTCCAGTTCTGTCTTTCGATACAGACAAGAGAAAACAGCTAACTTTTTTCCTTTAAAAATTGTTTTTGTTTTCGACTTTAAGCACTTTGTTTATATAACAAGGTCAATGAGTTCATAAAAATATTGTCTTGAAGCATATAACTGATGAAACCTAAGGCATATTGAGATGATTTTCGAATTATATAATCTTTAAATGTGGTTTCCAGGTAGTTTCTGCAGCTAGAAAAACAAAAAATAAGAACAAGTCAAAAGCTTAGTAAACATCAATTACCAACCTGGTTTATCCTTCAGCCACTTTGTTCCGCCTAGGGCCGGAGCTAGAAGGGTAAAAGGGGTTCATTTGAATCCTGCCTCTGCCACTGGTTCCGTCTTTGTTCTTCTATAAATTTGTGGTTAAAAAAACTGATCAGCATTATCTGACAACTTATCTATATCCATTTACCTATATCATTAGCCTCCTAGGAAGAGCGAAAAATGGCCTCATTTCTCTTGAAAAGTGTCCTTGTTGTTGTAGCCGTCTTTTCCATTTCTTCGTTGGCTCAAGCTAGTGATCCGGATATCTTGTCTGACTTCATTGTTCCTGTAGGAAGCGCCATAGATGGGAACTTATTTACCTTCAATGGAACACGTGCTATTTTTGGCAGTGTCATTCAAAAGTTCTCAGTGACAAAAGTTGGCAAGGCAGAGTTTCCAGTTTTGGATGGTCAGAGTGTTTCGTTGGCTGTGCTTCAGTTCCCTAGAAGAAGTGTAAACCTGCCCCACACACACCCTCATGCGGCTGAACTGCTATTCGTCGTTGAAGGTAGTCTAGAGGTTGGATTTGTGGACACCACTAACAAGCTATACACTCAGACTCTCCAAGTTGGTGACTTGTTTGTGTTCCCTAAAGGGCTAGTGCATTATCAGTACAATTCTAATAGGAATGAATTAGCTACAGCCGTGTCTGGTTTTGGCAGCGCGAATGCTGGAACTGTTTCACTTCCTACAACACTGTTTGCTACTGGGATCGATGATCAAATTCTCGCTAAGTCCTTCAAGTCTGATATTGCCACTATTCAGAAGATCAAGGCTGGTCTTTCACCTTAGTCAATTTTTCTGTATTTTCAACACTAAAATTTTGTTTCTTGAGGTGTCTATATTAGCACCGCGATCTGCATCATAAAATGCAGTACTACTACTTCTGCTTAGTTCTTGACAGACTGTATTTTTTGTTTAAGAATTTTTACACAATAAATTGTTCTATACCTGACATTGATTAGTCTTTAACAACTCTCAGAAATGCAAGCAGTCATGAATAAAAATGTCGATTAATCTTTTAGCCACGGCGCTGCATTCTGTGACGTACAGCTTCATTTCCTGTAGTTTATTTTGCAAACATATCAAACACCAAATGACTAGAAAACCAAATAGTAGTTACTATTTGGAATCAATAAGAAGCTTCATATCTGCAGTCTAAGATGAAAGGCTAGCCTTCATCTTCTGAATGGTAGCAAACAGTGGCGGAATCAGAATTTTTACTAAGGGGGTTCAATATATAAAGACGCAAACATGTTATAAAGCCAACAGGATTCGACATCTACTTTATATACATAAAATGGAGCCAGCCTATTGTATGAGTAATGCAACGTTAGAAACATATTATTGAATGTCCATAACTGTTATTGATCATGAGTAGCAAATGTTGTCTTACATTAGAGGAAACTGTGGACTAATAAAATATGCAGATTGCAGTACTATCCTGTAAGTACATGTCAAGACACACAAGTTTAGTAGTGAAAATATAGAAAATTGCCTAAGATGAAAGACCAGCCTTGATCTTCTGAATAGTGGCAATATCAGACTTGAAGGACTTAGCGAGAATTTGATCATCGATCCCTGTAGCAAACAATGTTGTAGGAAGTGAAACAGTTCCAGCACTCGCGCTGCCAAAACCAGACACAGCTGTAGCTGATTTATTCCAATCAGAATTGTACTGATAATGGACTAGTCCTTTAGGGAACACAAACAAGTCACCAACTTGGAGAGTCTGAGTGTAAAGCTTGTTAGTGGTGTCCACAAATCCAACCTCAAGACTACCTTGAACGACGAATAACAGTTCAGCTGCACGAGGGTGTGTGTGGGGCGGGTTAACACCTCCTCCGGGGAACTGAAGCACTGCCAACGAAACACTCTGGCCATCCAAACCTGGAAACTCTGCCTTGCTCACTTTTGTCACTGTGAACTTTTCAATGATGCTGCCAAAAATATCACGTGTACCAGTGAAGGTAAAGAAGTTCCCATCTATGGTGCTTCCTGCAGGAACATTGAAGTCAGACAAGATATCTGGATCACTAGCTTGAACCATCGAAGAAATGAAAAAAACGGCTAGAACAACAAGGAAACTTTTCAAGAGGAATGAGGCCATTTTTCGTTGTTACAGGTAAAATGAATATAAATAAGTTATCAAATGATGATTATTAGTTCTGTTAGACCACAAATTTATAAAAAGACCAAAACCAGAACCAAATTTTGCTAAAGGATAAGCCAGTTGGTAATAGATGTTAACTAAGCTTGACACATTATACTAATTTGTTTTTTATAGCAGAAACTACCTGGAAATCACATTATAAGATTTGATAATTCGAAAATTGTCTCAATATTCCTTAGGTTTCATCAGTTATATGCTTCAAGATAATACTTTTATAGACTCTTTGATCTTGTAATATAAGCAAAGTGCATAAAGTCGAAAACATTACAATTTTTAAAGGGAAAAAGTTAACTGTTTTCTCTTGTCCATATTGAAAGCCAGAACTGGAAAGGGGTGCGTAATTTGTGTTGTTTCTTCAGTTGACACAATAAACTTCTGGAGCAGTTTCCTATATTCACAATTCCTTTTTGTTTTTGCAATTCATCGGAGACTTCAATCTCGATTCTTGTTTGATATGTCCCTTGTATAGCTATAAAATCTTTAGTCCTTCAAGAAATCATTCAAACAAATAAACGAAAACAGGAGAAAAAATGGAATCAAAAACTTCAAGTTGCATAGTTCTGTTAGCTCTAGCAACATCATTAGTCATTTTCCAAATGGCATCAGCTGGTGACCCTGACATCCTAACAGACTTTGTGCTTCCACTGGGCGTGCCATCAGTTGACGCTTCCTACTTCACCTTCTCAGGCCTAAGGGGACTCGTAGGAGCTCCACCACCCGAAAAATTCAAGGTGACAAAGGCAGCAATGACCGAGTTTCCAGCCCTGAATGGACAAAGTGTTTCCTA
Organism: Solanum verrucosum; assembly: GCF_900185275.1. Classification (NCBI taxonomy): domain Eukaryota; kingdom Viridiplantae; phylum Streptophyta; class Magnoliopsida; order Solanales; family Solanaceae; genus Solanum; species Solanum verrucosum. Next base: position 1,860,990 of record NW_026019984.1, on the reverse strand, counting down.
TGCAATCCTACAGTACCCTGCAGGCTCTGTCAACCCTGTCCACACTCATCCACGTTCAGCCGAGCTACTTTTCCTCATGTCAGGTACATTGGAAGTAGGATTCATCGATACCACGAACAAGATTTTCACTCAAACATTGCAAACAGGAGACGTTTTCGTGTTCCCTAAAGGACTAGTACACTACCAATACAATGCTGATGCTGAAAATTGTGCTTGGGGTATATCTGCCTTTGGAAGTGCAAATGCAGGCACTGTTTCTGTTCCCAACTCTGTGTTCAATACAAGCATTCCTGATAACATTTTGGCTAAGTCTTTTAAGACTGATATCATTACTATTCAGAAAATCAAGGCAGGTCTAGCCTGAAGACTACGTTGCTCGGACTATTCAAAAATGTCGTCAGGATGCTTTCAGATCCTCTAAAAGTAGTGTATTTTTGGATGATCCAACACATGTGTGACAACATTTTTAGATAGTCCGACCAACATAGCTTAAGGGTAGTTTTTTTTTTATTTCATATTCTTGTTTTTCAATTTTCATGTAAAGTAATTAATCTTCAGAGAATCTTGAATAAGAAGATTTATACTTTATTTATGGCATGGCATCAAAATGCAAAGTATAATGATAATTGACCTTATATATTTTGAGAAAACTTGAAAAAGTTCTCTTTTTTTTTTTTCCATTTCTATTCGGTGATAGAGCTAGAAATTTCAAAATATAAAGTAGTAAAGCAACAAAAAGAAATCATGGAGATTCAACATATATCGAGAGGAAATAATTTGACCTTATATATACAGTATATAATGAAAGGGATTTGCATGAACCCCTTCGCCCCTCTCTCAACCTCCGGTATTAGTAGTTATAAAAAAATTCCCACACGTGTGATGGGTCGAAGACATAATAATTTTATTGTATTGTTCCATTATATAACAAAGAAAAATTTCTTTTTATGCATGACCGATTTAGTGCAATCGCATCATTATTTTTTCCCTCATCTTGCCCTTAGTTTCTTAAATTAATAATTTTATTTTATCATATAAATAAAATATATTGGTAAATTTAGTTGGTAAATATTTTTGATAAAAAATAATGAATTTGGTGAATATAAATGGTTACATAGAAATTGATTTAAAGTAATAATAAATTGGGATAATTGTACAGAATGACAAACGTATAATCTAAAATAAATGGAGTAGCTACTGTTTGATTTAATTGCGCCCCGTAGCAAACGTTTGTCAGTCGCCTCTCTCCCTCCAAATTCTCGCTCGCCACCCTCCCTTTCTCGCTCGCTCCCTTTGTGCTCGCCTCTCTCGCTTTATACAACAGAATTGTATAAATTGTGTTTCTGTTTGTATAAAGCGAGAGAAAATTGTATATGCACATGCAAATACATATATATTCGTCCTATACACTTATAATTATACAATAAAAATATTCCCTTGCCCAGTTCTCTTTTGCCTTTCTCTCTTTCTCGTTTTATACAAACACAAATTATACAATATAATGTATAATTTATGTTTGTATAAATCGAAAGAAAATTGTATATACACATGCAAATACATATATATTCGTCTTATACACTTATAATTATACAATACAAATATTCTCTTACCCAGTTCTCTTTTGCCTTTCTCTCTTTCTCGTTTTATACAAACACAAATTATACAAATATAATGTATAATTTATGTTTGTATAAAGCGAAAGAGAGAGCGATTTTTTATATACAAATATTTTTGTCAACAATTTATACAAACGAGAGGCTAACAACAATTTATACAAATGGCCTGCCAACGAAATTATACAAATCTGAAAAGGAGCCAGCGAATTATACAATTGCTTCTTTTTGTATATATGTATAGCGAAATAGACATAACTTTCAATTGCATATGTATAGCGAATTATACATATATATGTTTGCTATGGAGCGCAATTATGCAAACTTTGTTATATCATACAAATATGATTTTTTTGTTTGCTATATGTGAAAGTTGCTCTAATAAATTCTATGTTAGTGAGAATAATCATTATATATGAGACATAAATGGTTTAAAAAAATAAAGATATGAATTATAAATTTTATTTACCTATCAAATAAATAGTTAGTAGATATATATTTGGGGTTGGTATTACAAAAATATAAACTTTTGGGTCAATTTTTGTATTTGAAAAATTCCAAATCATGATTTGTGGAGAATTTGGAATTTCATCTCATGATTTCATATCGCATGTCCAAACATCTACTTAATAAAAAGTCAAGAGAAGTGGCGAAAATACTACTAAACTTTACCTGAATTTAGGTTGTATTTCAATCATGTTGCAAAATCAGGAAAATATTTAAGTTAAATTAGTCAAATTAAAGAGTATTTTTAAAGTTGTTAATAATTTGAAAATAAAATTAATAATTGAGGGTATTTCAATTTATGAAAGATATGTGTAACAACAATATTGAATAGTGATTGATTTATTCAATAATTCTTACATCACTTTTCCCACTTGAACAAATTGATGACAAAAGAGAAATCAAACTTTTAATAACAAAACTTCATCAAATTGCCCATTCAAGATTCTTTGATTTCTGTTTTCTTTCTAATTTCTCTGAGTTTTCAAAGAACCCAAACTGTGAATTTGTTGTGTGAAAGAGATCGATGATATTACTGCAATCTCCCTCTAGATATCTCCTTCAGATCTTGTACAATCGCGTCCAGAAGTAAGCTTCAATCCATTTCACTTTTTTCAATTTTCCCTCTTTTTAACACTTTTTCCGGTCAATTTGTGGTTTAGGGTAGTCTGGATTTGCATTATTGCTGTTTTTTTTTTGGAGTTGATTGATGTTTGCATAGTTTTAGCTCATTTCTGTGTGTGATTATCTGCTGGAATTAGCATAAGCATAAAGTTGCAATCTTTTAGTATTTAAAAAGAAAATTAGGGTAGGAGAAGGGGGAAGGGATTACAAAGTGGGGAATCGAAAGCTTGTGAAAGTTTTGGTAGCCAGCTAATGAACTGAGCTAATAAGATTAAACCTCTGTGGATTGCATTATTGTTTATTTTTATTTTTTATGGGAGCTGATTGAATTGCAGCTAGAATGATTGATGTTTGCATAGTTCTAGCTTATAACTGTGTGTGGTTATGAAGATGAAAGTACTTATATGCATCTGCTGGATTAGCATTTGTTGTTGCACTTTCTTAAGCATAAAGTTGCAATCTTTTTTTTTCCCCGATAACCATGGTGTCCAGACCAGCTTTCGTACACCTTGACTAAATCCACGGGATATGTGCCACCTCCCTTGCACACCTTGACTAATTCCATGGGATATCCGCCACTTCCTACCAACAACAATTAATAGGTAACTTTGACCACAAAGGCTAGGACAAATGAGAAGAAATCGCCAAGTATTTTTGTCTCTGTTGGGATTTGAACATGATTCTCAACCCACTTCATTGATCACTAGGCTACACTCTTTGTGCTATTACATGGATTTTGTATGTGGGTGAATATTTCATAAGGACCCAAGTAACTGTTTGGAATGAGTATGTCCGATATTTAGCAAACTCTAGTTGATTGAGTTACAGCTAGTATAGTTGATGTTTCTGTGTAGTTCTAACTCATTTCTGTGCTTGAGTACGAAGATGAAGCACTTATATGTGTCGCTAGGTATTAGCATTTGTTGTTGCTCTTATTTAAGCGTAAAGATGTAATCTTTCAGTCATTAACACCCGTGTTACATGGGTATATGGGTGAATTCAGTATGAGTATGTCCAATAGTTGGCAAGCTCTAGATGATCACTATACAGTGAAGCACGGAATTACTATGTGAATAAAGTACCATAATGTTGTAATGTGCATTTTCAAAAAATGCACAAGTGTTTCAACTTTTTCTACCTTTTGCATAACAGTTTGGAGAGTTGCATTTCCTTCCTCGCATCCCAGGGAGCTGGAGTAGAGGATGAACATGAACTGCTACACTTATCAGTTACCGAAGTAGAATCAGCTAATCAATCCAAAAGTGCTGCCAACAAAGTCACAAATGTTCAAAATTTGATTAATTGTTCAAGCATTAGCTACCGTGATATTAAAATTGATCATTTTAATTTGTTTACTTCCGTTTAGTGATTTGTCATGGGAACCCCTCCCTGTTAACAATATAGCATAAATTTCCGGTTCCTTTAATCGTCCAATTGCTCTGAGCTTATTCTTTCACTAATTGGTGTATGCTAAAAGTTTTAAAATATGACGTACCTAGTTTACTGATCCTTGAATCTTCCAAAAAAATTGGCAGCCATGTATTGCATATAGAACCGATGCCATTCCGTTATTTGTTTGAATAATCTGTAGTAGATTCTGACAGCACATCCTTATTTTGCAGTCTTGAGAAAGGAGTTGAACTGGACTGCCAATGGGTTGAATTTGATGATATCCGTTACCATATTCAGGTGAGTTATTATCATACAACAGTCCACTTTGATCAGTTTTCTTTCTTTTTTTCCCTTCAAAAGAAAAATGGAAGAACCACTAAACACATCATTATTTTAAAAATGTTAATTGAGATGGTCATATCTTATTTTGACATGCTGTCATCTATGATACATCTGGCTGGCTAATCTGTAACATATTCTGCAGGGTTCAGTGAAAAATCCAAATGTCCTGCTTCTTTCTGTATCATTGCCCATACCACCTCCAGAAACTGTCCTCTTTGGTGGACTTCCACTTGGAGCGCTAGAAGCCATAAAAGCAGCATATGGTGTAGTTGCACAAATTCTTGATCCTCCAAGAGATGGGTTTAATCTCACACTTAAACTAAACTTGTCAAAACTTCCCCCAGATGAAGGTTCTGCAAGTTTCCTCTTTAAGGTCATTATGAGCTTGCTATAATTGTGCTGGATGGTATAGGATATTAGTCCAAACTGCATTACTAGAAAATTTTGGGGGGTTCTTATCTTCTAAGGTTCATCAAGAGTCCACTTCATGTTGCATGTCTATTTTACCAAATTCCTTTCAATCTAAGTTGAGAACACTCATTGATAAGCACACATTCAGCACACACACATGAAAAAAGGGTTTTCATTCTTCTCTGTTTCTCTTCAGTCGAAAATTTCAGTGTTTCCTTTCTCATGGAGTTTTTTTGGCTTGTGTGTGTGTTTTCATTATTCCTAGAACTAAAAGGGAAATTGACAATTTTTCCCTCAGTCTTCTAGCTATTGAAAGTACAATTTATTGTCTGAGTAGTGGCAAAATATTTCAAAGAAAAAAGATATAACTGTATATTATACTAGTATGCAGCATTCACTGTCGGCTCGAAGTTGGGCCTCCAAGCTTCTGAATTTCTGTTCTTGAATATCATAGTTCAGTAAATAATCTCTAAACAAAAGGATACAAGTCCAATGAAAGATCTGTACAGGAAACAATTAAACAAGCTAGAGTTTTTCTCTACAGAAGTCACCTATTCATCTGTAAAAGTTGGCAACCATGTGTTGCCCAAAAGGAAAGAGCAAAGTCATCTCAATGTTGAGTATATGGATTAAATTAAAGAGCCAATTGGTTCTCATTATCGAGAAAGAAAGTTCAACTGTGGCTAGCAATGGTGAATCAAACTTTTCCATTTTTCTACGAATCTCAGTCTTGTTGTCTTGTACTCTAGAATTTTTTTAACTTGATCTTCAATTGGTGGCTTTAGAACATTTGTTCCCCAAAAACAAATTTTGTACTCAAAGGAGAGACGTAAGCACAAAACAATCAGAGGTACTCAACGAACTCAAAAAAAGTATACAAGCAGGGGAATAGCTCCCTTTGAAATAAAGACTAAAAGGCCCTTGCAAAATTTAACTCTGTGTGCCATGGTTCACTTGGATCTGTGTTATATGTTTTGTATGCACTTAGGTTAAAGCTCTTTGTTATATACTTCCTCCATGTGTTTCCTTTCAGTCCATTGTGTCCATTTTCTGTAATTGAGAATTATATAGCTTTACTATTTACAACTTTTTGAATATTGCACCAGTCTCATTGGACCTACTCTTATTCTTATAAAGTATTTAAAATTACCTAAGAATAACCATATCTGTACTGCCGGTGGTATTATGAGGTATCCACCAAATCCAGGAGGAAAATATCCTCCTGGATGTTGCTAGTGCGTAAAATAAAAAACCATATTTCTACTTTCAGCACACCCCTCCTCACAATCCAATGTAATTTCAGCTTTCACTGTTGATCTTTTAGCTGGTCGGATTCGAGCTCCAAAGTGCAAACTTGGGATGGTAGTACAAGTCAATATGTAGCATTACACTTTTTTTTATGAGTTGGTATACTTATTATTTCAGTTCTCTTTAAATTTGTGAACAGTTCTATGTAGAGTACTAATTTTCAGAAAATCTTTGATACTTCTGAACTGGGTGATTGTCTATTTTTGCTGAAAGTTTCAGTTACAATCCTGGAATATACATTGCTTATGATATTTCCTTCTGATTGTAGAGCAAAAACATGCACTCCTGACAAAGATTGCATCGGTGAGGGAGGTAGTAATGGGAGCCCCACTGAGGGCAGTTTTGAAACAACTTGTTACAAGGACAGTTCCTTCTGATCTAGGCAAGCCCGTTGCCCTGGTTCATCGTCCCAACGAGTCTTTTTTCCTTGTACCTCAGGTGAGTAATTTTATCTACTTTATAACATGCACACAGTGGTGAAAATTATAGCTTACCTCTATAGGCTTAAGTTCAATAAACATGAATCCATTTCAAAATGCTGTGGTGAAAAGTCAGTTTTTCACTATGAATCCATTTCCAAATTCTGCAGTGAAAACTTTCTTTTACCTTGTTGAGCTTGGGTACCATAGCTAAATCAACCAATTCTTTTGACAATAACCCCATGTGGATATCTTTCAGCCTACTTTGCCTCATTGACTCCAGAGTAATCCTGCCATATCCAAGTTCTGCTAGTACTTGTCTCCTCATTTGTTAAGTGTTTTTTAAACTTGTATCTGTATTTAGTTCCAACATCCTCCCCCCCCTCCCAAATTTGTTTCTTAATAGGCATGAATTTTCTTTTGGAATGCATAAATGATGCACATTGTAGTTATTTTAGTATCTATCTGTGAGGAGCCTATAAAGTATTCAGATTAAATGATGCAATGCACTGGCTTTTTGCAGGCAGACAAGGTGACTGTCATATTTCCTATGAGATTTAATGATTCCATAGATACTGTTCTAGCAACATCTTTCTTACAGGTAAACTTATACACGTTTTAATGTGTTCTTGTCCTTATCTTTATATCATCCCAATCCAAGAAATGAAAAGGTGTGAGAACTAATAGCTTCCAATAAAAGTAGTATTATTAGAAAATTTCTGTTCATTTTGTTTTATGCTAACGGATTACTGTGGTAAACATTCTGATATTTGAACATCCAAATTAAGCCTTCATCATGTTAAAACATAGAACTTGGGCCTAATTCAATTCCAAAAGTAACTCTTGAGGAGAGGATTGCCTAAGACCATATAAAGAGACGACAATCATTTCCTCAACCAATGCGACACTTAACAGTCCCCGACATGCCGAAAGCTGGACAACTGAAGCGTGGATAACATAACACGGGGTCCAACATTGAGAAACATAAGAACATGGATTGATGAGTTTGACTCTGATACCATGTTAAGAGATGGAACTTGGACCTAACTAAACCCTAAAAAATCTAGCTCATGGGGAGGATTGCCTAAGATCTCATCAGAAGACTACAACCAATTTCCTCGACTAGTGTGGGACTTAAACACATCCTATTAGTTTGAAGATTGTTTTGAAATTGGATACAATATGATTCGTTTCTTTGTAATCAATTTGCTTGTCACTTTCTTATCATCTTCAAGACTGAAGTTTTTATGCCATTTGTGATACCAAAGAAACCGTATGTCTTCCGGGAAGACTTGAAGGTGCAATGAGTCGTATATAGGCCATTGTCTTTGAGAAAAAAATCCAGCTCTTTCATTCAATTTTCTTGCAAGATTTTTGGTGCTTCTCTTTTCCATTGGGATATTACTCTACATGTGCCTGAATGAGTAGGGTGGTTCACTCTTTGAAATTTGATTTTTGTCAGGAATTTGTTGAGGCAAGGCGAACTGCTGGACTTAACAATGCCCCTCCTTGTTTATGGTCTCCATCTCCTCCTCAAGAACTGACGGAAGCTTTTACAGAATCATTATCTGCTAATGCCGGATTTGTTAGTTTTGGTATAACAGATATTTTAACTTTGTTATTCCATTGATATTTTGTGATTCCCATGACCAACTTATTTTCTGGCAAACACAGTAATTTTTTCTCGCCACGTGGAAGGCAGAAAGCTGGACAGAACTGTCTGGAACCTATCAACCTTTCATGCTTATGTAAATTATCATGTTAAGGTGAGAATTCTAGACCAAAAGTTTCTTGTCTATTGACTTAATTATGTCACATTAATGTACTTCCATACTTGATGCAACACAATTCACAACGTCTTATGTTCAGAAGGTCTCTAGTGAATCTTGAATATATGCTTTGAAAGATTTCCGTAAATGATGATGACCTTCAACCTTATAGAAGGCCTTGCTGACTAAATATAGAAAGCTTCATTCACAATTATGTTCCTGTATTTTACTAACTACTTTCTTCTATATTTCTGTGACTACAAAATTTTAGACAAGGATTCTTCATTCTATTAGAATTTTTTAAAGCTCTTCATTCTTTGAATCCACGAAATTAAAATGTCCCACACAGTGGATGTTTGGCATTATATATATATATTACCTTTTATACATTTTAGGAGAATATGAAGACTAAATGCCACACATATATATCCCAATAGCTAAAGCTGTTTGTAATGATTTCTAATTCAGGCCTTTGTAACCTAACCTGTATAGTGTTCCTGGATATTTAGTACTGGAATCTGTAGATCCTTGAAGCAGTTTATCTATGGAGGCCTTGAGCCTGTTAAAGTCTTGCAACTGCAAGGTTCCTTGTGTATTCACTAACTTGGATTATTTCAAAGAAACGATCTTTCTCAAGTGAAGTGATCAATTTATAGCATGTTTATAACCATTGCGGCATGCCTCAAAAGTTTTTAATATGATAATATTATTTCTGTCAAACTTTATATCCGAAATTTAATCACTCCGATGTTTTTTCTGTAAACAGTGTTCTGAATGTTTCATGCATACTCGAATGAGGCGTCAGGTGGAGTCATTGATACAGGTAATTATCAATCTTACATGATAAATATAGGAACAATAGAATAGCATGTTTATGCCATTCTGTAATACAAATGCGTGCTTGGCAATGACCACCTACAAAGAATGCTAATTGGAAAGTTTGCTAAATTTTATATCCGTGGTTGCGTTTTTTTTACTTTTTGCTGAAAGAATCATGGCAACTGTTTACCTTTAGCAATAAGTTCACGCTTGTTCCGATGAGGCTGAATGTAGAGGTTTCCTAATGGTTTTTTGTGCAATCCTATCAAAATGTCTGAGTTTGTTTCTCTTGGGGAATTAGGTGATTTCCATTTTGTGTTTTTCCATGAAACTTGTTCATCAAAGTCATTCTACGAAAAAGCTAAATGGTTAAGGTCCAATCTTGTTCTTGTATGGCTGGCACATTCATATTAGTATCCACATCTCTGCAACACTCATCTTGTATAAGGCTGGGCACCGGAACGGGTTGTACCAGTACCATTCCGGTCCGTTCCGGTCCGGTAGTATTCGGGACGGGATGGGATACATTGAACCGGTACACGGAACGGAACGGTACCATGATTTGGTACCGGTACCGGTTCATCCCGGTTCATTCCGGTTCCGTTCCGGTCCGGTCCGGTACTGGTCCGGTCCCGGTAAATCATTTTTAATTAAAATAAAAAATAATATTTTTGTCATTATTTACTTTTATTAGCATTTCTTTTTTGTTTATTTAATTTTTTTTAAATTACAAACTTAAGTTATTTAACTTACAAGTTATAAGTATAACTTAATAACTTATAAACTCAAAAGATTCAAATCTTTAAAACTTATAACATAACTACATAAGCTCAAAAACTAAAAAAAAAACTTTATTAAACTTAACTTACAATTTATATATGTAAAAATTAAAAAAAAAAATCTTTAAAATAAACTTAAGTAAAATTATTATAAATTTTAAAACTTAAATACTATAAACTAATATAACTTAGAAAAATAAAAAAAACATTCGAATTTTCGTAATTCAAATTTACTCAAAAAAATAATTATTTTTTGAAATAGCTATATGTGCCATCCCGTTTATCCCGTTCTGTTCCGTTCCGGTCCGTCCCGGTTCTATCCCGGTATATAGTGGGACGGGACGGAACTGAGCCTCCATCCCGGTAATTCCGGTCCGGTTCATCCCGGTACCGGTCAACAACCCGGTCAAACCGTCCCGTTCCGGTCCGGTACCGGTTCGTTCTGGTCCGGTGCCCAGTCTTATTCTTGTAGATACGGTGGACTCTAGCAGCCCACATTCACTCTCATATAACATTACTGGTTTTATACTATATAATACATGTTGCTTAAATGGCGTCTATGTGACCTTCCGAAACACGATGCTTGATGACCCTAGTGCCTTTTAAGGACTGAAGTCCCACATGTATCTCAGCTTTAATTCAATTTTCTGTTTTGATATCACATTCTGCCTACTCAGCTGCATTGTTTTGTCTTACTGCAGTTCCTTGTAACTAAAATGCCTCGAGACTCATTTCTTGAATTATTTTTCTTGTTTACTTGCTGATCCTAGAACTTGTAAGTTTGCGGGTTCACACATTTATAACTCTTCTGCAGGCACTTGACCGTGCCAAACCAGATCCCGAGAAGGCCAAGAAAAATTCACCTAACCGATCATTTAAACGAATGGTAAGTCATTTGATTTGCTTGATCTCTACACCAAATCGTTTCTTACCATCTAATCTGTTTTCTTTCTTGACATTTTTATAGAGCCTCAAGGATGGCAATAACAGTTTGGGTTCGCGAAGTTGGAAGTAGAAAATTGGGGAATTGAAGGTTACTTGGCCTGAAATTATAGTAAACACCGCCTCTTCTCTAATAAACTCCATTTTACTTATTGTGTTCATGTTTATAGTTGTCGTTGTAAATCTTATTGAATTGTCTTCGGCGTTAGATTTAAACTTAGCCATCTTGCTGAAGCTTCAAGTTTTGGTTAGCAGATTGCATTTGTTTAGGTTCATGCAAATTAGTGTAAGATTTGCTTTGTAACAACTTGCAATATTCCCATTTTATAAAGTTGCATTTTTGCTTATGCTCTAAAATTTGTCTCCGTGTGACCGGTTCAAGCTGTGGAAGTAGCCACTAATGCTTGCATTAGGGTAGACTGTCTTCATCACATTTCTTGAGGTGCGGTCCTTCCCTGGACTCTACGTGAATGCAGGATGTTTTGTGCAGCAAACTGCTCTTTTTAGACCATTGAGAAATTGGACCATGTTATCAAGCATCTCAACTATGAAATTTGGCTTGATTTTTGGGGTTAACTGATATTTTTATTAGTGGACAACAAATATGAAATAATCGAGATACATGCAAGTCGACAATAAGTATCAAATAATTGATCAAAATGTGTAATAACAATTAGCAAATATATGAAATAGCAACATCAATACTTTACTGAATCAATATTTACGAAGAGACTAAGTTCACATGTTATGCATTAATTAATTTGATGTAAATACCAGGTGCGATTATTTATTTTTTCCGACAAAGGAAACTGTGGGACCCACAATTAATCAAGGTTCCCTTCCCTCTATTCTCATCTTCCGTGACTCTCCGGTCACTGTACCTGAAACCCTCTAACAGACGGCGCTGCTTCGTACGGACGGAATTAGGGACCTAAGGAGTTCATCGAAAAATTATATTTTGTATATAAAGTTAATATTTCTATGTATAAAAATAGTAACACATATCGATCAGTGGTTATTACCTATTTTAATGATGAAAGACTCACTTTATATAACAAACGATTTAGTGTGATCGCATGGTTATCTTATTATCTTTTTCATTATGCAATTACTTGTCGTTTAATAATTTTATTTTGTAAACGTTATACATTCATAAAATAATACAACATAATACAATAAGACAAAATAAAACGATACATTATGAAACAATGAAGAACAACCATCTATTATTTGTATTCTTGATTTCTCGGGCGTTCATTCTTCATATTTTTTAATTTCCTTTATAAACCTTCTAACTATGGATCAATATTCAACTAAAGTCTCTATTTTCTTTTCGAATTCTAAGGATGAACAGGTCAATCCTAACATCATTTATAAGGAACCAAATGACGAAACCTTCTTTGTCAGATTAAAGATGTCTTTGACATTCATAAATTTTAAAACTCTAGATCTGTCAATTAGAGATAATCCATTGATATTAACCAAAAGACTAAAGAAATAAGTCTTGAAGAAGACATTAAATTCTAAGACAAAAAGACTAAAGAAAACAACAAAATTTTCCAAACTTAATTGTCATATCAACAAAGAAGTGTTGTTTTCATAATTTAATGCTGCACCTAATTAATTAACTAATCTTGGCAATATTGACTAATTCTTTCATGTAAATTATCAAATAATTAAGCAGACCACACAATGCCCAAAAACTTCCAATAAGTTTGTGGAAAATAATCTAATAGACAAAACACAAACACACACATACACACAATGTTTTATTACTGTCTTCAGAGCTCTATCTATAATTTTACGAGAACTCAATAGCTTTTATTTAATCATTATTCTTACCTTCATGGCTAACTTTTCTATGTTCATAAGTCTACATCGACCTCAAATTAATCATAAAGTTATTTTTTTCTTGATTTCAATTTTTCTTAACAAAGAAAGTGAATATATAAGATAATAATTAGTTAAATGATCATCTGATGAATCAATCAATTTAAATAAAATCTACAGAATAAAAAGTAAAAATGAGAACCGAACTGTCTTTATATATTTCATCTATCTAATATGATAACTTATAAAAATAAGATGATATGATTGGAGATAGATTCCAAATTCAAAGTTTATAACAATGGTACATATATATTTACAATTATTTAGTAAATTTTTTATTATGCTCGCGTAATTAAAATTTAAATGAAAGTTACTAAGTTCTCATAAATTTATTGTCTGGAGAGTTATTACGCTATCAATCTGTCACTCAATCACATTACTAACCCTATTTAGGATTGACATTCATTTTCGTCACTAAATTTGATAGAAAAAAGCATTGTCATTGATAGTGACTTAACTATTATAGACTTGGTATAATCACCATATTTTATTTTATTTTAATTTTATGTAAATAAAAAAAAAGTGATAGCAAGTTGGAAGAATGACCAAGTCTTTGAAATTGACTTGAAAAAAGACTCAATATTTTAAGTGGACATGCATTCATGTGGATACCAAAATCTTCCAAATTCTATGTGGAAAATATTCTCATCATAGTATTAAAAAATATATTATTGTAAATAATCTTTTTTAATTCATCTGGTGTTTGGTAAATTTCACATTCACTACGATAAATGGAAATTTCCTCCCTTTAACATGTTAAGATGATGGAAATTTTCCGACAACATTTTCTCCATTTTCAAAGAATAATATGACATTATGTCTATCGTGTTTCTCTTTCACACATTTTTTGAAAAAATGTTAATTAAGAGGGGTTTTATTATTTTACTGTCATTATGACTTAAGGTATCATTTGTATTCATTGAATATTTACTTGAGGTATTTCAAGTAGTCTTCAATAATAATTGATACTAAAGAGAGATGAAAGAAACATAATTAATTTTATCTCAAACTCTTAAAATGAATATTTCTTCTCTTTATTTTTAATCGTCCAATTTAAACTTAACATATTTTTTTAAGAAATAATAATTAATATGAATGCTTTTGCTGTTTTACCACAATACATACTTATATTAATTGATATTTAGTCTTGAAAAATGATTCTAAAATAAATAATTAATGATCTAAAAATACTAATACTCCTATGTATGTTTTTTTTTATTGATATGCCAAAGTGATATAATAAAGACGGACATCTATTTTTAATATAATTACAAATAGAAATAAAGAAAAAGAGTAACGTAATATAACTATTTTTAGAAATCACGATGGATAAGATCGGAAGAGTAAGATGATAACTGAAAATTATGTCTTTAAAAGTGAACAAGTAAAAGTGATTTATTTTTAAATAAAAATATATTAGATAGAATAAAAAATGACAAGTAAAAACTAATAAACAAATAAAAACGAAATAATTAGCTCATGGTAATTTTATTTTATTTTTTGGGTAGACACTTTCCACGAAAGTTGCAATTAGATGGAATAATAATTTAATGAGTGCTGTTGAAGGAAAAAAAACATATAGAGGCAAATTTCTCTATAAGGATATTGTTTGTTTCGATATTTTTTCTAGCTATAACAATAAATATTATTATAAACAATATATAACATAATATAACATAACACGAAATATTAGTTTTATAGAAGATATAAATATTATAATAAAATATTGTTATCAAAATATATAGTACAATCAAATGTTTGATTTCACAATGAAATCATCCTAATATTTCCTCTCTTTTTTCCTATCTTAACCCTTCTAAGATGAAATACAAACTAATTTTACTATCAATAGTTATAGTGGACAGATAAAATTCCTCTACTCTGTTGTTTCGGGTTCAATTTCTGAAAAAATCCTAGTATTGAGTGATTCTTTCTATAATGAACTTTATACGAACATAAATCAACTTAGTCAGGTCCCAGAGCAGATATCGAGTTTACATCCAGTTAAATGGTTCCCAACCACTAATTAGAGTCTCATCATGAAGATTACTTTTAACCCTCTTGTTGTTGTGTGAGTTGATGTTAATTTCTTGATTAATAATAGGGATGTGATCATTATGATGAAGATTAACATAATCTTGTTCTTCCATAGCTAAGCTTTCATCAGGGGAACTTATTGCCTCCATTTTAGTGACATTTTCCATAGAAATTCCACCTTGATTTATAGTTGATTTTGATGGTTCCCTTGTTATTGTTGGTGCAATTGGTCTCCGATCGAACGCTTGAAAACTTCCTGATATGACGTAAATTCGACATAAACTCATTTCGTGCCTTAACTGCAATAAACGAGTGACAAAATTAGCTCATTAAATTACAAACATGTCTAACTCATGTAAGTTTGAGTAAAATAACGACCTATTGATTTATTAACTTAACTTTGACCTGTTCAAATTTATCTCATCTGAAAATTGAGCTTATTTAAATAAAGTACATAGCCTAAATTGACACATGAAAAAACAATATTGTTGAAACATTATTATTATTATTATTATTATTATTATTATTATTATTATTATTATTATTATTATTATTATTATTATATATGTAATAAATAAGATTTTTTTAAAACTTAATTTTGTTAAATATATCATAAGAAAAAAAAGGATAAATTAAAATTTCATGTAATGTGTATAATTCATTTAGTCAATCTTAATTTGTTTGAGGTTGGAATTATTATTTTTGTTATAAAGATTAGTATGCAATATATATCCATGATGAAGATTACAAGTATCTTTATTGAAGATATAGAAAAGAATTAGTTTCCTTTTCAAATATTATAGCACAACAATAATATATTCAATATAATTATTCAAAAGTAAGATCTGGAGTAACACAGATTTTATCCTTATTCCTATGGAGTAGAAATGTTAAATTCTATAGACCTTTGACTTAAGAAAATCATTTTCTTTACCAAACAAGTTTAAAGGAAATGCAAGAAATATCGTAGAAAGAAAAGTATCGACAGTAAAAAATAATATTACCTTAGGAATAGAAATAGTTGAATTAACTTCTTCTTCAATAGCTCTATATTCATTCATTTTCCACTTAGTTTTTTTACCAGTAGGTGCTTTTCCTTTATAAAATACCATACTTTTTTTAACTCCAATAACTTTGCTATTTGATGAATAAACATAACTTGGTGAACCAGTTGCTTTCCAATAACCACAATTTGTTGTTCTACATGGTCTTCCTCCTCTAGCTTCTCTTTCTTGTCTTGGCACAAAGAAAAACCATTGTTCTGTATCTCCCATGCACAATTCCCCATGAAATTCTACATAAAAAATATTACACATAGTTTAAGTTCTATGTACTGATAATATAGAAAAATAAAAGTCGATAGCATAATCAAGGCATTTATAATAAGGTGTATTTTCTATACAGTCGAACATGTTTATACAACAATGTCGTTTGTTCAGATATAGTGTTATAGAGAAATGTTGTTATTGTAACCAGTTTCAAAGAGAACATGAACAATTTTGTGTTTGGTTTTAAACTACAAGTTTGTAATAACTTTTTATTTTCTCAAACTTTGTGCTTAGTCAAGTACTGTTATATAAGTTATGATAGGAGGAGTATAAATCTCTATAATATGCATTAAATAATAACTTTATATAACATATTAAATTACACTAATAATATCATCAGCGTATATAACTTAAATTCAAATATTGTAACCATGCAAATTGGTTTATTAAAATGGTGATCAAGAATGAAGATAAAGAAAGAAGTAGAAGAAGATAGTTTGTGTGGTCGAAAATGCCACATAAACTGAAACAGATGAAGCACTAATCCCAAGTAAATATTTTCTACAATAAGCACTAACTTGATATAAAACGACACTAATACTATCGATCGATGCATATAACTTAAACTTTAGAATTATAATCATGAAAATTGTGAAGATGAAGAAATGAACAAGAACTAGAAGAAAAGTATTGTGTATACTTGAAAGATATCACATAAGCTGGAACAGATAGAACACTAATAAATAATTTTGATAAAAACGATAATTAAATCGGTATAACATGTTAAATTGTATTGATACTATCGAAGTTGTACTTACTTGGAAGATGCCATGGATCAAAATCATAAATAGTAACAACTGGAATTACTCTATCAAGCTCTGGCCTTTTTCCTTCAAGCTTTTTATGTAAATAAAAAGATATTAATTCTTCTTCTGTTGGATAAAATCTAAATCCTGGTGAAATAATTTCCACCATTTTTATCCTTTTTTTTCTTTTAAATTAAAAAAAAACTATTTTTTCTCTTGTTTTGTTTTTGGTTTTGGTTTTGTATTTGCTATATATTTATAGTAATTGTTCCACAAAATGGGACAATAGAGTTAACGTGTGAACTGAGAATTTTATTTTTATTTGATTGAAAAGTTTCCACACGGTTTTAATTAGTTGTCCCAATAATAATATTTAGGTTTATTTGTACCCTTTTTTTATCTCATTATTAATCATTTCTTATTTTGAACAAGTCAAACTTTTTTTAAATTATTTTTTCTGTTTTTTTCAAGTGATGTCTCAATCAATAAGCCTTTTCTTTTTTTGTACTTGCAAGTAAATTTTTTTCTAAATTTTAATCTAATATAAAGATGTATGGTTCATAAAGTACTAATTTTATTTGTTCATAAAGTTAATTAATTTTTAATTCTACGAAATATTTCCCTTCATATCAAATTTGCTTAAAATATATTATTTTGTGTGTATAAACACTTGTTTAAATTTTTTAAACTCAAAAAGAGTCGATGGACTCTTTTAGAGCCCGTTTGGATTGACTTAAAAAAAGTAACTTTTAAGTAAAAATATAAAAAGTCAAACTGAAACGAGTTTTAAGTCAAAAAATAAAAAGTAGGGGGAGACCTACTTTTGGTTTCTGACTTATTTTAAGTCATTTTTGACCTTTTCTAAGTTATTTTTTATATTGCCAAACTGCAGAAGTCAAAAACTGACCGAAAAGTAGGTTTGACCAACTTTTAAGCCAATTCAAATACTCTCTTATTCTACTCTTTTTAGAAATTCGAAATTATGTGATCGACCTGAGAGTTATCTTATGAAATATTTTTTTCCATTTGGTAATGTAACTAATTCATTTAACCAAACCAATCTATAATTCCAATAAAGAACATTTTATGTTTTAAGTGTGTCTATAGAAACTTTGAGAGGATAAAAAAATATTATAGAAAGCTAAAGTGGAAACAAAATTGATTTAAAATAACGAGAGAAGAAGCAAGTTGCTACAAATTTATTTCATCACATATACTTATACCAATATGGATTGTGGTACAGTAGTGAGACTACTTCACTCTTATTCGAGGTCTCACGTAGTCGTGTTAGAACTATGGATATGGAATTTTTTTTGTTGAGAGTGTCACCCTCAAATAGGCCATGCAATATATGATCCAGAAACGGTTCGATGCACTAAGTTCCAACTAATCTATATAAACGCACCAAAGTGAAACAGAGAGATTTTCGATTTTCAATATTTTAATTATGGTTTATAATTTAAATTCGTCAAATTTATATCATATATGCATAAATTAAAAGAGTTTACGGGTCACAAATGACAACTACAAACTATAAGGGTGTAAAATGTAGATAAAAAATTTAGCAGGCCGATCGTTCGAATTTTATTAAGCGATTTTCAACGGTTCTGGCAGAATTTAATTAGACCGGTGACAAGAAAAATGGGGGGTGATAATGCATAAATTCTACGTATATTTTATTTCGATTTTACTTATAAAACTATACGAAATATGTTATTATTATTGTTATTGTTTTTAATACTTATACCTTATTAATTATGACACAGACAAATATCAATGGTGGAAAAAACACTATATTAGGACAGCTCATTTAAGGGTGTTTACTTGTCTTTGCTATGCACACACGTCACAAAATTGATGCGTAAGAAGATGTACAAATCATATAAATCATGCTTTAAAATAAAAATAGAGCTTCACTTGGAATCTTTTATTATTTACTATACTAATTCTATTTGTTATTATACGTAACCTACAATTATTTTTAAGTGAATTGATAGTGTTAAATATTTACATTTGTCCATTATTAGCTTAACACACATTTTAAGAAATAATAAATAATAGAGATAATATTACTATATTATTCTTTGAATATATTAATTTTAATGCCTTGGAAAATATATTGAATACTATTATTTAATATCAATGGTAAAATAGACACAAAAGGATAAATTATCTTTTGATTTTTCAAACTAAACAAGTATTGTTGGATAATTACTTTTAATATAATAGACAAGTAAAGATATACGGAGAAAATAATAGTATTATGACAAAGAAGGTATCTCTTCACCAAAAATTGTACTTTATTTTTATATTTATAGACATGTAAAAATAATAAAATATAATACTTAATGTTTGGTTTAAAAAATAAAGAGGTTAAAGTTACACGTTTTCTTAATAAGGGCCAACATCATCATCATTGTACAATATTTTATTGGAGTAATTTGCTGGACATGAATTGGTAATGTATATGGGTTCCACTTCAGTATTTTCTCAATTTTAATTTATTTATTTTTACTTTTTCTACATTTGATATATATTTTAAAGTTATGATAAAGTATTATAACAATAGAACTTATGTCTAGTGAGCCATAAATTCTTTAGAAATTAAAATCATATTCGAACTTAACTTGTGAAATATTATAATATAAAAATATAAACTTTCATGGCGTAAGTAAGTTATTTATAGTAAGAGGCATAAATTAAAAGCCAACACCAAAAAGAGAAAACAGTGCAAATGACACACGAAATGGTCACAAATCGTTTTTGTTGCTTCTTTTATTAATGAACATATCAACCAGTTCCAACTATGAAATAACATAACTCAAAGGCAATATGAAATTTCTTTAAACAAACTAGGAACAAGTTAATAGGAGGAACAAATGCATTAAACCAAATAGTGCTGGATTATTCCACTTTATATCACATGTTTCTTTTAGAAACATACGTAATACAATTGATACAACTCCAGCTGTTACAAGTAGTTTTTATTATTCATTTAATAGTAACCAGAAGGTGGAGGATTTCCATACCCTGGTGAGCTTTGGGGTGGACTTGGTGGAGGTTTGTAGATGGGAGTAGGTGGTGGGCTTGGTGGAGGAGGTGGTGGGATTGATGGAGGTTTATAGACCGGAGTAGGTGGTGGACTTGGTGGAGATGGCGGTGGGCTTGATGGAGGTTTGTAGGCTGGAGCGGGCGGTGGGATTGGTGGAGGAGGCACTGGACTTGATGGAGGTTTGTAGGCAGGAGGGGGTGGTGGGGGTGGTGGAGGAGGCGGTGGACTTGGTGGAGGCGGTGGAGGAGGCGATGGACTTGGTGAAGGTTTGTAGGCAGGAGGGGGTGGTGGGGGTGGTGGTGGTGGTGAAGGAGGCGATGGACTTGGTGGAGGTTTGTAGGCAGGTGGGGGTGGTGGAGGAGGCGATGGACTTGGTGGAGGTTTGTAGGCAGGAGGGGGTGGTGGGGGCGGTGGAGGAGGCGATGGACTTGGTGGAGGTTTATAGGCAGGTGGGGGTGGTGGAGGAGGTGATGGACTTGGTGGAGGTTTGTAGGCAAGAGGGGGTGGTGGGGATGGTGGGGGCGGTGGAGGAGGCGATGGACTTGGTGGAGGTTTGTAGGTAGGAGGGGATGGTGGGGGCGGTGGACTTGGTGTAGGTTTGTAGGCAGGAGGGGGCGGTGGGGGCGGTGGAGGAGGCGATGGACTTGGTGGAGGTTTGTAGGCAGGAGGGGGTGGTGGAGGAGGCGATGGACTTGGTGGAGGTTTGTAGGCAGGAGGGGGTGGTGGGAGCGGTGGAGGAGGCGATGGACTTGGTGGAGGTTTGTAGGTAGGAGGGGGTGGTGGGGGCGGTAGAGGAGGCGATGGACTTGGTGTAGGTTTGTAGGCAGGAGGGGATAGTGGGGGCGGTGGAGGAGGCGATGGACTTGGTGGAGGTTTGTAGGCAGGAGGGGGTGGTGGGGGCAGTGGAGGAGGCGATAGACTTGGTGGAGGTTTGTAGACAGGAGGGGGTGGTGGAGGCGATGGACTTGGTGGAGATTTATAGGCAGGAGGGGGTAGTGGAGGCGGTGGAGGAGGCGATGGACTTGGTGGAGGTTTATAGGCAGGAGGGGGTGGAGGAGGCGATGGACTTGGTGAAGGTTTGTAGGCAGGAGGGGATGGTGGGGGTGGTGGAGGAGGCGATAGACTTGGTGGAGGTTTGTAGGCAGGTGGTGGTGGTGGTGGGGGTGGTGGAGGAGGCGATGGACTTGGTGGAGGTTTGTAGGCAGGAGGGGTTGGTGGGGGTGGTGGGGGCGGTGGAGGAGGCGATGGACTTGTTGGAGGTTTGTAGACAGGAGCGGGTGGTGGGCTTGGTGGAGGTTTGTAGACTGGAGGGGATGGTGGGGGTGGTGGAGGAGGCGATGGACTTGGTGGAGGTTTGTACGCAGGAGGGGATGGTGGGGGTGGTGGTGGTGGTGGAGGAGGCGATGGACTTGGTGGAGGTTTGTAGGCAGGTGGGGGTGGTGGAGGTGGTGGAGGAGGCGATGGACTTGGTGGAGGTTTGTAGGCAGGAGGGGGTGGTGGGGGCGGTGGAGGAGGCGATGGACTTGTTGGAGGTTTGTAGGCAGGTGGTGGTGGTGGTGAAGGAGGCGATGGACTTGGTGGAGGTTTGTAGGCAGGTGGTGGTGGGGGTGGTGGGGGTGGTGGAGGAGGCGATGGACTTGGTGGAGGTTTGTAGGCAGGAGGGGGTGGTGGGGGCGGTGGAGGAGGCGATGGACTTGTTGGAGGTTTGTAGGCAGGTGGTGGTGGTGGAGGAGGAGGCGGCGATGGACTTGGTGGCGGCTTGTAGGCAGGTGGTGGTGGTGGTGGTGGAGTAGGCGATGGACTTGGTGGAGGTTTGTAGGCAGGAGGGGGTGGTGGGGGCGGTGGAGGAGGCGATGGACTTGTTGGAGGTTTGTAGACAGGAGCGGGTGGTGGCTGGTAAGTAGGAGGTGTTTGAAGAGGTGGTGGAGATGCTGGAGGAGGTTGGTCATAAGCTGAACTTGGTAGAATTTTTAATAGTGATCTCCTATAGACCTTTGGTTGAGGATAATTTGCATAAGACACTTGCCTATATGATGGATATTTAGGTACTTTAGGTTGTGGAGTTGAAGGAGTCTCATAGATAGAGGATGAAGGTTGTGGAGGTGTGTATACATATGCAGGCTTAGTATATACTCGTGAATTCAAGGTTGATTGTCGCAAAAGGGATGGAGCAAAATTGTTATCCGCAACAATTTTATCGCTAGCCCAAGAACAAAGGTAACTGGATCCTGTTCCCTCCTTACATTTCTTGGAAACATCTCCATTAAAAAGAAGCTCTTGTGCTACACCAATAGAGAAAAACAACACAAGAAAACATAGAGAAACACAAAATTGCTTGTTAAACAGAGTCAAGTTTTTCATTGTATGAAAGTTAATAGTCATAGAGGTGAGCTCTAATGTACTAACATTTCTTCACAGTATATTACTTTGATTGAATGTAGATATTGAGATGGTAAGTCCGAGCTTTTATACTAAAAAAACTTGAGAGAACTATTATCAAATACGAATTCGTGTCAAGACGATGGAGGTTTTAGCATTGGATTTTTCTGCATGTTCTAAAGTTTTGTGAAGACGAATGTCAAGTTTTCATGGTGGGAAAAGTAACTTTGAAAAATTTCCTTTGTAGTAATGAAAGAGTTAATAAGTTAGTTAGTTGGAGATAAGATGGTAATAAAGATATTCACCTATTTTTGGCTTGGAATTACTACTATTTTAGCTTGCTTTTTGTAGAGTTGTAAAGCTTTTGAAGTTTCTTGAATAAAGTAAAAATAAAATATAAAAATTAATGTCGACAATTTCTTAAATTGAATTGTTACATCTTTTAATCAAATCTAAGATTGTTTCTTGGATTATGAGCTGAAGGGGTGGTAAAGTGTACACAAAATAATTAAATCAGAAATGATATATCTTTTTTTAATTTATAAGTATATATAGATATTCAGAAAAGTATAATAAATTTGTAATAACTCTGATTTTAAGATGATCAAATGATATCTTAATTAAAGATTTACTTAGTTGTATTTCAAGATAGTGAATTGCATAGGTGTTGGTTGAAATGTATCGCTCATAATGGTGAAATCATATTCAATTAAAAAAAATTGTGAATGTGAATAGTGTAACTATATTTTTTTATTGATATGATGCGAATAATGTTTTAAATGTGGTCGAAATGTGAATTTCCCAATATTTGCAATACACAAACTTTAGTATAGCAATTGTGAAGTTTACAATTAGTTAAGATTTCAAGATAATTAAATGATACTTTGAAAACCTTAATTAAAAGATTATTTTGTTTCATTTCAATTTGATTCACAAATTTTAGCTTATCATGTATAGTTACTATTTACTATGAAGCTTACAGTTAGTTTAATTAATTATGTTCAATGTTACATTTTATGTGACATATTTTTTAATTCTAGTTTATTTCAAAATGAATATTTTGTGTTTGGAAATAATTTAATTTTAAATTTATCATTTTATCTTTAACGAGATAATTTATGATCACATAAACGTTTATGGCTTATATAATTTGTAAATTTCAAAAGTATTTCTTTTTTAAAAAATTAAAAAATATATCTGAAATCAATATGCAAACATGGATTTTAAGGTTAGTTAGGGAGGTAAGAAGCTAGTAATTTAAGTCATTAATAACATTCTGTTTGGAGATAAATATTTGTTGTAATCTGACATGGATTTTAAGGTTAGTTAGGGAGATAAGAAGCTAGTAATTTAAGTTATTAATAGCATTCTGTTTGGAGATAGATTTAGCAAATTACTAGAATCAACTTTTTTGTACTATCTTGCTAGCTAAAAGTCTTTTATTTTCATCGAGTTTTTGGCATTGCTTTGTTTTTTTCTCTTCCGATTAGCAAGTTCCAACACATTTATTCAAAGTTTTTTCCATTTGTACTGAATCGCTTACGATTTAATGAATGATCATTTCACAGCTACACATAACATTTTTATTCCATTTTGTTTCTTACAATTTCCCTCATCTTTCATCTACTAAAAAAACTGGATTTAGTTACGGATAAATTTTGTAGCTAAACAGCAAAATCGATCGATAATCCTACTTAGTGATGAATTAGCGACAAATTTTCATTAGCTACAAACTAAATAACGACAGACCAGCGAAGAAATTTATAATTAATTATAGTGTTTTTTAATAGTATATTCTCTAAATTCTCTTTGTGATCTTTTACTATTCAATAAGTCAAATAATTTTTTACTTTTCATAAGTTATACATTAAATTTAGGGAAAAGGGTCAAAAATACCCCTCAACTTTGGTTTATTGTTTGACTATGCCCTCGCCGTTAAAATGAAGTTATTTTTACCCCTCCCGTTACTAATTTCACCAAATTTACCCCTCAATTGGATGGAAATCCCCAAATTGACTCAGTTTAACCCAAATTTTAAAAAAAGACCCATTCCCCATTTTAAACCCAATGCCCGACCCGTCCAAAGTTGAGGGGTATTTTTGACCCTTTGCCCTCAATTGGATGAAAAATCCAAATCAACTAAAATTACCCAATTTCAAATAAATGACCCGATTTTCTCTTTTAATCCAAACCCGACCCATTTATATCAAATTAGAACCCTAAACCCATCTCTCTAATCTTCTCCATCTCCTTCTTCCATTGAAACACATACTACTAAAATTGACAACAAATATTCTGTAGTTAAATTCATGCATATTTGTCCTTCCTACTAAAATTGCACCACTATTTCAGTGTGGTCGGAGCTTGGAGCTCGTTCAATCATCGGATTTTGCTTTCCTGCGGGCAGATCTGAAACTATGATATTGCTTGCTTGTTGAGCCTAGCCAGATATGAAGTTGTGGCTATTGTTTTCGAGCCTTGATTCTCGCCTGATTGTGTTGTTGGTTTGATCTGTTAGCGGTGCTTCAGTTGTTTTCCGATGGAGTTTTGGTCGGGGTTTTGTTGGTTGGTTGTTTGGAGGTCTGAGAACTGGTGGTCTGGTGGTCATTTGCTGGTTGTTTTAGCTTGGGTGATGGAGGTCTGGGTTCTGGTGGGCTTAAGTGTGGTTTTACCACTGGATTTTGGCGTGGAGAGGGTGGTGTTTGAGAGCTGTTTCAGGTCGGTTTTCACGGCTGTTTGAATGATTCCGACGGTGGGTGGTTTGCTTAATGTTGTTCCAGCTTGGAACTGGCCGGAAATGGAGAAGAAAAATCTTGTTGTCGTCACTGGAAAGTAGAGGAAAATGGGTTTGTTGTTAATGTTTTCTGCTTGATGTCGTTTCTGGTTTTGGGGGGTTTTGAGTGGTGGTTTCAGGTGGTCGTTTGGAGGTTGTTTTGGTGGTGTTTCGCCGAAAAACGGAGAAAATGAATGGGGATTGCCGGAGCTTGATTTGGGGTTTTAATTTTGTATAAATGGGTCAGGTTCGGATTAAAAAGAGAAAAAAATGGGTTATTTAATTGAAATTGGGTAATTTTAATTGATTTGGGTTTTCCATCCAATTGAGGGGTAAATTTGGTGAAATTAGTAACGGGAGGGGTAAAAATAACTTCATTTTAACGGCGAGGGCATAGTCAAACAATAAACCAAAGTTGAGGGGTATTTTTGACCCTTTTCCCTTAAATTTATTGTTCTCCTTGTTCTTTCCTATCTACGCTATATTTACTTTTTTTTTATTCAACTTTTCATGAGATAAAACAAACATGTCCTGTTTTCAATTATTTTATTTTCTTCATAAGCTTTTAAAATAGATATTTCCACCATGTCTTCACTAGAATTTTTTTATCTTTTGGTTTGCTCTTCTTTTTTTCATAGGATTGTTTTGAATTCATATATACCATGTTTGGAAATTAATTTAATGTACAATTTTTTGACATACATGTGATTTGTTTTCTGTCATGAAAATTTATATATATAAAAAAGAATGTTGATGTATGCTGTAAGTATTTGCCATAGTGAAATTTGTTAATCTAATATAAGTAAAAAAAAAAAAAATTGGCTATCAATCTGTAAATATTCCACAAGATCCTAATATCAACTATGGAGAGGAAATTAAATTATCAAAAAAAAAAAACTCGATAAAAGTTCATTTGAACGAACAAAAAATGTAGTAGTAATAGAATTAATTTACAGCCTCACAGTGCTTCAAAAAGGTACATAGAAATTACAAAACTGGGAGAAAAGAAATAAACTAGAATTACATAAAAACAAACTTGGAACTCATTTCAATCAACTAACTTCTAAATCAATTATCAAACCAAAATATGTCAAAAGAAAGTAAGCAAAAAAATTAATTTACTTTGGTGTTTCTATCTTTACAGAGCATATGCCATTCTTGAATAATAGCTGCTTGAAGTGCTCGATGCTCGGCTTCTTCTGCTGTCAACTTGAATAGAGTAGTTGGTCCCTTTGTTTTACCACCTTCAACGTTAAGTATGTCATCGTTCTTATTGTTCTCATCGTCTTCTTCTTCCTCCTCTTCTTCATCCTCGGATTTTGGAGACTTTGGGCGAGGTCTTGCAGCCTTTAGTAAGGCTATTCGTTCCATTGAAATCTTTAGATTTTCAGCAGCAGTCACCTTCACTTCATCTTCAGGCATGTATTCAACACCGCCATCAGTTAGGTCATCCAACCAACCCTGAAAATCTGAAGCAATCTCCTTGGTAATGGATTCGTCTGATGCTCGGATAACAAATTTGCACATCATTGTGGTTGTCTCGTCGCCAAGGTCCACATTTCTGCTCACTTCACTTGCACCAAAAACCATCATGCCTAAAAACCCTCCGTACCAGGTTTTAGCAGCAAAACAGAGCTGTTCAATACCAAACAGCAATGAGATAAAGAAAATATGGAATATATTGAATTCAAACGATTATAAATTGAGACAATAAGTTACCCCCACGCCCCCATCCCCACCCAAACTATTGTCATTTTGCGAGTTTTATATCTGAACTATTGGGTGTTCCTGTTATCCCCTGGCATATTGTTCCCTTTATATTAAAAAAATCAGTGGTTGAATATGGGCAAAATGTTTGGCATAACTTATTGAGAGGCGCGTGGGAGATGACTGGAAGAATGAGTTCACGGTAGTTTAGGGGGATCTGTGAACACTCAATAGTTTATGTATGGAACATGCAAAATGATGATAGAATGAGTTCACGGTAGTTTAGGGGGATCTGTGAACACTCAATAGTAAAACTCTTTCAAAAGAAAATCAGAAGACAAAAAGAACTCTTCAGAAAAGAAGTTACTGACCTCAAATCCAGCAACCGTACGGATAATGTGCGAGCAAACTCGGTGGAAAGGTTTGGAAGACAGTGATTTCAGGCCACTTAGAAACGGAGACTCCCCATATTGTTGAGCAGCAGTAGCCATGAATCCACTTCCTTCATATGTATAGGTGCCAGTACACTCAACTATAGCAGGTAAACTAGGCCATAGACGAAAATATTCAACTGGTGAAATTTTGTGTGGCAAAAGAAGCTCAGTCAGAGGAATTTTGTATGGCTGACATCTCAAAATGACAGGTTCCCCTAATTCAGGTCTCGGGCTTTTCTTTTGTCTCATAACTTGTGGATCCTCTTCAGAGTCTTCATAATTAGCAGGACCAGAACCATAGAAAGGATAGTAAAGTACTTGAACCCAAAGGTCACAACGCTCAAAATGGGAAACGCCCACAGTAACACTGGTGAGTACTGGTTCCTGGATTCATCCAAGTCCAGTCAATTATCAATCATGAATGAAGCAGAAGCTATCAATGTAAAGAGTACCACAAATGAACATTTGGGTCCAAGATTCAATGTATACGGATAATGAATGGAACATATAAAGGGTTATTCAAAATCGAGCAACTCTTTCGAGCCAAACGAGATTAGCATAAAAGGTTTCAGGTAAATCAGAAAAATCCCGTCCATATCCCCCCTACCCACCCCAACCTTTTGGCCCAGTCGAAGGTAGGGAACTTCCTTCAAAAGAGGCGATGTTGGTCCAAAAAACCTGGAACAACCAATACAAGTTTCTACACTATTTTGTATTTTCAACATGGGAAATGAAATTTTAAGACTTGAAACAAGTCATTGGGATCTTTAACCATTACATATTTTCTTCTTCCTTCTCACATGTCAAGCCAAACTAAAGAGGTGTAACCACACCAAACATGCAAGAGACAATCTAGGCTTCTAATTGTATTTGGATAGTATCTGAAAACACGAATTACGGTTTTTCTATGTTTGATAAGTGGTGAATATGGTAAAAAAAAAAAAAAAAAAGATTAGAAGCCTCAGACAACAACAAAAAGATTCATGAACCTTAACCTCTATCTTAGTGTGCCAATTCATCGATTAACAACTGTCACTATAGCATGCCATCTGTAGCAACCTAAAATAAAATAGTTAAATAGGCATGCTTCCTCTAAAACAGTTGAACTTTTAACATGAGAAAACTCACCCAATTCACATGATACTACAGCATGCAGAGATCTTAGGTTTGACTCTCCCCATCCCATCACCTAAAAGGATTTTATGTACTTGGTCTATGCAAAAAAGATTGTCCCACATGTCTCAGCATAGTGAAGACCGTTTGTGTCGGATTCTCAAAAGTCATCTCTCTAACTGTTTAAATTGCTAAATAATACTATGTTGCTTGGACTCTCCAAAAATGCAATCGCGCTTGTGTCGGATTCTCAAAAAAATGCAATACTTTTGATGAATCCAATACGCACCCAGTGACATTTTGGAAGAGTCTGACTGTCTGAGCAACATAGAAATAATATGTTACACACAATTCAATTACTGCTTCAATGATCCAAATCGCTAATGTTGTCAATGTCTGTTCCAGGAACAACTGTACTAATTTTATCAAGTTAGCATTTGATAGTAACCATAGTCATAATACATTTTAGGACAAAAGTCACAGGAGAAGATGCATCTAGAAGGTGGACAAAAAATAGTAATAACATGTTTAATGAGCAAAATAGTTTTGCCTTCTGTTAGCAGAAGAATCAATGAATTCACAAGGGAGGAAAATGGGCTTCAGAGATAAATAAGCATGACTGTCTCAAACAAGGTTTAACCTGTGAATTAAGATTCCGCAGCTGGCGTACTGCTTGAGGAGATCCATCCATGAAATACAATCCACCAGAAAGTCCGACTCGTAAATCCACCCGGTTAAGTTCTATCTCGGTCAAATTCAAAACCTGTAAACATTATGGTTGTTAGTACAATGAAAACCATGGTGTTCACGCAAAGGTGCAAATACACTGTATTTGTTGCTGGATGCTGCCTCCAAGATTTACGAAAACTACAAATAAAATAGTGATTCACCTGACCAATGGTTCCATACAACAATGCAACTCATATTTCATCAAAATATTTGTTAGCACATAACATTAAGGCTGCCCCCATGGCCCACTAACCAATTATGGGATATTTGATGGATCATCAAAGACCTCAAACATATCGATCAAATTAATAATAAGTGCAGCTAGCTTCACAGGTAAACCGCCATTCCCAATCATGTTATCTGTGGTTTGTTGTCCACCTCCCTTGCATTTCAGAGCAAGACACGCTAATGAACATGTTATCATGTTATTTGCTTGCATGTTTATTCAGTAGTTCACTCCTATTTGGTAATTACTCATGAAAAAACTATAATTGGGATATTATAAATGAGACACAGCAAGATCCAAGTCGATGGGTAGGGTTACATAGAATTGTCCAAAGATATCATATGAGACTTCTTTTATAAAGCACTAGCTAATTGCCTTAATAGGGAAAAGAAGTCTTTGCAAATTATTGCTATATATATATAATGTAGAGATGGAAATGGGGTGGGGTGGGGTGGATGCATAGCAGGGCTGGTTAAAGTTTAGGCAGGGCGTGGCGGGGATATATATATATATATAATGTAGAGATGGAATGGGGTGGGGTGGGGGTGGATGCATAGCAGGGCTGGTTAAAGTTTAGGCAGGGTGTGGCGGGGAGCTCTTATGCCAGGGGCAGGTTTCAATTTATGAATATTTAATACAGGTCAGGGGTGGGTTGCTGATCAAACTTTTCTTCCCATGGTTGCTGATCGAACTGCAGATCAAATGGATGTGGAAAAAATCCACCCATGCCCATGTTTGAGTTCAATGCCTATTCCGTTTATTCTTCTCTGTTTTTGTCTAAACATAGAACAGCTAGGAACTAAGGTAACACGTATCAATTGCATTCACAAAATTTGTGTTTCGTCAAACTGAAGCAAGAAAAGACATGTCATTAAAAGTTCTTCCTATCAAAACACGATAAATTCATTTTTAAAATAGTTTTACTAAAAAAAGTAGATATAAATTTATAAAATAATTGATGTTCCTTGTTGCACTTTGTACTGGTCTATACCAGTACATTTTGTACTTGTCTTAAGCACTGTAGCCAAACTCTTCTTTCCAGTTCGAATGTAAAAAAAAAAAAAATGTATCTCCACATCCCTAAAGCTCTGCAGCATAATTCAAATTGTTCGTTTAATATAAGCTGGATTTGCCTTTACCACCACATAATACATCCCACCTTCCCTGCCAGCCAAAGATCCAAACTCTTCTTCATCATCAGTAAGAATGTAACGAGAAACTGTCCCTCCATCCCGAAATAACTCAGCAAGATTTAACTTTTTTTTTGAAACTGGTAAGGTTGTATTCTTCAGCATTAAGGGCATGCTGGCCACCACCAAAAAGTGTCAATTACAAACTTCCTATCAAATCTACAATCTGATCTGTATCTACTATACACAACTGTTTACACCAAAAAAGTAGAGATACTATACAATTCCATTTGACCTTGTGTATGGAATTGGATCTATTGTCGAAACATCTACTGTTCCTTTCCTTCCAGATTGACCACCATATACATGATGGTATTAACCTCCACCATCTCTTCTGGCTCTTGGTGCCCCCTCTCCTTATCCAGCTCTTCAACACGTTTGATGTACGTTCTGGCATTGTCCAATTCAGATTTGAGATGCTAAGGAACAAATTCCAGATTTGAGCAGTGTAATTACAGTGCAAGAAGAGGTGGCTGTTAGTTTCACTTGTCAAATTGCATAAAAAACACCTAGGGACCAGCTGTCTACCCTTCTTCTGAAGTACTTCTTGTGTTAAACAAGCTCTCTTTATCACTAGCCAAGTGAAGCATTTCACTTTTGTAGGAATATCCCCCTTCCAAAAATAGTTCCAGAGGTGTGTTGGTCTCCCTGCCATCACCTGGAGACCTCTTCTGTAAGCACTGTTGACTGAGAAGAGGCCATCTTTGCTGTGCTTCCACAACATCCTGTCTGTGGCATTTGCATTGATGGTCACTCCGCCTAGCATCCCTAATATCTCAGCTACCCTTTCCACCTCCCAATCATTGAGAAGTCTTCTAAAAACTAGATCCCAGCCCTGTTCAGTCCAGCAATCGCCAACATTGGCATCAGGATTTCCACAAATTTGAAAGAGATCTGGAAAGAGGTCTCTAAGAGGGGATTGGTCTATCCAAACATCCTTCCAAAATTTTGTTTTAGTGCCACTTCCCACCTTGATATATAAATTTGTCTCCATTTGTGACCACAAGTTTCTAATTGATCTCCATGCACCCACACCATAAGGTTCTGTTGTGATCTCTGTACACCAAGGGTTTAACTCACCATATTTTGCTATGATCACCTCTTTCCAGAGGGAATTTCTCTCTTCAGTGTACCTCCACAACCACTTCTTCAATAGGCTCTCATTCTGTAGTTTCAAGTTCTTAATTCCCAGCCCCCCTCTGTCTTTGCTAAGTAGAGCAGTTTCCCAGTTTACTAAGCTATAGCCTTTTCCATCCTTGTTGCCTTGCCATAAGAATTTTCTCCTTAGCTTATCCAGATTTTCCACTACTTTTCCTGGGATTGGGAATAGAGACATCACATAAGTGGGCAGAGAATCAAGAACAGAGTTTATTAAGATCAATCGTCCTCCAAGTGAAAGATATTGAGCCTTCCATCCAGAGAGCTTCTTTTCAGTTTTCTCCAAAATACCATCCCATATTTCCAAGGCTTTGTGATTGTTACCCAATGGCATGCCTAGATAGGTGGTAGGCAGCTTCCCAACACTACACCCTAGTATGCATGCCATCTCTTTTATCTGAGGTACCTCATTCACAGGGAAGAGACTACTTTTTCCCCAGTTCACTTTCAATCCAGAGACTGCTTCAAAAAGTACCAATATCACTCTGATGTAGCTTATCTGTTCTTCTACAGGATCACAAAGGATGATGGTATCATCTGCGTAGAGCATATGACCAATTTCTCTTTCTTCCGCCCCTCTGCCTCCCACTTTGAAGCCTTTGATCCATCTATTTTGTGTAGCAATCCTCATCATAGCATTAAATCCCTCCATTGCTAGGATGAACAGGAAAGGGGAGAGAGGATCACCCTGTCTCAGCCCCCTTTCTGATTCAAAAAAACCCACAGGTTCTCCGTTCACAAGCACAGAGAATTTAACAGTTTTGATGCATGTCTCAATCCACTTCAGCCATTTGTCCCCAAAGCCCATCTGGCTAAGGATATTTAAGAGAAAAGACCAATTTACATGGTCAAAAGCCTTTTGGATATCCAGTTTGCACATTAAGCCTGGGCTTCCTTCCTTTATTTTGGAGTCAATGCATTCACTAACTATGAGTGCAGCATCCATGATTTGTCTCCCCTTCACAAAAGCCATCTGATGTTTGTTGATCAGTTTATCCAACACTTGCTTCAATCTTTCAGCCAACAGCCTAGCAATGAGTTTGTAGACACCCCCTACTAAGCTGATTGGTCTAAAATCCTTCAAATTGGAGGCTCCCGCTTTCTTTGGAATTAAAGCAATAAAAGTTGCATTAAAACTCTTTTCAAAAACTTGATTGGAGTGAAAAAACTGAATAGTTTTGATAATATCTTCCTTCAATAGGGTCCAAAAAGTTTGGAAAAACATCATTGGGAATCCGTCAGGGCCAGGTGCTTTCTCTTTTGCACACATGTTTAAGCTTCCCAAAATTTCCTCCTCCTCAAAGGGTCTTTGCAGCCACACCTGCTCTTCTTCAGAAATTCTTGAAACATCTAATATTCTTTGATCAGGTCTCCACCCTTCAGTCTCTTTGTAGAGGTATTTATAGAATTCCTGCGCTGCTTCTTTAATCCTGATTTGATCCTTGGTGATTTCACCCTCCACCTCCAGCTGTTCCATTGAGTTGAACCTTTTATGAGTGGTTGCAATCCTGTGAAAAAATTTAGTATTTTTGTCCCCTTGTTTTAGCCATTGGATTCTAGATCTCTGTTTCCAAGCTATCTCTTCCTGCTTTGCCACTTCTTCAAATTCCATACCCAAGTGAGTCTTCTGTATCATCTCGTCGTCAGTGAGTGGCCTTTGTTCCTGAATTGTTTCCCAGCTTGAGATTTGGCTCAGGATATCTTCCTTCCTTTGCTTCCAATTTCCCTTATTGGTTTTGCTCCATTCTTTAAGCTTTGCTTTCAGCATCTTTAATTTTTCAGCCAGAATATATCATGGTCTTCCATTCACATTGAAGGATTCCCACCACTCTCTAACTTTTTCTTTGAAACCTTCAACTTCTAGCCACCATGTTTCAAATTTAAAATATGATTTTCTCCACCCTTCATCACCACAAGACAACATGATTGGGTTATGGTCAGAAGCAATCTTTGGAAGACTGCATTGATTTATCTGAGTGAAATTTTCTCCCCATTCTGCACAATGGAGAAATCTGTCGATCCTGGAGGCACAATTATGATCCTCCCCCCTTCTCCAAGTGAAAGATCCTCCAAATAAAGGAGGATCTACCATCTCTAGTTCTTCAATGCAAGCTGAGAATTCTGTCATGGCACCATTTTGCCTGTTGCAGTTTGTTCTTTCTGTAGCAAACCTGGTGACATTGAAGTCACCACAAACAACCCATGGTCCATTAATGCTAGTTTTCATCTGTAGAAGTTCTTGCCAGAGCACTCTTCTGATCACTGTATCACAGTCCGCATAGACTGCAGTAATACACCAATTGAAGTCATCATGTATTCCAGAGAATTTCCCAGTTAAACATTGACTCCCAACCAAAAGTAATTCCCCCCTCCAAACTCTCTTGTCCCATAAAATCATGATTCCACCACTACTACCCTGGGCCTCTTTCATTAGTACCCCTGCCCATCTATTATTCCAGATGCTTTGTAGGATGTTGTCAATTTGTCCATTCAATTTAGTCTCAACCAAAACTATTATATCAGCCCCCCATTGCTGCAGTAGCTTTCTCACAAGCTCCCTCTTGTTCTCCCCGTTTAAACCCCTTACATTCCAAGAGAGGATTTTTACTCTCATTTTTGTTTCAGAGATAGAGTCCTCCCATTTGATCTCGGTTCACCATCTTTGAAGTTCACATCAAAAATTAAATTTCTAACTTCTTTTGGAATTGAGTTGATTGTATTGTTGCTCTTTTGACCCTCTCCTGTCATCTTTTCCTTCCCTGTTCGCTGGTCAAGTTTCATCAACAAGGCGTATGCTTCTTTTTGGCATCCTTTGAGGTCAATTCCAAAGTGCTGGCTCAAACTGATCATGTTAGCTTGGACCCATTCATTGGCCGTAGCTTCAACATCTCTTTCTTGATTGCTGCTATCAATTTGGATTGGTACCGGTTCTGAATCTGCATACATGACGACCATTGCATCAGAGAAATCTATCTCCTCCCCTGTTCTCTGTTGTTTGCTTTCAGCAGTCTTCTGTATAGCCAAATTATCTCCCTCTTTAAATTTTTGTTTGTGTTTCGTGCCATTCTTCTTTCCCCTCCCTCGCCTCGCTAAAGGGATCCCTCCCTTGTCAAACTCAATTTCTCTAGCTCCATCGAAATTCACAAAGTTTCGATTCTCTGGCAGATTCTTTTCCATAATCGCTTCAATAAAAGGCTCTGTAAAGTTGAGAATTTCAGGGCCTGATTTAAAGGCTGCAGAAGGGTTGGGCTTCAAAGGAATTTCATTGGGCTTTCCTTTAGTGAGCCCATTTGAGAGGCCATCAGTAATTAAATCATGGGCCCCACTTCTCAGCAAGATTTAACTTTGTTCATCAGAAGTATACTACATGCATTCTACAATCTACAACCAGGAAGCAAATCACAATTGTCCAACAGCCAAGACATGGTTCTAGGATGCCATAATGGCAAGAAACGTTTTGTAAATGATTTCAAAGATGCAGCACACAGAAGAAACAAATCAATGATAAGTCGATAACAACAAAGAGAAGTAGAGATCTTGACCTTTAAGTGCAGAGTAAATCTTCCATCACTTGGATCAGTCAAATGATATGCTTCAACATAACAAGGATCACTGCTGCCAGTCAAAGTATATGCACTAGGAGGAACCTTGAGTAAAGTAGAATCTACTCGTTTAGCCAGCAATAGAGCTAGCTCACTAGGATCAGGCCTCCAAAGCTCTAAAATAGCCTTGTGCACCAATCCTTCCAGTTTTCGGTCCTGAGCAGCAGATGCATCATAAAACTGAACTGTTAACTTGTGATGGCTAAATGGATAATCTCCTCTTGCTTCACCAACCCCAGCCCACCTGGAAAAGATAAAAGAAAACAGAAGTATCATCCAACAATTCTTTTGAGAATGATGTATCATTCAACAAATGTTTCACAGTTTTGCTAAGAAAGTTTATAACTTTTCAGATGAAGTATCCTACAACCATCTAAACCCCTCACATTTACTTAAACAGATTATGTTATTTTAAACACTAAACCTCCCTCCCCCCCCCCCCCTGGAGGAACCGAGGGGATACTGACTGCAGAAGTTTAAATGTTTAACTAGGAATAAACTACAATCTAATCCTTTCAGGTTAACTCCCACAATCTCATAGTCATAGGAGCTTATTTTTCCAAAACAGATGAGGATTCTGAATAGAGATCTAGAAGCCAAATGATTTTTGAGGAGTTTAAATTTATATGAAGAGTTTTCCCTTCATTTCACTCATTTTACAGGGTAATCAGATATGGGCAGCATCTGATCTACATTATATTACCATTATCAATTGAGAGAAAACAGTAACATCCAACTCACTTGCTTTCCGAGTGGTTGGTGACATATTTGATCCTCTGCAGTATTAACCGACACTGATGTTTGTTCACTGAGTCAGCTAATGCATTGGTCCTAAACTCTTCAAGTTCTTTTATTAGCAATTGCCCTGCCCTGGGATTACGTGATCCCAACCTCTGAGCACACAGAAGAACTGCTTGAACATCTTGAAGGCGATTTGTGTTGCTGGCAGACGAATCTATATTGAAGAGAACTTTGTGGATATTTGATATTATTATATTCAGGGGATCTTCTGGATCATCAGCCAGAAGTGGATCCAAACCTTCTAGATCAATATGCTCTGAGATAGCCCAAATAAGTCGAGTACATATTCTAGGAGTGTGTACCTGCAAGATGCAAGTTCCAGACAAATTTAAGAAACAATATCTCACCTGGTTAGTGAAGTAGTACAAAAGGTTGGAACATGACAAACAGTGAGCCTGAGGCAGAACAGAAGTTACTAATAAAACACAAATGTAGAAGAAAAGCATCCAAAATAACTTCAGATTATATATAGCTTTATCTCCTCCTCTTCCCTTCATTTCAGTATTATGGAGGAGGAAGGGGGACATAGTCACAGAAGGTGTAGAGTTCCTTAAGTGGATGACATGCTGATGAACAAACTCTGTGCAGCTCAATTTCATCTTAGCATAGGAAAAAACTAAGAAAAGTTAAGCTAGAATAATCCAAAAGCATTCAGTACCAGAGATGAAAACTTCATGTTGGTTTAGGACGGCTGATATAATGAGGTAGGCTCAGCTAAACAAGAACTTCTGTAAAGACTTATTCAGCATGTGTAAACACAACATAATACTTGGGCATCTTGAGCAACTTTGGTTTTGTTGGCAATATACAAAAGGCAATTAAAGTTTAAAACATACAATTCCATGGGCTAGAACAATCTCGAAGGACAAATTGCATCTTACATATGTCATTAAGTAACTATAAAAGCTCAACAAACCTCACGTAGATCTTTGACAAGATCCCTTTGCAAATTCTGCAACCGTGTTTCATTCAGAATCTGGTCCTGAGAAGCTCCATCCTTGACTCTTTTCACACCTCCCCTTGTATCATAAATGTGACAAAGCCTGACAAGCAACTTCAAATAGCAGTCAATAGCATATGTTCGACCTTCACAATCCCATTTGACACATGGTCTACAAACTTCCACCACTTCCAAAGCTGGTTCTGTCCAATTTAATGCACCATAACCAGTTCCATAGGCTAAAGCTCCAATAACTCTGCTTTCCATACCTGAATTTTTTTGTTCAGGAAGTGGCAGTGATAACTGAAAGCAGCTCTCCACCAGCATTGCAACTAGTTCTTCTCTAAACAAGGTTTTACTTGTTACACTATGGAGGTCCTCTTTTATTCTTGCATTCTCAAAAAGTGAAGCAATATCGGTCCCTGGAACAGGTTTTTGCCCTCTTCTAACACTCTCTTTTGCAAAAAGATCAACACAGAGAGCGGTTCGACAGATGCATGCTAAAGCATGCATGCGATCTGACTCGGCTCTCAGATTTCTCACCATAAGAAGCAGCTTATTAAATAAAGAAACCTGCAGAAAGCAAATGTATTAGATAAGTGTTTTCTAGACAATGATTGAACAAATAATTGACAAGGCCATCATCATGAAAGTAAATCAATTCTCCTTCATGATCAGATCAGAATAATTCTTAACACAATGCACAATTGAATCACCAAAAGATCTGACTGTGATATACCAAGATTGCAGAGGTGATGGAAAATGGAAACTGAACAATGTTTCTGCAAACATGCCCAACCAGCTAGAACACCAAGAGGTGATATTAGAGTCATATCATTTTTCTCTTTTTAATTCTTTTTAAACCAACCAGTAACTAACAAGCAAAAATGAAGACTGATCTCCAAGTAGTTTGCACTGAGTTCAGAAAAAGCAAAAGAATAAGGTAAAGTATACTAAACTAATGCCCGATGAAAAGAAGGATGAAGGAAATGAAGAGGAGATCTTTACCAACAGGATTGAAATGAAACCATTTGTGTTCAATCAATTCAAATTGAAAAGTAAAATTCTCGAGAAGGAAACTTCAAAAACAAGAGCATAATATATTCTGAACAGTAATATACACCTGCTAGATTGCTGAACACCATGCAGCAAACATTAGCACAATGCAGAAATGAGGCAGGGGAAGTGGTTATAGTAGCATGCATCAGGAAATCCAGTTATACCAGTCAATGATTTTTTTATTTTTTTTTGAGAAGTCAACATATCCAGTATATTTATAAGTATCATCATGACAAAATTTGTGATGGAAGCCAAACATGACAGTTACATCAAGAGAAAACAAAATAACAAAAATACAATCTTTGTTCTTCTTATAAGGAGCTTAAAACATCTAAGAATGATTCCTGATCATCTACGTATTCTGATTAATGTTATACTTTTTTTCTTTTAGATCGATAATTAATGTAATACTTGAATGGGTCATGATTTCAGTAACTGCTACTGAACAGTGAAATGATGTACTAAGAATCTACTATCATTTCAGATATAATCATCATAGAGGATCATAGAAATTACAAGGTTGCTGTTGTTAATAAGCCAAATCAGTAATTTTCATTTGTCCTCAGAAGAAGACAAACAAGAAGGCAACGGATTCACCAACCTGCATACTGAGATCAAGAAGATGCAAATTGGTGACAACAGCTCTAACGATACTCTCCCTTGCAGAAGAAAACTCTTGTCTATCCCAAAGAGTGAGAATTGCAATGATGGATGTGGATGCCCACTCGGGTTTCCCTCCAGGAACATCAGCCAAGTATAACATGTTAATCCCCACCTCGAATATCAATGATGGATCCAATGATGATGCTAGAAAAGGTGCCAAATGTGAAACAACATCAGACACACCCACAAACTTCTCCACATTCACAGTGTCTAATGAACTTGCATTCCCACTCTTGGAAGACCTCGATAACTTCTTGATTACCTCTAACGAACCCGAAGCTACTGCCTTCACAGCATACACAAGCGGACAAACTGTAGCTCGAAAATTCTCTATGGGGAGAACCAATGACCGCGCCATTAAAGCATTCCTTCTTCTCCAAACAAAATCCACCATAGAAGAAACCCAATTAGACCTAATAGCAACAGAATTTTCACTATCCACTAGCTTATCACCAGCCAAACGACTCATCCTTTTCGATTCAAACTCCTGAAACAATCTCCCTACAGACTCAAACGCCACTTTCGCAACAGCATCAGATTTATCAAGCATGTTCTGCCCTATCCTATTCCACCAATTAGAAACCCTATCCAACAAATTCATATTATTCTCACACAATGTCACCAGATCATCACGTGCAAGGATACAACCAAGAGTTTCAGTAATAGCAAAACGGAGATTATCACTCGAAGAATCAAAACAGCTAGAGATCTGCTTGTTACAGTCAGAAATAAGCTTACCGAGACGGTAAGAAGGAATAGCAGCCAGTATGGACACAGCAGCAGCAGTAACGTCCGGGTCAGGAAAGTCGAGATCATTGCGAATTCCGGTACAAACAGTTTCCCAAAGGTCAGCAGTAAGACGAGTGGATCTAATTAAGTCAAATGCGAGCTTTTTTGAAATGGCGGAAGCTGGTGATGCGACGATCTCTTCAACAGCGGATTTGGCGAGGACGGAGATGTCTCTTCCGGCTGCGGATTGTTGGAGAGCTTGTAAAAGAGCTCCTGATTGACGGAGTGCGTCATTTGATCGGAGATCGGCTTGGATCTGAGCGAAAAGTATATCCATTTGTAGCCGTGGAAGTGAGCGAAACAGTAGAGATTTGTATGTTTTGCTCTGAAGCAAAATCACACCAGTAGTAGTAGGATGCTGCTTCGGAGCTCTAATGGAGGAAAGGTTACTCAACTGTGAGTTGCCATAGGTAGCTTTTTCTGATCACGGAGGGAAGTTTCCGGCGGGCCGGTGGATCGTTTTAACGGGGAGCTTTATCTAAGGATTATATTTTGCAAATATAGTCCTTATTTGACGCTCAAAAGTGTATTTTTACCATAAAATGTTCAATTCATCATCTTTATTAAAGTGTTTTAGCTAATTAACACATACTAATACTAATTTAGTATTTATTCACATCTAAGTTATTTTTAATTTAGTGTGTTATTATGAGTAAAGATTTGTGTTTGGTTAATCGATTTTAAAAAATATGTTTTGATAATTTTAAAGTCATAATTTGTGCTTGATCCAAATTCCAAAAAAAAATACTTATACTCTATAAAGAAAAAGCTATTTTACTTGGTCAAACAAATTAATAGTATTTTGACATTAAATATAACTTTGACTTGAGAAATCGAGCTAATTATGGAGAAATATTTATGTTTAAAAACATAATTATGTTTTGTGCAAGGTAGCCTATTGTTCAAAAAATTATTGGAGTAATGCGGAAATTGGTGGTTAGATCGATTTTGTTATATGGGGCAAAGTATTATTCAGTCAAGAACTTACATGTTCATAAGATGCATATCGCGAAAATAATGATGTATGGACAAAATGAGGGAATCGAGATTAAAGTGGTTTGGATATGTAAAAAGGAAATGCACATAGGTTCTCGTTAGGAGGTGCGATGGGTTGGTTAGTAGGTACGATGAATATAGATAGACCTTATGAGTATTGGGGAGAGGTGATTAGATATGACATGACTCAATTTCAGGTTATCGAGGACATGACCTTAGACAAGAGGGTGTGAATGACGTGTATTAGTGTAGAAGGTTACTATATAGTGGAGTGTTATCTTGCTTTCCGAGAGTTTAAGCTTGTTCTTTTGAGATTTGCATTGCTCCCTAGTTAATTGTTATGTTTTCCCCACCATTTTCTTCTTCGTTGCGTTTGGATTTGTTACACTTAAGCCGATAACCTTTAAAACAATATCCACGAGGTAATGAGAACATCTACATACACTTCATCCTCTTCAAACCCAATTATGATATTTCAATGGATATGTTTTTATTATTGTTGTTATATTGAAGTTGTGATCGAACTAGCAAGTTTAAACTAAGTAATAGAAAAAAAGTGTTACGTGAATTCATTTTATTTGTCATGTTCCTTTTTAAAATAATTGATTAACTTATTTTTATGTATATTTGATTTCAATTTAATATTGTTCTTTTTTTTTCTCCAAAAATAAAAAATAAAATAAAATAAGTAATCGAAAAACCTTGTTGTCCTCCCCACGAAATCATCAAATAGAAAGAACAAGAAAAATCAACTTTTTCTTTTTTGGCCTTTGCGGTTATCTAAAGCCATCATCAGTCATCAACAGATTATTTGAAGTGAAATCGATCTTCTACATTTCTAGGGTTTGATAACTTTTTTTTTTCAATTTCGGTATAAATGAAGCCGATACGGTTACCGGAACCTCCAGCAAGTCCACGAGGAATGGGCGGTGTGCCGGATATATTTGAAGGTGTAGTTCATGGTGCGATTAGGCGAGCTGTTGTCATTGGTAATGG
This sequence comes from Solanum verrucosum, assembly GCF_900185275.1. Lineage (NCBI taxonomy): Eukaryota > Viridiplantae > Streptophyta > Magnoliopsida > Solanales > Solanaceae > Solanum > Solanum verrucosum. The sequence goes on along the minus strand of NW_026019984.1, from coordinate 1,819,460 downwards.
TTTTCCTGCTTCGGAGAATCAAAGTATTGGTTTGATTCAAGCACTCGGCCTCTCCGATAAGCACACTCTATATGTGAGCTCTTTTTTTCCCCAGTATTTGTATTAGAAAATTATTAGTTGCTCCTCTCTGAGTTTAGGAAGAAAATTATTAGAAATCATGTTCAGTAATCTAATTACGGTTTAATTAGTATTGAAATTAGTTGGCAAAAAGTACTCATGGTTATTCTAGATGTTGAATCAATTTGTTTACAAAGAGGACAGATAAAATTTCAGGAAACTCAAACTTAATAGGATGATGTTTGTCATATAGATATTGATCTGCGTGGTGTATCTGAGTGATTTCCTGTCTTACATGAACCTAGTGAAATTGAATTAGGAGAATAAGATTTGGAGTTGCTGGAGTATTGTGGTGTATGCGTGCTGATTTCTGGAAATTGATTTAAATATGTCTGTATTGTGCCGCTAGGTGTTGAAAATGATAGTGGAACCAAAACTTATGAAAATTTTGGGTAGTGCCAAATGTATAGACTTAGGAGTCTTAAGAAATGTTTTTGGTAGCTTTTGGTTGCAAAGAGTATATTTTGTAAGGGATCTTTATGAATTTATAGGGTAATAAAGTCAAACATGGCAAGATAGTGGGCATGAAATTGAAATATTGTGTCTTAAGACTTTGGGGTAGTGGGATTGTACTGACAGTGGTTAATAGATTCTTAAATGGTAAAGGGTTGAAAACTGTTTACTGCTTATCCAATAGATTTTGATTGCACAACATTGGGTCTTAGGGTCTTATTACCTTTTGCTTTCTTGCTTCAAATCGAGCAAACAAAACTTGGATGATAGACCTCTTCACTTTTTAACTCCATTTTTCCCTAACCCTGATTTATGTCTTGGTTCCCTGTCTATTTTGTTGATCCTCTCACAATGTATTGAAGCTTATACACTTGTTCAAAAATTTGCGTGAGTAGAGTGAATGAAACAATTGAAGGTTCTACTAATCTGGTTGATATTAGAAATTTCTTGTCTTCCTTGATTTGAACGATGTTGTTTTAAATTATTAAGTGATACAGAGAGGTAAGTAGGGGCTGATAACTCGAAAGTCCTGTATTTATTTTGGGAAAAAGTAATTGTTGATAAATCTTGTTTTTTTTTTAAATCGCTATTGATGCTTTCTATACATGCAGCGGGTTACTAGACCAAGAGGAGGAGTTAATGAGTGGCTACACTGGCTTCCTGTATCATTACACAAAAAGTTGTATTACATCATAAGCCAGATATGTGGGATTCTATTCAGAAGAAGGGCTAGACAACTAGGAACTTTGCCTATGGAAAATGGTGGCAATGTAGGCTTGTCATCTATTTTGGAAGCTGACGTGAAGAGTATAGTTAGAATGGCTCGCGAGACATTTGAGAAGTAAGTTTCCACCCAGTTCCCGTTTTCATCTTCATTTATGTGATTCGTTTGGTTGCTGTTGCATTTTATGATATTTGTTTGATCATGGTAGTAATTGTTGAAGTATGTGGTCATTTCATCTGTAAACTTAAGCTGTTAGAGAATGCACACTTTTCTTACTTAATTATGTCTTCGACACTCCCCCTTATGTGTGCTTAGATTTTTTCATGGACCGAACGCGTGAAAATTCTTTTTGATAATGAGTGGCTGAGAGACTTAAACTTATAACCTTTGTCTGCTTTGATACTATGCGAAAATATAAAATCTTGTCATAGACTTAATTAAACAAGGTATAAGGGGTGCTTGTTCTAATGGAGTCTTCGATTATGTTTAATAGGGTAGGTAATTGTTAATCACTATGCTGATAAGGTAAATAAACATTTTTTAATTAACTATGAAATATTTTAACATATCTTATATAATATTAGATATGATTTTTCTTGTTCAAGTACAATGAATCTAGACATGGATGAATTTAGACCCATATTCACTTGACATTCTAACATACTCCCTGAATTTCAAAGTGGACCAACCTACTTCAGAGTGCTTAATTCACCAAAAATAGAAAGTTGACGTTCGCGGGAATAGTGCAGACTGCAGATCACCACAAAGAAAAGTGGTGTCGGAATTCTTTTCATCAAGAAGTTGTTGGTAACTCTATTTTCAACCACCAAGAAGAGATAGTGTTGTAGATCCCATAAATATTATCATTTTTACGTAATTAGCATAACAACAAGAAATATAGGGTTTAAAGGAGTAACGGGTGTGCTGTGCAAACCAGATCTTGAAAAGGCATACGATCATGCGAATTGGAAATCCCAACATTCCATTATGCTTCAAATGGAATTTTGGGGGAAGTGGAGAAAATGGATCTATTTTTGTATTTCTTCAGTGAGATTTTCTGTGTTGGTTAATGGTAACCAGTGCAGTTTTTTTTGGATTTTCGAGGGGTTTGAGACAAGGGGATCCTTTATCTTCGTTGTTGTTTATTCTAGTCGTGGAAGCTTTGAGCAGGATGATGGATAAAGTTGTCTTTGGTGTGTGTGCGTGGGGGGAGGGGAGGTTATTGTTGATAAATATGGGATTACGGAAGGGGGTTGGAAAAGTAGAGATATAGAGCCTTTTGGTCTCAAGTTCGAAACCCCTTGCCAGCGAAAGCAAGGGGTTTGCCTTCTGGGTCGAGCTCGTCGCACCAAGCTTACCTAGTGCGGGTTACCTCTCCTATGTGGTTTGCGAGCTATTGCATAGGAGCGGGGGTTTTACCCTGTGCGCACCCAAAGGGTAGCGGTTGCGGGTTTCCCTTGTCATAAAAAAAAAAAGAAGAGCCTTTTGGTTATGGGGTGTGGATGAATGTCTTGAAGGGATGGGATTATTTCGAGGAGAATATCTCATTCAAGTTGGTAGTGGGGAGGAGAGTATACTTTTGGGGACATAACTGGTATGAGAATGTATTAATGAATGATGAATTCCAGAATTTGTACATAATATCTTGCCAAAGAGACCTGAGAAATCAACAAACTAGGTGGACACAAGGTGGAAAGACCTTTTGGTACTTGAGATTTAGAAGGGGTTTCCAAGATTGGGAAGTGGGTGAGTTTCAAAGATTGATAGACTTACTTCATAGGTATATTAGTCTGGTGGATAATCTTGATGTTTTGGTGGTGGGGCTTGGGAAACAATGGACTGTTTGGGTGAAGTCTTTTTATGAAAAACTTTTGGTTAGGGAGAAGATTGATTTCCCATGTAATGCAATATGGTCTCCAAGTGTGCCAAGGAAGATGTGCTTTTTCACTTGGCCAACCTCTAGAGGGCTGATTTTGACAGGAAAAAATCTTGGAAAATGGAGGTTGTCTGCGCCAGTTGGTGTTACAAGTGCAAGGAGGCAGGCTAGGACATGGACAATCTTCTTTTACATTGCAGGATTATCATGAGACTATGGCTAAGATGTGAGTAGCATGCACTGAAGATAAAATGAGATAATATCATTTGAAATTATTTGGTCATGTCCTGCATCGACATCGACCTTCAGATGCACCGATCAATAGGTGTGGAACTATGGTGAGGAAAGGTTTAAAAATGATACGAGGTAGACCTAAAATTACATAGAAGGAAATTATCTTTGTAGACCTACAATTTCTTGAAATCAATTCAGCTTAGCTAAATATAGGGCACAATAGAAGAAAAAGATTCAAATAGGAATCTAGCATATCTGAAATAGCCACATGATTATCTCTATATTCAGATTTACACCAAAAACTAAAGAGAAGAACACAGACCATCTCAATTTTCTGTATTGAGCTGCTCCTATCTTAATACACCTTTCTCATAAATGACCTTCAATTTTGTAATGGTAGAACTAATCTTTGTTCTCTTGATAAAAAACTCAGCGAAGCAATGGTGAGCTAATGATTGTTCATTCTCAGGGATGGTCCATTGCTGGTGATTGCATCTGGAAGAGATACGATCTCAATTACTAGCTCCATTAAAAGATTGGCATCTGATAATGTTTTTGTTGTCCAGGTATGAAATCTGATTTTTCTGTGGGGAACATGTTTTTTTCTGCAGATTGTTATAGTTGAAAGTCCATTTAACCACTTCCTCTCTTCTTTTTAATCTTTTCACCTCTTCCTGTTTATTTATTTTATAAAACGACTTTCCTGCATCAGTGGTGAAATAACTGGATAGTTTTTAGTCGTTGTGGAGATTAAAAAGTAGAGAGAAACTGGTGAAATGGACTTTCAACTGCAATAATCCCAAATCTCTGTTATAGAGGTGACAAACATTTGTTGGAAGAAGCTATCTGTTGTAACAAACTAATAGCCTCGAGGATAGGAACCCCTTGGATCCACAGGGGCTGAGGAAATATTAGTATTCTTCAAATTGGGTTGGTTAAATCATGCGTACAGAAAGGCGAAAGCTTCCTAATTACAAGCCTAACTATGAATAACTTAAATTTTCATCAAATTGGTTCTAAATTATCTTGAAGATCTGCAGTATAACTCTGAACGCTTAAAAGACAAGGTTCCAAGAAGCATGTTTCATAACACAATTGAAACCAATTATCTATATCTTTTGTAATTGCCAATTTATTTCTTCACGTGGTAGATTTTAATGTCTTCTGACATTCCTTTTTTCTTTCTAATACAAAAGAAGTTGTGCATTGTGACCCTTCTTCTCTATGGTTGTTTAACTCTCGCTGTTGGACGGCTTTGTTTATCTATGAACTTTCATCTACCCTTTGGGTGCACACAGGGTAAAATCCCCGCTCCTATGCAATAGCTCGCAAACCACATAGGAGAGGTAACCTGCTAGGCAAGCCTGGGCGACGAGCTCGACAACAGTTTCCATTTCTTTAGATATACTTGTATGTCTGGTTATCAAAAAAACTTATATAAGAAAGATGCGATTTACTCTTGCAGTTCATTTTATTTGATAAGTTAGTTTAGTGTTGTAATTTTTTACTGGTTGCCTATTAGAGACTAAATTCTTGAGAAGCCAAAGGCATATTGAATTTTTTTGTATAGCTTCCTTTTTTCTTGTTCAGACAGATACTTGAGGATGTTTGCCTGCTTGAAAAGCTGTCTTTCCCACTTCAAGCTATCTGTATTTGGATGCACAAGTCTACATGTCAATGAACAATGTATCTGTTTTCTTTTGGCCCACTCTGTCAATCAGCTGTTATCATGAATTAGTACAATAGATGTTCTCCTGATAAAGATTACTGCTAGTTGATATGAGCTACAGTGGAACCAAAATGGTGAAGAAGAAATTAGGCTGCAAGTCCAGTGAATTCCTTGTAGTGAATGTGCAAACCTGTTGTGTTTCTAAAAGCAACAAGGTCTATGAGGCTTGAAGCAAAAAGCAAGAAGTGAAGCACAGAAGTCAATAACATTAAAAAATATCAAATATATATGAATTTAGTACTTTAATGATCAATTACAACTATGCACCTAAGGGTATAACCTAGTGGTCGATGAAGTGGGTTGAGAATTTTGAGAACTCAAGTTCAAATTCGTCCGGAGTCAAAAAGACTAGGTGATTTCTTCGATCTGTCCAAACCTTTGACAGAGTTACCGGATACTTGTGCTAGTGAGAGGTAGCAGGTACCTTTTGAAATTAGTTGAGGTACGAGCAAACGGCCCAAACACCACGATATGAAAATGTTGATATTAATCCAACTCCTCAATTGAGATTCAAAGAATTGAATGCTTCTTGTTGGATCACTAGTTGAATTACACACTTCTATGAAACGCATGACTTCACCCATGAAGCGATAATCCCCTGCTTCGCATGGTGATGGCTTTCAGTAACACACATAAGTCACATTATTTGGCAATTGTTACTGTTCCTTGTTTTCTGAGTGCTATGTAATGCTTTCCGTATTTATTTGTCATGTCCTCTTTACTTCTGTATCTTTCTTTTCATACTACTTTGATGTGCGTTACTTGAGCAAAGGATCTTTCGGAAACACTCTCTCTACCTCCACGAGGTAGGGATAAGGTCAGGGTACATTCTACCTTTCCCAGACTCCACCTATGGAATTACACTGGGTATGATGTTGTTATTGTTGTACACAAGTTGCTCTGACTAGAGACTTCCTAAACTTTTGTGATCAAATTTTTTTCTCGAACGGCTGGTTGACTCATGAAGGATTTTCGGGACTGTTAAATGTAGCTGCTGATTTTCCTGTTTAGTTCAGCAAAGAAAGCTGTTATTACATATTTGGATTGTATGCCGTCTATTTTTTTATTTTTTTTTGTAAATTCTTGAATATTTTTGGGTCTGGAGAAGAAAATCTCATTGATTTGTCTCTACTGTTTTTTAACTTCAGATTCAGCATCCAAGGTCCCGTTTGGACAGGTTCGACTTGGTAATCACCCCCAAGCATGACTATTACTCTTTAACTCCTCAAGGAAAGGAACAAGTTCCTCGTTTTCTGCACAAGTGGATAACACCCCATGAACCACCTGATAAACATGTTGTAGGTATCCTCAACATTTATATTTAGTTTTAGCATGTAATATGTAATATATTTATGTGTTGAGAGCTTTTGTACCTAAATTGCTGAGCTATGACTTTTGTCTTCTGGAAAGGTACTTACGGTAGGAGCTCTACATCAAGTTGATTTTGCTGCGCTTAGAGCTGCAGCCGCCACCTGGCATGAAGAGTTTGCACCTTTGCCGAAGCCCTTATTGGTGGTCAACATTGGAGGCCCTACAAGTACGATATTTCTTCAATCCAAATGACAATATCCTTTGATTGCAAAATCGAACTTCATAACTTCATTTTGTTAAAGAAATGAAAGTATGAAAAGACGAGGCTAATATAACATGAGATATGAATTGGAATAAGCTTTGTATGAAAAGACAAGGCTGAAATAACATGAGATATGAATTGGAATAAATTTCTTATTCCATGTCAAGCAGACCGGTCTGTTTGTGTAGATTTATTGCTTTTAAATTCTTGCTGCTGAATATTTTCTTGAGTGAACTGTGTGATCTTTATCCATGCCATATTGCTTGGTTCCAATTTTTTGTGTTTTTATGTTGTTGCTGCTCAACATCTTCTTGAGTGGACTGTACTTTATCTTCCTAACTGGGTTTCATATTGCTTGGTTCACAGTTTAAGGATATTGTAACCCAATTTATTCTGTTCTAATCAGTCATAAATGGGTATCATTTCTTTTCAACAGCTCGTATCTATATAGTTTAATCATCTTCGTTGCATGCTTTACATGTTATTTTGGAGACTTCCAAAAAGGTAGTATATTTGAATCTTGCTTTTCTATCTTCAGTTATTAAGTGGTCTCGGAAAACTTAGACATGTATGGGAATTCATGAAATTTTATCAAGACTGTAGAGTATGACTATTTTGTTCTTTATCTATCCCTTTGCTGTAGCTTCTCCTTTGCCGCTAGGTTCATGTGTATACATCTTATATCGTTCCTGGATTATGATTAGGATACTGCAGATATGGGGCAGACCTTGTAAAGCAATTAACAGCCTCCCTTCACAATGTTCTTGGGAGCTGTGGGAGCGTAAGAATCTCATTCTCCAGAAGGACACCAGAAAAGGTATTTTTTACAGATTGTGTTTTAAATTATTACCAATTGGTGATATCTTTAATGTGTTTGATACTCTGCGCAATGTTCATTTCTTGTAGCATTCCAAAATCGTGGTCAAAGAGCTTGGTTTGGATCCAAAAGTACACATTTGGAATGGTGAAGGTGACTCAGACACTATAATCCGTATTGGTTTTTGTAGTTATAGTTTTATTTGGATGGTCATCTAATGGATATTTTTCTTAAATCTTCAGAGCCAAATCCACACATGGGGCATCTGGCTTGGGCTGATGTTTTTGTTATCACAGCAGATTCAGTTAGCATGTTGAGTGAGGCTTGCAGTACTGGGTATGTTTAACTATTATTAGCTCAGTGGTTGTTGATGATCTAGTATTTTTGAACATGTTTTTCCTTAAAATTTTATTGTGATTCATACCTTCCTTCCCAGGAAGCCTGTGTATGTAGTTGGAGCAGAACGCTGTACATGGAAGTTCACAGATTTCCACAAGACACTTAGAGAGAGAGGACTGACTAGGCCATTCACTGGACTTGAGGATGTAAGGATCCCTTCTCCTTTCTCCTTCTTTATGGATAAATAAAATAGGGTAACTTGTAACTTGAAAAATACATTGGGCGCCTCTTTACAAACTAAACTGATGATTCTTGTTCAGAGTAGTTGATAATTGTGATGACATTCTGCCTTGAGAAAAAGGAAAATTGTTCTTCAATACAAGTATGCCTAGACAATGCTAGGTGCTTGTGCGTCCAAACTTGTCTTTCTTGTCACTATGAGTGTTTGGGCTTGATGGGATGGTGGTTAATTTAGAGCATGGTTGGCGTGTTTATTTTAGTGTGTTTACGTGGTATTGTTTTCATGAGTTAAAAATAGTGAGGAGTCACCTAAGAAGTGTGTTTCTAGAATGAGCTTTACAGGAAGACATCTGGATTGCTCATGCTGAAAATGTTCTGAGAGTTACTTAGATGATTTGCTTGTGGAAGCAGCATACATGATTTATGGGCAATTACTTAGATTTACATTTTGTGCTACAACCCTATCTGATAGAAAAGAATCCTAAAGCTTGAACCAATCTTACCTGGGATCGCAAATCCCAAGTTTGTCAGCGGATCCAGCTGTAATAGTGCCTATAATTGATTTCTTCTATGCAATACTAGTCGATATGACTCCTTGATAAGTGCTGCATGGATGATCAAATTACGTCGATACGTCCACATATTATGAGTAGTGTTAAAGACACGTCTACACCTCTATTTTTCCTCGGGAAATCTTTAGAATTTCATTGCTTAGCTTTCAATCTGCCTCGTGAGAAATTGGAAAAAATGGTTCATTTCCCCATAAAGAAGTACATTTGCTTGTGTGAATATGTCTAAGATGCTTTATTACTTTCCCCATAAAGAAGGAATTTTTGAGGTTGCCTTGATTATGGAGTTGAGAGGAAGTTCTCACATCTGGAAGACTACTTGACAACAACAACTACGCCTCACTCCCAAATCCCATTTCAAGTTGGAGTCGGCTATTTGAATTTCCACGTCTTCATTTAAGCACTTGGAAATTCCTTTTCTGTTCTGTTAATACGCAAAACATATTTCCATCTTTTTTCTTAAATCTCCCCTTTGAAAATGCAGATGTCGGAAAGCTGGAGTTACCCTCCTCTTAATGATACCGCAGTAGCAGCTAGCCGTGTGAATGAAGCTCTTGCTGAGAGAGGATGGAAGATTAAAGCATAGAAAATCCTTTTTGGTCTAATATTGTTGTTGTTACAAATTTTACTTCTCTTTTTTCATTTATGATGTGTTCAGAGTTCTGAGTCCATGTATTATGATTGATTTAATTTTACAGGAGGAAAAAAAAGAAGAAATAATTGTCCAGATAAAATCAGAGTTGAACAATGAGGCTCCTATTCTATTTACCCATTGAGGGTTTTTGCCACTTATATTGACAAAAATATATGTCAATCTTCATATGTAAAGTAGAAGCATTTGGTTGCTCAACCAAAGATAAAAAAAATTAACAAGTTTAAATCTAATTATGCTTTGTTTGAATTTTTTTTAGACATTATATGTGTGTACCTATTGTTTGGTGCGAGATGTTCTTTTTTTTTTTTTTTTTTTGTTATTTAATTAGGATGGAAAAATGTTTGAACCTTCCCCTATTGTTTGCATTTTGGCTTAATAGGATCGTCCAGTTCCTACATAACTTATTACTCACATGCTATTAGAGGATGGGTAAGGTTAAGTGGAGCGAAATTTATTTTTTCTCATACCTAGTTTGTGATTAAGTGACTCGGCTAGCAAGGAATATTTGTCTTTCGGCTAAACAAGATGGGTTGAAGTCTAATTTTATTAAATGTTTTTAAGAATTTCTACTAAGCTACGACTTTGTTTAGTCTTCTTCTAACCTTCGGCCCATGTTTTGAAGCTAGCAAAAAAATTGGGCCTTTGGAATCTCTCTTGAATAATGATCGATTGGTTAGTCTTGAATAACGATTGATCGGTTGGTCCTTTTCTTCTGTTGAGATTGATGTATCTTGCTTTTCACTTTAAAAAATCTGTTGGAACGACTATAGTTTCATTATTAGATCTTTATACTAGTTTACTAGGTAAACGTTTCTATCTAACCCGCCCCTCCCATTTCATCCTTAATCAAATGATTTGATTGAAAGATATAAAACTTATAATGCATGCATGTCAAAAATTATTTCTTATTATATACATGTGGGGAAAAAAATCAACTTTTAAGAACTTTACAAGAAGTATTATTATTACTATGTTGGTTCAATTCTTCTCGCTAATTTATATTTTTAAAAAGATATTGGATATATTTTATTTATTTATTTTAAATATATTTTAAAGAGTAAAAAACTCAGCCTCCCATTATTTCCACTTACCTCATCTGTCTCTCTCTCTAGAAAACCCAGCTTTCTCTCTCTATACGTACACGTATATATATATATATATCTGCATACGTATGTACTTTCTTTAACTAGAAGTTTATTTGTACCCATTTGCTCGGAATTTTCATGTAATAAACCCTAGCTAGCTTCTACTAGCAGGTTCTGGTTGCTGGTGATTTTAAAATCAAGTAAGTTGTATCCAACTTGGTCAACTATATCGTTCTGAATTTTTTTTTTTTTTTTTTTTTGTATGTTGAGATGTGTTTTTTTATCAATATTTTGTTGATTCTGTTTGTGGGGTTTGGTAATTAGCTTGAAAGATTTATTCTTAGTATCCGATTTTGATAACTTTGTGGTAAAGTTTCTATTTTTTCAAGAATTGGGGTTTGTCTTTATTGATTTCTTTGTAAATTTTTTATGATCTCATGTTGTATGGCACTGGACATTTTGGGGTGTTTCTCCTCCTAAATTTCTTGATTTTTTGAAGCTAGCATGGTTTAATGGAGTAGTTATATGATGAAAGCTTAGATTCTCTTGTTGAACTTGAATTTTGGTACTGTAAAGTGAAGTGAAGTGGGTTTTTTTGGGTATAACTGTTTTTTTTCTTAGTTTTTTGTGGTGATTTGATGGTCTTTATTGCAGTTTTGACTAGTGGAGGTGAACTTTGTATTTGGGGCTTTACTTTTGGGTAATTTCAAGTGGCATTAGGAAAAAAGGGGGTTTTCTTGTTTCAAAATAAGATTATTGGAGGTCAAGGTCTCATGAGAATTTTTAGGGGAATGCAGAAATTAGTTCGTGAGTATAAGACCAAAGTTAGCTGCTGGGACAAATCGTTCAGCCAAGGTATTGGTGTGACTGCCCCAAAGGCCAGGAAGCGTGACAAATTCAAAGCAAGGGCTTTATTTCTCTAATTTCGGTTGAAGAAGACTACACAAAATGACTCGGATACTGGTTCAGCGCGGTTCTGCTGGAGCTTCATCGTCTTCATCCTCAAATCAGAACAGGTCATCAACTTCGCTCCCTGGTTCGTCCTCTTCTTCAGCTCCAACCCAGCCACTGGCGTCTAGTAGTAGTCAGGTATTATCAGCTTTGAAAGATGATGATTTCGTAGAAGAAATACAAGAACAGGTTGCTTTAGAAGAGTCCTCTGTTGCTTCTTCAAACTATAAGGGTGATGGTGAATTGTTGGAAAGTTTGGGCAGCGAACAAAGCAACAATGAGGAAAAGATTGTTGACAACGAGAAGAGAAATGGTGGTTTTGACAGTGAGGATTTGACAAGGGAATTCGATGGTTTAGGAGTCGTGGAAGAGGAAAATGAGGAAAGTTCAGTTCAGAGGGTTGCACGTAGTTCATGTCCACCTCCACCTCCTGTCCCACCCCCGAAACCTGCTTCATTAAACTCAAGTCCTAGAAGATTTCTGATGGGCAGTTCACATGCTATCCGGATAGGACCATCTAGGGGAACTGCTGGGCGATCTACTGTCTCAACTAGGACTTCACCTCCTGGATCCAGGCCATCCTCTCCACGGTCACATTGTGAAAGTGAAGGTTATAATAGTGCTGATGAGCAGAACCCTAACTTTGGATCCTCATATGATGATGTGGTATGTCCCATCACTGTAGCCATTAAAGTAGATTATGGATAATTTATGCCCCTCTCATTGGTCATTGGGAATAAGAATCAACTTTGTCTCTTTACTTATGCATTCTATCGGTTGGTGAACATTTTTTCCGAATTGACAAGTTTGAGTAAGCTGGCTAGAAAGTGGAAATTCTGCTCTCACTGTATCTTGTGATTTTAAAGTTAAAGCCATTTGAGGATGAGTAAGGGTTTCAACATATCCAAATTTGCAAGCTAACATGTTTCCTTTCTTTTAGGAGAGAGAGCGGCAGTTTGAAATGGACTTAAGACGAGCCAAAGGCCTAGAAGTTAAGAAAATGTTGGAAGACGGGAATTGCCTTTTCCGTGCTGTTACTGACCAAGTATATGGTGATTCTGAAGCTTATGATTTGGTCAGGCAGATGTGCATTGACTACATGGTAATCTTTCTAACGAGGGGTCACTCATGAAGTCGCGTAACAACATTCTATTCTACTACTATCCTTCTTTCCTTGCTAGGTTGAAAATATCTACTCGCTTGATTCTAGTTTCTTTCAGCACTACTAAGAGGAAAGCTGACATGTGTGTAGGAATTTTGCTTTTACCATTAGGATAACCTCAGTTCTGTTAGTTCTCCTATTACTGATTTTTGTGTTTAACAAAATGAGGGACTACAGGATTACAGGCTAGGATAAAAAAAAAATGAGGGACAGAATAAAAGCAGTAAATATCTTTTGAAACCTACGACAACAACTAGGCCTCAGTCTTAAATAAGTTGGGGTCGGACATAATGATTCCTTGCTAATCATGTTTCCTCATCTAAGCTCAACTCATATCATCATCATACCAAAGAAATAGTAGGTGTGAAAAACAAGTATAATATATATAAGTACTAGTAATAACAATGATGCTACTTCATTAAAAAAAATAACATTGGTAATATTAAAAGTTCTCTATTTTACTGGCATATGTGTCTACTGTATCCTATTATAAAAAGAAGAAGTAGTAGTAGCTGTGTGCTGTATAAAGAGAACACAGGAATGTGTTGGGCGTAATGCCTCACCTTCCCACACTGGCATAAGTGCAATCTGTCGAATTGAGAGATGAATATGACTTCCCTATTATCATTTCTATGGTTCACGCAGATTATTTTTCTTTTTGAAAAGGTAAGTAGTATTATAAATGAACAAAAACAACACAAAGACCATGGTGGGTTGCATCCCAGCAAAAAAGATAACAAAGCAAGTGAACCTGTTCTACCTATGCACTGAATCTAAAATGTCTAACAGGGTTTGTGCAGATTGTTAGTTGAGGTACTTTTTGTACAATCCAATCTATTACTCTTCCCCCTCTGAAGGTCCAGCTAAACAATACTTCCCCAATCGTGCCTGGCATCAACCATTGAAGACTTTACCAATGCAGTACTTTCCACCCATTGATTGTGAGGTGTAGGTATTGATTGTGGCAGTGACAGGAAGTTAAGAGTTGAGATAGCTGTGAAGGAAAAAAAGCGTAGAGTCATTTTCCGGAAAATATTTTCCCTCTCATACAAAAAATACACCTATGTCTCCCATAAGAATATAATGTGTGTAATTCAATGGAGAGAATAATTTCATCCCATAGAATACAAGAGTTGGTTAATGTGGACGATGCTTATTTTAGCTTATTACTGGGCATAGTTGACAATAAAGACATTAAAAACGAGTTTGTCTGATTTGTAATGTCAACGTTATCGAAAGTATATTGAAGTTATTGGTGGTTTGTGTTTTTCAAATATCAAGTTAATTTGGAACACATCAAAATTCCTGGATGTCTACAAATAAATTTTGTTATTTGGCGAAAGAGCTACTGTTTATCTTCAGGTAGCATGCTTCCATTTATTATTCATCTCTAGCATTCTCTGAAATCAATGATGATCAGCTCTCAGAAGATGTTATACTTTGTAAGGTTTGCAGCAATTACCTTGCCCTTTTTAGAAGTAATAATTACCTGGTTGACTTGCCAATTTCTTGTTTTCTTGCAACAATTACCTTGCTACACATCCTTGGGTAAATTTACCTTCTGGCTTAGTGCGCTCATGTTTGTGTAATTTAACTAGAAAAATAACAGCTACTAATGTTTCATGGGTTAAGTAAGGTTCTGTATGTCTACACCTTTTTTTAATCTTTTGGGGGAGGGTGGGAATTGGGAGCAAGTTTATAGGTATGTCTGCATTAGTTCTTTCTTTGGTTTTTCAGTTCATCTTGTCTGCTTCTTGAGAATCTAAATCAGTATGGCAGTCCTTCCTAAAAAAAATAATCTAAGTAGACTTCCCTCTGATGCTTCATCAATTGATGTCCCGTGTTCCCTTGGCATCCAAGTCCTTAACATAGAGAATATAAGAACGCTACTATCTGTAAAGGCATCCATGTGTACATTGTGGCTGGCGTCACTTACGTTATATCTACTAGGAGTATTTTCAATGTTTGGAAGGTTGATATAAAATCACATAATCATCACTATCTTTCTGCAAAACCTTTACCACTCCTCTCATTATTTATTTCTCAATGTGCTTCTTTGTAATAGGAGCGGGAAAGAGATCACTTCTCTCAGTTTATAACTGAAGGTTTCACTTCCTATTGCAAGAGAAAAAGGAGAGACAAAGTAAGTCACATTGCAGTTCACTAGTATTCCCCGTCTTATTTGTTGATTCTGTCAGACTAGTACAATTTTAAAGCATTTGCTATAACATTGAATAAGAATGTCTTCTGTATGGTCTTAGAGATAATTTCTCTGGATTAGCTAGCAAGTTCTTGCATTTTTCTTAGATGATACAGATAAGAGAGTAGTCATGCAACCAGGTGAAGTGCAAGTGTGCTACACGTGAAAATAAAAATGAATCAAGGATTGATCATTTGGTGAGCGAGAAGAAAATTGGTTGCTTCAATGTGAATTCACTTTTCTTAAGAAGTTTGTTGAATATTGTCAAACTGCTAAGTGTACTGTTGTTAAATGAATGTTCTAATATCCATGTTTTACTGTTAACTATTTGCATATTTTATGTTTAATCTAAAATGGTAATATGGTATCTTGATATCCCTTTTTTTGTATTTTGTGTTTATTTTTCTCTCTTTTTTTGCATGTGGGGGGCACATACAGTTGCCCCACAGTTGGTGTACATTTCTCCATCTGCGGGAGAAATTGTGGGAGGCAGGGGAAGTTAGTAATGCTGTACTTAGTTTTTCTTTAACCATTATGCTCTTAAATTTGAGTTTCTTGACTATCCTTTTAATCACTCCATTTGTTTTATTCTAAAGAGGCTCTGGTTGCTGTTCGAGTAGGGTGTGCAATAATTTACACACCTGTTATTTCTTTTGCTTAATAAACAGACCAAAAAAGTGAGATTCCAGCTGGATGTTAGAGTAGTTAAAGAGCTTAAATCAACTACAGATATCAATTTCTTTCAAGAGCTCATGTTGATAGTCTTTGTGGCTTTGTCATAAAATAAAAAAAAAATCTTTGTGGCTTTTGCTTGTCTTTTTGGAATATATGTTGTGGCATGTCTGTCTTTGTTCCTTTATCCTTTTTATGTGGCTATCAGACTAATGTTCTCTATTGGCTTGATAGGTTTATGGCAACAATGTGGAGATTCAAGCTTTATCTGAAATGTATAATCGCCCTATTCATATATATTCTTATAGCACAGGTAACCTTTCTTTTGTTATCCATTTTTAGACACCAGTAATGATTTTATGGCAACTGGGCCAATCTCTGTTGATTCTATATTTGTGCTGCCTGAATTTAATATCTGGAGTTCACTAATGCAGAACCAATCAATACATTCCATGGAAGTTATAATACAGACAGCCCTCCTGTTCGACTCAGTTTTCATCATGGAAATCATTACAACTCCCTTGTTGATCCACGTCGACTAACTGTTGGTGCTGGCCTTGGGTTTAGCTCTCTACAAGGGGTAAAATTCTAATCTACGAACAGACATGATGTTGACTTTCTATAGCTATCGTAACTGGATAAACTTCATTGGCTGTGTGCCTTACAGCTCTTGGGTGTTGAATTATGTGGGTGATGCTATTTTTTTTAACCAAGTTTGTAGATTATCATCTATAGCATCTAGTAGCTCTGGTTCCATTTATTATCTCTTTTATCTTCTTTTCTTTATTGTATAGAGGAACGTTGATAAGGATCAGGTCAAAGCAGCAATAAAAGCTCAACAGGATCAGCAAATTGATAATGTAAGCACCTCAAAATTCATTTTGATCTTAATCACCTTGATAACAAACCAGACATTCATGTTGTTTTGACTTTATGCTAAACGGTTCAATTCAGGCACTTCTGGCTGAAGGACGCTTTTATTCAGATCTTGAGCTCACTGAAAAGGAGATTGAACGCATGGTAGTGGAAGCTTCTAGGGCTGAGTATGTTTCCAATGACAAGTTCAGACAGCAGCTTGGTTGTCGAGAAACTTCCACTTCTAGTGCTGAACCATCATCGTCTGGAGCTAGTAAGTTCGAGCTGGCTTTCAATGTGGATTTTGCCTTCACTAGCAATACTAGACTAGTTTGTTCGTCTAATGTTATTGAGTCAACTATTTTTGTGGTTGCAAGACTTCAACTATCTTGATCCTGCTAACTTTTTTCTGTTGAATCGCAGGGTCATCAGGAAGTCACACACATGAAGAAGGCAGTCGAGAGGTCCTTAGTGACTGCATCCAGATTATGCTGTCGATGGGATTTAGCTATGCACGAGTAATAGAGGCTTATAGCATATTCGGAGATGATGTGGATTCCATGGTATGTTATCTCATCGAAACCAGCAATAGCAGCAGACGTAAAGGAAAAGCAACTGAATGATGAAAACGAAGAAAGACTTGCAATGAGATAATAGTTTCTTGTTTCTGTCTAGTACTAGTATGACTGTATCTCGTCGCTGAAACCTTGAATGCGTTATTTTCAGCCTTAAAATCTACCACTGTTGTGTTTCGGGTTAGCGTTAGAACTTGACTTTCTTTCTTCTCTGCTTCTACTTCTGGTAGTAGGTACTGTTGAATGCTTGCATCTTCAAATAATTTCTGTTTCACATAGTGTTCTACAGACAGGTTCTGAGGTACTCATATTTTCTCGATTAATAACCTTTTTCAGGAATATATGCCTTTTACGATACCTTGTTACTATGTGATGATTGAATTTACCAAATATGTTTTTGGCTATTTCTGTTTTATTACGCATACATGATCAGAGGTATCAGATATATGTTCAAAAGGGCAGTTTGATATACGAAACATATTCGGGAGAAGGTAGAATTTACGCAGATTTTATCCTCATTAGGGGGATTCGAACCGATGTGGGCTGAAAACGTAGTAAAAACATACTTACATAACTAAAAGTGTCTTTCTTTGAGATTAATACCATCTCCATATACAAATTGCATGTTATAATCTGAAAACAACTTATTTTTCCATAGTTTAAATGGTTAACTGTCTGCAAATTAATGTGATAACTGCCGGCAAATTAATGTTCTATACTATGAAGCTCGAAGTTTAACATCTCTAAGTAGCCTGTTATGGAAATTACATTTGTAACTCAGCAAAAAATTATAACTATGTAGTCACTATTAAAGTAAAATATGTGGAGTTTCTCCCATGGAACTTCGTTGAAAGCTTCTCTAAATAACGACATATTAAACTACAGATCGATGGTGAGCAATTCATCCACGGATGATTTTCCTTGAGGCTACAAAGATTAACACTAGCTTCATAGTTTACTGGAAACCTCAAGTGTGAACATATCCCACCTCAATAAATCAAACAGCTTTCACTTTCCGGGATGGAGGACGTCGGAATAGACTGATAAGATCGTCAAGACCCTGTTGAGCAATACCAGAGTCACATTCAGTTCTCCTTTTTTTTTTTTTTCTATAGTTCGTTTTTATTGTAAGAATGGGGTTTCAAAATTGCGTTGAGCTTAAATGGGGAAGTGAGGATTCATATAGCCGATCCAAATTAGTATGGAGGTGCAGTAGTTGTTGCTATAGTAGTATAAGCAACTTGCAAACCAGAAGGAAGACATTGAGAGCCAAACAAACTAGAAGACATACCCTGGTGGTGATAACGAGAAAACTGAAAAGTGTAATCAAGTATGATCCAAGAACTAACAACAAGAGCAAGTCAAAAGTCACGCTCGCAACCTACAATAAAAAGAAAATAGGGTGTTAGATTTTTTACAGCTCATTCATTAGCTGTAGAAAATGATTTGCCACGTTAAGTTTGAAAGCAAATCAAGTAATATGACTCTAGATTAATAGAGGTGCAACATGAAATGCAACGCTAAGTTAGGCAAGTGAGACTCAAGATAGGCCTATGTATTGGAATTACAATTGGACCTAAACAAATCAAGTATGATCAATGATGAAATGTATTATAATTAGCACACAGATACATACATGAGTACTAGAAAGGTAGTAGTGGCAAGGAGACAGAAGAGGGAATGGTCTTACACACCTGATATACATGTAACTTGCCACTAATTGAATCATAAAAAGTGAAAGTCTCATCTAACGTCTCATGCTGTACATTCACCTCAGCAGTATGATCAGCTAATTCCTGCAGGAGTAGAAAGCACATGTGAACAAAACGAGGGGGGGAGGAACGGCTATCACAAGGGGCTCAAATTGCTATATGACAATGCCAGAGTTATCTTTTGTTAAGTGATTTTAAAAATGAAAATTTATGGACTAATACTTTCGAAAGGTGGACGTCGTTTTTTTGGAGTTTATCACGAAACAAGAATTCAGGATTATCTTGATTTTTTCAGGAGTATTAGTTCATGAATTTTCCGGAATGTGTCACCGACTGTTTGAATTCAAATATTGTGGGTCCATTGGTGATGACCTATTAATTGATACTCATTATTTTCAAAAGGCAGACATCACTTGTTTTTTAAGTTATGTGTCAAAAAACAGGAATTCGGAACTGTCTCGATTATTCGTGTGTATGTCCATGAATATTCCAGAAGAACTGATTGACTCTGTTTGAGCTCAAATTTTGTGGGTCCACTGGTGATGACCTATTAAATGATACACATCGTTTTCGAAGGACGGACGTCGCTTTTTTTGGAGTTTCTGTGTCACGAAATAGGAATTTCCAGAATTATCTCATTTTTTATGTGAATTAGTTCATAAATTTTCCGAAATATGCGTGACAGCTCAAATTTTGTGGGTTCATTGGTGACAACCTATTAAATGATACTAATTGTTTTCGAAAGGCGGACATCCTTTTTCGGAGTTAATGTGTCATGGAAGGAGGCAAGAACAGGGGATCCGAGGCTAATTATTTATACTATCAAGGAAAGGAAAAAATATAACAAGAGACGCATTATCTAATAGTGTGGAATGACCATTGGTGATAGTGATGCATGTGCATCGACATGTCTCTATATGTTAACATGATTTAAAAGATTTCAAAGAAAGGATAGTAGTACCTTTTGCAGTGCCATGATAAGTGGGTCACTCTTTGAAAGAAAAGGTGCCACTCGAGAGGTAGTAGACAAAAGATCCAGCCAGGACCGTACATAGGAAGGATTGACAGCTAAACTACCATTGTCTGCAAATATATTTGTGCCTTTTCCTTCCTGGCTGTATATATGTCTCTGTGTACATAGATACTTGTTAGACAGAAAAGCAACCATATCATTTAAAAAAATGTAAAAATAAGACAGTTCTCATCGGGGATATAATAAGCAACATTTCATACTCAGTTTACATAACAGAAAGTATACCAAAAATAACAAGGCATACAAGGCTGCAAAATAATATGCGTCCAAATGATAATCTAGAAAAAAAAAAAAATTCCAGAGAAGTCCTACCACCAAAACATCTTACATACAGAACACCCCAAGAACATTAACAATAGACAAAACACTGTCGCACAAACAGTGAGAAAGGCACATGGAGCTTTGTACTCCATATTAATTCTTATATCTTCAAAATTTGTTTAAACTTCCAAAGGCCATATTAATTGTAGATATTTTTAGTAAGATGCCCATCTAATATGGGATGTAGTTCTATACATACATCCTGAAATTGTTAGATTTATCCTCATCCTAAAGATCTTTAACAGTTGTGCTTCAACAAAATCATGTAAAATTCTAGTATTGTTCATCTGACTAATTTAAAGAAAAGGTGCAACAACAATAAAATAGCATATAATTAATTTATGAGCTAGAAAACTACTTCCAGGAATTGACCAGAGCTTTAATGTTCTTGTGGAAAACATGAAGAGACCTTCAAATGAAAGTAATTTTGTCAATTAAATGAAGTCATGGAATGACGATGTAGATATGGTTCTCTAAACTATCTTGTTTATGTCAATTAAATTATGAGGTTTATGTTGATTATGTATAAGACTGTATGCATGCAAAACATTAAACACAATGGATATCTTAACAAAAAGAGAAAGATGTAGAAGTGACACACATAAAGTTCCCGTGAGAGGCCAAAGAAGCCCCCCCTTATCATTTTTCAAGTTAAAACAGTTCGGTCACAGTTGTCTATTTCTCAAAAAGAAGAAGATGTCACTTGAAGGTTGGTTGTTTGATTATTAATAAAATCAGACTTCTATTATATTATTTCATCATGTTTGGAACAGGTTTGGCGGCAAAGATGTAGATACTTACTGCTACACTTTCAGCAACAAGCTTGACACTTCGAATGATTGAGGCTTCACTAACAGAACGTCTGAGAACAGAAAACAAGGATTTCAGCTAATTGTGATCAAAAGAATTTTGAAAATAGGATATAAAGTTCAGTACCAAAGCACACCACCTGTTATCAGACAAACTTCCAGTGCCTTCTAACAATTCAGGTGCAGTAGAAAGCTCAGAAATTGTTGCTGCAGTGACTCGCAGCCTTGAAAACTGCTCATGCTCCCAAGCTACCTACATTATTTTAGTAGCTTTAGCACAGAAACTATTACACATGGCATTCTAAGGAAATAAAACAAGTCAAAATGGCAGGAGTAACTGATATTCAACTACAGAACAAAGCTCAATAACTTATTGCTCAATCAGTGTTAATACTGTTCAATTAATCATTTAACAACGGGAACCTGTAATATAGCTACAAATGAGCTGGGTAATCTCAATCCTACCCCAGCATAAGATCAGATGGAAGGTTTCCTCCTTCACAAGAGAGATTGCTGCATAGAAGTTTGAAGAATCTGTTCCTGGGGATCCCTTTTTCTTTATGTTGCAGTTAACTTTGTATATGAACCGTGAGTTTCATATTGGCATAAATTAGCAGCCAAGGAGAAGATGTTTGAAGGAGAAAAAAAATATTCAGATGCCAGAACATTGCGATCGTCACTAAATTACCAGTTTAATATAACTGCACTACTAAAACCCAAAACCAGCAAACACTCAGTGATTGTAACCAGACAGATTCTGCCACTGACATAATCTCATTTTTTAGTACCATTGCTCTTGTTACAAATGTCACCAGAAATGTAACCAAGCACAAACCCAACCTCAACTAGCAGAGCACTATGTCATACACACTAACAAGGAGTTGCACCATGGCAAAAATTGTCAAATTGGTTAAATAGGAAAATAGAAAGCAAATTTGATCCAATAGAATGGCAAATTGCAAGTTTTCACAAAAATTATCTGCCTAATTTAGGTCCATATTTGATTCAGGGGAAAGAGGAATAATTTCCCCAACTATGCAGTAGTCAATTTTTCACACAAAAGACGACATTTATTTATTTTTACTTCGACATGAAAACAGAATTTTTTTTCCATCACCTCATCAGAAAACAGTCTTCAATGCCCCAAATATCATTTTTCCCAAAAGATATTTCTGAGGCTCTAAAGCTGGCCCAAGGGTCTGATTATAGATGAAGTCAAAGAACAGGCCTGACCAACAGATAAGAAGAGATGTGTGCTTACTCTAGGACTGGAGATGTTTATTTTTTTGTGCTTAAGACCAACTTGAAGCCCCGACTCTTCTGCTACACTGGAGAAACCCTACAAACATAGACTTTTAGACTAGAAAGGATTGTGGTAGAAGTAACAAAAATTGAGATACTCCAAGGTTCTTTCAGTTGATGCAATCATCCCATACCTGAAATATTTGTTGTATGTATGTGTTTTCAGGAGGTTTTGAAACATGAAGATGTAACTCATTGCCAAAGGAGCCAAGACTATTCAAGCAAATGGCATAGTCGATACTCTCCCGTAGACGTTGGTCAAAACTTCGAAGCCACTGAAGAGAAAGAAACTACAGGTTGAAAAGACAGAGCAAGATAAACTGCAACTTATGCATAGAAAATGCTCGGGCAGGAGTAGTGCACCTTCTGAGTTCCATTGAAGTTATAAGGCCCACCCGACGTCAATCCAAAAAGTAAGTTATATCTACCTCTTGTTTTAGGATTTGAATACAGAGCAGAGAACAGCCTAGCTATCTCAAGAAGTGCCACAACACCACTTCCATTGCTATCACTTCCAACTGACAATGCCTGCAGATTATACCATAGATTAAGTGATTAATGTCAGAATGGATAGTGGCAGCTCACAAGTTAATGCAAGTATCATTTACCGGTGCAGCCCCAAACGTGTCATACGAAGCCACTATGGCAATAGTAGGGAGTTGACTTGAGTCTCCATCAGATTTCAGCCCTGGTAACCATCCCTGAATTCACCCCCAAAGAAAAATGTAAACATCCTTGATAATAAATGCACGAAATTTTAACTTCCAAATAGCAGTTAACTGCTTTTTAACTTTATTGATTAACTTAGCTACTATTTTTTTTTTTGAGAATTGGTAAGTTAACCAGTGCATATTTTAGATTGTTATTGTAACATATTTGAGTATCTCTCCTATAATAATTCAAGAAATAATCTATGGTAACTAGGAAATTTGAGAATTACTGTAGAACAAAATTTTGGTTTACCACTACAGGGAAATAAATCTAAGAAATATTTAAATAATTTTTCAGTCAAATTATAAAACAGAATAATTTAGCAATAATCTAAATCATATGATTGAATAAATAGGGAAATCCAAAATGTCAAATGATATTTGTAACTACAGAGGGATTTGCAATATTCACAGCATCTTCTCTGTGAAAATGAAGTACCGCAAACATTTCCAACTACCTAAATAAATGCGGTTAACTTTGGCAACCAAAGAAAGAAAAATATCTTCTCCACATGGGGAAATGAAACAAGTAGATCCACTTCCTTTCCTAAATTGACATCAATATGAACGATGTTTATATACATATTAGTAACCATATATAGTCTAGTTACTATAGGATTAATTTGGTTCTATATGTGTTTTCCTATTGCTTGGATATCAGCTAGCAACATATAGTAGATAGGACATCCGATCAAAACGCATATACTTGTGGGATAGCTTTATGCCCCCTTCCAGGAGTGATGATCCAGGTATAACAAGTATGCATCACATATTGTATTCATATTTCATAGTGCTTGGACAGCAAGATCTGAATGTCCAGCCAGATCAGAATCATAAGAATTAAGGAAAAGCTTGCATCTTCTTGATGCCTTTAAATGAATCTACTTACTTCATCAAAAAAAATAAAAAAAATAAGGAAAAGCTTATTGCTTTTCCCTGCTTCTAGAATCATAAGCCAGAGATAGTGAGTATGCCAACACTAACAATATCAAGTAAACCACATGCTATGAATTAAATTTGTAGACACCTGCATTCCCTCTACACAAAAATTCCTCCTCAATCTCATCAATAGCTAATTACATTAAAGCAAAGCAAATCGGTAGCTCCAAAAAAAACCCCAGAGAAAATGACCACAATTGATAGTGAAAGGGGAGATAAATTCTAGCTATCAAGAATGTTAACTTTTTAGGCTATTAAGAGAGGTCAATGTCATTAGAAAATTCATAGTAAATCAAATTTCTCAGAAGGTGAACTAGAACCTGAATATTTGTAATGGTGGGAGATGCAATTTTCTTAGGATCTGAGGCAGCAACAACAAGCTTGTATCTGTAGACATGTGATCAGTGGAATCATTAACAAGAGAAAGTGAAACCAGTTTGACAATTCAAACTGAACCACAATGACAGAAACAATATGCCAAATATCTGATACTCATTCTGCTCCATGTCCTCTGACACACTTCCCTTCTAGGGACACATAATTAGTTGATAAACTTAATAGATAGTAACTGAAAAATCATTCAACAGTTGCAATAACTTGATTTATCAAAGCAACTTTGTACACAATTTCATCATTTACTTTAATATTTGACATATTGCATGTTGTACTAGTTATAAAAATAAAAAAAATTTAAAAAAATTTCTATGCACAATCAACTAGTTGCCAAATATTCTGATGTAGTTATATTTTTTCTTTTCTTCTTTTCTATATTTGCGTGGACAAGCATGTATCCAGTAGACAGATCACTGATAGTAATCCAACATATCAGTTCAAAATCTTATTTTGACAGTAACAAAATCTGAAGAGTTAGCTGAAGAATAAAGATGAACAGAAGCATTTAAATTTATGATGGAGACTGCAGATGGTAAAGGAATTTAACAAGCACATTAACAACAAAAACAAATTAATCAAGACTGTGTTTAGAGATCTGTAGGACATCGGTCCAATATTGTCATGTTTTAGTAACTTGTCATAAAGCAAGAGAGGCAACTTCTCTCTCAACAATAATAATGAGACACAAACTTACCCGCCTGTTGTAGCAGTTGCAGGTTGACCGCTAGCATCATTTCTCTTGACTTCAGCTAGTACAGCATTGATATTATCGTCCTCAAAAGCAAAATACACAGGATACTGAAAGAGAATATCATACAGTTAAACAATCACTACATTTATATCATATATATGAAATCAACATGAAGAAGATGCAAATAAACCACAAATGCTATCCACGCAAGAGAA
Organism: Solanum verrucosum; assembly: GCF_900185275.1. Taxonomy (NCBI): domain Eukaryota; kingdom Viridiplantae; phylum Streptophyta; class Magnoliopsida; order Solanales; family Solanaceae; genus Solanum; species Solanum verrucosum. The sequence goes on along the minus strand of NW_026019984.1, from coordinate 1,794,509 downwards.
GTCTGGTGAAGTCAGCAGATAAGCAATACAAAATTAAAAACTCTATCCAATACCAAAAGTCACATTTTCCTATGTTTGAGAGAGGAGTTGGCACAAAATGCAGTGAACTCAATTATATAAAATCACATACAAATGGAGTCACATGCACTACACTCTCTTTTTATCAGGTAAATAATATTTTCATTAATAAACATGGCCAAAAAGCCATATTCAGGGGGTAAACAAAAAGGTAAAGAATCTACAAACATGCACTACACTTATCTTTTCTGGAAACTTCAACTCCCTGTTCTAATACAAAATTAGGCTCTATAGTATAAGGCAGAGGGAGTTGCAACTAAAATTGCTCAATTTTCTTTTGTTCTATGAACACTTGGAAGGATAGACTATACATTGCTCAATTTTCCGATTTATGATAATAACTAGATTAGTTCATATAAGGCAGAGGCAGTTGCAACTAAAATTGCTCAATTTTCTTTTGTTCTATGAACACTTGGAAGGATAGACTATACATATGGACATTGTTTAACATAATATTATACTTATCTCATCCTTGCGAAAAGGAATTCAAAGGCAAATATTCCATATGCGAAAGATAACCTTCTTTTTTTAAAAAACTGGCAAGGTTGTATTCTCCAGCATTAAGGGTATGTTGGCTACCTCCAAAAAGGGATAATTACAGATTTCCTATCAAATCTATAATCTGATCTTATATCATCCTTACAAAGTTGTTTACACCAAAAAAGTAAAAATACTATACAATTCCATTTAATCAGTCACAGTCATCATAATCCACATCAAATCACAGTCAATGCCTCTATGACATTCTGTTTCATACTGAGTCACCATGTTCCTATATATACAATATTTTAGGATTTTACTAGGATTGAATACTAAAACTACCTCTGAGTGTTCATATTCATCACTTTAAATGATTTGACATTCATTTTTTATCACCAAATAGTAGTTGGTTACTAGTACTAAAAATTGATTTTCCAAAAAAATAAAAAGGGAAACCGCTGATGATTAAAGAATAAAGAACTATTTAATAATGAATGATTAAATCTCAGCTAGAATAAACCAGACAAAACAAAACAGCCCCTAGACAACGGTCAAAGGCATCTCTAGGAACATGATAAAGGTGTACTATAAATCTCATGCATCACACCACTGAACATAACCAGGTGCAAAAAAAAAAAAAGAAAAAAAAAAAGATATTCAAGGATGTGTTTGCCTCACAGGAATGTTAGCATGAATAAGCAACCGTTCCAGCTCAGACACTTTATTTCTCAGAAGGTCAAAATCTTCATCACCACCAACTGCAGTCTCTACTTTTTCTGGACTAAATTGAGGCGGCAGTAAAAGAAGTAAGCCCCCTAATAGCTTCCCCTGTCCAATGTATTCTGCAATAAAATGGAAATAGGAAGAACAAGGCTATTAGATGAGAGACTGAAGAATTGGGGAAAACACAAATCACTAAAACTAAGTACTCAAATATGTTGTACAATCAACTATTAGGTTAAATTTATATTCTTTCAGACGATATGTTAAGTTGAAGATCCAGAAATTCAACTTAAAAGATCTTTTTTTTCTTAATCAAAAGATTTTTTAAGTTGAATTTCTGGAATAAGTTTTCTTTCTGCAACTGTCAGAATTTAATATACCCTTTAGCAGAGTTAGCAATACAAATGATATCAGAACAAGTTAACAACAATTGAACAGTTCAAGAGAAGTAAACCAGAAGTACTTTAGCAGACTTATCGCATTAAAAACGAATGCCAAGGCGAAGAACAGGAAAAGAAAATATAAATGCGTAAAACAAAGGAATCAATTAAATAATGAGGTAGTAGTCAAGCATTCATGTTTTTGTGACTCTAGAACTCAATATCCCAAACGGTGAAAGGAGAGCCCCACTGCTGAGAATAGTTGTTCACAAAGTAATTCAATTTTTGAGAATACACCATATTCTTAGACTGTTCAGTCTTAAATCAGTTTGTCCTTTCTTCGTAGGATATATTTTAATCAGCATTGTCAACCTACTGTCATTTCCTAAAGTTTATACATCAAGTTGACTAAGTGACTAAAAGCATATAGTTGCATAAATGACTTTTGTATTGTTTTTTCTGGTCCAAATCTGGCCTTTGTTCTACTCGAACTTTCTCAGTGTTGTTCCATACCATTGCCATTAGCAAATCGTTTCGTATTTGACCTTGTAATTAACAAAGCAGCTCCAGCGTGAAATAGGTGGACTCCGTGTCTAAATTGTTCAAGAAAAGAAATCTAAATTTACCCCCCCCCTTCCCCCCTCCCCCAACTTTTAACTATAGTTTAAAATTACTCTCAGTTTGAAGTTCCATTAGGTGTCAACGACAAAAAAAGAGACTTTCCTAATGGTGGGGGCAAAGATTAGACCAATTCAATGGAGGGCAAAGTGGCTTAATTTCAGAGAGTTGAAATCTGTACAACGATCCTCCCAGAAAGGAACAATAGAAGTCTCAATGGAATTTCATCTCCAAACCACTCCCTAAAACTAGACATTTACTTATTTATTTTAGCTGGAGCAACCTAACCCCTGTAAATAGACGTGATCATTTTCTGGACTTTGTTAGCTAGCTCCCTTATCTTAGCATAGTTTCATTAGATGTATTGGAGATAAAACATTCTCTTTTGTACCTTTTGCATCTTCCTGATGCCATTTAATGGAACTTCTTACTTCATCCTAAAAAAATGTAGCAATTGCTATCAAAAATCACTGACAATAATGAACGAGCTACATAGCTGAACAATGGCTAGTACATGCAACTTCGTAACACTAAATTCATCTATGCCATTATTGAATAAATAAAACAACTTTAAAATGTAGTTATGATTTGGTTAAAGCAACAACTTCGAGTTTCAACAGAAACTTTCTATTGTTACCGCAATTGCACCTATTAAAACAACTACTTAAAGATCACTTTTTCTTAATAAAACTGGAAAAAAAAAAAAGAAGCAGCTGAACCAAAATCATTGAAAATAACGAACGAGCTTCTGAGCTTAACTATAGCTAATAAAAGCAAAATAAGGATTTTCAGATAACAAGCAGTATATAGAAGCAGCGAACCTTTAATGAGATCGAGGTCCAATTCACGAACAGGAAGCATGAGTACAGTGCGAGAGAGATCTACAGTTGAGCTAGAAGCGAAGAACGACGAGCCAGCGTGGTGATTGAGAGTAGCAAGCCGAGATCCGAAAGGAACGCCGGAGAGATCATACTGAACCAGCCGATAAACGTCGACGACCGTGACGGCGTCGCAGAAGTCAACACATGCGACAAGGATTAACGCCAATGCTACTACCGGATAGTAGACGGGATCCAATGCCGCCGGCCGTCTCTGAGAATTCGCCATTGAAGAATGGCTGCTGGGGGTGGGCGTGGGGGATAGGGTTCTGCAGAAGAGAAATTATCCGATGGATGGATTGATGCTAATAGGCTGCGTATTGTAATGGAAGTGTCTTTTCTGGAGTGGTAGTGGAAGTGATGAATAAAGTTTATTGAATTTTTTTTTATAAAAAAAGTCATAATTATTATTAGTAATATTTTTTGTTTATATAAATACTAATACTGAATTAAGCCAAACAAATAGAAACGAATCAGTCAACTCGTCATGTTTGGATTGTTGTTATCCGTTGTGTTGTATTGTTAAAATATCATGTTGTGTGTCGATCGGTTTGATTTGATTTTAAATTTATTTGTTCTATGAATTGGTTATTTGGTAAATATGCTAAATCGCTATAGAACAACTAAGATATTGGTTTATTGATTATTGATAGTTATCGATTTAACCATTAAGATTTAATACAAAATAATAATAATTGAAGGTCACTTAAAAGTTAGAAATAAAGTGACAAACCAAATGAATCATACACATGAGTTGACAGATTGCATCTTGTTCGAAAGCAGACACTGGCACATAATAAAATGACCGAGAGTTTGAGACAGTAAAAAAAATTAGAGTATGAAAACTAAACTATAAGTCAAACACTTTATATACCGAAAGATAAATATAATTTAATAATTTACTATTATGTTATCAGTTAACCCGTTAAGAAAAAATCTCAAACCGCTAAAAACTAATAATCGATAATAAAAAAAAATCAAAATCATTACCGAAATCATTAAACCAATGCCTCATTACCAATAAATCGATAACTTTTTTCGATTAGGATTATCGATTCCGATTTGATTTTAAACTGTGCTAGTTGAAACTCATAATAAAATTTGATAAAAGAAGGATTGATAAGCAAGTTTCATGTTCACATGGCTAATGTCTTCAGAGTTGGTCTCAATAAAAACTTATAAATTATATCCATGGAGAAAAAACCAACCATATAAATGGAATGGAGAGGAATAAAGGATTTTATTTAGGAGGAATATTTTGAGAATTAGAAAATATATCATAGATAAAATAATTTAAAAAATAGTTCAATCAAACAAAACTTATAAGCTAAAAGACCATAAGTTACTATATACAGTAAACAAAAACGTATTCATAATACATAAATTAAAAATTCTAACTCCGTCTCCGCAGATAAATAATACAATGCAAAGTGTCTTCATGCCATTTCAAATTCAGCTTACAACCTCTCAAAGGATTATTGACAGCTGAAATGTAAACCCCTTTTCAATCATCAAAACTCTCTTTCAGAAAAAAGACTTTGTCAACTATGCTTCAATTACAAACAGGTTGGATCGACTATAGGAATCCTCACTTATCGGTTTTCAAAGATGGTGAAGAAACATACAATAAAGATAATTCACTTTGTGACTCAAATTTAAAAGGGGAAACAACCAAGAATATATTAACACTTGCTAAAGTCACATGAAGTAGGATCAAACTAAAACACAACACTTTTTAAGTTGTTCCCCATGAGCCCTCACAAAGATGCTTAAGAGGAAATGGAGAACATGTCAAATACTTTGTAAACAGTGCTCTATATATATTCTATACATCACTCTACTAGAGATGTCTCTACAAAATGTTCTGTGGATGTCTATCATCAATCTTTCGAATGAACTTTTTACTCTCGAAGCCTGGCAGTGGAATATTCATCCCTTCGATCCTGCTTTCTTAACAGGCAAGACATCATAAAGCTTGTCCTATTCTGCAAAATTCAGCTTGCTGTTTGTCGGTTACTCTCTGTTAGGCTGCAGAAGAAGTGGTGTTAAAGAGCAAAAGAAAGGACATAGTCTTGTTTCTATGGCATGCTCATTAACAGCAAGATCAAAATAGAATGTAAAATCCAAACCACAAAACTGTATAAGTAGAGATGTGATATACGACCCTACAAGCGATTTCAAGTTTAGGTATTTGATTCTATGGCAGAATCTTGTTTATATTTCGTCTGAAATAACATTCACGAAGTTGTTCTTCTTTATCACACACCGCAATACATGGTGACAGATGCATTATCTTTTTTTAATAACTGAGAAATCCCTAAGGTCCAGAGGCACATAGCTTAAAACTCGAAGGATAATGGACCCGCTCTAGCCTTCCTCACTTTGATATTAGGCTTTGGTCTTCAGTAGAGTTCAAACACATGTCATGTGCCTAACCCATACATCATGCTAAAGTGAAAGAAGCAATTATCCTTTTACTAATATCTGGTTCAGTCCTCTTTTTTTTTTTTTTTTGATAAAAGTTAAAAGTTGTATTCTTCAGCATTAAGGGTATGCTGGCTACCTCCAAAAAGTTACAAGCTGAAACCATAATTACATAGATCCTAGGAAATCTACCAACTGTTCTACTTCTTCTATACCATCTTCTTTACACCAAAAATGCAATTTTCTTTAACTTTCTGAATAGAGTTAGTAATATTCTCATGACACCTAAGGTTTCTTTCTCTCCAAATAGCCCATCAGACACAAGTAGGTACTATAGACCACCATCTTTTTTGGGTCTTGCTCCCCCCTCCTCATCCAGCAGCTCAAAAGATCACCCAGGGTTCTTGAGAAATACTGAGAACCATGCGCCACACCTGTACAGTAACCCTACAGTGTAGGAATAAGTGGTTGTTAGTTTCTTCCTTCTCATGACAAAAAAAACATCTGGAGACAATCTGGAAGCCTCTTTTCTTGAGTTTTTCCTGAGTGAGACATGCCCTTCTGATAACCAACCAGGTGAAGCATTTCACCTTGGTTGGGGTGTTGCCCTTCCATATTTGTTTCCATGGGCCAAGAATTCCCCCAGAGTGAGTCATGATCTCTCTCTTATACAGTCTACGCACAGAGAGCTTACCATTAGAGTTATGTTTCCATCTTATACCATCTGCTTCTGTAGTAGGGCCTGTGAATTCACCCAATTTGAGTAGCAGTTCAGCAATTCTATCCACTTCCCAATCATTTAGATTTCTCCTGAAAGTGAGGTTCTATCCCTGATGGACCAAATCTCAGCAATTTTAGCCTCAGGATTGGTACAAAAAAAAAAGATCGGGGAAGACCGAGTTTAAACACTCTTGTCCAATCCACTTGTCCTTCCAAAAAAATATTTTGTTACCCTCTCCCACCTTGACCACCAAATTCTCCTTTAGACTATCCCATAAATTTCTGATTGATCTCCAAACTGATACCCCATACGTGCTATCTACTACATTAGACACCCACTCCTCGGTCTGCCCATACTTGTTGAGAATTGCTTTTCTCCATAATGCCTGATCTTCAACCACAAATCTCCAAAGCCATTTAGAAAGTAAACTTTTGTTCTGGACCCTCATATTTTTTATGCCAAGACCTCCTGTCTTCTTGCTTAGTAAGGATGTCTGTCATTTAACTAAGTGTATTTTTTTCCTTTCTTTGTTCCCCGACCATAGAAAATCACGCCTCAATTTATCCAGCCTTTCTTCTACCTTTGCTGGTAAAGGGAAAAGTGACATAACATATGTAGGCAACGCATCCAGAACTGAATTGATCAGAGTGACTCTTCTTCCCAGAGATAGATAGTTTGCCTTCCAATTAGCCAACCTCTTCTCTGTCTTCTCAATGATTCCATCCCAAATCTCAAGCTCCTTGTGATTATTCCCTAAAGGCATTCCCAAATAAGTAGTTGGTAAGTGCTCTATCTTGCATTGCAAGATACTTGCCAACAGCTGAATATTTGCCACTTCCTTGATTTGGAAGATGCCGTTTTTCCCCCCGTTCACAGCCAGTCCGGAGATGGCCTCAAAAATCACCAAAACAACTCTAATGTAACTAACTTGTTCTACCTTTGCATCGCAAAATATAAGTGTGTCATCTGCATATAAAAGGTGACATATTTTCAAATTGACCCTGACTGATTACCAATGTTGAAGCCCTTTATCCAGTTGTTCTGATTGGCCACTCTAATCATACTGTTAAGACAAATAGGAAAGGGGAGAGAGGATCTCCTTGTCGTAGTCCTCTCTCAGAAGGAGAAAAACCAGCAGGTTCTCCATTAACAAGTATGGAGAACCTGACAATTTTGATGCAAAAACCTATCCATTTACGCCATTTGTCTCCAAACCCTATCTGCCTCAGTCCTCTTTTTTTTATGACAAGGGAAACCCGCAGCCGCTACCCTTTGGGTGCACATTGGGTAAAACCCCGCTCCTATGCAATAGCTCACAAACCACACGGGAGAAGTAACCCGCAGTAGGCAAGCCCGGTGCGACGAGCTCGACCCAGAAGGCAAATCCCTTGCTTTCGCTGGCAAGGGGTTTCAAACTTGAGACCTCCAACATGGAAGTCCCAAGCCTAAACCACTGGGCCACCCCGATTGCTAAATTTTTTTGTTACAGGCACAACATAATACAACAGTTACTAGAATTTTCTTCCTCCGTCTGCAGCTATTACTCAGACAATCAATCTCTCAAACTTCTCTTACTTAGAACATCCCATCCTTAAGTATATCTGCAAAGCTCGGAGTTCTTAAATTTAGAGTGGAATTTGCGACATCAGACTTGCCACAGCCAACCATTGACGAATCTCATCAGATTGGATAGTCATTTTGGAAGAAATAGGAAAGGAGAAGAAAAGAAATGTGCATAAAAAGAATGGTGAGATGGAAGAAACCAAAACTTTAGACTCAATGAACACCTCATGGTTTGAGAATGGGGGCTAACATACTTCTATTAGAGAGGAAAAGATAATGTTGGGTTATACAGATACTTAGGTTCCATTTGTAACCAGAAAAGTTTCCAGAATCATCATGCCCCACAACCACAACCAAATGTCCTTCCTATCTGATTATGATCAAATTACACTTGAAATTTCTAGTCCAATCCAAGAATTGGTTGGGGTATCTTCTCTACTCGTACGATCCAAAAAAAAAGATATTCTCTACATCTATCCCTCGTGGTACTAGTTGAACTCTACCTTAGTGCTCTTTAATCATCTGGTTTATATTTGGGGAGTTCAGACACTACATTTTGCCACTGAACTACTAAGCCTTCTTACTTTGGTAGTATGGGTACCTCCCCCCCCCCCCCCCCCGCACGCCCTCTAGCTATATGTGTGTGTGTTAATAAGCAAGAACAAAGCTCTTTCTCTAGATATTATTTATGAGAACATGATCCTTCCTTTGCCAAGTCATTCCCTATCTTCAAAGCCAATTCACTTAGATCCTCATGTGTATTTCTTCTAAGCTAAAGAACTACGACATAACCACTTGGTATCTCAATTACTTCAATAGTATCTCTGATACTCACATTACACATATTGCTCCTCTGTAGGCAAAAGCTACTCCCTAGCCATAGCAGACAGTTGGTACCTAGTTCCTATTGCATGATAAATTCTCCAAGATGTCTCATCCTTTTGTGTGTATGTGTGTGTGCGGGGGGGGCACATGTAGAAAAGTATCTAAGAGTTCGAAGTAATTGAACAACTTCATTTTGGGAGTGAGGAAGCATTAAATATTTCTTCGATTTTATTCTTACTTGTTATTTCCCTTGCTTTTGATTATCGCATTATTTGCTATTGCTACTATTCTTTTCTCCATTATTTTTCAGCATGGATTCTTCACTACTGTATTTCCTTTTCATACCTGATTTGATATGCTTTACACTTTAGCCGAGGGGCTAACGGAAACAACCTCTCTATCTTCACAAGGTGGTAAAGCAGCATACACACCAACCTTCCAAGACCCCACTTATGGGATTACATTGGGTATGTTGTTGTAGGAAGCATCAAATATATAAGAAGTGCAGAAAGGATCAAAGCACTTTTGGCCTCAAAGAACTTTAAGGAACTATGGAAACACCTTCTTTTTTTAAAGTACAGGGACTTCCTTGACAGAGTAATGTTTACCAGTAAGTAATACAGTACGTAAATAAGCCTGTATAGCATGTATATAGTATTACAAGGTATGTTGATTAATAAGAACATATTTTCATGTACTTGCACTAATATATAAGAAAATATCATATAAATTTTTAAAGGTTTTTTGTGGAGTACATATATATCTTTACCACAGAAAAAGAAGTATTTGAGGTATGTTTCCAAGTTCTTTTAAAATGATTCTTAATTGCATTCATTGGAAAGTTCATGGTGGTCAATTCTCTAGAACTTCATATGAATCATAAATTGAAAGGAGAGAAGTCCTCAACCGATGGTTTTTGGTATCCACAAAACTTTTGAGATGACTAAAAGCTTTAGAAAGAGTCATTACCCAGAAGGTGTAGTCAGGTAGGCATACAACCTTGCCATGGCATCAACAAGTAACATTTATTATTAACATATTCCAGATATTCAGTCACCGGACCCTTCTTCATTCCCAGGAAAAAGAAATTGAAGGTCTTCATTGTCTCTATAGACTTGCACCAGGCAAGCTGCTTTATATACAAACAACCCAACCATGGCAGGAACCAGCTGTTAAGATCCCAAACATATGTCACATTAACTGATCAACAGCCACAATCAGAGGATAGCATAAATAAGTCAAGATCTTAAATTAAATGTATAAATAGGTGTTAATTCAAATGTCGTAAATGTACACAGCATTACCTGAAAATCAAATAGATCAAGGGTAAAATGCTGAGACAATTCCCACAATCCATATATTGCAGCAGGAATCACAAGCCTGGGAGATGAAAGAGCAATGCTGCTGCCTTTAACAGATCTCTCAAAAAAATCCTGCAGATCTTCACTTCGTATTCCGATTCTGAGGGGAAGAAATATTAGATCATCCAATCAATTAAGTTCACCATTCTTATGTGGAGTATAACCAAACAGAAACATAGTTAAGTTATGACATTACTTCTTAATTTTCTTTTTCGTGAAAATATCAGGAACTGTCTCTTGTGAGAGATTGTCTGCATGTTGGCAGAGGAGCTGATAGTACAGACAACTGCATAAGAAATTACAGACAACATTACCCAGAGAAATAAACCGAATTGAAGATGATGCAGCCGATTTTATGGAAACATAAACAAAAGAGTAGTCCAAATGTAAAGATTCTACCAAAAACATACTTGTAACGCCTAGATGATGTAAAATCATATTTCTAGATATTCTATGCTATCCATTTTTAACTGCCTAAATGTGCCAAACTGGGTTGTTTACAAGTAGTAGAAGGATTGGTAAACAAGATAGATGGAGTTAAAAATAGTTATAAATCAAACCTGAAAACAACTCCTGTTGCATAGCTCAGAGCAGCCTACAGATTGAATAAGTAAATCTGTCAGTCCACTGTGGATGCAAATATTTCTAGCCTGAAACCGCTTTCATAAGGTAGACTAAGATAAATAACCCAGTGAAAAAGGTTAATAAAACCAAACCAGTTTTTTCTCGTCAAGAAAGAAGTGGAAATGGGAAGAACGTTTAATTGGAACAGAAGTTGTTCTACTAAATTGGTTGGGTGGTTATTATTAGAACAGTAACTGTAAGATAGTATGAACTCAGTGGCTCCCTCTCCATTGTAAGCTTTCCCAATTGCAGTAAATCAATCACTAATTGTGATTTACACGCATGTGCTCTCCACTGCTTTCCTAGCTCAAGTGAAGATTTAGATAAATATAGCACAACTAAGCATAGCCATCAATGGTTGTGACAAAACACTCTATGCCTTCTATTATAGAATGTCTCATGACCTCAGAACATGTAAAAAAATCTACCAAATACCTGGACTGATAAAACTACCAAACAATATCCACTGCAAGCAGTCCCAATGCCCACCGTTAAGAAAAGTAGCTCCCTCTTAAGCTGCAAGAGGAATAGAAAAATGATCTAAGCCTCGTACATTAAGAACAAAACATAGTTTAATTCATTTGCAGACATCTGTTTTGTGCATCTCAGCGAAGATATTCTCTTTTAATTGGATACCATGTTTTCATAGTCAGAGAAATCCTTTCCTTGTCACTTTTCATACACTTCGGAGCAGCAGGATTTTTATCCAGGTAAACACAATGGTGTCTTCTACTTGAGAACTAGCATCTTTCACGCTTAATGACAAAAATTATTACGAGACACCTGAAGAAGTCCAGCCAGTGAGCATATGCAAGTAACAGCCCCTAGCTACTCATTTTACTCTTAAAAGTTGGTAAATACTTATTATATAAATCATTGAACGGATCACACTAAGCATGCATAGTGTAGGTGCTCATAGAACCATTCAGACTACCTTTCATCAATAAAATTCTACAATATATCCCGTTTTCTCCAATAACGATACAAAGATTTTTGGAAGTAGGAGATAATACAAACACAGAAGAAAAAGTTCAGGGTGTTAATAATGTACTCCATCTAAGACGTCAAAAATTGGCAAATGCAATATCAAGAAGCCCCTTTTCTTTTGGACAACCTTTCACCAAAGTAAATAAAACAACATGAACCACAATAAGGTCATAAGGATGATGGCCAGCAAAAAAGATTATGAGTAGAGTCTCCACTTTCTAAACCAGTGGTATTTGAATTCCAATGCTATGCAATTATAAATGTTTAGAAATATAAAATAGCAAGAACATAGATGCTTGACCGGGACGTACAGCTTCATATTGGAGAAAGTTTAGCCTTTTCGTTCTTTCCCTGTCATCTTGTATTTCCTGTGCATATCATTAGAAGCATCAATAGCAAAAATCTAACTACTCATGAATCACAATATTCAAAACACCATTAAAAAGAACAAAAACTTATTAATGAACACCTTAAAGGTCCTCTTTTTATTAACTGGCGCCGTGGCATCACCTGAAAGCCACTCTTTGGTACTTTTCAACTTCAAAAACCCACCTTCATTATCTTCCCCTGATACCTGCATTGGCATCCTTTTGTTTCAAAGTTCAAATGCAAGCAAACCAATACAAAAAACTTGGAAAACAAAAGGGCAACCAACAAAATACCTCCTCTGATTGAGTAGCCTCACTTGTCCAACTTCCAGCTTCTGCAGAATCAAAACCAGCCACATTCCTCAGCCAGATTCTATCAGAAATTCTCGAGATAACATCCCCATTTAACTCTCTTTCCCTCAAGAAACCTCGGAGAACATCATCCACTGTGACTTCACTCACTGGGACAAGAAGATTAAAAAAGAAATTACACAAATGGGCAGTATAAATTTCACAATGCTTTCAAAAAGCATTATTCTTTAGTTTCCGGCAACAAAGTCACTAGGGCAAGAAGACTAAAAAACACAAATTACTCAAATGGGTAGTTAAAAATTCCACAATGCTTTCACAAATAGTTAAGTTGAGTTTCCAGCTACTGGGTCAGTTGAACAAAAACACGAAAAACGCTAATTAATAAAATTCACAGTTCTCTCAGAAAAAGCAACTATTGAGTTTCCAGCTACCGGGTCACTTGAACAAGAAGAAGAAAAACAGCAAATTGCTCAAATGGGTGGTTATAAAATTTACAATTCTCTCATAAAAAAAGGTAACTATTGAGTTTCCAGCTACTGAATCACTTTAGCAAGAAGAAGAAGAAATGCAAATTACTCAAATGGGTAGTTACAAGATTCACAATTCTCTGAGGAAAGGTAATTATCGAGCAAATTACTCAAATGGGTAGTAACAAAATTCAAAATTCTTTCAATAAAACATGTATATTCATTACCGGGTCGAGATGTTTTGAGGACGGATAGTACAGTCGTGACTCTGGGCCGTGCACGGCGGCGTTGCGGTGCCGCAGGAGAGAAATCGAATGAGCTTAAAGGGGGGAGAAGGTGAGAGTGATTGGGAATACACAATGGTAGCACCATTTCAGTTCGTATGTATGATACAGAATTCATATACAGTATATATTTTGGAGTTCGAAAATTTTGCTTCACTCTTTTATCTTCTGCAAAAAAAATTGCTTGATAATTGTGGAGAAGCAAAATATCTCCTTTTATTGGGCCATATATCACTCCTTTTAATATAGTATCAAAACACATCTAATGTTTAAGTTATTTTTTATTGGGAAACTCACATAAATATACTATATGGTCTATATATATTCTATTTCAAAAGTTTTTTAGATTTTTTATTATTTTCGGATATATTCTTTGTTGTTTGATACATTACAAATTATACATTATATTCAGTAGGGCTGCATATCAATCGATTCGGTTTTAAAATTTATCGGTTCAATCAATTGGTTATCGATTTGTAGACATCCTAAACCGTTAAGAACCATTAAGATATTGACTTATCGGTTATCGATTTATTGGTTATTGATCGTTATCTGTTCGGTTATCGATTTAACCGTTAAAATTTGACACAAAAAATAAATAATTAAAAATCACGTAGAAACATGGTGACAAACCAAAAAGGCATGCATATGAGTTGATAAATTGTATATTGCTAAAATACAACACTAACACATTGTAGAAAAACCAAAAGTTTGAGACTGTCATAAATAAAAATATAAAACTAAGTCCTAAGTCAAGGATTTTATATATCAAAATGGTATAAATATAATTTATTAATTTACTATTGGGTTATCGGTTAACCCGTCAAGAAAAAACATCAAACCGTTAAGAATCGATATCCCAATAATAAAAAAAAATCAAAATCGTTAAACCAATAATCTATTAGCGATGAATCAATAACTTTTTTTCGATTCGAGTTATCATTTCAGTTCGATTTTGAACAGCCCTAGTATTCAGGGATAGAAATGAATTTAAGAGGGGATAGGAAGGTATTTGAGAGGGATAGAAATGTATACAAGAGGGATTTTTGTAATTTTTTTAAATAGTAAGAAATTTTAAAGATTATGATATTTTATATTGTATATTTATGTAATTTTTCTTATTTATTTCCCACCAATGCATCAAAATTTATTAGTAAAAAAGTACTAATTTAAATAAATAATTAATAGTTGAAATATGAAATTTATGAATAGATAATAATTTGTTTTTTTTTTACTATTACCTCTTAAGAAATAAGCTCAAGTGCTTTAAGTTTATATGCTTAAATTTTTTTTAGACAATTTAAATGTGTTAACATTTATATTTTTTTTGGAGAGTTGTTATATATTATTCTATGATGTATGATATATCATGTTATATTATTTAGATAAATGTAATATTTGAATAAATTATATAATTTTAATCGTTTTATAATAGTGTGTCAATTATTTGAAGAACTGAATAATTTAATTATACTCAATCATTTGCCATATTAAATAAAAATTTTATCATTATTTAACGATAAATTTCAATACAATACAATACTTCATCTTTGTAGGGTTAGATTACATATAAATATTTTTAAATAATATCTTTTAATTACTTACCTAAAATATTTGCAAGTTCAGACCATCTCCAACCCTCATAAATAGTACTACCTCCGTCCACAATTGTTTGGCAGGTATACTAAAAATAGATGTCCAAGATTAATTGTCAATTTAAACAATCAAGAAATAATCAATCACTTTTTTCCAATTCTGCCCTTAATGATAGTGTAGTTCAGTTGAAAAGTTATGTAAACTTTTGGTATTCTTGGTATAGTAGGGTTATATTAATTAAATTACACCTTGTATTAAATTTTCCTTGAAGGGTGTGCATGACCTTACCTGACAAACAATTGTGGACGGAGGGAGTAATAAATAGAATATAAGGCCAAGGTTTAAGCCTAAAACCCTAATCCCAGTAAACTCACCATGGCTGTGTTGAGCTCAAAGCAAGTGTTGAAAGACAACAACACTACTGACCCCAGCTCAATTACATCACTTACCCTCACTCACAAAGCTCTTTCTGATGTACAATTTCCAGTTTCTGACCAAAAAAACAAAAAAAGTTTCAATTTTTGTACTATTTCATATTGCATTTTCAAGATTTCATCTTTATGTGCAGGTATCCTGTTTGAGCGAATTTGAAAATTTGCAGAAGCTTGATCTTGGGTTCAACAATTTAACTTCCCTAGAGGTAAAAATTTTTTTTTAAAAAGAATCTTCCTTTATTTGAGTTGTTTAGTGCCTTGTTTGGATATGAATTTCCCCCCTCAAGACAGCTTTTAGTTGTACAATTAGAGTTTAGACTGTTTTTTTTTAAAAAAAAAATAATTGTGAAGATTAGTTCAAGTTTGAACTCTCATCTTGTTGGTGAAGATTGTATTCCCCGCCTTGTAATCCCCTCCCCTACCCCCAATTTCCAGTCACAAAGTTTCTACATTTGTTCAAGTTAAATGCATCTCTTTACCTTTGTGAGGTAGGGGTTAGGTCTGTGTTCACTGTACCCTCTGTAGACACCACCTTGTGGGACTATATTGGGTATGTTGCTGTTGTTAAAGTTAAATGCATATCTAATCACAACTTCGATAATACTTCGTTTTTTCTTTTCAAATATCATGTTTTTTTTATGTCCAAATGCCTACTAAGATTGGACTACTGAATGTTTCAGCCAAAGATCTGATTTTTATTTTGGATTTTAGGGGTTGAAGTTATGTGCGAATTTGAAGTGGCTCTCTGTGTTGCAAAACAAACTTCAGAGCTTGAAAGGGATTGAAGGACTTGTCAAACTGACTGTGAGTTGTACATTTGGTTCATGTTTTGCTATCTTTTTATTCTTTTGTTTATGAACATGCTTTATTAACTGATTTTCTTCTTTTGAGCACTTCTTCAAATTGGAGTTTCTAGCTTAACATCATTATTGTTTGAGTGTGTCAATTCTGAAGTGTCTTAGTTCCATTTTTCAAACTTTTGCATACATTTTTATACACCATGTATTTTCAGCAGTTCTCATTTCTTTTGATTTTTTCTGTGTTTAGAGGATAAGAGTAGCATTTTTCTGTCCATTTTGCTTAGAATATCCTTTTCCACAGTTATAATTGTCGAAAAGACGCTTTCTCGGTTTTAGCTTCTTCTTGGCATTTGGAAATTGATTGGTTGATAGTGGAACATATCGAAGTGAAGATTGGGGGGCATGGACAACAATAATTTCACATGTCAGAATGAGTAACTATAATTTTTTTATGCTTGAGCAGGAGATGAAAATTTTAGTCAAGAGTGCTGATATCCATCTATATTTTTGGGACATACTACCTAGGACTTGTATGTTCAATCTTTTTTTCTTCATTTTTAAAATAAATGAGCAAACACGATTTTACAGACTCCTTTACATTATTTTCACTAGTATGGAATAACCTCATATTTTCCGCATTTCAGTTTCCAAATAAGCCAAAAGAGGCATGACTGTGTTATTCTTCAAGCTTGCCTATGATTGATTCACTGTCTTTCCTAGCACATATTAAACAATAAAAAAGATAAAAACGCCAAGTTCCATATCATTGATGTGATGCTACACAACAAATTCACGATGATTCACGGCTTCCTCAAATTTTCTGCAGTTAAGATTAAATTTCATACTGCACACCTTTGATATTTTCTTTTACACCTCCCTCTTCTCCTTACCTTTGGTAACTCCATCTAACAAGGTTTCACTCGAGTGATTTTTCTCTCAACACGCTCCATATCTTTTTGTCACCCCAATTTATCTATTAGACATTGGTATATTCTGATATCTGTAGGCACTCCTCAGCCTCATCCCACTCGCTGTCCTCTATGGGCCTCTTAAAATTTTAATCTCCCCCCATAATTTTCTGCTTATTCCCTCTTAAATAATTTAAATAGTTGGTCCCTACATATCCTTCAGTATTGTGACATCATACCACACTTTCGGTTACCGACTTTATAGCCAAAATACTAACAAACCTCTCCTTTCCCTTCAAGACCCCTCCTTAAGCTCACTGCATTACCTTATCAGAAAAAGTTAACCCCGTTGCAATTGTGTCACAACATTTTTTCGTTTTTGTTTCATATTTTGAACTTCTTACAGCATCAGTTGATGGATTCTGAACTGATTGGTCTTTGATGTTTACATCTAAAAGAGGAAAAAAAGGTTTTTGGTATTTAATACACACTTCCTTATTTACCAGGTACTGAATGCCGGAAAAAACAAGCTCAAATCTATGGACGAGGTCAGTGGTCTTGTGAACTTGCGAGCACTGATTTTGAATGGTGAGCTTCTGTATATGTACCACTGTGTTTCTCCATCAGAGATTAGTATTTGCTGGATAATTGGTTTTTATACTGACCTACTTTTTTCTTTCTGTGGTAGACAATGACATTGTTTCAATTTGCAAGCTTGATAAAATGAAAGAGTTGAATACATTGGGTATGAGTTCCTACCTTTCTAATTTTATATTTTCATAATCAATGATTAGTGTGGGATTGAGCATGGTGTAATATACAGTTTGTCATTCTGCTAACTGTGCACAGATCAGGAGAATAGATTCACAGTTCTTAAAATTAAGAATGCTCTCTTAATAGGAAATATAGTAATTTATAACATTGGCAGTATAAATCCAAAAAAAATAAAATTACTGTGACTGATTGTGGGGACACTTTTGGGTTTCTGGAGGTTGAACTTGTAATGATATTGCCAAGATCCACTCAAGAGAACGAGAATACATCTCATGAGAAATCTCAAAGCCTCATACCTTGGTTGCTATTATTTTAAATTCCTTGGCATTTAGTTTTAAAGGGAAAACTGAGACAGCTTTTAGTCATAGAGATACATGTTAATTAAAGGAATTAGATGAAATTGGCTGGCCTCCCAATCATCCATTTAGGGAACAGGGTTTGGAATCAATAAGATAGCAAGGTTTTGGTAGTTAGTTACATCTTGAATAGTTGTATTTTGGGTCAAAGGATAAAAATAACAATCTTTAGTGTTTTCTTTTCTATTCCGTATCATAAACTTTTTACTTGTTTCATGATTTGGGCTATTAAGATAATTTAGAATTTAGGACGCCTCTCCTGCTCTTGTATAACCTAACTAATGCCATTTTTCTTATCTTGACCAGTATCAGTTTATTGTTAATTCGACCATCTCTTTTATGATTTTTATACTGAATAGTGAAAATTCATCCTTGAGAAGACTTTAGAGGGATCAAGAGACTGTTATTAGCCGCCATTGGCTTTTCTGAAATCTAATTTGCTACTTGTGTTGTGTAAGCAGTTGCTGTTACTCACCCTATGTGATTATCAGGCAAACTGCTAGTGCTACTTAGACTGTAAAAGACTGATGGTTGAATGATACTAGATGACTTTTTGTGCCACCACCACATATTGTATCGAGATGAATGGTGATTGGCTTTGTGTGGTTTTCGGCCTTTCTGTATTTCAATGTCAAAATTAAATTAATTTAATTGTATTTCATTTTTTCCAAATAATCAGTTATATTGAAAGTGTCTTTATGCCTTTGGTATCTATTGCAGTTCTATCTAGAAATCCAATATCTGGAATTGGCCAGAGTCTAGCCAAAATCAACTCAATCACAAAAGTAAGTGAAACTTTGTATTTCCTGTTTATCTTCTACTTCATGATGATTCATTATGGTGTTTACTGTTTACCGTGTCCTAACACCATATGTGCACTGGTCTTCTAGTTATCTCTCTCTAATTGCCAACTACAAGGTGTTGACTCTTCACTTAAATCCTGCACTGAGTTAAAGGAGCTACGACTTGCTCATAATGATATTAAGGTAAGTTCTTACAGCTAATTATCCGTTATGCTGGATTTGCAGATGCTTCCTGAATTATCGCTAACTGTTTATTTTTCTAATTTTACTTCCTCTCCATTGTTTCACAGACACTTCCTAGTGAGTTGGCTTTTAATATAAAACTACAAAACTTAGACATCGGAAACAATGTGATCATTAAGTGGTCAGATCTGAAGGTAGCCATTTTTGTAGACTTCATTTATTCCTTCTTACACTTCTTTGTTTGCTATATATCCTATCTCCTTATTTTGACAGTTATCTTACTTTAAACATTTCCTTGCCAAATATGCGGCTGCATGGCTTTATGGTAGGTGCTGTCTTCATTAGTTAACTTGAAAAACTTAAACCTGCAAGGGAACCCCATTGCTGAAAAGGAAGATTTGGCTAAAAAGGTTAGCGCGATACTTTGTTTTTTCTGAATCTCAAGATGTAATATCATGTGCTGACTAATTTGAGACTTTGTCTTTGCCAGATCAAAAAACAAGTGCCGCATTTGCAGATTCTCAATGCTAAACCTATTGAAAAGGCCATGAAAAAGGAAGAGGGTGGCAGAGGCGATGATGAAAATGAAAGTGGTGATCTTGATATTGCCAGGGTTTGGGATAGCAAGGAAGAAAGGAAGCTTAAAAAGAAAAAGAGAAGTGGACCACTGGAGGAAGGGCTAGATGATCACCATGAAGAGAGTACTTTCCTGGAGAACAACAAAGTGAAAAAGTCTAACAAGTTTTCGAAGAATGGCAAGAATGCTGCTGATGCAGCAGAAACTGTACTCTCATATCCTGATGAACAGAAGGAATCAAAGCTCAAAAAGGATAAGATTAACGAATTTGATAAAGCTTCTGGCCGTAAGAGGAAGGAGTTGGTACAAGCAGAAAAAAGAACCAATTCCATTGAACTTGACACAGGAGAGGAACGAAAGCACAAAAAACAGAAGAAGAGTGAAGTATTGAAGGAGAAAGCTTCAAATGTTGAGGATAAGGAACCAGCTAAAAAGTCTAGTAAGAAAGCTAAACAAAATAAAGCAAGTGCCATTGATGATGGAGAAACTCCTTTCTCGGATCTTTTTATCTCTGACTTATCAGATCCATTGACCAGTAGCCGGAAGGTTGGTAATCACCGCACACACCAACAAAATGTTGATGCAGCTGCAGGTTTGGCTACATTTCCGAAAAAGAAAAAGCAGAAGAAGAATATTGTAACTGGCGCTGCTGCTGTTCAATTTTCATCAGCAAGCGATGAAATTGGATTGGGCGGTGCATCAACATGGGATGACTAGAAAAGAGTAGCATCCTGCTGATAAAATTGAATAGCAGCTGAAGACTGTGAAGTTGGCAACTGTCATTTGAGCCTTGGTCTCCCATTTGGTTTGATTTATCTTCAGTAAGATGTTTACGAGGTTTACATGAACAAATTGGTTTCACTCCCCTGATAGACCGTGACTGCAAGGGATGATAAGGAGCATTGTTCTTACTTGAAAACCAGATCATTGAGTAGTAAAGGATGTTCTTTCTTGCTCGTTGTCAACAACATCCAACTTGCTTTCACCAGGAGTATATGCTGGGAACGTTCCCTGCATCGAGCATGGTACACGAGCCTAATTTGAGTCTTGTTTCTATGAACATGTCGTCTTTAGATGATTAACGGTTCGTGTTTCCAATGGAACACTTGCAAATTATTGACTGCTTGAATTTTCTTTGGGCTGATAAGGTAGGTGGTTGAGACAATCACAGACTTAATGTTTATGGATGGATAGAAACTTGTTACTTATGCATTTACCAATTATTCCCAGTTTAATTATGATGAAAACACCAACTCTGTAAACTGGTTGAGAATTCTCTTGTAGTTGCAATTTTTCTTTTTTTGCACTAGCATTTGTCGATGTAGACAATCTACCCTAATGCAAACATTAGTGGTTGCTTCCACAACTTGAACTTACGAGCTACAAATTACATGTAGACAACTTTACTGATACTTCAAGGCTTTCATGTAGTAATTTTCAGATATTCTCCATAGACTTCTTCCTCGAAAGTCGAGTTTTAGTTTCTATCCGTAAAAGGAGTTAGAAGGATGGAGTGTCTTTTGCCCTAAGAAATAGGCGACTTCATCTTCAAGTCATTAATAAAATCTAGATATGTGATCATGATAGTGTATTGTGAACGTGCCAATATGTAATTCTCCTCTTGTACAAATATCGAGTAACTTGATAACTTATCAATTAAGGTTTGAACATTATTAATTTCAAGTGTTCTATCTAAATATGTAACCATTAATTTTTAAAATCAATTTCAACACGAAAAAAATATCTTATCTAACTCTTAATAATTATCAATTACTTTCAGTCAACTAATCTAAACAGATTCTTAATTTTGCATTAGTTCCAGAACCCTTTAAGTTCTTTTTTATTTATTTATAGATAATTCTATTTTCTTCGGATCCTTGTAGTAGTTTTATTTAGTTTTTTTTTTTATGTGTATTACTATTTGTTATTGTATTTATTTATAATTTGTTACTTTACTGTATCTTTGCTTATAAGCATGTACGTAAGATGATTTTTCGTTTGAATTGAGAATTTATTGAAAATAACATTTTTATTATAAAAATAGAGATAAAATATGTGTATATTCTATTATTTTTAAATTTATCTTGCGTGATTACACAAGTGCGGCTATCATCTTATTCATTAGGTTATGCACTCTTTTTATTTCTTTATGATCATACTATAACACATAAGAATCGATTTGAGTTGTTGCCACGTGTCTTATCTGGGTAAAAAAATTATAAAAATAATTTGAGTATTATAAAAATTATTCGAGTATGTTTTCATGTGTCTTATATCCAACAATTACAGTTATTTTCTGTCAAAGATATGATCGCATAAAAACATACAAATCATAATTAGCATAGAAGATCAGTAGATAATCAAGCGATTTTTCTTTTAGCATAATACATGAATGTGTCCTTTAACTAATTGACTTATCTGATATTTATAATCTTCAACTTTGAGTGTACACAAGTAAACACTTAAATTGGTTTAAAACTGAACAAATAAAACACATGTCCTACTTAGCGTCTTATGTGATAATTCACTCCCTATAAGGCATCCTATGTGGCGCCCGATGTGTACTATGTCATGTAAGACATGTGTGTCTACTTGTTAAATTATATACAAATTTAAGTAGTTATTCACCCAAAATTGAAGAATATAAATGCCAACTAAGGTTAAATTAAAAAGTATATTAGAATCATGTCATTTTTGTTGTCAATACTTTTCTTTACTTCAATATTTTCATTATAGCTTGTTTTACTTTTATATTTTTCAAATCTATTTTGAAAACACTTTTCTTGAGAGTCTATTAAAAATAATTTTTCTAATCACAAAGATATAAATAAAATCAAAGTCCACAAAAAGTGAAGTAGTTAGGTATAAAACCCAATTTAGCTTTCGAGTTTATGTGAATTTAAAACTTTGTTGAAAGATATTTATGATCAAGTTTCACAGCTTAGCTTTATATATAGTATATAAGATAAAATAATAGTTCTTGAAAGGGTACCGACAATCTTAGATTTGAAGTTTGAGAATAATTTCTTTATATATAAAAAACATACTTCAAAAAATAAATTCTAAAATACGTAAATTCAAAATTAAATATAAATATCGAAGACAAGAGGGAAAATAATAATAATATGAGGGTACAAGAAGTATTTATGATCAAGTTTCACAGCTTAGCTTTATATAATAGTATATAAGATAAAATAATAATTCTTGAAAGGGTACCGACAATCTTAGATTTGAAGTTTGAGAATAATTTTTTTATATATAAAAAACATACTTCAAAAAATAAACTCTAAAATACGTAAATTCAAAATTAAATATAAATATCGAAGACAAGAGGGAAAATAATAATAATATGAGGGTACAAGAAGTAAATGCCAAATTTGAATTGTACCACGTTTTTATTATTGTTTTCGTAAATTTGTGGTGAAAATTTGTCCACACGATTTCGTCCAAAATTTAGGGCCCGTCATATGATATCATAATGTGAAATCATGAGATGAAATTGAAGTTTTGTTTGGACATGCGATATGAAATTTTTGTGTTTTATATTTTTTCATAAACATAAGAATCTCATAAGTTGTAAAACTATTAAAATAACCCTAATTGCTTATTTATTCTTACCAAATAAACAAAAATTTATAAAATTGCATAATAAATTATTACAAAGCTATTTGTTCTTCACTTAAGTAACTGTTTCATTTAACTTTAATTGATCAAACTTTAAGTCAATAAAAAAATTAAACATGAATTGTAGTGTACTAGTTTTTAATATATTCCCCTACATAGTATGAACAATCTCCTCACGTTGAACTTGCATTTCTCGATCATATGACCGAGAAGACGACATTGTTACTTTGAGTCATTTGTTGGTCAATATCATTCGCAACTATATTTTCATGCTCATAGACCATAAACATTTCATCACTCCTTTGGTATTCTCGCAAATAATTATGTAACAGTGCACAAGTTATGACAATTTTCACTTGCATGTCAATATCATGATGGTTCATATCTTGTTTCACTTGTGTGCAATAATTACACATTTTTAGTGCATTAATTTCGTACTAAAATCAAACATATTGAAAGTAGTGATTATCAAACATACATCACCAATTTTGTTCTTTTTTCATATTAAATTGCTTTAAACATTTTCACATGTAGCCGAAAGAGAATGTTTTTTTTATTATGAAAAAACACAAAAGTATTACTCCCCCCGTTCTTATTTATATTCACCAAATCAATTCCTACTTTATCATTTATATTCATCAAATTTAAAGTAATAAATTTTTTTATGTTGGTGAGAATAATAAATTTTAAAAAGTAATGATATGATTATAAATTTTATTTACATATGAAATAAATAGTTAGTAAATATAAATGTGAGGTTGTTCTAACAAAATATAAACTTATGGATCAGTTTTTGTATTTAAAAATTCAAAATCATGATATGGAATCCCATATCATGATTTTTGGAGAATATGAAATTTCATCTCATGATTCCATATCGTGATATGGTATTGCATGGTCAAACGCCTACTAATAATGTATAACTTCCAAGTTGCCTAATTAGTATTCTTTCTTTCTTTTACTTCACAAAAAATAATTTAATTAATTTTTAAGCTAGATTGAAGTAAATTGATTCCTAATTTCAAATTTAAAATAGATATTTCAAAAAAATAAAAAATAAAGTAAGTTTCAATCACTCTCATATTAATATGATTAAAAAAATAATTTTAAAATATTAGTTAAATTCTAACAATTTAATTCTTGAGAAGCGAAACGTAATAAATAAAAAAGAACAAAGGATTTTAGATTGTAATTTTTTAGATTATTTGACATTCGATATTAATTTGACTAATTTAAAATGAACGAGTCTTGAGATTCAAGGGAGCCATTTTCTGGTATTTAGGTAATATTGTTGCTTCTACACAAAATATTCTTATCAAGGTATGATAATTCTTTATATTTTGTTACAAAATTTTATGAAAAATACTTAATCACGAATAATATAAGAAATTCTTAAAAACTTAAAATGTGTCGATAACACTATCTTTAATGATATTTCATACATCGTAGATTAGTATTCCCTCTTCTCTTTGCTTGTCAGATTTTGACTTGACACACTTATTAAGAAAATATTGATTATTGTAGTGAACTTACCATTTTACTCCTATTAATTGATAGGATCTCAAATATCTTTACTCACTGCATTTTTCAAAGACATCTTAATATTAATAAATTGAGGGTATATTAGTTTTTGTAAAAAAAAAAAAGATAAGTAAAAAGGGACAGAAAGAGTATAGAAACTAATAAAAAATAGTTAAGAAAATAAAACAAAGCACTCTATAAATCCAGAACAAAGTTAGAATTTCAATTTTATGAGTTCTAAATTTTTACCATTATAATAACTGAATTCTAAATTTAATATGTGTACATATTTAATAATTTTATTAATACAAATATAATTTTACAGAAAAATCTACTAATTTTTTATCATATAAATATGAGAAAAATTATAATTTATAATATTTTCTATATAGTTTTCAAATACCTATATTTATATTTTAAAATAATTAAATTAATTTAATCCACGTAGGTTCAAAGATTAATCAAATTAACTCTTATAAAATGAAATATGACAAATAAAAATGAACAAAATGAATAATTTGAATTTGCATTATATCCGAGGTCCCACTTTAAGTGGAAAATGCAATCTATGAAAAAATAGTTTTATTTGTGAGCTAATAAACAAGTAAAAATGAATGATGGATCAAAATACTTTCATCTTGATCATTCTTTAAGATGTGTACTAGGCGAGAGTTACTTCTTTCGTTCATTTTTATTTACTCACTATATTAAAAAAAAAATATTTATTTTATAAATTAAAAAATAATTTATTACTTAATTCTTTGTTTATACTTGTTCATTAAAAGATTGTAGTACATGTTATGCATTCACGAGCCTTGCATGCATAAACTATGCTTCTCTAATTTTAATATTAAGATTGAATTGGTAGCAAACGTCGTAAATTTATTAGTAAATTTTATTTAAATATTTAAATTATAATATGTTCATTGTACATTGGAATACATGATGAACGTTTTCGACTCATATTTTAAGAAACTTTTGCATATGTTATACAAATTTTATCACATAAATAAATTAATCACATTAAATATGTCTTATTTTTTATTTATATATATGTATATATTAACGTCAATTGAAACGCTCATGAGGTTATTTTATGATTTACTAATAAGTTTAATGTGTATAATTAAAAGATGTTATTATTTCAAGGAAATAAGTTATTCATATTTAAAATTAAACGATGTTTGGTTTGTAATTTAGAAACCCCCATAATTAATAGTATATGTATAAGTTATGAGAAATCGATGTATTATCTTATGCGGAGATAGAAAATAGAATAACTAATACTTGCTTAAATAACTAATATCTGCATAACTAATTTTACTCGCATAATAAATACATGTATAATTAATATACCTTCATAACTTTAACAAGCTACCAAATGACCTATTGATGTATTATCGAGTGTAGATCAAAAATAGAATAACAAATACTTGCATAACTAATATTTACAAAGCTAATACATGCATAACTAATGTCCGTATAATTCTATCTACCTATCAGATGACCTCTAAGTGATTAACTTATTTACATATTCATGTTTGAGAATACACGCAAAAGCTTTTTAAATACTAATTAATTAACTAATTGACTTTTTCCACCTATAACCAACTGCACCTAGCCACTTTTTATAGGTAATACTACTAATTAATTAACTAATTGACTTTACGTACCAAATAACTACTTGTTATTTTTTTAATTGGAAAATGGTGAAGAATATGATGGAATCGGAATCATGTCTAATAAACATTTTGCATTTTGTAAATTATTAATTAAATAATTTATTGTATCTTATGATATGTATAGTAAAATCCTCTTCTTCCGGTGATACTTTTCCTTCGTTTCATTTTAATTGTCGTTGTTTTTAACTCTTTTTTATATTTATTAAGAAAACAATAAATATACACATAGTGTATTATGTTATCCCTACTTATTAATTATTATTTTTTTGAGAATTAAGTAGTATTGAAAATAACTACTCTTTTAATATTGAACGCATAGTTGAATATAATTCACATTAAATAAGAGAATCGTCAATTTTCGAATTGAACTTCTAACTAAAGTGATATTTTTTGGATAATTTAAGTAATTATTAATTTGAGACGAATGGGTATACTATAACGATTCCTCTATTTTATTTTATATAACAAGGTGAGATATGAGAGTCAAAATACTTTTTTTTCTTTGAATTTAAACATAAATTCTTCAAATTTCTTGAAAATAAAAGTTAGATATTTGAAAGCTACTTAAATAATATTATAAATTTTAATGACTGGTAATTTAAACTAGTTTTAAAGTATGGATGAAGAAGAACATTTTTTACTCTCAAAATAAGCCAAAAGAGTACTAATCATGTTCTGCACCAAAGTATAACTTTTGCCAAATTATAGTTAGGTGGCATTAATTATAAATAATTTTCATTTAATGCTTGAATATAATATTCATTGACAAGAATTGTCTGCCAATCAAAATCATCATTTTATACTAATCTTTCAAAGTGGATACGTGTCAATATACAGTTAGTTCTCGATAAATAAGATTTCTTTCATTTTTAATTAAATATCTCAAATTCAAATATGATAAATAAAATAAAAAATCTTACTAGAAATTAAAGTGTTTTTCCTTTAGTAATGGACCTTACAAGGTCTGAATTTGATTTATTTTTTTAAAAAAATAAATTGATTAAAGGAGTATGCTATATAATAAATGTTTTTTTTAGTTAGGTGGCATTAATTAAATAAATATTCCCACTCATATCATCAATTTGTACCAATCTTTCAAAGTGGATATATGTTAATGTCACAATTCTGATGGATGTAATTAAGTTTGAGTGTAACAAATGTATCAATTTGTTCCAATTTGGGTGTATCAATTTGTTCTAACTTGAATCCAAATTGATTCTCAATACGAGTACAATATGTCATAATTAAGTTTGAGTGTAACAAATGTGTATAAGAGTCGTATTTTCTCAGTACAATGTAAGATAGACCTAAGCAAGAAGTGAAGGCGGACGTAAATGTAAAGCATATGTCATTAGACGAGGTCACCGGGGTGGAGGTTAATTAGGATAGAAATTGATAAATTTTCGAAGAAGAAAATGCATATGACATCTTAAGAGAGTTTTATGTCAGAACATAAAGGGAAAGTTACGGCGTCATATGAAGTTCATATGATGTGAGCTTCTCGACTCGATGTTATATATCTCAAGAAATAAATATGTAAAATCTAATTATCAAAAGAATAGTCGTTTGAATAACTTAATCAGAACGTGAATATGTCGATGCAAACAACCTATATCTCTTTCATTGGAAGCATGAGTCTAATCCGATAGTTTAATAAAGTGAGTTCAATGCTAAAAAAAAAAATTAAAGATCAAATTCGTTGAATAAAAATCTTAAATTCTCTTCTAATTACCACAAAAATTTGTAGACTTGTACAACAATTTAGATGTATCAATTACGATATGATTATTATAATAATTACCTCATAAAATTCAAATTTATCAAACTCTAGCCGAATATATTATTGTTAATTGTAAATAAATCCAAAAAGGGAATGTATCTATGAATCTATCTCTAGTACAAGATTCTAAATTTCCAAATTCTAATTTTAACATTATCTTATAAAGTTGTTATTTAATTACAAGGTAGAAAACAAAGTGTACATAAAAAGATTTAAATAACATTAATTTCTGGTGAAAGGTCGGCCAAGGCATTCTGTTTGCAAAAATATTTTTTTAAATAAAATAAAATAAAATGGAGACAAACACTTAGGTTAATGGATAAGATACACTCATTTAATCACAAATTATACACTTAATTACAGCTAATTAGTTTTTGTGATTATAATTAACATAGTAATTTCAGATAGAGTGTCCGGCAAAGTACCCTTTATTTCTAAATAATTTAATTTTATTCTCTGGTCTATTTAATTTGCTTAACATTATCTTAAATTAACCAAAAAAAAATTAAAAATCTTCACATTTTCTAATTATTATATTAATGTTTGTTCTAGAACAGAATATTTCTAAATTATCTACTTCGTAGATTGATTTGCTTCTAATTTGTCGCATCTTTTGATACTATAAAAGTTAAATTCAGAACTCAGTTACTATATTTCTAAAAATTTAAAAGTTATAAAGTTCAAATATTTTAAATATTTAGATGACTTTCTTTGTCAATAATTTTTATTTGTTTTTTCAAATTATTAATTATTATGAGTTAATAGAATTATTAGTTTTTACCCAATTTCAAACTATTTACATTTTATTTCACAAAAAAAAATTCATATTTGAATTTACGATCAAAATTTTTATTTTAAAAAGAAGTTAATTATCTGATCAATGTCAATTAATTAAGACAGAAAAAGTAGAAAATTCTGAAATAAACATGTCGAAATTTGTGACAATATTGCTGACCATCCTAATAATGCATGTGTGTCATTTTCAATTGCATGATTAAAATTTAAAAGATAAGGTCTTAAAAAAAATTATGTTTCATTAGGTATATAAATTTAATTTCTAAAAATAAAAATTATGGACAGACCATTTAAAGACATGGTTGATATACCATCAAATAATATGGTGCAGGAGATGAAACTACTTCTTCCTTAATCTGAGGTTCCGAGTTCGAACTAACTATGAAAAAATCCCTGATAGGGAGCACTTCCTCACGAATGAAGCCCTACACAGTATAAATTTAAAATAGTCGAACTGCAATACGAGTATCACATCAAAAATCAAAAGAAAGGGTTGATATTATAATTTATAAAGCTTAAATAAATTATTAGTTGCCCCCCATATTTGACTTCATATAACTTTCTTGAATTCAACTCCCTTATTACTAATTTTTCCAATTTGCAAATCTAACTAATTTGATAAAGACAGCCACAGCCCATAGCAAGTTCTATTTGACTCACTCATTTTTTTAAAATAAAATAAATTAGTAGTATATGTAATTGAAAAATACTTATTATCCTAAAATTTCACTTATGAAATTTAAAACTATAAAATAATACTAATTATTTTTACAAGACATGACTGAAAATTGATCTGCTATCGATGTTTTTTTAATAACAAATTGTTCAATAGATATTATTTGGATTGTCATTAAATTTTAGTATAGTGACTACTTTTTTTTCTTCTTTGAAGTGAATGCTAAAAACGGTTCATGAACGCAATTTCTATAGTAAACTCTATCATTATCATAAAGTTTTACTTGTAAGAATTTGAAATTTAATGATACTAATTTTTTTCAAAGTCAATGTTAAAAAGTGATAAATAAATGCTATTTCTATATTATATTGTCCACTAGGTATCTAGGAATTATAGATATAATGATAAACACATGACACATCTTTTTTATAATGATTTTAATTTAAATAGAGGTGATATTAGATAAAATATTTAATTTAAGCTTATTACCGATAATTACTTGTGAGTTACAAATAATGTTTATATGATCTGATTGTGTAAAGATTATTTATATTTTTGATAAACTTAGTAAATTCTTTTCTAAAATCAAAGAAAAATTTAGAAGATATTTTCTAAAATCCTTTTTTTTTTAAAGATATTTTTTTGAAATCCTTTTAGTTATTTAAATCCCTATCTTCAACTTGTTCTTTTTGGGACCTACATACAACAATTTGATCTTTCTCATTTATGAAAAAAGGGATGTGGTGGGGTTAGAAAAAGTGACTATTGTTTTTTCAAATAATACTTTTTGAAAGTACTTTTATCAAACAATAGAAAATGATAAAATGATCACTTATATTTTGAAATTATGTTTAAAATAACTTCATAGGTATATTCTGAACAGTTTTAGTCCTTAAATTTGTTTAAATACGTTTCTTTTGTATTGTCAATATTTATTACTTATTAAACGTTGATTGTTAGATTTTGAAAAAACAATTAACATGATCAAATAATGTGATGACCCGGAAGGTCATTTTTGAAAATTTTGAACTATTCGTTTAACTTGAGTTTATTAATCTATAGTTAGTGAGCTAAAGTGATCATTTATTTAAGACCCTATACCTTTAGGGCTATGTGTTAAAAATAGGTTAGTGGGAGTTATTAGTTTTAATACATAATTAATTTAGAAAAAAATAAAATAAAATAAAGAGGAGCAAAAAGAAAACTAACCTGCGGCGTGCGTTGAGGGAAGTACGATACTCAATTCTGTGGATGAAAATTTCTGCTGTTTAATTGCATAGGAAATCAATATATAGATATTATGTTATTAAGTTGCAATTCTTTCAATTAAATTATCATTACAAGTGGGTATTGAATGCATTGGATCTTCTGCTATATTGTTGGTTTTCAAATTGATGGGCAAATAATTATGGGTTATTGTTGACAAATTTTAGTGGAAGTAACCAATCGTTATTATTATTATATTAGTATAATGGTTGTATTAGATTGAAGGGGGGCAGTGGTGAATTCTTGGCGGCTTAGAAATTTAGGGGACAAGAAACGGTGCTAATATTATTGAAATATATTCTTTTTGTTTGTTGTCAATTTATGGGGAGGAAGGGAGTTGAATTGTTAGGAGTATATATATATAATTATTTTCCATACATGCTATCTCCAGTTTCAAGTAGTAAGTTGAATGCTCACTAAAGGAGTTAGATTATTACTCTATATATGTTAAGGCATAATTGATTTCTTGGGGAAAGAATAATGTCATTGTTGTACACTTGGTGGGTTTTGAAAATTGTGAGGATGAAGTTATGATTACATATTATAAATTTAGGAACCTGCAGGCGACATATTAATGTCTTGATTTTATCGATTCCCACCACTGGTTTCATAACCAGTGGTTCCGAAAATTAGTAATTCTTATGTTATTATCACATTGTAATTTTAATTTTGATATATTAAAATAGGTAATTAAATATTAGGTATATCGTATTTTTGTGAATGTCATTAGATTTATGATAATTGAAGGAGTTGGAAGAATTGACAAGTTAATGGGCATCAAGACTTGGGAACTTAATTATAAATTTGGGGTAAGCTTAGTGTTGTTAGTTTCGGAATCTTATTGTGACTATGTATTTGAATAGATTGCATTGATTTGGAAGCTCAACAAAAAGGGAAGGCTCAAGTCTAGGAGTGATTGTTCGGTTATTTGAGGCAAGTGGATTTCTAAACCCTTATTAAGCGTATGGAATTCGTGTATTTCCTTGTTGTATATGTTTGGGAGTAATGTGATCAATTGTTTGTGTGATGTGTTGAGAATTGTTTGAAAGACTTGTTGAATCATTGTTGAAGTTGTATCATGATTGTGTTGTTGTGAATTGTGCAATGTTATGAAAATGGTCATCTCCTAATTATTTGTGTGTACATGTCATTTGCATTGTTCTGAGACATGGTTGTGACAAGTGTTATGTGCATTGAGAAAGAATAAGAAATTAAAGAGGATGTATCATTTCGAGGGACGTATCGCGCGCTGCGATGGATACTATATTTCGAGGGACGTGTCACGCGCCGCGACGGATATTATATTTCGAGGGACGTATCGCGCGCCGCGATGGATGCATGGACAGATATGTCCCCCATGGGTCTCGGACTGAGAGACAGCGGGTGTGTATCATTAGGTCAGACATGCATCACTATACTTGACATTGCATTTCATTGCATTGCATTATTTTTATTATTGATGAACTTGATCTTGTGTGTTGCTGATCTTGTGAGTGCCTTTTCTGTGAAACTTGTTATTGATGAATATTGAGTTGTTATTAAGAATATATAATCTGTTAGAGTGCTGTTGTTGAGCTGTATGCTTTGTAAACTGTGAATTGTTAGGTTGGGTTGGTTTTATGCAGGTTGTAGCTATGGAGGTTAGGATGGGGTGTAAGGAGTACCCGTATTCTATACCCTTAGCTTGTGTTTAGAGGTTTGCTTGTTGAGTACCGTGTGGTTTGGTACTCACCCCTTGCTTCTACAATCTTTTGTAGGTTACGAGCCTGGATCTTCGTGATACCTTCCATTCTCTTCGTTTCCAAGGCTTTCTGTGGAGATCTGAGAGGTAGCTGTTTGTCATCTCAGCGAACCTTCTTACTCATGTTTATGATTTTGTTTTTACTTGAAAGACAACATCATTTGAGACTTGCGTATTTTATTTCAATTCTAGTATTTACATTAGAGGCTTGTGCACGTGACAACCAGGTTTTGGGGATTGAATTAAGTTGACTTGTTTTCGTAATAGTAATTGTTATTGAACTTTGCTTTATTTCCGCACTTTATAGAAATGATTGGGTTTTAGGCTGACTTGTCTTGGTGGGATACGACGAGTGCCATCACATCCATTTTTGGGTCGTGACAAATAGTGTTTTCATAATTCTAATTAAATTTAGGGACAAATTTAATACAGTAAATAATTTATCAAACATTTAGAAAATACTATCTTTTTTACATAAGTAAATAATTGAAATTGCTAAAAAATATACATATCGAACTGTTTAGACATACTTTACATTGAATACATGTGTCTACTTATTTAACTAATTTATACAAGTTGTAAAATATCTGCTTATTCACACAAAAAAATGAAAGTTATAGATGTTTGTTGATGTTAAATTAAAGAGCGTGTTTATATACTATGTTTTTTTTTAAATTTCTGTTACTTTAATGATAAACATAATCATTTTTTTATTACAGGATCTTTTACAAGGAAAAATAGATTTTATAGAAGCTATAAAACTAATTATTTTTGCAAATTTATTGGCCCTTGGATAAAATTAAAACATGAATGATTTCCATATGCAAATATCTAAATCATTTTACACGTAGATATGTGAATATTTTGAAGAAAAATAAAAGGATAAAGACTTTGACGTGTGATGAGTTAGCCACCTTTGACTAGGCATTTTTATGTCATTATAAAGATATATTATCAAAATTAATGGAACTATCTATATCTATATAAAATCAATCAAACTAATAAAGATAATTGTACATACTAAATTATAGATTTAAAAAAAAACATACTAAATTATAGGATCTTCTTTTTTATTTTCCATTCCCTCACAGATTTATGACATATTCTTCGATATATACGGATTCTTATCTTTTTAAGTAATGCATATATAAATTAGATCGCAATCATTATTTTCAGAATTAGAAAAACTCTAATGTTGTTCATAATTAGATGTTCTTTCAACCTTTCCTCCGATAGCATAATATCCCTCTTCTATCTACGAAGCCTTACATAAGTTAAGTTTGATATTTATTTATTTTGTTGATAGCTAACTTCAATTTTGAAAAAAAATACTCTGAATTATACACAGCTAAATAATTGCAAAATCAACATAGTTTAAATTTTCTTAAAATAATCAATCGAATTAAACCATAAGACTCAAAAAAACAACTCATTAACACTTAGATAAGAAAATATACAGTAACAACATATTTAGTATAATTCGATAAAATTAAACATACACTTACGCGAAAATCATTATACCTTTAACATATTTGTCCTCTTTCAAAAATGCTAACGCGCAACCTTACATTTTTTTCCGCTTTCTAAATGATTTTCATATGCCAAATAATTCACACGTAGATATTTATACCATATACATTTTTGTGAAATAAATTGGATAAAGACGTACGTGTGATAAGAATGCCGGTTTTGACTAGGCATTTCTTTTTTCTATTTTAATTTTTAATAATATTATTTTAAACTTTAGAAAACACGTTATCGTGATCCTTTAGGTGTGTACAGAGTAAATTTCGATTAGATTATATTACATATAAAATCCCTATATAAAACCTTCATTCAAACTCCAAAAACTTGCAATATCTTCTTTTATTTTGAAATATCACAAACTATATAGTCTCATGTCATCTTGTTCCACCACCACTATCATGGCGGAGGACGACGGCGGAAGGACGGCGATCACTGCCGTCCATCCCGACATCATACAAACTTTGATTTTAACGAAACTCGACGGCCCAACTCTTATGTCCGCCAGTTTCGCTTCTTTGCAGCTGCAAAATCTTTGCTCCGACGATGAACTTTGGCGAAAATTTTGTAACTCTTCTTGGCCTTCTACTTCCGACCCACTTATCAAAAACGCTGTTGCAGCCTTTCCCTCCGGTCACCGTTCACTTTTTTCCGATTCCTTTCCGTCCATAACCCACAACGAGCCAAAACCCATTACTGGAAACAACTCAAAGCAGTATTTCCCGTCGCCGGAGTTGATATCGGCGGTCGATATTCACTTTGAGGGAAATTTATTGTACTCGAAAGTGTTGACTAACGAGACGGAAAGCGGGTGGTTCATGAGTTCGCCATTCAGAATTGAGCTATTGGGTCATAAGGAAATTGTTCCGACGCCGGTGAAATTCGACGGCGAGGATGGAAATCGTAAATTGGAGTTACAGAAGATGAAATTGAGCTGGATTTTAATTGACCCATCGAGGAATCGAGCTGTGAATGTATCGAGTTTGAACCCGGTATCGGTCCAACGACATTGGTTAACCGGAGAATTGAAAGTTCGGTATTCGACGGTGATGGGTTCCGGCGCCGGCGAAGGGTTGGTTCAGTGCGGGATAGTTGTCACGTGCGAAGGTAAAGAAGGAGGCGAATTGCACGTGCGAGAAGTAAGCATGCAAATAGAGGATATGGATGGGAAAGTTTTGTGTGGGAAGGATAGTTTGGTCATTTTACAAGAAGTTATTGAAGGAGGAAGAAAAAAAAGAAAAGAAAATGAAGAAAAAGAAAATTATGAGAATTTTTTGGAATTAAAGAAAAAATGGAAGGAAAATAAACAAAAGAAAGAAAAAAATTTGGATATGATGTGTATAGCAAGTGGAATTACAATTTTAATTTCTTTTTGGAGTTTAATTGTGTTTGGTTCAAGAAGTAATGGTAGTTATTTTAGTTAGAAATATGGTGGGAAAAAAGAATGATAATTTATTATTATTTCATTTTATTAATTTTTTTCTCAATAAAAAGGAAAAGGCAATTTTATATACATAATAATGGTATATTGCATGGCAAATCTTCTCTTAGGTTATGTTAATATGGTTTTTTGTTTTTATTTCCTTGATAAATGGTTTAGAAATAGAGTTTACTAATCACTTTTTAGTTATATTTTTGAGAGATCAGTATTGTCGCAGAGTTTCAAATTTTACAGGTGAAACTTCAGGATAATTACCTTTTTTGCTTTTAATTCCTTGATATATAATCTAGACATAACTAGCACTTACTGACCAATTTCGATCATGTCTTCGAAAATTATTAATATTATGAAATTTCAAATTAAATAATTGTGATTATTTTTTAATTGTTCAAATGAGTAGGATGCAAATTACCTAGTGTTAAAGTCAAAAGTTCGATCTTATTTGATTTTTATCACACTCCATTAACTATTAGAATGTACTTTTGGATGCTAATAGACATGTTGTTCATTGACTATTTAAGGCATACCTTTTGAGTGCTAATAAACATATTTGAAAAAAAAGTGATTCTTTAATCCTTGAAAATAATTAGGAGCCAAACTTTAATTTTATTAAGTATATGATAAACAAGTGTACGATTCAGGGTAATAACTCATAAATTACATAAAAGATATAAATTATATTGAATAAATTTCCGTGTGACAAACTCGAAATCAATATGTCTAAGATCTCCCTTTAAAAGATTTCCGCTCAATTATATAAGAACAAGTCTAAGCTCTTTATACAATTTTTTGTCTTTTTCTCATATAAAAAAATGTAAGCAAAACAGGCCTTAAGTGTTTTATTTATTTGTTATTATTCGAGTTTAAGCCTTGATAATGAAAAATTTCTTGATAAGAATATTTTACTCTCGTCCCCTCTAGTGGATTCAATATGAATTCGAATTAGTGATTAACAATTTCAAAATACAAAGGTTTTCCTCTTCTTCTTTTTTCCAAAGATTTTTGTGACTATTTTAGCAATCTGGTCAGCATTAAATTTATTAGAAAATGGGGTTAATAGCCTATTAATTATTAGTAAAAATTAGGCAAATGACATAGTATAAGAAATAAATTACTTCCTTTCCCTACTCTTTCATTAATTACCAAAAATCCCTTTTTTTAGTGTTTTTCGGATACATAATATAGCAGTGTGGATACTTTATATAGCAGCGCGAATACTTTAATTATTAACGGACGGATACTTAAATTATTAAGTTGTTAGCAGCACGGATGCATAATATAGCAGTGCGGATACTTTAATTAATAACGGGCGAATACTTTAATTATTAAGTTGTTAGCAGCACGGATACTTAATTAACGGGCGGATACTTTAATTAATAACGGGCGGATACTTAAACTAATGAAGTATCCGGTTAAGTTGAATTGGGGAAAAATAATGGATTTTTGTATTTTAGTAAAAAAATAGGGAAATATTGAAAATAGGTAAATAAGTGTTGTGTATTTAAGTAATTTTTCCTAATTAATAACCTAATATAATATCTAACCTATATATATAGTCCACATATTTTTAAAAGTACTTTAAGTTGGCTGCCCAATGTGATTGACTTTTACACAACGACTTTCTTCTCACACATCTAGAAAGAAGATTTAAGAGTGTTATTTATTTGACGTTTGATATTTATTTTGTTATTCGATTTATTTGGATTTTGAAATTTGTTTCATTTGATGTTTGATGTTTATTTTAAGATTTTAAATTAATTTAAATTCACATTGTGTAATGCTCAATAAATGTAATGTCATTCTCTATTTGGATTTTTTCATTCATACAACTCGAATTTGAGACCACTAATTAAGGATAAATGAATCATATTCACCTCACCACAATTTTTGATAAAATAAAATATAAGAAAATAATTCATTTTATGAAAAAATATTCTATATATATTTTTTCATTATATGGACATAGAAGTAACGAAAATTGAACTG
This sequence comes from Solanum verrucosum, assembly GCF_900185275.1. Lineage (NCBI taxonomy): Eukaryota > Viridiplantae > Streptophyta > Magnoliopsida > Solanales > Solanaceae > Solanum > Solanum verrucosum. The sequence continues at coordinate 1,756,949 of NW_026019984.1, read as the reverse complement.
TTCAATTTGGAAGGGCATGACTTCAAAATACTCAACACCAATTGAACATTAAATATAATTAGCGACGAATTTTACAAGTTAAGCCATAAAAATTGTTTGTCACTAATTTTTGTTCTTTTTTCTATCTCTTGTTATTTCAAATAGAGGTGGACCTCGTATTTGTTTATTTGATATATAACTTCACAAAAAATCAATAATTTTTGTCTGATAAATACATATTATGATATTAATATCTAGTTGTGTATCTAATTATTTTTATAAAATAACTTAAAATTGTGATAGAAATTCATAAATTTTAAATCGTGAATCGGACTCCAATTTCAAACATGTCCGAATTGTGACATTTTAGTCATAGTGCAGAAAAAAAAGGAGATTAGAGGCTGCCCCTAACTTTATTTATACACATAAATAGCTGTAATTCTTTAACTTTGTGTTTAAATAAAGGATGATAATTTATTAATTACTAGCTAGTGGATTTAAGTTATATATATTAATACTATAATACCCAAATGAAATTTAGCCCAAATGGGTAGTCTATTAAGTGTTTTAATCAAAGAAATAAACATGATGGTTAACATTTTTAATTTATCCTAGAAATATTTCTTTAAATTTTTTATTTATTTGTATGGGCCTCTTGCTATCAAAAGAGAAGTCAAGAGGGCCCAAGAAGCCCACTTGTGTAAGTAACTCTTGGGCCTCTTGCTAAGAAACCAATTATGTATGAAACTTGGAAAATTATTTGTAAATTTATACTTTTAGTATTAAACTCGAACCATGGAAATAGTCTCTTACATAAGTATAAGGTAAGATTGTCAACAATATGTTTTACTATGGTCCACCTTTTCTTAGACTCCGTGCATAGTGACAGTTTTGTGTATCGAACAACATTTTTATTAAGCTAAGCAAAAATATTATATGTATCTATTAGGCTATTTCCTGCTTTTAAACCTTTTGCATAGGCTAACACACGGATTAACATTCAATAATCCAAAAGGTTTTCACTTCTCTACGTCTTCACTCGTGATTGCTTAAAATCTCCTTTCATCAATAGGTGTTCTCAAAGCATCGACTAGACACCCTAATATAGCCTTTTTAATGCATATATCCGTAATAAGTTTAGTGCGCTTGGTAAAATTTCGATTTATTCCAAAATATTATAATAACTTGTGTTGAATAGTATACAACACATTGTGTTAAGCTAATGCATTTTGGTGAAATGGAAAAAGAAAAGTTATGCCTTGATACCCTTTACTTGAGAAAAATGACTTGGGGGGAAAATAGATATAACTTAAAGTTAAAATATATACGGATATACATATACTATATATTCGTCGATTATTTTTAGTTTAAGAATTGACGAAAAAAGTACTATAAAAAATTGAGAGTTCTGATAGTTTAGTGCACCATATCTGTTTCTTAATCTATATCAGTAGTGCTAATATTATTTTCATTGTGTTTTGTCCTTCGATTTTTATTATTAATATTATTTTTCGTGCTTCAGTTATCACATAATTAGTTTGTTCATATTGTTCCTTTTTTGTTGTTGTTAAATATCATATAATGTTTTTTAAAAATTATTTTAACACGCGTTATTTGAATTAAAGATCTTTTGAAAATAACTCTTCTATTTCTATAGAATAAAAATAAGATCTTCGTATACTCTGTTCTCGTCGATCCACACTTGAAATTTCAAGTACGAACTCCTGACAAAATTTACAAATTATGAAGTTGTCATTTATAGTCATTGACTATGTAGGATTAGTCTAAAATTTAGTGTGGTCCATTTTGTAATAAATAAATAAATATGCTAACTTGATTTAGTACTACAAAAGTAGCATTGCTAATTGATTAATGTGGTCCATTTTGGTTGAAAAAAAAAAGAAAAAGAAGAAGAAGCTTTGATTAAAAACCAAAACAAATAAATCAAAGGAAATGATACAAAACAATCAAAATAATTTGAATAAAAAACAATTTATTAAAGATCTAATGTGTGGATCGAATAATCAATTAAATGATTGTTCATCCCAATCGCTTAAATTAAAAACAATATATATATATATATATATATATATATATATATATATATATATATATATAGTGAATTCGCCGTCTTGTCATAATAAAAAATATGAACTAATAGCATTTTTGGCCCCTCATGTATTGATATATTTTGATTTCAATTATGATATCTAATTAAGTACATTAAATCTTTAATCAATTGTATTATGCATTTTTTATTCTTTTACTTGTGAATATTCATAAATTTTTCATAATTATTAATTATTTCACTACTTAATTATTCACATGTTTTGTTATGTTTGTACTACTATTACTCCATATTTGATGATAATAATAGTTTTATAAATACTCAGATATAACATATTTTCTTACGTTAAGAGACCAAACACATAGTTTAATTAATTAAAACTTAAATATGATAAAACATATATTACAAAGATCAAAATATAATTTACCAATAATTTTGAAATAAAAATATTATATTTTATGAAACTAATTATATATAACTAAAATAACATTTATAATAACTGTCGAACCTACAAATGCACGGACGTAGGGAACTTAAAATAATTTTAGTCATGATAGATTGGTACTTTTAATTAAAAGAGACTGTCTAGTTAAAAGGGTATTTTTAACAATTATTCACTTTGTTTCATATTTGGTGTCAATTTGAAAAGACTCGTAAATAATTTAATAAATATATAAAAAGAACATAAGTTATGCTTGACCAGATATAACTTGTGAACAAGCCACAATTTGTCAATCTGACAGGATATTATACAGAATAATATTGTATCAAAATTATGTCTTGCGTAACATAACTTGTGAAAACATAATTTTCTATTATTATTATTATTTTTTGAGTGTGTAGCATTGGGGTTTTTTTTTGCACAATTTTTAAAAATGAGATCAAAGTTTAAATAATAGGAAATGATTAAAAGCAACAATCACTATCTTTCGTAAATACACAAACTATACTGTATTTCGTTTAAGCACTTTGACTCTATGACTTCATATTCAGTGTAGTTTTACACAGTGAGATCTGAAGAGTTGAGGTTACGCTGACCTTATTTCCATCGTCAAAGATAAAATAGTTAAATTTGAACTTTTTTCTTAAAATTATGTGATGATTTATTAACAGCAAGGCTACAGATGAACCTAAAGGATAAAAAGACATCCCAATAAACGAATATTCCACATTCACCTAAGCTTTCAAGAATTACCATACTCCAAGAAAATGTAATAAATGAATCCTTCTCTCGTACAACTTATTCGTAAACAAAAAACCTGTCCTGCAGGCACACACTATTTTGGCATAAATTGTCATTTATTTATGATTATGTGAAGTAGGTCAAAGAAAATAAAATAGTATGGTCCATATGTAACAAATGAATATGTTAATTATGATTTAGTACAAGTAGTTTGGTAGTTTATTAATTATGGTCCATTAGTGAAAAAAATGGGAAAAAAACTTTTGATGCAATAAACAGCAAGAAGAAAAAGGTACTTGAATCAAAGTCATAACTATATTTGAACCTTTAAATTAAGATGCTGCCAAAAAGGTAATTTTCCTATCTCAAATCATCTGTTGTGATTTTTAAAAATAATTATCTCAAATATCTTTTTCATTTTATCTTTGGTACTAATTGTTTTTTGAATATTACAATAACTTAAACTGAGTAAGTAGTTTATGAAAAGAGATCATATCTTAAGAAATAAATAAAGGTAAAATAGTAAAAAAAAAAAAACCTTCGAATTAATATATTTTTAGAGATGTGTAAAGAGAAATAGAACAAATAATTTAAAATGAATGGAGTATACCAAAGAAGTTTCACAATTGCTGTTTTTTTTTCTCTCTCAATTATTCAATCTTTTTAAGGATAATAATTGTATATTTGTGTCACACATTTATTTCATGGAGTAAATTATTGCAAGGGTACAATTGAATTATTTTGTTATAAAAATAAAACAAAATAGTACGACTGAGGTTGGGGATTTTTATTACTTTGTAAGTGGAATTAAAATGTATTCTGACTGTTCTTTTGTCATAAATTTTGTGTTATTGGCTGTTGAATTAGATGGTGATTAATGGTATAAAAAATATTATCATATATGAATAAAATGATACACGAAGTGATTAAATAACATATGTTGGACACCTGACACAACAAATTGTTTTAGTATGGTGATTTTAGACATCTTGAATAAATCAACGTTCACGTGTTTGAATCTAACTAGCAACATTTTTTCTCACTTTCTTAAAAAGAGTTTTTGTTATACAATTTCTGAACCCCAATAGGAAACTCATGTTCATTCTAAGACTCCTAAAAGAAAAATTGATTATAAATTTAGAGAGTTTATTTCTACAATTAACCTATGGATGAGTATAAACATTTTGATAATGTATAATTTATTGATTTAAGGAAACAAATCATCTGCAAAAAATATTATGATTTCCTCTTAGTTACAACTTACCACTTACAAGAATCCTCACATGGCTATCCTCAATCAAATAATGAGGAGACATGCTAGCAGGCTAGTAGCTAATAATAATAATATAATTATTTTTTTAATCACAATGTTATTTATCTAAATATTTTGGATTGTTTAATAAAATATAAATTATTATAAAAATATACAATATAATATAACATGAAAAAAATTCATTTTTCATAAATAATTTGATAATTTACTGTGATATTATTTTAGAGAATGACGATAATAAAGAGATCTGGTTATATATTATATCTTGAAATATATCTAAATTTCTATTAGTATAATTTGGCTATAACACATTTGCCATTATGCCATCAGTCAAATCTTTTTATTCGATATCGTTTGTTTAAATATTTTTTATTTTTATAATAGAATAGTATTATGGAAAACATAAAATATAACATTATGAAAATTTATATGTTAATTAACTAAATATTATTAAAGAGAATGACTCATTAAGATATTTGACTATATATTATATCTTGACATGTTTCTAAATTTCTATTAGTAGAAATTATCTACAACACCTTTGCCATTATGTCATCAGTCAAATCTTTTTATTCGATATCGTTTATTTGAATACTTATTTTACTATTATAATAAAATGCTATTATAATAAACATAAAATATAACATTATGAAAATTTCTCCGTTAATTAACTAAAATTTATCTAAGAGAATGACTCGTTAAGGGATTAGACTATATATTATATCTTGACATGTTTCTAAATATTAATTAGTATAATTTGTGTACAACCCCTTTGCCATTATGCTATCAGTCAAACCTTTTTTCTTTCGATATCATTTATTTAAATATTTATTAAGATTTAGCTTGTATGAATCGTTATTGGTTTGATACCAATAATGGTAGTCATTTCAGTATCTTAAGGATACATATATATCCACGATCAAAAATTAATTGATAGTACTATATACCTTGTCTCGTATAGAGTATCTGAAAGCAAACAAATCATGTAAACATGTCTTATTTTACATCTCATTCGAATCTAATTCGAGTAGACAATACTAAATCAATAAAATAAAAGGGCCAACGTGATCCTCTTCCCCCGAGATCTCAGATGAGGGAACCCAGGGAGAGCCGTCAACTCCAACTATCGTCCATGTACGATCCATACTAGATCTGACCAACTGCCCATCCTATCTCCTCTACGTTCTTGACAACTCATCTTTGTTTATTATTATTATAAAAAAAAAAAACATATAGCATCATGCAAATTTGTTCGTTAATTAACTAAAGTATTATGGAGATAATGACTCATCATGAGATTTGACTATATATTATATCTTGATATGTTTCTAAATTTTCATTAGCAAAATTTATTTACAACACCCTTGCCATTATGCTATAAATCAATACTATATTGATTCCCATTTTTGGTTATATATCCATGTTAATAGAATATGTCCTTTTTTGGTTTGCCCAAGTCCATATTCCAACTAGTCCTTTCGTTTCAAAATATTTCTCACATTTTTTTAGAATTAAATAATATAAATTTTGATTAATATTTTAAGATATATATTTTTAATCATATTGTATGAGGAAAAAATATAACTTTTTGTATAATTTTTGAATACCTAAATTTTAATTTTAAATTAAAAATATTTAATTAATCTAATCTAATTTAACTTTGAAAATTGATAAAATTGACTCTCGAAAAAAAAAAAATCAAAACTATTTTAAAATGAAGGGAGTATCATTTTCTACTTATTTTCTTATTATTATAATTTTCAATAAAACAATAATTTTTTTTAACTACCAATCAAAGAGAAATCGTCAAATTATAATGAAATTGAACTACATATATATCATGATAATAAATAGTAAAGCCATGACTTGTTGGAGAGATAAAATCAACAAAAAAATGTTACTAATAAATTTAATTAGTTTAAGAGGACCAAAAATTAGAGGAAAAAAAGGTTTTTTTTTAAAAAATAAATAAATTGTGTGCTGACTATGATCACGTGTTGAGAGGGTCCCGCGTAAATTATAAGATTTGGGATTTCGTTAATTGAAAATTTTGTGATATTCTCCAAATTTGCAATACAGCACTGAATATTCCTTACATATAATCAAAGATAAAATTCAATAATTTTAATTCAGATCTTATATATATGTTCCTAGTAACATAATAATTTTTTTTCTTTGAAATTCAGTATTCATAGACTCATCGGTCAAAATTATAATTTCACTTTTGTATAGTATCATTTCTACTTATGATTGATAATAATTAAATAACTTAGTTCAGTGTAAATAATATTAGGCATCAATATGTATTTTTATTTCTTACTATTCCTTCACATATATTCCCCAAATTATACTACTAAGAATTATGGTGAAATGACGAGATAGTGGAATGAATATAATTTGTTCATTTTCAATGATAGGTCATATGACCGAGTCATGGGGTGGGGAAGAAAAGTCTTGTAGAGAACGATTTTCTTTTTTTAACAATTCTTACATGGTGTGAATATAAGCGAAATGAAAATTTTGAATTTATGAGTTTGAAAGTAGAATTATGACTTCCGCTTGAATTACATTATCAATGAAAATTTGAAAATAAATATCAAATGTCAGATTAAAAAAAACCAACCAAAAAACATTAGCTTGATTGATGTATAACACACAGATGAATCTCAATGATATATGTAGGTACATATGTACTACATTGTTTGTGGTGATCATTTAAATTCACCCTACAATTATTAACCTTTTTCTTGTTTGATTCCTATATTATCAAACATATATATATATATATATATAGATATACTTTGATAAATTATCTTTGTAATGACCTTATTCGAATGTCTTATTATTTTATTATAATGAAAAAATAACTTATTGATTATATTATTCATATTAATTTTTAGATAATTTTTGTTTGTAACATCTATAGATTGTAAACAACAAATATTACCATAGCTTGTAGGTGCTCACATAATAATCAATCACAATAACAAATAAAAAGGTTTTAATATACGAAACTATTATATAGAGATTTAATTGTATTCTATTTAAAAAATTATAATAAGTGCATAAACTTTTTTTGGGGTGGGGGGGATATTAATTTGTAAATTGATAATCCTATCTAGTTTAAGTAGTCTTATTTGTTTTCTTGATTTTCTAATCACTCCCTATCACTTATTGTCTCCATTAGAGGACAAGATTAATACTAAGTGGAAGTAGCTAGGTTGGATGTATAATAATTTTAAGAATTTTGGATAACAATTGACAAAAGAATATAACATATTTTCTTTCCCATCATGTTTTTTCCCCCAACTATTTGACTCATCCCCTTTCAATAATTTGAAGGAGGACAAACTAGTTACTATACGTATGATTTACTCATTTTGTTCCGATTTATGTGTCACTTTTCGCTTTTTAAAAGTCAAACAATTTAAGTTTGATTGAGAATTTGCGCGTGAAATCTTCAAATTTTTCGAAATGAATAAATTTGTAAACTATGTAAAACGTACTATAAGTCATAGTAATTGATAATTCAAAACGTTTAAAAGATCTATGAAAAACTCACAGTCAAAGATAGACTTGTTTGAATCTCAAAATCTAAAAGGTGCCACATAAAATGGGACAGAGGAAGTAACTTATATTCATAAATTTGTAAATAATTTTTATACCATGAATATAATTTTCAAAATTATTATATGATGTTTGCAATGAAGAATTGTTTTTTTTTATTTTTATATGTGAGAATCTAGAGATAGATTTTTCAAAGTTTTTGGAAATAACATTTGCAAATTTGAATACTATTTGAAAATATTACAAGTCATATCTTTTCGATATGTTTCAATTTATTTAACATAATTTGAATTGACACAAGGTTTTAAAACATGTCATAGTATTCGTGTGATTATAAATTTTTTGACTTATGATTTAAAATACGCCATCACATTTATATGTCTATAAAATTTGAAAAGTGCAACCTTAAACATACTATTACATTTATGTAATTATGAAAATATAATCGTTAAGACAAACATATAAAATGTAAAATTAAATGTTTTCATAATTCATACCATTCAAAATATTTGAGAAAAGCAGAGTTAAAAAAAAACAACTCTTTTACTCTTTAGATAACAATATTACCATATAAATTAGAATAAATAATATATTATTAGTGCACATAACTTAAACTCATCTTAGAATTATAAGGTATGCTTTTGAAATTTTTTAAAACATAAACCCCCAATAGTAAGCAAAGTAGATTATTTTTTTTTTTAATCAAAATTGACAGTGCTGAAATTATGGTGTAAGTAACCATAAATACAGAGAACTTAGTCCATTATTCTTAGCCGTCTATTCAGATTTTAACGGCACTGATTGCTTCACACAATCTGCTCACGTGTATGTCACGTCCCCTTTTTATGTGTATCGACTAATTTCACGGGTTATTTATTATCTGTGTTACTCGAACTATTCAAAAATACTAGTAAATTTTTGCATGTTAGAACCTTTGAGGATAATGTATTTTGTAGAGGTGAATTCAGAATACTAGTGTATTTACTTGTTTACTGTGTTAAAAATAGATGAATATTTTACTTGTCCAATTTAAGTAATTAAGAGATAAATAAAATTTTATCTAATGCTTTTAAAAGAACGTGGTAAGTTAAATATAAACAAAAAATAAAGACGATGAAAGTATTGTATATGAATTTGATGGGTTATTGTAGAAATCCATGAACTTCAAATACTAAATTCACCTCTTTATTTTATGAGAATATGATATTGTTGCAACAATTTTTTAAAAGTTCGATCAACGTAATCTGCAACATCCTTTCACATATACAAGATAATTTTGTCCCTTAAAACATGAAAAAAAAAGGAGAAAAGAGTTTTCACAATCTTGTTAAATAAGGGAAGTTATTATTAGTTACTATAAATGTGATATTATATCATAATAGGTATAATATATAAACTATCTTTTAACTTGCCTTAACTGATATTTATGTTCTTCAATTTAATCATAAAATTGAATAAGAAAACATATGCATTCTATACGACAAACCTTGCGTGATTTGTCACGTAAGACACTTACATCTCACACAAGCTGAAACTAAGTTAAAGAACACGTTTATATATTACACTGACTAAAACAAAATATATGCATACATGATAAACCCCCTACCCCCTACCCCCAACCAAACCTAGCATGGTTTGTCACATAAGATATATACATCCCACAAAAGCTGAAACTAAGTTAAAGAACATGTTTATATATTATGCCGACTAAAACAGAATATATACATACATGATACAAACCCCCCATACCCCTCTATCCTACCCCCTATCCCCAACCCCACCTTACAAAACTGTTCTCCTTTTACATGAAAAAGAAACAACATTACACTCTTGAACTCTCTCTTCTTGTTTCCATCACTTTTCCAAGAAAAGAACTCTTCAAGATCAAGTCTTTGCCTTTGAACACTTCTCATTTCTCTTCTTCTTTTTTTCCCTCTTTGGAATTTTCAAAAAACAAAGTCCAAAACTTTATAAAGGGCTCTAATTTGCATGGCAATCATTTATTAGTATCTTCAAATTACACACTAAACTTTCTTTTTCTTTTCTTGGATCTCCTTCTTCCTATTCTCTTCTCTTTTTTGACTGATAAAGTGACTATTTTTTTTCATTCCCAAGAAAATATTCAAAGTACAAAAGGGTAAATAAATATCCCTATTTCTCTAACTTTAGATCTGTAAAAATATTGTCTCCCAACAAAGCCCTTTTTTTTGGTTTTTAGTACTATGATTCATTAATTTCTTCAAAAAATAAAAAAATAAAAAATTATGATTAGGCAAAATTGGAATGGAGAAGAATGCAACAATAAGGTGAGGAAAAGGGGAGGATCATCATCATCTTCATCTTCATTAGTACAAAGTTATAGGCTAAAAAGGGCAGTTTTGGTAGGAAAAAGAGGAGGAGGGTCAAATAGTACAACACCAGTACCATTGTGGAAAATGAATTCAAGGTCACCATCATTGCAGAATGATAGTGGAAATAGTAGTAAGTTATTCAAGAATCTACAGCAGCAAACAGCAAAAGGAACTGCTACTGATTTGTCAGTTTCAGCAAGAAAACTTGGTGCTACTTTGTGGGAAATCAATGGGGTTCTTCTTCCTATACCTAAAAAGGAGGAGAATTTTTTGAAGTCATCATCAAAATTTGGTGCTCTTCCTTCTCATCCTTCTCAAATTAGTCCAGTTTCTGAGGTGGGGTTCAAATTTTCTCATCTTTTTTCTGTTTATCAAGTGGGGTTCAAATTTTCTTGATAAAAATTGATTCTTTTTTCCGTTTTTGTGTTTCCATAGTTCTGTTTATGAAGTGGGGTTCATATTTTCTTGAGAAAAATTGATTCTTTTTTCTGCTTATGAAGTGTCCATAGTTCTGTTTATGAAGTGGGGTTCATATTTTCTTGATAAAAAATGATTCTTTTTCATGTTTTTTGTTGTGTCCATAGTTCTGTTTCTGAAGTGGGGTTCAAATTTGTTGATAAAAATTGCTTCTTTTATTTTCATTGCCATGTTTCTGAGGTAAGTGACCATACTAGTGCTAGTGCATCGGATCCCATCTAAACTTCGAAGTTAAGTATGCTTGAGCAAGGGTAGTAGTAGGATGGATGGTTTTTGGGAAGTCTTCGTGTTGCATTCTTCCTTTTAACTGCTTTGTTATGTGTTATTTGAGTCGAGAGTCTTTCAGAAGTAGCTAGTCTCTCTATCTCCACGAGGTAGGGTAAGGTTTGCGTATACTCTATCCTCGGTATCCAACTTATGAGAATACATTAGATATGTTATTCTTGTTGTATTGCCATGTTTCTGAGGCGGGGTTCAAATTTTCTTGAGAAAAGTTGCTTCTTTTTTGTTTCACAGCACTGTTTCTGAAGTGGGATTCAAATTTTCTTGAAAAAAATTGTTTCTTTTTTGAATTTTTTTTTCTGATGTTTGTTTGTGTGTTTAATGGTGAATTTTGGCAGAGAATGGAGAGATCTAACTTGGACAGTGATAGAAGAAGAACTTCAATTGGTTCTCAGAGAATTCTGCAAACTGATTTCTCTCTCCAAAATGGTTGCTTGATTGAGGTATCATTTTTCTAATATTATTCTTTAATAAAATAATTCCATTTTAATTTATTCTTTTGGTTTTTCACTCGGAGTCCAGTATTTTATTATTAGATCTGATTAATCTAAATTCAGATCCTATCCATCCCCACCACAAACTACACTGTTCTGTATAGTTTTTTATGACAGCAACTTAAAATAATTTGGATAATTCTACTTTTTCATTTTCTTTGGGGAGGGGTGGGGAGGAGGGGGTTGCTGTTAATAACTGTTGCAAGTTGTAAATAAGAACAGAATTGCAACTTCTCTAGTCTAGTATGAAAGTTTATGCAATCTAAACACTCCTTTAACACTTTTGTTTGACACCATTTCCTTATTAGTCCGTTTCGAAAGATGACATAGACTTGATATTTCCTTGATGAGAAGCTTTTATAGCCACATAAATATTATGACATGTTTAAGATCAAACAAATTGAAATATCAGAAGTAATATAACCCCTCTAGTTCGAACCGAAATTCAATACTGAGCTAAGAAGAGAAAAGAAACGAACTTATTATCCATCGAGTTTCAAAATATGCTGTTGTAAAAACAAAAATAGTAGAGTCATTCATATTTTTATCATAATAAATGACATAAATGGCATCTTGGATGTGCCTCTTGGCCACTACAATGTTTCAATTTAGGAAATGGACAAATCTTTCATTGTCATGGAAAGGGACCAATAATGTAAGTTGGTGTCTGTTTCAGGTACCATCAGAGTCAACATGTCATATGTATTTATATTCAACACTTTAAATCTTGAATTGATATACTGTTGTTATCTTTTGTTTGTCATTTGCTATTTGTGACAATATTGTCACAAAATATCTTTGGTTTTACGCTATAACTAAGTTTTTTTGCCATCTATTATTCCTAGTTACTTTGCATTAGCAATTTTGCTTCAAATTTTTGATACAAAGTAAAAAAAATGCAGGTTGATCAGACACAGAATCGTGGATCGAGTGTTGATAGGCATCGGTTGAAGGATGTCAAGAATGGACTCTCCGCGTCTAAGGAGTTGTTGAAGGTTTTGAATCGCGTGTGGGGTGTTGAAGAGGATCAATCAGTATGTCTATCCCTTTTCTCAGCTATGAAAGCTGAGCTTGATCGTTCGTGTATCCAGGTGACTAAGTTGATTCATGAACAAAGATATAATAACTACCATGGTGAAGTTGATGTCCTGTTGAAGCAGTTTGAGGAAGAAAAGGCGTTGTGGAAGTTGAAAGAGCAAGACAAGATTTACGCGGCTATTACATCTATAGCCAAGGAGCTCAAGGTAGAGAAGAAGTTGAGGAAGCAAACCGAGAGGCTAAACAAGAAGCTCGGTAAGGAATTGGCTGACACGAAAACTTCTCTGTCTAAGGCAACGAAAGAGCTTGAAGGCGAAAAGAGGGCAAGAGAGATATTGGAGCAAGTGTGTGATGAATTAGCTAGAGGTATCGGAGAAGACAGAGCTGAGGTAGAGGAATTGAAGAGACAATCGGTTAAAGTTCGTGAGGAGGTGGAGAAGGAAAGAGAAATGCTTCAACTAGCTGATGTTTTACGTGAGGAAAGAGTTCAAATGAAGCTATCGGAAGCCAAGTATCAATTCGAGGAGAAAAATGCAGTTGTTGATAAGCTAAGGAATGAGCTTGAGGCCTACTTGAGATCCAAAAAGGGACAAGAACATGGTGGTGAGTCTCCGAATTATGAAAGGATCAAGGAACTCGAGAGGCATTTGAGAGAAACGCTTCCAAGCACATGTTATTACCAAGATAAAGAGAAGGAAAACGGGGAAGTCCTTGATAATGATGATGATGAAGATGACGATGACAATGATTCAGCTGATAGTGATCTTCATTCAATCGAACTAAACATGGACGATAACACCAAAAGCTACCAATGGTGCAGCACTCTTCAGGACGATCCAAAGAGATGTTCTGTTTCTAACAAAAGCAAAGGGAGAAGGTCGTCCATCTCGGAGAAGTTCCCAAGACAGAGTATTTCCATAGAGAGGGAAACATCAGATGGCATAGAATGGGAATTCTCCGCGGGGGGAGGTAAGGAGAACATGTCCACGTTTGACACATCCGATAAAGGGAGATCAAACTTTGATTTCTCTTCTCAAGTTTGGAAAAAAGACTGCGAAGACGAGATAGAGAGGTACAAAATGATCAAGGATCTTCGAGATCATATCGTCTCTGCTTCACAAAAAACGCCATCTCAACAAAGCTTTTCGAGTCCAACTAAGAATTGGAGCCAACAGAATTTGCCTTCTAGTGATGCAGAAAGAGTGATCAATGAGGCATTTGCTGTCTTACAAGGAGCAAATTGAAGAAATATTTTCTGCTGTTTGATACATTGTTTTTACATAATTAAATGGAAATATTTTCAACTGTTTTTTTTCTTTTTTCTGAAAGCAATATAGTTAAATACAATTTTGTGGTTTGCCCTTTTGTATGACATATAAAAATGTACAAATTTTTGCTACTCTTCTTTTGGTAACAAAGATGTTCTATAAGTATATTAGAGTATTATCTTGTGAACATTTTTATCTTTAATACTACCTGACTTGTTTTTGAGCCGAGGGTCTATCGGAAACAAGAACTTCTTTACCTTCGTGATGAGGTTGCATACATTCACTCTTTTCAGACTCCATTTGTGAGATTACACCGCGTATGTTGTTGTTGTTGCAATACTACTATGCCTTGTTCATTTTTAATTTCTTTTATCAACATGTTCATTTTCATCCTCTTGGTTGGTTTTGAGTTCGATATCTATATAGTACTACTAAAAACACACGAATTTTTAATGCAAATCTATCGTAAATATGGGGGTTTTGACGAAATGTTTGTCGAAAAGCTTCCAACAAGACAAATTTCAATGGCTTCCCTCTGAGATTTTCATCGGAATGTGTTTTTGGTAGTCATATATAAATATATAATTTATATGATTTCGATTATCGTTAGTTACTGCTCCCTATTTCTAGATTGCTTTGTCATGTTCTCTAAAGTATTTTATCATGAATTTTCCACTTTGTCATTTTTTTATTTCCTTTTTAAACTTCGTAATGGCTAATTAAATAGGTTCACATTTATTGAAATAAAGGGAGCATATGTTCGTTAGTAGTAAGAGAGCACATAGTGATCTGTAGCAGAATTAGAATTTTCACCAAGAGAATCACAAAGATAAAAAATAATATTGACCTTATATATACATACAATAATTTTTCGATGGATGAACCACCTTCAGTATCTAGCTCTGCCTACGACCGTGATATATTGATTAAACACACATTATAAGTTTGAACTCTGATGTAAAGAAAATCAAATATTTAAATAAAAAAAGGTAGAAAAATCAATCCATTATCCATCGAATTTCGAGTCGTCTGCCTCTTCGATTATAAACCTTTTTGTGAAATCATTACTAAAAGCACCTAATCTAAGATTATAGCAATCTCCCCATGTGCTTAAGCTTATTATTTAAAATCACTAATCAACTCGTTCATACAAAAAGATATTAATTAATCTCAATTTGAGGTTTTAAATATAGTGAAATTGATATTACCATCTCAATTTTTTATTTTTTATTTTTACTATGAGGAATATGGAACATACAAAATGGATTTACTAGGAATAAAGGCATGTGATAAATAAATATATTATTGAGCTGACAAGACCACGAGCATTTATTCCTTTCAAATTATTGAAAAGATTGAATAAAAAAGTGAAATGGCAATGATATTTTTGGTACACTAAATTAAACCAGAAATTATATATATATATATATTTTTATTACAAATATTCATTTAATATAAATTGACCATGTATTATATATTATATAAAAAGCACCGCCCAAAGTTGAAAAATCAGATCCTCTACTCTGAAGAATAATTAATATGATAAATTGATAATTGATTAAAAAAAGTATTAGTGATTAATTAACTATATGACATTAATAATATTGCTAAGTGAATATATTATTCAAAATTTTCTTCCAAAAAGCCTAGAATTAACATAATATTGTACCAAAAGAGAAAAATAAAATAAAATTACAAGTTGATTAAGGGTGTGTTTGGTACGTGGGAAACATTCTTCAGAAATGTTGTAAATTTTTTCATGTTTGATTAAATATTTCTTTTAGAAAATTATTTTTTTAAAAGTTTTAAAAAATAACTTTTATAATAAAAGTAAGCCAGAAAAAATAAATTTCTTGAATAGTATTTTATGTTGATCGTCTCCTCTCCACCTTATCTCCTAACACCCTCACCCCACCCCACCCCAACCACTCCTTGCCCCCTTCCCCGCCTCGACCCCCACCACCAGCACCCCCGACCCCTCGAACCCCCCCCCCCCCCACCTCCCCCCTACCCTCACACCCCGACCGGCCCTTAACTACGTACCCTATTCATAACTCATCTTCACCCTTTGACATCCCTTCTGCTCCTGTAATGTTTGTTTGAGTTATCTACGAATAATTTTGAAATAACATTATATACTTAATTACTAAACATTAAAATAATTTTTAAAATTACTTATTTTTCAGATGAAAAATATATATTCCTCCCTATCAGACACATTCTAATTTTTTTTTGTTTTTTTATAAAAAAAACATATAATTTGTCAAGGTAAACACCAATATAATGACTTGTTTTTTGGGGGTGGCAGCTAGGGTTAGTGTATTAATATTTCCATAACAATTACAATGACTTTGTCTGGTATTATTTAGACCATATGACTTTGATATATCATTTCAATGCCAAAGTCCAGTTGTAATACATTGCTGATTCATCATTTCAAGATTCAACTAATAATAATTCACAATTTTTTAAAAAAAAAGAATTACAAAAAAAATAATATAAATTTATTTGTTTCTTGGAACAATTGCACACTATATAATATTAAATTCACTTGGTTCTTGTTAAGTTGGATTTATTAATTCATTAGAATGATTGTCATGTGCATACATCATTTCAAATAATTTCATTGTTTTTTTTAAATATTAATTCTATAAATTTATTTTATTGGATCTTTGTAACTAAAGTAAGCAAAAACAATTATTAATTTTTTGCATGGTATGGACCAAAATGTCGAACTTCCATGACCAGAAAAGGACAAGAACAGAAACATATTGCGATGTACATGTTCCATTCTTGTCTTCCAATTAATTATACGAGAAAATTTATTCGCACTTGATATTTAAAAGTTGAATATATACGAAATAAATAATGTAAGTATATGCATGTTATGTGTCTCGTATGTATTATTTTAATATAAATATCGAATACAAATAATTTTATATTGTTGACAATTATTTTGATTAGGCGAGTGTATATATGTCATATATGTGACATGTTAAATCACACGATTCATTTTTTATATAAAAGTGTCTGTTTATGCATACTTAAAATTGAATAGTACATTTATGTATTATGTGAATGAATTTGTCGTTAACCATTACTTTTGATTAGGTGATTTTATATGAGACATGTTAAAGCATGCGATTACATGCTTTATTTATATAATTTTAAAATTAAAAAACACGCTTATATATTATAATCGATGGATAATATATTATAGTTGACAATAGTTGACAGTGTGTAAAGTTAAAAGATAACATTTGAAACTTAGATTGGTAGGGGCTGCCAAAATTCATGTGATATTCTTGCTTTTTTCCACTGTCAATTCCCTCTTTAAAATGCAATCTCCGATCTTCACTTGTCAGAGAGCTTGACCAACTAAATATAAAAAAATAAAATTTCATCAATAGTTTCTTGACTTATACGAAGGAGTGTGGTTTGTTCGAAAAATTTCTACCTCTCTATTTATATCTAAAATATTTGAATTTTTCAAAATTTTATAGACACGAAGAAGAAAAATGCTATCGATTGATATATAATATGATTAAAATAATAAACAATTATCACTTATTTGTACACCTTGTACTTATTTCACCAAGTAATAACTAGATAATGTTTTTTTTTGTCCATTTAACGGTAATGTTTGAATTAATTTTTATGCACCTCAATTATTTTATGAGATATACATAAATATCGAGTATTTCTGTCCATCATGCACTGGTAGATGATAAGAAAACAAATGTTTTCCTCTATTAATATTTATCACGAGATTAATGAAAGATATAGAGGGAAAGTGGTTTGAGAAATGTGATTATTAGTTGGAAGCTAATTGTTTTATCTTGCTTTTAACTTGGCTTGAAAATTAGAGAAAGGAAAATTAAAATTTTAAAACTCAACCAACGGTTTTGAAAAGGCATAATACATAAATGTGTTCTTTAACTTGGCTTCATTTTACGTTTATGTCTTCCAATTTTGGATATGCACAAGTAAACATTTAAACTTGTATAGAGTTGAACAAGTAAACACATGAGTCCTACATGACACAATACATGCAGGACACCACGTAGGACAAAAAATGACATGTAGGATGCCATGTAGGACATGTGTGTCTATTTGTTCAATTTTATACAAGTTTAAGTGTCTACTTGTGCACACCCAAAGTTGAAGGACATAAATATGATTTGAAACCAAGTTAAAGGACATATTTATGTATTATGCCTTTTGAAAATATTGAAATTTTACTTATTAAGTTTCTAAGTAAATTAAAAACATTATCTCTAGGCTTTATGATAGTTTAAAGGCATAACACATAAATGTGCCCTTTAACTTGGCCTCATTTCATATTTATGTCCTTCAACTTTGAGTGTGCACAAGTAGACACTTAGACTTGTATAAAGTTAAACAAGTAGACACATGAGTCTTGCGTGACATAATACGTAGGACGCTTCATAGGATTCAAATTGTCAGGTAGGATATCACGTAGGACGCGTCTGTCTATTTGTTCAACTTTATACAAGTTTAAGTGTCTATTTGTGCACAGTCAAAGTTTGAGGGCATAAATGTAAGCTGAGGCCAAGTTAAATGACATATTTATATATTATGTATAGTTTAAATAACAATAGTACAACTTAGGAGAGAATACATAAACATGACTATTAACTTGACTTCAACGGATAACTATGCCCTCCAACTTTGAGTGTGTACAAGTAAACACTTAAACTTACATAATATTGAATAAGTAGACAGATGTGTCCTACATGGCATAATACATGTAGGACGTCACGTAGGATACTAAATTGTCATGTAGGGTGCCATGTAGGATGAATGTGTCTATTTGTTCAATTTTATACAAGTTTAAGTGTCTGCTTGTGCACACCCAAAATTAAAGATCATAATTGTCAATTGAAGCCAAGTTACTTTTGCCAAATATATTTGAGCGCATAAGTTATTTTGCATATGAGGCGAAAATTCGAGATAGTGAAAATAATATAATGTGTTGCATGTTGAACAAAAGTTTCAGTTGTATTGACTTGTGAACAACTGAGCAACACAAACAACTTTTGCCTATAAGGCAGAACTTTCAATTGAACATATTTACTGTATTGAAATGTCCCGAACTCTTGCCTCATAAGCCAAACTAATTTATCCCACAACTTATGCACGATTGGCAACATTCACATTGTTATTGATTTGTTAGACAAGAACCACATACAACTTTTTTTTTTTTACAGAAAAGTACTAGCTTTAAGATTTCCAGAAATCAACTATTGAATCAAGAGAGACCCAACATATTGTGATTTTGCATTCACCAAGACTGAATATCAATGTGTTTCTTGTATATAGTCTTTCTAATTTGAGTTTCACGTAAAATTATCTATAATTTTCGGACTTGTTTTTGATAAAATAATCACTATAATCAGGCATCCGAAGGGTCATGGAAGTTACCAACCTAAGCCATGTGTCTTTATTGATCATGCATTGACTCCGTCCAAGGATAGTCTATTTATATAATGATGCAACTCAATCAAGCATTGCGTGAACAACTATAGTTACAGGTGTGTATAAGTAATCTGTAAAAGTACATGAAGAATCAATTCAAATAATCAACATATATATCAAACGCGTTCAATACAGGTATGTCTGGAGAAATTAAGAATCCGCGCACATTCTATATGATATAGATCAATGTTCAGAAATTAGAAAGTAATTAAATTGACAGAATTAATCACAATTATTATAACAATAAGTGCAAAACAAGTGAATAGAACACAACCAATATGCATATTGAAGGGTACATGTACAACTCCTATATCTAAGGTACGCGAGGACCTCATAGTCAACAGTTCATACATTAAAAATGTTATTCAGCAAAGCAATTCATATGTTCGATATGGAGAATTAACTTGACAAAAGTTTGGTGACAAGCAAAATATAAAGATCAATTTTATTTATATTTTTGCATTCTCCTAGTCGTACATATTTTCAATTTGAGAATGTAAAAAATAGTCAAAACATACGTCACTACAAAATTAACTCCCTTGTCCTACCAACACAACCCCGATAATATAATCATACTGTCGCCATCACAAACAATGATATTTGATTTAAAAGCTTCTTCTACTACCCGAAAAATAATATTTTATTGGATACATCTCACTAGAATATAAAACAAAGCAACCGCCTTTGTTTGTACAACTTGATAATTTATGTGGTCGGTTCAACAATGGCTTTACCGCCCCAAAAATAAGGCCTCACGATTTAAAAAAAGAGATCTTATGCTTTAATATATATATAATGCTCATAAATTTTAAAATATATGATAATTAATTATAATTATTTTTTATAGTCGATATAATATTTCTTGTAATAATTCGTAAGAGATCATTAGACATATATAAATTATTATATGTTGTATAACACTATAAATGTTTACTTCTTAGATACGTTCTTATTGATTATAGTTTTAAATTTTCTATCAATTGAATCAATTGTTATATAATCTATCAAAACATTCTAAAAGTAGTAGGAATATTTTTTTAAAATTGAGACTTCACCGATTGAGTATACCATTTAGAGTATCATTTTTACTTGTATATATATTGTATTACATTTAGTAACAAAAATAATTCTAAGTCATAGTGATTGTTACGCTTTAAAAGGCAAAAGATTCAAAGTTAAGACAATATCTTTTAAAATTTAATTATTTGATAAGCTAATTAGTTTGAGCATGAAATGTGTAAAAGACACCTCAAAGAATTGATTCAAATTGAAGTGAATTAGACAAATTAAGAAGCAATTGCCTAGAAGGCTACAACTTTTAATTATAATTACATCAACTGTATTTCTAAAAATTAATAATAAAATTTTAAAAATATATGCATATTGATTGGTAAAAGGTTGACAACAAACTATTAAGAAATTTTCAATTAATTCTAACAATAAATACATAGACCAGAATTGAATATCAAACATGTTTTTCATACAGTTAAAAGAAACTGAGTTAGCCAATTGGTAATGTCTCAAGTGATATACATACATGGCTTATAAATTAAAGGACTACTATACAGCCTTCGCTGTTAAGGTGGCGATTTGTCACCTCGAGCTAACTACTTGGGACGACACTCTAACGTAGCAAATGCAGAGGTAAGGAGGCCTTTGTCATTTGGAAGAACTCTCTGCTTTACTAGTACTAGATGTAGATGTGAAACTAACAGGGCTCACCGGATGATCCTTCACGATCAAGCTAAGAATTTCAGGTCTTGCGTAGTGTCCAACCACATCAAAATCAAACTTGGCGCGAACAATTTCTCCAAGATCTGTTTAAAAATGATAGTTAATAAAGTGAGCTAGTGAAAACGAGCTTCATAAGAATAGGAGACGGGAGGAGAAGTGAAAATATGTAATAATGCAAGTCAATCATGTTGCTCGGTTATGGAAACATATGTGATATGAATGTGTACAAGTACCCTGTACAAGTACATGCAGTTCACTAAGTTTTAGTGTGCTCCAAAGAATCTATGTGATAGTGTGAGAATAGACTCTTTATGTTTTCATTGATCATATATAGAATTTAGAAATCGGAGTATAACTGCAGTCGAATGCACTTTGCTTATACGAGTAAAGTACTACTACGAAATGCAGGAAGTGCACAACCTGTCTGACATATATCAAACTTCAGAGACCACAAAATTGTCGGAACGAAAGGATTAATTTGAACAACTATGCACAACCAATATGCATCTTGGGGCATAGACACGGTATATCTAAAATATACATGTAACATGAAGAAACATTTTATTCCATAGAGAAATTTGTGAGAAGCATACATGCTACGTGGAGAAGTAACTGGGAATAGGATTAATGACAAGTAAAACAAACACCAATCTTTTGCAATCTTCTCTTTCACTTTTTGGGGATGAGAAAACCTGTTTACTTCCTACTTTGACAAAGAAGCTGAGGGTATCACTTTTCAACAACTGATTTACGAAAATTCCATGCACAGTACATATTTAATGTCTACTTGAGAATGCAAAATAAGACAGCTCACTAACGTACCTAGATCAGCTGAGATGAGTGCCTCCCCGTCATAATTTGGTCCTGCCAGCACTGCCCCTGATGGTGATATAATTACACTGCCACCAGCACAAACAACGGAATCTGGCGTAAGATCTTCTTCAGTGCCGGAAAAAACATATTCTGGTGGAGGTGGATAATCTTTCCTTCTACAGAACTGATTGGCCGATAAAACAAAACAACCGCCCTCCAAGGCAATATGGGTCATTGATGCCTGCCACACTTCCCTAGCATCAGCTGTAGGTGCACAATATATCTCAATGCCTGCAACAAGGAAGAGCTTAGAAATTTTGTGGAAACTTATTTAGGATCATATTGCAAATGTGAGCATCCATTTGCTTTCCGAAACTCTCAAGTAATATACATTTCTCAAACAAATGTTGTCAGAAAATGAAAGAAACCAAGAAATCACATAGCACCCCATAAAGCTATTCAAGATACAACTTTTTCCCTTTCTTTCCTAAAAATACCAAGATAATAGCTCAATTCTCTTATTTACATTATCAATATCAAACTCTCTCTTATTAATCATGTCAAATCAAAACAAGCCCCCTTTTTTATGACTAAGAAAACATGTTTCAGTTTACAACTCAGGGATGATGGGTCTTCCTTACTATCCTTCCCCACTTAAATACGCTTAGCACACATCTTGTAATGTACTATATTTGCCATATAACCAAAGCTAAGGGGACTCAAAACAGGCCATCAGTGACAATAGTCATTCCAAAAGGTGCATCCACAAAAGTAATAATGGATCGTTCTATCAACAGTGACAATGAAATTCAGCTTCATGAACTAAAGTATAACATAAGTATTTAGATATTAGAAGACAACTGGTATACCACCCTACAAGAAGTCTTGCAAAATTCCCCACAATGTATCAAGTAATTTAGTAGTTTGAAGACATTATAATCAGAAACAACTGCAGCGTGAATAAACACAATGAATTATGGATGAAATTTAATGCCATTATTCTATTATCAGAAGCTGCACCAAGCCAGAAAAACATTTGATCTACTTTAATGCCCTAGGGGTTTATTACTTTAATAGCACAAATGAAGCAACCACTATCATTTTTTCATATACTGATATATTTATTTGAAACTTGATATATATCTGTCATGGAATGAAGCAACCACTAGCATAGATGAATTTTATTACCAAAGATGCCAGGAACTTAAGAGGCAACTAATTTGCAATATCAAAGCGTCCCTAAAACCTATGATACTCAACGGTAGGAATAGATGAACCTAAGAGATTAGCAAGCACATCTCTGACCTTTAGCATACATCGCGGTCCTTAGAAGTGGCATTCTGTTCTCCCAACATATTGCAGCACCTATTTTTCCAACAGGAGTGTCATAAACTGGAATTGTTGATCCATCCCCAAAACCCCAGATTATCCGCTCCAACGCTGTTGGCATTATTTTCCGATGCTTCCCAAGGTAGTGACCCTGAGAATCGAAGAAAAGCACTGTGCAATATAGTGTGTATCCATCTCTCTCAATTACACCCATCACCAAGTACACCTTGTATTTTCCAGCCATTGCTGCTAGGCGATCAACCTCAGGACCTGCAACCAATAATTGTAAGAGAAAGAGAGAAAAGAAAGCTGAGAAGCTTTTGCAGGGATGAAATAAGAAGGTGGGAAAAAAAGTTTGAACAAAGCACATACAAACAGAATACATATGTTTAGTGAAATGTAAAGGACTTGTAAGTTTTAGCATGGTCTACCTTAGCAACGGAGTCCAGAAAGACATTTCTAATTTCATAGCATGTTTGTTGACTCTTTTTATCCCAAATCAACAATTTTTGAACTCACCAATAAGTGTTGTGGTAGAATGGTAAAGTACTCTTTCATCCTTAACCAAGAGCTCTCGGATTTGAGTCCCCTTGAGTACGGAGTCGCCTTTGTTAGGGAGCGCTTTACCACCCCCCACCCCCAATGTGGGACTTCCCAGCGCGAATCCGAATTTAGTTGTCCTACCGGACACCGGGTGGGAAGCCAAAATAAAAAAATAAAAAAAATTGAACTCTATGTTCTGAATTTTCAAGCTAAAATCCTTCTACTTATGTTGAATTACTATTGAATACATTTAGTTTTCCTCTAACCCCAATTAACAAGAAAATGGAATTGTCATATATAGCTTAATCCTAGGAATGTGCCACAGAGTTTTTTATCATCTTCTTATTGCTTTTTGCATAAGTAATCTATTATACATATCCTTTGAGTTTTGAACAATTGAAATCACCTCCGGTCAAAAGATTTCATGGTAGAGAGGTAATTGGTAAGAGTTCCAGACCTGGCACATCAATGGCAGAAGCATGATATTTGCGAAACTCCTCCTTTCCCTTATCTGTCCGATTCCCAATTGAGACACCAAAAGTTAATCCACGTGGATAACCACCAATAAATGCTTCAGGAAACACCACCAGCTGAGCCCCATAGGAAGCCGCTTCAGCAAGAAGCCTCTCAGCCTTATCTGAAAAAATGTCAAGCAATAATTATCTCAATTCAAGAATTTAACAAACCAGAAGACTTCTTGATTTAAAAAAGACAGATAACTTTTAGAATAGAAAAATCCAGCTTCGCGACCACAAAGTAACCAAACATAATTTCATGAAGTAAACTCGATGTTTATGACTCTTTCTACCCCATGCACTAAAACAAAACCTTTCCTCTTCATGTGCAAAGACAAAGAATACAGGAGGTAGGAGTAAGGGATATAATTTGGATTAAAGGAGGTAGATGAAAAGGATATAGTTTAATTATTTGACAAAGACAAGATTGATTGAGGGCAGTGCACACTCCCAACAACATTCAAACGCTGAACAATCATACTTTCTGCTGATAGCAACTACTAGTAAACACATAAAACCTTGCAATATAACGAATCAGCTCACAGACTCTGCTCATTACTAGTTAGAGGCCTTAAGTATACTTGATTCTAAATGAAGAGAACCATATGCTAAAGCTTAAAGAATATGCCTTTGAAAAGAACTGAACTTTTGAAGGAGAATAAATCAACGTAAAGCACCATTAACAAGAGAGCTTTAAAAGTAAGATGAATTGAGTTCCCAAGTCAGAAGTTTCTTTCTTTAATTAAGGACACCATAGAAATCTCCTTCCTACTAAGGACATGACCTTAGATAGGGAGGGTGTGGAAGACACGAATTAGGGTAGAAGGTTAGTAGGTAGCAATGTGTTGTCTTGTTGTCCATTTGTATTAGTAATCATAGACTCATAGTATTGCTCATGTAGTTACTTGTTCATCAATTTTTGTTACAATATATTGTTTCTTCTTGTACCTCGATTATTGTCTTGTTTTGTTGTAGCTTCCATTCTTTCATTATCTGTTATTGTTTGTTGTTTCTTGTACTTCCGTTACTTCTTTTTCGAGGCTGCTGTGGACTGTTTTTCTTGAGCAGAGGTTCTATCGGAAGTAACCTCACTACCTCTGAGACAGAGGTAAGGTCTGCGTACACCGTATCCTCCCCAAATCATACTTTGTGCGTAAACAATACCCTCAGTTCTCATCAAAGTCTTCTATGACCTTTGTTGCCGCAAGTGCATCAAATAATTTTATTTAATTTTCTTTTTACTTAAAGTTACAATGATTAAGTAGCATATGAACACAAGGAACTGAGCCAGTAATGGGAAGATTTTGACCACAATCTCAACAAATACTAAATTCAATACTGAAAATATTTAAATCCTGGATCCACCTCTGTTACAATCATTCAAACAAGTCATATCAACAACACGAGAAAATCAAAACCGATTAAATAAGATTTGAAGTGACTCACCAAGAGTGGCAGGGGTATCATAGAAGATGGTAGAAGCTTGAACTACGGTAGCACGGACAGTGGAGGAAGAAGAATCACCACCCATTTCCACTTCAGCAAACAACGGCCCTTCGTTCACTACTGGGGTTGGGACCAAAGCCATCGGATTTTCTGCTTCTCAATTTGCAGATAGTGTTTTTCTGTATTTTGTACTCTGCTCTAATTGGAGAAAAAATAAGTAGGTTCCGGTACTTTTTTATTTGGTTAAGAGATTTCTAGAACTTTTTAGAAGGGGAGCCTCTGAGTCACCGTGCTGGCAAGGGCGGACGTTATGTTCTTCGGTTCAGTTATATCAAATTTTAATTTAATTTTTTAATTTTTGGTTTTAGAAAAGTGTGTATCGTATATCAAATCATACTAATTTGATTTGGTTTTTTCTATTTCGGTTCGATTTAATTTGGTGTTTTTAAATTGGTTTTTCGATGCAAATGAAAAATAAAATTGAGGACAAAATTAAAAGTATAAGATACTTATAAATTTAAAAATATGTTAGGAGATGATATGTATCGCCCCTGGAACATTTAATGTGCTAACTAAAAGATTATATTTATCTTTGTTAAGAACATTGTGTCTCTAACCTTCTCAAGAAAAACATGAAAGAAGACGGGTTCCTTTACCTAATGTACATTGATAAAAATATGTTTTGGTTCCTCTTGAAAATAATATTGGAAAAAGGATCTGATATACCCCTCAATTTTGTCATTTAGAGCTGATATATCCCTCGTTATAAAAGTGACTCATATATACCCCTATTGTTATACAAATGGCCCACATATACCCTTTTCCTCTAACGGAAGTGAAAAAATTAATTTTAGTTTAATTTTTTTAATTATTTAAAAAAAATATAATCGCAGTATATTTAATCTTCCTCAAACATATATTATTTTTTTAAAACTTTTTTTTTTGTTTCAATGACTAATTTAGATTTATTATTTTGATGGTCAAATTTATTTAAGTTTTGTTAATATTCTTGTAAAATTTATTATAGATGACCCAATTTTTTTCTTCAAATACAAAAACTAAATTACAATATATCCGAAAAAAATAGTTTTAAATTATAATATAGTCACGAAAAAAATAGTTTTAAATTTTTTTCTTTACACTAAGGAATGAAAGAAAAAATAAAATAAGAATAAGAAACTCAAATAATGATAACCAAAAAGTCAAAAAAAAATTAAAATATACCTTGAAATTTGCTAGAAAAATCATATATACCCCTAAATAATTTCTTTTAAAATCAAAAGTCAAAAATATAAATTTAAAACTAATTTTTTTCACTTCCCTTAAATGAAGGGTATATATGACCTCATTTTGTAACGGTAGGGGTATATGTGAGCCGTTTGTATAACGGTAAGGGTATATATGAGCCACTTTCATAACGAGGGGCATATCAGTTCCAAATAGCAAATTTGAGGGGTATATCAGGCCCTTTTCCCATTAATATTTGAAGTTAACTATTGAACTGTACATTTGTTGTTACTGTGATTTGTTCATGATTGATTTAATAGTTGATTTTTTTTATTTTTAGTTAAGAGATGCCATATATATATATATATACTCTTTGGTGCACTGAAGTTCTGAGACTTTTACACCGAACACTAAACCAAAGAATTAAACTTTTGAAAAAATAACACTGATACCAAATTGAAAAACCGAAGAATCGAATTATCGATTCTGTTCGATTTTTTGATTTTTTGATATTTATGCTCACCTTTACTAATACTGTTTGTACATACACAATTTACATAACATTTTTGAATTTGACTTTTCTTTTGAATTTTATGTAAATATGAAATAATTTACGTATTGAATTATTATTTTATGATTTTAAATATTTTATAAAAATTTATATGATTATAAATTGTTTTACTGAAGATAAAACAAAAACAAAATACATATCGAGT
This sequence comes from Solanum verrucosum, assembly GCF_900185275.1. Taxonomy (NCBI): domain Eukaryota; kingdom Viridiplantae; phylum Streptophyta; class Magnoliopsida; order Solanales; family Solanaceae; genus Solanum; species Solanum verrucosum. Next base: position 1,729,147 of record NW_026019984.1, on the reverse strand, counting down.
CATTCTTATCAGCAAGATAACGTCGAAAATTTTGATTTTTACTAAATAAGCGAGAAACTCTTTATATCTTTTATTAGTTGACCACGCCAATTGTCATCTCAAAACAATGTTAATTAGAGATAGAAAGTGCTTCAAAAGGCGATGAGTACTATATTACTTACAATGAGGAGGTGTTAGCATTCGATTATCGGTACTGGCACATCACTTGACTCACTTTCATTACCAATACTCTTTTTTTTTTAAAAAGTGTGCCAACACATCCTTTTTCATGTTCAATTGACTTAAATATTTTTCAAATTGCTTTATTTTTTTTCAATTTAAAAATTAAATGATTTCATACTAATGGTGGAGAGAACATTTTTCCAAATTTTATTTCAACCTCACCCCGTCACTCCTAATCCACTCAAATATCCTAACCCTTATCCCTTCAACCTAATACCTAATAATGTGACTGATTTTGTTCTTGATCGACTCGAGACTTGACTCATGATCACCTGATATGAAACCTGCCCCAACTTGGGACTCAACCTCAGCCTAAGCCTAATCCAGGATCTAACACTCGACCTATAAGCTGTGACTTAATTCCAAACTTGAGACCCAACTTTAAACTGTCATGGGATCAAATCCCCAACCATAATTGAGACTTATATGTCGATGTTGGGGTTGGATCTCGGAATGAGCGTCAAGAGTTCAACTCTCGAGGTCAAATTTTGAGTAATGGTTGAGTTAGGGTTGAGTCTAAGGATCATGATCTCAATCTAGATCTTGTAATTGTCGCAATTTTGATTATATCTTGGATTTCAAGGTTCGAATCTATGTCTTCAATTTAGGTTTTATGTCTTTGATGTTTAAGGCTATTTATCTTTATCTTTTTTTTTTTTTTAATATCAATAAGTTATTCAAGTTCTTTTATTAAAATATGTTTTTTAAATCATGCAAAATAAAATTAAAAAAAGTTTCACATTACTTATCATTTTTATCTCTTGCTCCCCCATTAACAAATTTCACTATTGTTAAATGTAAAGTAAAATATAATTTAATTAACCAATCACATGATGCCACGTCATTGTTTACTTGCGTTGTGTACTTTTAAAAAAACAAAATGAAATATATGTTTCTAGAGTTAAAAAGGAATGTTATCTTTAGTTTATGATAGCAAGAAGATTAACCTAAAAGTACAAGCACAAAATATACCGTCTGTCATTTCACATTATTCAATTGTTTTTTTTCTCTCTCTATCTGTTGACTCTTTCAACGCTTCCCATGACTGAGGCTGCCGCCGTATCATCCATCCCGCCGGCAACAGTAACCGGCGACGATTTCCGTGATGAATCTCTACCGCGGGATCCACTGTTACAGTCCGGAACCTACATCGACGCTGAGTCGAATGTTAACACCACACCGAACAAAGGCGTAAGGCCAGATGAAGGAAATGTGCCTGATCTAACTCCGGCGCCGGCGGAGGGAACTCAGGCGATACAGACGACGGAGACGGTGGCTGGGACGGTGACGCCTCTGCGTTATGGGAGTAGATCGGCAGAGGTGAATGTAGAAAGGCCGACCTGGTTGCCGGAGAGTTGGAGGTTCGAAGCGAAAGTTCGTACCTCTGGCGCCACTGCTGGAACTGTTGATAGAGTAAATTTCATCTCTTAAACTACATATACATATAGCGTTGGACTAACTTGTGCTACATTTAGATTATTTTGCCTCTCTTATCCTCTATTTAACAAACGAAATATAGGTTTATACTTTATTCGTCATGCTTTCTGAATGCTATGTAATGATTTCTCTCTTATATGCTATGTCTGCTCTACGTTATTTTATGTTAGTATTTTTTTAAATGCTTTTATATATGTTACTCCAGCCGAGAGTGTTTTGGAAACAGCTCTTTACCTCTCAGGAGGTAGGAGTAAGGTCTGTACGTTCTACCCTACCTAAACACCACCTGTGAATTACACTGGTTAGTTGTTGTTGTTGGTTGCTGTGTGTTACAGCAAATGCATCTGAAAATGTGGTTATTTTTCCCTCTCTGGTTCTTACTTTTGGTATTGGAGTTTGAATTAGAAGTTATTTCAGAAACTAGAGCATGAAAGATTTTTATTTGTTTGTTATGTTCAGTAAAAACAGAGACTGTTGTGTTTTGATTATGAACAATTGATAAGCTGTTATTCTTCTAGTTTGTCGTCCATTGAAGTTATTAGTTTCTTCTTTTTTAGTCGATCTGTATAACTTAACTTCAGTGAGATTGTTAGCTTTTCTGTTGAAGCTGGAAAAAATAATTCTTTCAAAGTTTCAGGAATGTTTGAACTTTGATTAAATGAATATAACTCGATGAGAATGGTTTTTCCATTGAAGGAGATAAGGGGAGCAAGTATCAGAGTGACTCTTTTGCTTTCTTTGTGAACTTCTTTATGTGGATTAACCATCTCTCTTTGTTTTCTAGCTCAAATGATTTACATGAGGAAAGGACAAGCTTCTTCTGAACTAGTGCAACATGTTCTGTTAGTAGGATTTAGGTTAGGAGGACCTTATGATGAAATTGTAGATTTCATATATAATTTAGATCAGGAGATTATATTTTTTTCTTTGAAAAGAATGATTGTTTTTCAAGTGGAAAGGGAAAGTAGAAACAGTTGGTTGTGTGCATATGTGTTGAGCTGAGTAATTTTCTTGCCTTTCTAATTTTCACATTTGTTACATGATTTTGTGAAGAGAAGTGTGAACTTGAGGTTGCTGATATGCCATTGGGAATGTGGTAGTGTAGAGAGATTGAATGGTTTGTATTAAATTAATACTCCCTTTGGCCAATTTAGTTTGATTCCATATGGAGGCTAATAAAGCAAATATTAGAATGTAGATGATAGATATATAACAAGGATAAATTTAAAAATGGTGGCTGGAATGTGGCAAAGACCTCCAACAATCCTTTGAATTTCGAAATTCAAAGGATTGTTCTGGTACCTTGGCTTATTACACGATTCTGGAATTGGATTTTGAAATTTACTCTTAATGTAGTAGTGGAACTCCATTTCGGTCTCTTCAATTTTGAAATTCAAATCCTTTCTCTGTGAATCTTGGCCAATTTATACACTTCTGGGATCTGGGTTTTTAAATTTTGCTTGTGGAAGGTTGAAGTTTAGATGATCTTGGAACCTTGTGTGTCAAAAATAGAAATTATTTGCAGGAAGAGCAGGTGAAAATGAGGGATAAGATAAGCAAATTCACCTTGGCCTCTAGTTATATGCTGTGTTTTACTCAAATGAAGTGAGAATTTATTCTACTCTGTTTCTGAAAGCGTAGGAACTTTTTCGACTTGATTTTGTTTTGTTTATGGGTAAAAAGGGGGGATGGGCCGGATAAAAAGGGGGTGAATCGGGTAAAATCAAAGGGGATTCAGTTTGGGGTTTAATTGTGTTTGAACCGCCAAACAGTTGGGTTGAACCGGGTTTAGTAGGGACTAATGGTGGGTTAGTCAAGGGAATAAATGCCCCATTTTCGTCACAGCGAGGGCTTAAAACTGCCATTTTACTAATGGAGGGTAAAAGTGCTTGTCGAATAGCGGGACAATTTTGGCTCTGTTCCATTGATGTAATCAGAAGGAAAGTGAGGTAGAGTAACTAAAAGTTTAGTTTGATGAGCTGATGGTGCTCAAGAAGGAAGAGTAAATGATGATAAGTGCTTATTGAAGGCATCATTATAAAAAAAATGTGTTTATTGAAGGCAATCGCAGAAACTCTGGAAGTGTATGAGGCAATAAAAAATGCTTGATCGTCCATCTCTTCTTAATGCCCAAAGTTATCCAATATCTATACTAGTGATAGGAGGCAAGTATCCGGAGGAACCTTTGACATGCAGCCAAGTGTACTACTGTTATTCCCCAAAGAAAAAGCATCCTTCTTTTGATGTTGTATGATGTTGCTTGTTTGTACGTATAGTCTTCGTTGCCTTGCCTCTTTAGGTAGATGGTGGATAGAACCTCTTCTGCTCTCTCCCTCTTTCACTTCCATTCTTTTCTGTGATTTGTCCCTTCATGTTTGTTGTTTCACTTTCTTTATGTGTGGGTTTATTTCTTCTTTTTCCCTTCCAGTTGCAGGTTGGTTGAGCATTATTGAGTTGGTTTAGTTGAAAATATTACTAAAGTCAATATGTCATGCACTTTCAATTTGCATTCTTATTATTTAATTGAAGTCATTGACATACAAACTGAGTTGTATATCATTTGGCATGGTGTCTAATTGTTTGTGTCCTGGATTCTGCAGTACTATTATGAACCAGTCTCCGGGAGTAAATTCCGATCAAAGACTGAGGTGCTTTATTTCCTGGAAACGGGTGGCAAGCGCAAGAAGGCAATTACTGGCAGTGGCACTGATGCTACAGTGAGTGAATCAAAACATTAATAATAACCTATCACCTCTATGTTTGTATAATTGTATCAGTCTTCCTTTGCTACAAAGAAACATACATCTTGCGTGTTTTGATGGTAGAATTTCTTTTGCAGCCATCTGAGACCCCCCCAATCAAAAAACAGAAGAAGAGCATCTCGAAAACAAAGAAGGTTACCTCTTTCTACTTTGATTCTGGGAATCCGCCACAGAGCGTGTGCTGGGTTCAGACGGATACTTCCGCAGATACTTGGACACCTTCATGTAATGGCAGTGTGGTTCCTGGAACCCGGAAACAAGAATGGGATGCTGTGTTCTTAAGTGTATCCAAGCTGAAGCGAAGGAACACACAAACAGGGAGATAGGCGGCTGTAATGTGCACCATACCCTAACAGTCAACGAACCTTTTTCCGGATCCATCTAGACTAGATAGTGTGTCAAATGCCGCCTGAATTTGCCTTACTTCTTTTGGGTTTAGCTAAGGGGTCTCATAGTTGTTGATAACTTCTTGTTTTGGCCTTAAGGCATAGGCAAAAGTTGCTTCACCTAAATCTGTTCATCATGTAATCTTGTGGTATTTTGAAATTAATTAGTTTCAAGACCTTCCGTATTAAGTAAATTACCAATGAATTTGAAGCATTTTAGTAGGATTGACATAATATTGTTGCAATTGTGAAAATACTGTAGTTATTGAGTATGATGAGGACTTGTCTTAATGCTTGTGAAGTTTGCATCAGATTACATATTTCAGCCGTAGAAGCAATTACTAATTACTAATTAGGTAGACGGTTCACATTACACCTCTGGAGGTGTGACCTTGAAATCTATACAAATACGAGATATTTTGTGCATTAGGCTGATTTTTTAAAATTAATTATTAATTACACTATATTATATTTGCATAGATGATTAGATCACTCATATAGGTTGATTTATTCTTGGTGTATCGTAGTGTAATTTCATTTTAATCCGTAGCTAATTTGTAGAGATTATCTCAAACTTATTGTGTGTAAATTTATCAAAAATACTGATTTTTTTTTTTTTTTTTGTCAAAAATACAAAAATCACAACAGAAAAAGTTGTATTAACCACCAAAAATAGATCAAAAAGATGTATCACAAGAAAATTACAATATACTTTAGAAATAGACCAAAAGAACTGAAAATATCATACACACAAATATGATTTCTCATAAAATATTTTCTTTGCATCCAATATTTTCTAGTTTCGATTAAATGTAATAATCACCATATCATAGTTTAATAAATATGTCAAACTTTAAAGAATAAAAATGCTAAAAAACTTAAAAGGGACTACTTTGTACCTATTAACAAAGTTAAGGTATCATTTTGTTGTTTTCTCATCTATTTTTTCTTCTTCTAGAACTAGACCAAGTAGTTTATACAAACTTCTCAACTTTTCCTTTTTTTTCTAGATAACACAAAGTGCTGAAGAAATTGGATTTTTTTTCCAGTGATGGAAGATGGAGATTTATTAGGTTCTAAGAAAAATGGAGAAATAGATGAGAGAAGTAAAATTAATAGTACTAATGGTGGTGAGAAGAATGTAGAGATTTCAGTACCTACAACTTCTACTATGTTTCTAATTTGTCCGACGGATGAAAAAGGTTCAAGGATCTGATAAATAGATGATAGATTTATTAGCCTTGGGATCTCACATGTACTTACATCCCATTTTTTGTTGCTTTTGTTCATATGGGTTATTACCTCTGTACGGGTACGGTCGGGGTACATCTTACCTTCACCAAACTCCACTTGTGGGATTATACTGGGTATGTTATTGTTGTTGATGTAGTAGTAATGTTATTATGTGTTATTGTAAATGATCACTTTTAACTTTTACAAGGACATGATGCATCTTGCGCTTACCGATTACATGACCTTAGATAAGAGGGTTTGAAGGTCACAGATTTGGTTAGAAGGTTAGTTGGTAGTTGAGCATACACTCGCATCTTGTGCTTACTGTGGACATGACCTTAGATAGAAGGATTTAGTGGTTATGGATTAGGATTTAGTGTTTGCATCTTGTGCTTAGTGGGAACAACACCTTCAATGAGAGTGTTTGTTGGTCGTGAATTAGGATAGAAGGTTAGTGGGTAGTTGAACATTCTCTTGCATCTTGTACTTATTGCTTATTGGGGACATGACCTTAAATAAGAAGGTTTGCTGGTCGTGAATTAGGATGGGAAGTTAGTTGGTAGTTGAACGTTCGCTTCTGTGCGAGATAGGTTTGGTGGTTGTACATGTATCTACTTTCTTACTTTTTTACCAGTAGTATTAGCATTATTGTCGTAGTTTCTTGCCTTTGATTTCAATTATCACTAGTGCTTTTGTGCTTCGGTTATCGCATCATTTCACTGTTGCTATTGTTCTTTCTTTTGTATGTTGCTTTCTACTTTTCTTTTCATATTATTTCGTTGTTATTGCTTCAATTTATGTATTCCCTGTTTTGAAAAACTTTGCTATGCTTTCTAATTTGAATTTCTATTAAAAACAACCTCTCTATCTTTACAAGGTAAGGGTAAGATCTGCATAAACTCTACTCTCCCTATACTTTACTTGTAGGATTACACTGGGTATGTTGTTGTTGAATGATATTTAAAATTTACTTATAAAAGTAAACATACATGTACAATTTTTATAGTCATTGATAAATTTGGCACCATTAACTATGGTCAAGTGGACTTTACCTTTACTAGAAGTTGTGATAGAACCACATGTAAGGACGGTAAGGTTATACCAATAGATGCCATGACCACCAAACATAGGTAAAACGTGAGTGTAAAGTCAGAAGAGATATGAAGAATTTGATGGTGGGCATTAAAGGGAGTGTACTAATTAGCCTTTCAAGAAAAACTATGATTGCAAGAATCATGGTGGTGGAATGATGAAGTGCAAACTGCAAAGATTTACTAGAACTAAAAGAAGAATGTTGTAAAAAGTTACCAAAAACAAAAGATAATGAAACCTTTGAAGAGTATAAGAGAGTTAAGAGGGAAGGTAAGGAGGCTATTGGTAAAGTTAGGGAAAAGCCCTAGATGACTTGTACACGATGTTAAAAGACAAAGAGGGAGTAATGTTTATAAATGAGAACGATTGAGAAAGAAGCACAGTAAGCACTTAAATCAAGTGAATTTGTATTAAAGATAGTCCTCAAGAATTATTGATAGAAGATAATGAGATAATGAGATCAAAGAGAGGCGTGAATGTTGTTTTGATCAATTGTTCAGTTCGTACTATAAGATTTAACATTTTGTATCTCCATACCTTTGTGCACAATAGAGATTTTAGCTACACTTGTAGAATTAGGCCGACCAAGGTAAATGAGACCATGAAAAATACGAGGACTAAAAAGCCCAGTCTGAATGGTATCCCAATAGAGTTTGGAAGTGTCTTTGGAGAGGTTGAAGTCTGCTGACTTACCAAGCTAATTAATGTTATACTAACAAGTGTAGGATGCTTGAGGAGTGAAGAAAGAGTACATTTATTCCAATTTACAAAAATAAAGGAGATATTCAAAGTTGTACGGATTGTCATGTCATCGAACTTGTGAGCCATGTGATGGAACCATGAGAGTTATAGAACGTAGACTTGGGGACATCACAAAAGTGAGAACAATGGATTTATGCCTTGCATATCTACAATGAAGGTTGTATTCTTATTATGAAGATTAATGTGAATTTTTCGTGAGAAGATGACTGGTCTATCTATGGTGGTCATTGACCTAGAGAAAAAATGTGATACGAGTACCAAAAAAGGTCCTTTGTGGGTGTTAGATAAGAAATTACACAACAACATACCCAGTGTAATCCCACGAGTGGGGTCTGGGGAAGGTGGTGTGTACTCAGGCTTACCCCTACCTTGTGAAAGTATAGAGATTGTTTCTGATAACCCTCTTGCAGATGACAATGACGTTGAGTTTACAATAGAAAAAGACTCGACATATATTTAGTTTTTGTTTTATCTTCAATAAAATAATTTATAACTGTAAAAAATTATTTCTAAGTTATTTAAAATCATAAAATATTATTAAAAATTGACCTATCACACACTGCCAGATCACTTGGCTACTTTGGGGGGGTGGGGTGGGGGAGGGGTTGTACATTTAGAATCAAAATGAAATAATGTTTCTTGATTTAAAAAGGAATGTTATTTATAGTTTATGAAAATTTACTTAAAAAGTATAATCAGAAATATACCGCCTGTCATTTCCCATTATTCAATTGATATTCTTCTCTCTATTGACTCTTTCAACGCTTCCCCGCACTATTAACTCCATATGATGACTGAAGCTGCCACCGTCTCATCTATCTCGTTGGTAACCATTACCGACGGTGAATTCCAGGATGGCTCCTTACAAACGAATCCGCTGTTACAGTCTGGAACCTACATCGACGCTGAACCGAACAACAACATACTGCCAAATGAAGGAAAAGGGGCCAATCTGACTCTGGCGCTGGCAGGGACTACTCTGGAGATGCAGAAGACTGTGTTGGTGGCTGAGATGGTTATGCCGGTGCATCAGGTGAATGTTGAGAGGCCAAGCTTGTTGCCGGGGGAGTGGAAGTTTGAAACAAAAATCTGCCATGTTGATAGGGTAAAAATTCCGTCTTGAAACTACCTATGCATATAGTGTTGGACTTAACTTGTGCTACATTTGGATTATTTTGCCTCTTTTATTCTCTATTTAACAAAATAAATCAAGGTTTATATTTTACTCATCATGATTTCCGAATGCTATGTAATTATTTCTCTTATTAAGTGTTATATATGCCTTTCTTCTGTGTTTTGTGTTTGTATTTTTGAAAATGCGTTGATATGTGTTTCTTGAGGCGAGGGGTCTTTCTGAAATAACCTCTTTACCTCTCAGGAGGTAGGAGTAAGGTATGTGTTTATTCTACCCTCCCAAAACACCTTGTGTGATTACACTGGGTATATTGTTGTTGTTATTGTTGTTGGTTGCTGTGCGTTATATAGCAAATGCATTTGAAAATGTGGTTATTTTCTCTAGTTTTTACTTTTAATATTGGAGTTTGAATTAGAAATTATTTCAGAAACTAGAGCATGAAGGATTTTTAATTGTTTGTCGTGTTCAATAGAAGCAAAGACTGTTGTGTTTTGATGAACAAATGTTAAGCTGTTATTCTACAAGTTTCTTGTCTATTGAAATTATTAGAATGTAGATGATAGATATAGTATAGGGATAAATAGTGAAATGGTGGCTGGAATGTGACAAAAATATAAACGTCTTATAAAGTGAAAAATAGCTAGTCTGCAGTATTATTATGATACAGTTTCCGGGGGTAAATTTCGGTAAAAAAATAAGGGGCTTTATTTCCTGTAAATGGGTGGCAAGCACAAGAAGGGAAACACTGGCAGTGACAGTGATGCTACAATTAGTGAATCAAAACATTAGTTATAACCTATCACTTCTATGTTTGTATTAGTCGTCCCTTTACTTCAAAGAAACATACATTTTCTTGCGTGTTTTAATGGTACAATTTCTTTTGCAGCCATCTGAGACTCCGCAAAGCAATAAACAGAAGAGTGGCTCGAAAACAAAGAAGGTTAGGTTACTCCTTTTCACTTTGACTCTGCCAATCCACTAGAGAGTGTGTGCTGGGTTCAGACTGATTCTAATGAAGATACGTGAAAACCTTTTGTTGATGGCAACATGGTTCCTGAAACCCAGAAACAAGAATGGGATGTTGTCTTCTCAAGCGTATCGAAGCTGAAGAAAGAGAAAAAACAAACAGGGAAATAGGCGGCTATCCGAACTCTTCTCACTATCTACCTAGACTAGATAGTGTCTCAAATGACTTTGCCTTACTTTTTTTGGTTTTCACAAAGGGATCTCATAGCTGTTGAGAACTTCTTGTTTTGGCAAATGTGTAGGCATACATTGCTTCACCTAAACTTTGTTCATCAATCATGATGTTTTGGTAGCATTGAACTCTTATTTTGAAATAAATTAGTTTCAAGACCAATAATTTTGAAGCATTTTAGTATAGGATTGACATATGAGGTCTTTATCTTAATTCTTGTGAAGTTTTCACCACAAATTACAAGTTTGAGCCGTGGAAATAGTCATTAATTAGGTAGACGGTCTACATTACATCCCCTTGAGGTGTGTCCTTGAAATCTGCTTGAATACAAGATATTTTTGTACATCAGGTTGATTTTTTTTCTTAATTATTAATTATATTATATTTGCATAGATGATTAGATCACTCATATAGGTTGATTTATTCTTGGTGTAGCTTTGATCGTAGTGTAATTTCATTTTAATTCTTAGCTAATTTGTAGGGATTCTCTTAAACTTATTGTGTCTAAATTAATCAAATACACTGAAAATTTTCGTAAAAAATCACAATATAAAATCTAATACTACACACCAGAAATAGATCAAAAAGATGTATCCAAGAAATTTACCTTATACTTTAGAAATAGACCAAAAAGAACGGTAAATATTATACATCCAAATATGAGTTCTCATTAAATATTTTCTTTGCATCAAATATTTATATTTCACAGTTTCGATTAAATTTAATAATTATCATAGTTTAATAAATATTTCAAACTTAAAAAGAATAAAAATGCTACATGATTAGTTATCCTGGGGTTAGCTATCCTAGGATAACTTGTCCCACCATGTATATGAGATTACTTATCCCATCGCTATGATATAAATGGTGAGATAAGTTATCCCAAACATGACAACCAAACAAGATTCAAAATTTTTATTCCATCACTATTTTCTTATCCCATCACTATTTATATTTATCCCTCACACCAAACGACCCCTAAAAACTTAAAAGTAGAGCTGTTAATATGGGCTGGCCCACCCCATTTGGGCTAATCCATACAGGCTTTATAATTTGACGGGCCAGGCCGGGATAGCCCATTTTTTTATGTGGGCCAGAAAATGGTCGGCCCAGCTCACAAGTGCGTGGGCTACGGGCTTTGCCGTGCCAACCCTCATTTCTTAAAATTTTATTTTTTATAATTTTTTAAATTAAATTATAATTTAAAAATATTATCATAAATATCGACTAGTGTTACTACTTGTTAATCAAATACACAAATAAAATTATCTATATAATATTTATTAAGTTTGATTTCAAGTAAAAATATTAAGCGCTAAATAGAAATATTAACCTAATTGTTTTTCAATGATCATAATAAAACACAAAAACTATGATAATATTCCATATATAGGCTATGGCCTATGTAGTGATTCCCTAAAATTTTTAGGAACTTTATTTTATGTAGTACATATTTTATAAGCATAATTTGTATTTAAATTGTAATATTTCAAACTTTAAACGGATTTTGAGTGTAGACTCCTGTTATTTTTAATATTCTATTTTATTTTTATTCTTTAATTAATTTTATTTGGCCCACGAGCCCGCCCTATCCATTTTCTCAATCCCCACAAATTGACAGACTTATGCAGGCTGGGCTAAAAAGCTCTCTTCTTAAATGGGCTCCAAAAATCATACCCCAGCCCTATCAAATCATGGGTTAGGCCAGGCCGGCCCAACGGGCCTAGCCCATATTGACAACTCTACTTTGGTATCATTTTGTTGTTTTCTCATCTATTTTTTTTTCCGAACAAGTAGTTTATACAAACTTCTCAACTTTTCCATTATTTTTCCTTGACAACACAAAGTGCTGAAGAAATTGATTTTTTTTTTTTAGTGATGGAAGATGGAGATTTACTAAGTTCTAAGAAAAAATGGAGAAATAGATGAGAGAAGTAAAGTTAATTATAGTAATGGTGGTGAGAAGAATGTAGAGATTTCAGTACCTACAGCTTCTACTATGTCTCCTGTGTTTCGATTTTGTCCGACGGTTGAAGAACACTTACCGGATTACTTGAGGAAGAAGGGTTGATAAATGGAAGATAGAGATTTATTGGCCTTTGAGATCTCACAGGTACTTACTTCCCTTTTTATTTGCCTCGTACGGGTACGATCGGGCTACAACTTACCGTCACCAAACTTCACTTGTGGGATTATACTGGGAATGTTGTTGTAGATTTAATATGTATTATTGTAAATGATCAATTTTAACTTTTACAGGGACATGATGCATCTTGTATTTACCGATGACATGACCTTAGATAAGAGGGTTTGAAGGTCACATATTTGGTTAGAAGGTTAGTTGGTAGTTGAGCATACTCTCGCATCTTGTGCTTACTGTGGAGATGACCTTAGATAGAAGGATTTAGTGGTTATGGATTAAATTTAGTGCTTGCATCTTATGCTTATTGGGAACATCACCTTAAATGGGAGCGTTTGTTGGTCGTGAATTGGGATAGAAGATTAGTGGGTAGTTGAACATTCTCTTGCATCTTGTGCTTATTGCTTATTGGGGACATGACCTTAAATAAAAAGGTTTGCTGGTCGTGGATGAGGATAGAAGGTTAGTTGGTAGTTGAACGTTCTCTCGCTTTTGTGCGAGATAGGCTTGGTGGTTGTACATGTATCTACTTTCTTACCAATAGTATTATCATTATTCTCGTAGTTTCTTGTCCTTCGATTTCAATTATCACCTTGCTTTTGTGATTCGATTATCGCATCATTTAATTGCCGCTATTGTTCTTTCTTTTGTATGTTCTTTTCTACTTCTCTTTTCATATTATTTTGTTGTTATTGCTTCCATTTATGTATTCCTTTTTTCGAAATACTTTGCTATGCTTTCTAATTTGAGTTTCTATCATAAACAACCTCTCTATCTTTACAAGGTAAGGGTAAGATCTGTGTACACTCTACTCTCCCTATACTCCACTTGTAGGATTACATTGGGTATGTTGGTGTTAACTGATATTTAAAATTTACTTATAAAAGTAAAGGTATATATACAATTTTTATCCTCATTGATAAATTTGTCACCATTAACTATAGTCAAATGGATATTACCCATAATAGAAGTTGTGATAGAACCACATGTAAGGACAGGTTATACCAATAGATGCCATGACCACCAAACATAGGTAAAACATGAGTGTAGAGTCAGAGGAGATATGAAGAATTTGATGGTGGGCATTAAAGGGCGTGTACTAATTAGATTTTCAAGAAAAACTATGATTGCAAGGATCTTGGTGGTGGAATGATGAAGTGCAAACTACAAAGATTTACTAGAACTAAAAGAAGAATGCTGTAAAAAGTTGCCAAAAACAAAAGATAATGAAACCTTTGAAGAGTATAAGAGAGTTAAGAGGGAAGGTAAGGAGGCTATTGGTAAAGTTGGGGAGAAACTCTAGATGACTTGTACATGATGTTAAAGGACAAAGAGGGAGTTCTGTTTATAAACTAGAACGATTGAGAGAGAAGCACAGTAAGCACTTAAACCAAGTGTATTTGTATTAAAGATAGTCCTCAAGAATTATTGATAGAAGATAATGAGATCAAGGAGAGGGGTGAATGTTGTTTTGCTTCATTGTTCAATTCGAACTACAAGATTAACCTTTTGTATCTCCATACCTTTGTGCACAATAGAGATTTTAGCTACACTTGTAGAATTAGGCCGACAAAGGAAAATGATACCATTAAAAATAAGAGGACTAAATTTACTTTAGTATTTAGTAGCTAACCTTCTGTATTTAATGCTATACTAAAAAGTGTAGGATGCTTGAGGAGTGAAGAAAGAGTACATTTATTCTAATTTACAAAAATAAAGAAGATATTCAAAGTTGTACTGATCTTAAAATCATCGAACTTGTGAGTCATGCGATGGAACCATGAGAGTTATAGAACGTAGACTTGGGGACATCACAAAAGTGAGAACAATGGATTTAAGCTTGCATATCTACAATGAGGGTTATGTTCTTATTATGAAGATTAATGTGAATATTTTAGGAGAAGATGATAAGTCTATCAATGCTGATCATTGACCTAGAGATAAAATGTGATACTAGTACCAAAAAAGGTCTTTTGTGGGTGTTAGATGAGAAATGACACAACAACATACCCAATGTAATTCCACGACTGGGATCTGGGGAGGGTGGTGTGTACGGACGCTTACCCCTTCCTTGTGAAGGTATATAGATTGTTTCTGATTCCCCATTATTGCAGATGATGACGAATCGAGTTTACAATAGAAAAAGACTCGACACATATTTAGTTTTTGTTTTATCTTCAATAAAATAATATATAACTGTAAGAAATATTTCTAAATTATTTAAAATAATAATAAAATAATTAAAAATTGACCAATCACATGTTGCCAGATCACTTGGCTACTTACGGGGGGGGGGGGGGGGAGTTGTACTTCTAGAAACAAAATGAAATATGTTTCTAGACTTAAAAAGGAATGTTATTTATAGTTTATGAAAATTTAATCAAAAAGTATAATAAAAAATATAATGTCTGTCATTTCCCATTATTCAATTGATATTCTTCTCTTTATTGACTCTTTCAACGGTTCCCCGTCCTATTAACCCCATACGATGATTGAAGCCGCCGCCATCTCATCTGTCCTGCTGGCAACCGTTACTGACGGTGAATTCCAGGATGGCTCCTTGCAGAATGGATCCGCTGTTAAAGTCCGAAACCTACATCGGCGCTGAACCGAACAACGACGTGCTGCCAAATGAAGGAAAGAGGGCCAATCTGACTCCGATGCTAGTGGGGACTACTCTGGAGATGCAGAAGACTGCGTTGGCGGTTGAAGTGGTTATGCCGGTGCATCTGGTGAATGTTGAGAGGCCAAACTTGTTGCCAGGGGTGTGAAAGTTTTAAACAAAAATTTGCCATGTTGATAGGGTAAAAATTTTGTCTCTAAATTACATATGCATACAGTGTTGGGCTTAACTTGTGCTACATTTGGATTATTTTGCCTCTTTTATCCTCTATTTAACAAAAATCTAGGTTTATATTTTACTCATTATGATTTCCGAATTCTATGTAATTATTTCTCTTATTAAGTGTTATATATGCCTTTCTTCTGTGTTTTGTGTTTGTATTTTTGAAAATGCGTTGATATGTGTTACTTGAGGCGAGGTTCTTTCCGAAATAACATCTTTACCTCTAAGGAGGTAGGAGTAATGTATGTGTTTATTCTACCCTCCTAAAACACCACTTGTGGGATTACACTGGGTATGTTGTAGTTGTTATTGTTGTTGGTTGATGTGCTTTATATAGCAAATGCATCTGAAAATGTGGTTATTTTCTCTAGTTTTTACTTTTAATATTGGAGTTTGAATTAAAAATTATTTCAGAAACTAGAGCATGAGGGATTTTTATTTGCTTACCGTGTTCAATAGAAGTAGAGACTGTTGTGTTTTGATTATGAACAAATGATAAGCTATTATTCTACAAGTTTCTCATCTATTAAAATTATTAGAATGTAGATAATGGATATAGTATAGGGATACATAGTGAAATGGTCGCTGGTATGTGGCAAAGATATAAACGTCTTATCAAGTGAAAAATAACTAGTCTACGGTACTATTACGAACCAGTTTTCGAGGGTAAATTTTGGTCAAAAAATAAGGTGCTTTATTTCCCGTAAATTGGTGGCAAGCACAAGAAGGGAAACACTGGCAGTGACAGTGATGCTACATTTAGTGAATCAAAACATTAGTTATAACCTATCACTTCTATGTTTGTATTAGTCTTCCCTTTGCTTCAAAGAAACACTTTCTTTTGCAGCCATCTGAGACTCCGCAAAGCAAAAAACAGAAGAGTGGCTCGAAAACAAAGAAGGTTACTCCTTTCCCCTTCGACTCTGCCAATCCACCCAAGAGTCTGAGCTGGGTTCAGATTGATTCTAATGAAGATACGTGGAAACCTTTTGTTGATGACAACATAGTTCCTGAAACCCAGAAACAAGAATGGGATGTTGTCTTCTCAAGTTTCTCAAAGCTAAAGAGAGAGAAAAAACAAACAGGAAAATAGGCGGCTATCCGAACTCTTCTCACTATCTATCTAGACTAGATAGTGTCTCAAATGCCTTATGAATTTGCCTTACTATTTTTTGGTTTTCACAAAGGAATGTCATAGCTGTTGAGAACTTCTTGGTTTGGCAAAGGTGTAGGCGAGCTTTGCTTCACCTAAACTCTGTTCATGATGTTTTGGTACCATTGAACTCTTATTTTGAAATAAATTAGTTTCAAGACCAATAAATTTGAAGCATTTGACATATGAGGTCTTTATCTTAATGCTTGTGAAGTTTGCACCAGATTACATGTTTGAGTCGTTGAAGCAATCATTAATTATGTAGGTAGTCCACATACCACCCCTTGAGGTGTGTCCTTTAAATTTGCGTGAATACAAGATATTTTTGTCTATTAGGTTGATTTTTTTTTTCTTAATTATTAATTATATTATATTTTCATAGATTATTAGATCACTCATATAGGTTGATTTATTCTTGGTGTAGCTTTGATCGTAGTGTAATTTCATTTTTATCCTTAGCTAATTTGTAGGGATTCTCTCAAACTTATTATGTCTAAATTAATCAAAATCACTGAAAATTTTCGTAAAAAATCACAATATATATAAAAAAAATACTACACACCAAAAATAGATTAAAAAGATGTATCCAAGAAATTTGCACTATACTTTAGAAATAGACCAAAAAGAACGGCAAATATTGTACATTCAAATATGAGTTTTCATTAAATATTTTCTTTGCATTAAATATTTTATATTTCATAGTTTAGAATAAATTTAATAATCATCATAGTTTAATAATATTTCAATCTTATAAAAAGAAAAAAAATGCTAAAGACTTAAAAGGGACTACTTTGTACCTTTTAACAAAGATAAGGTATAATTTTGTAGTTTTCTCAACTTTTCCTTTTTTTCTAGACAACACAAAGTGCTGAAGAAATTGGATTTTTTTTCCAGTAATGGAAGATGGAGATTTATTAGGTTCTAAGAAAAAAAATGGAGAAATAGATTAGAGAAGTAAAATTATTAGTAGTAATGGTTGTGAGAAGAATGTAGAGATTTTTCAGTACCTACAACTTCTACTATGTCTTCTGGATTACTTGAGGAAGAAGGGTTGATAAATGGAAGATAGAGATTTATTAGCCTTTGAGATCTCACAAGTACTTACTTCCCCATTTTGTTTTGCCTCTGTATGGGTACGGTCAGGCTACATCTTACCTTCACCAAACTTCACTTGTGGGATTATACTGGGTATGTTGTTGTAGTGTTAATATGTGTTATTACAAATGATCAATTTTAACTTTTACAAGGACATGATGCATCTTGAACTTATTGATGACATGATCTTAGATAAGAGTGTTTGAAGGTTATAGATTTGGTTGGAAGGTTAGTTGGTAGTTGAGCATACTCTCATATCTTGTGCTTACTGTGGACATGACCTTAGATAGAAGGATTTAGTGGTTATGGATTAGGATTTAGTGCTTGCATCTTGTGTTTAGTGGGAACATCACCTTCAATGAGAGTGTTTGTTGGTCGTGAATTGGGATAAAAAGGTTTGTGGGTAGTTGAACATTCTTTTGCATCTTGTGCTTATTGCTTATTGGGCATGGATTAGGATAGAAAGTTAGTTGGTAGTTGAACGTTCTCTCGCTTCTGTGCGAGATAGTCTTTATGGTTGTACATGTATCTACTTTCTTACCAGTAGTATTAGCATTATTCTCGTAGTTTCTTATTTTTCGATTTCAATTATCACTTGTGCTTTTGTGATTCTGTTATCGCATCATTTAATTGTCGCCATTGTTCTTACTCTTGTATGTTGCTTTCTACTTTTCTTATCATATTATTTTGTTGTTATTGTTTCCATTTATGTATTCCCTTTTTCGAAATACTTTGCTATGCTTTCTAATTTGAGTTTCTTTCAGAAACAACCTCTCTAACTCTACTAGGTAAGGGTAAGATCTGCATACACTGTACTCTCCCTATACTCCACTTGTAGGATTACATTGGGTATGTTGTTGTTGAATGATATTTAAAATTTACTTATAAAGTAAAGATATATATACAATTTTTATCCTCATTGATAAATTTGGCACCATTAACTATTGTCAAATGGATTTTACCCTTACTAGAAGTTGTGATAGAACTATAGTAGCAAATTATGGAGAACTAAACCCCTAGTGTACAGAAATCACCTCTGAACCATATGGGGGTGGGGGTATGGAGGACAATCAGGAACCTATGATCACAAATGGAAGGAAAAATGTATCAAGGTGGGTAATGGAAACAAAACTAAATATTGGTAAGATGGCTGGATAGATCAAACCTCTCTTGGGTAAATTTTTCCGGATTTGTTTCTAAACGGATAACCTTAATGCTAGAGTGAGTGATTGTTGGAAAGAATATGATAGGACATATCTTTAAGAAAACTACTTAATGACTGTGAGTTGGAGAGGGTGGCAGCGGTACTGGGAAAACTAGCTGGAATGATTATAACCGCAACATAAACAAACAAGATCCTATGGAAACATAGTAAGGATGGAGTCTTCTCAGTCAACAATACCTACAAAAGAGGATACAGGGGATGATAAGGGGCCAAAAATATAATTAGAATTACTTTTGGAAGAGTGACATTCCTACAAAAGTAAAGTGCTTCACTTGGTTAGTGATAAAAAGAGCATGTTTAAAAGAAGTTCTATAGAAGAAAGGCATGCAGCTGGTCCCTAGGTCTTTTTTGTGCAACTTGACAGGGGAAACAATAATCATCTCTTCATGCATTGCAAGTTTACTACTCAAATTTGGGACATGTTTCTCAATATTACATGTATGAACTGGATAATGCCAGAACATACATCAGATTTATTGAGCTTCTAGATTAGGTGGGGAGGCAGTAAGAGTCAAAAAAGATGGTAGAAGCCAATACGATCATGTGTATGGTGGTCAGTCTAGAAAGAAAGAAATGAAAGATGTTTTGAAGATAGATCCAATTTCATCCACAAAGTTAAATTGAATTGTATAGTATCTCTACTTTTTTGGCGTAAACAACTTTGTATAGATGATATAGGTCAGATCATAGATTTGATAGGAAATCTGTAATTATCCTCTTTTAGAGGTAGACAACATACCCTTAATGCCAAAGAATTCAACCTTACCTTGTTAAAAAAAAAAAAAAAGTAAAAGGACAGGTTATACCAATAGATGCACGGATCACCAAACATAGGTAAAATGTGAGTGTAGAGTCAGAAGAGATATGAAGAATTTGATGGTGGGCATTAAGTGGCGTGTACTAATTAGCCTTTCAAGAAAAACTGTGATTGCAAGAATCTTGGTGGTGGAATGATGAAGTGCAAACAACAAAGATTTACTAGAACTAAAAGAAGAATGCTTTAAAAAGTTTCCAAAAACAAAAGATAATGAAACCTTTGAAGAGTATAAGAGAGTTAAGAGGGAAGGTAAGGAGGCTATTAGTAAAGTTGGAGAGAATCCCTAGATGACTTGTATACGATGTTAAATGACAAAGGGAGAAATGTTTATAAACTAGAACGATTGAGAGAGAAGCACAGTAAGAACTTAAACCAAGTGAATTTGTATTAAAGTTAGTCCTTAAGAATTTATTGATAGAAGATAATGAGATCAAGGAGAGGCGTGAATGTTGTTTTGATCAATTGTTCAATTCGAACTACAAGATTAACCTTTTGTATCTCCATACCTTTGTGCATGATAGAGATTTTAGCTACACTTGTAGAATTAGGCCGACAAAGGTAAATGAGACCATGAAAAATACGACGACTAAAAGCCCCAATCTGAATGGTATCCCAATAAAGTTTGGAGGTGTCTTTGGAGAGGTTGAAGTCTGATGACTTACCAAGCTATTTAATGCCATACTAACAATTGTAGGATGCTTGAGGAGTGAAGAAAGAGTACATTTATTCCAATTTACAAAAATAAAGGAGATATTCAAAGTTGTACAAATCTTTATGTCATCGAACTTGTGAGTCATGTGATGGAACCATGCGAGTTATAGGACGTAGACTTGGGGACATCATAAAAGTGAGAACAATGGATTTATGCTTGCATATCTTTAATGAAGGTTATGTTCTTATTATGAAGATTAATGTAAATTTTTTGTGAGAAGACGACATGTCTATCTATGGTGGTCATTGACCTAGAGAAAAATGTGATACGAGTACCACAAACGGTCATTTGTAGGTGTTAGATAAGAAATGACACAACAACATACCCAGTGTAATCCCACGATTTGGATCTGCGAAGGGTGGTGTGTACACACGCTTATCCCTACCTTGTGAAGGTATATAAATTGTTTTTGATAGACCCATTCTTGCTGATGACGACGACGTCGAGTTTACAATAGAAAAATAGTCGACATATATTTAGTTTTTGTTTTATCTTCAATAAAATAATGCATAACTGTAAAAAATATGTCTAAATTATTTAAAATCATAAAAAGATAATTAAAAATTGACCAATCACATATTGCCAGATCACTTGTCTACTTAGGGGGTGGGGGGAGTTGTACTTCTAGAAACAAAATGAAATATGTTTCTACATTTAAAAAGGAATGTTATTTATAGTTTATGAAAATTTACTTAAAAAGTACAATTAGAAATATATTGTCTGTCATTTCCCATTATTCAATTGATATTCTTCTCTCTATTGACTCTTTCAACGGTTCCCCACCCTACTAACCCCATACAATGACTGAAGCCGCCACTGTCTCATCCATCCCATTGGCAACCGTTACCGATGGTGAATTCCAGGATGTCTCTTTACAAACGGATCCGCTGTTACAGTTCGGAAGCTACATCGGCGCTGAACCGAACAACGACGTACTGCTAAATGAAGGAAAGAGGCCCAATTTGACTCCAGCGCTGGCGGGGACTACTCTAGAGATGCAGAAGACCGCGTTGGCGGCTGAAGTGGTTATGCTGGTGCATCAGGTGAATGTTGAGAGGCCAAGCTTTTTGCCAGGGGAGTGGAAGTTTGAAACAAAAATCTGCCATGTTGATAGGGTAAAAATTATGTCTCTAAACTACATATGCATATAGTTTTGAACTTAACTTGTGTTACATTTGGATTATTTTTCCTCTTTTATCCTCTATTTAACAAAATAAATCTAGGTTTATATTTTACTCATCATGATTTCCGAATGCTATGTATTGCTCCCCAGTATACATGCATGTGTACGTGGTCGCGCAAGTAATATAGATTCTTTAAGAAATGAGTTATCGTTCCCATGGGACTTATGATCAATTTATATTTAACACTTAATTCGACAAATAAAAGTAAAAGTAACCTTTTTAAGAGTTAATGATTAATTGTTAACTACTACTAATTATGCATTGAATAAAAGTAACTAATTGTGAACGACTTTAATATGATGTTTCAAGCAAGTTAAAAGAAATTCTAGGGCTGCAACAAACATTGAATCTCATGTATCGTATTATTGGCATAGAACTAATTTCAGTTGTCAAGTTACTGGTTTATAGGGTTAATTATATGAGTCGGGATATACACCTCTTGTCGCCTTCCCCAATTAGCTACCTAACTACATCGTTGAGCGGCAATAAATAGACTAATTGGTGAACATTTATATTTCATCCTATTTTGTAACCAAGTGAGTTGTTCGTCCGGGCGTCACTCATGAACACAAATCACCTCGACTTAACGGGTCGATCAAGCTCTCTATATCCTCTGGTCTATCTAACCTCTCCTCTCCCGATTTTAAGGTTAAGCAATAGAATTATCTGTAGATGTCCAGTCAAGAAATACTAAAACAAGAATATAGAAGTAACTTATAATGACAACCAAGAATTAATTCATAAAGCCTTTAATAATCAACAATCCATTCATAGCTACAACCTCAGAACTAGGGCGTTTAGCCACTCATGCTATTAGAAAATAAGAAAATACAATAGTTCATGCAACTTCCAAAAAATAGAAGAGTTAAAGGGTTAAAACCTATTACAAACTTGAATTGTTGTTCTTGCACACTAAATCAAAAGTCGAACCCCCTTCTTAAGCCCTAAGGGTCTATTTATAATGGTAGGAAAAATTAGAGCCAAAGATTATTACAATTCTGAATCCATTTTTTAACACTTCTAAGTTGGAAAAGTCAAGATCCCACTGGCGCATCGCGCCTATCATTGTGCCCAAACCTCGTTTCTGAAGTTTCCACCCTGGCGCGTCGCGGCTGAGAAAGACCTCTGAATGTTGGACCTTGGCGCGTCGCGCCTCTCAGCGCGCCTGGGAGGCCTCTCTAAATGTTGGCCCTTGGAGCCTCGGGCCTAGCCCTGGGACATTCATCCTTGGCCGCTTTTCATGCTCTTTTACATCTCTTTTCTTCAAGTTGACTCCAATTTCCTTGAGAGTTCCTGAAACGACTAATCATCTGTTTCAGTGCACAATCATCACAAGTTACACAAAAAAGTAAGCTAATGACTAGAGATCATTCTTTAATCTAATCGACTCATGAGCAAATATTGACAACTTAGGCATATAAATATGCCTAAGATCGCTATGTAATTATATCTCTTATTAAGTGTTATATATGCCTTTCTTCTGTGTTTTGTGTTTGTATTTTTGAAAATGCGTTGATATGTGTTACTTGAGGTGAGGGTCTTTCTGAAATAACCTTTTTACCTCTCAGGAGGTAGGAGTAAGGTATGTGTTTATTCTACCCTCCCAAAACACCACTTCACTGGGTATGTTGTTGTTGTTATTGTTATTGGTTATTTAGCAGATGCATCTGAAAATGCGGTTATTTTCTCTAGTTTTTACTTTTAATATTAGAGTTTGAATTAGAAATTATTTCAGAAACTAGAGCATGAAGGATTTTTAATTGTTTGTCGTGTTCAATAGAAGCAGAGACTGCTGTGTTTTGATTATGAACAAATGATAAGCTGTTATTCTACAAGTTTCTCCTCTATTGAGTTTATTAGAATATAGATAATAGATATAGTACAAGGATAAATAGTGAAATGGTGGCTGGAATGTGACAAATATATAAACGTCTTATAAAGTGAAAAATAGCTAGTCTGCAGTACTATTATGAACCAGTTTTCGGGGGGTAAATTTCGGTCAAAAAATAAGGTGCTTTATTTCTTGTAAATGGGCGGCAAGCACAAGAAGGGAAACATTAGTAGTGGCAGTGATGCTACAATTAGTGAATCAAAACATTAGTTATTACCTATCACTTTTATGCTTGTATTAGTCTTCCATTTGCTTCAAAGAAACATACATCTTCTTGCGTGTTTTAATGGTACAATTTCTTTTGCAGCCATCTGAGACTCCGCAAAGCAAAAAACAGAAGAGTGGCTCAAAAACAAAGGAGGTTACGCCTTTCCACTTCGACTCTGCCAATCCTCCAGAAAGTGTGAGCTGGGTTTTGACTGATTCTAATGAAGATACGTGGAAACCTTTTGTTGATGGCAGCATGGTTCCTGAAACCCAGAAACACGAATGGGATGCTGTCTTCTCAAGCGTCTCGAAGCTGAAGAGAGAGGAAAAACCAACAGGGAAATAGGCGGCTATCCGAACTCTTATCACTACCTATCTTGACGAGATAGTGTGTCAAATGGCATATGAATTTGCCTTACTTTTTTTGGTTTTCACAAAGGAATCTCATAGTTGTTGAGAACTTCTTGTTTTGGTAAAGGTGTAGGCATACATTGCTTTCACCTAAACTTTATTCATGAATCATGATGTTTTGGTACCATTGAACTCTTATTTTGAAATAAATTAGTTTCAAGACCAATAAATTTGAAGCATTTTAGTATGGGATTGATATATGAGGTCTTTATCTTAATGCTTGTGAAGTTTGCACCTGAATACATGTTTGAGTAGTAGAAGCAATTATTAATTATGTAGGCGGTCCACATACCACCCCTTGAGGTGTGTCCTTTAAATCTGCGTGAATACACGATATTTTTATCCATTAGGTTGATTTTTTTTCTTTCTTAATTATTAATTATATTATATTTGCATAGATACTTAGATCACTCATATAGGTTGATCTATTGTTGGTGTAGCTTTGATCGTAGTGTAATTTCATTTTAATCCTTAGCTAATTTGTAGGGATTCTCTCAAACTTATTGTGTCTAAAATAACCAAAAACACTGAAAACTTTCGTAAAAAATCACATTATAAAAATAATACTGTACTACATACCAAAAATAGATCAAAAAGATGTATCCAAGAAATTTACACTATACTTTAGAAATAGACCAAAAAGAACGACAAATATTATAAATCCAAATATGAGTTCTCATTAAATATTTTCTTTGCATCAAATATTTTATATATCATAGTTTAGAATAAATCTAATAATCATCATAGTTTAATAAATATTTCAAACTTATAAAAAGAATAAAAATGTTAAAGACTTAAAAGGGACTACTTTGTACCTAAAAACAAAGTTAAGGTATCATTTTGTAGTTTTCTCATCTATTTTTTTTTCCGAACAAGTAGTTTATACGAACTTCTCAACTTTTCCTTGATTTTTTCTAGACAACACAATGTGCTGAAGAAATTGGATTTTTTTTCAGTGATGGAAAATGGAAATTTATTAGGTTCTAAGAAAGATGGAGAAATAGATGAGAGAAGTAAAATTAGTTGTTGTAATGATGGTGAGAAGAATGTCGAGATTTTTCAGTACCTACAACTTCTACTATGTCTCATGGGTTTCGATTTTGTCTGACGGTTGAAGAACTCGTATCAGATTACTTGAGGAAGAAGGGTTGAGGAATGAAAGATAAAGATTTATTAGCCTTTGAGATCTCACAGGTCATTGCTTCCCCCTTTTTTTTAGCCTCTGTACGGGTACGGTCGGTCTACATCTTACCTTCACCAAACTTCACTTGTGGGATTATGCTAGGTATATTGTAGTAGTGTTAATATGTGTTATTGTAAATGATCGCTTTTAACTTTTACAAGTACGTGATGCATCTTGAAATTACTGATGACATGACCTCAGATAAAAGGGTTTGGTTGGAAGGTTATTTGGTAGTGAAGCATATTGTCGCATCTTGTGCTTACTGTGGACATGACCTTAGATAGAAGGATTTAGTGGTTATGGATTAGGATTTAGTGCTTAATGGGAACATCACTTTTAATGGGAGTGTTTGTTGGTCATGAATTGGAATAGAAGGTTAGTGGGTAGTTGAACATTCTCTTGCATCTTGTGCTTATTACTTATTAGGGACATTGCCTTAAATAAGAAGCTTTGCTGGTCGTGGTTTAGGATAGAAGGTTAGTTGGTAGTTGAACGTTCTCTCGCTTTTGTGCGAGATAGGCTTGGTGGTTGTATATGTATATACATTCTTACTAGTAGTATCAGCATTATTGTAGTAGTTTCTTGCCTTCGATTTCAATTATCACTAGTGCTTTTGTGCTTCGGTTATCGTATCATTTCATTGTTGCTATTGTTCTTTCTGTTGTATGTTGCTTTCTACTTTTCTTTTCATATTATTTCATTGTTATTGCTTCCATTTCTGTATTCCCTTTTTCAAAGTACTTTGCTACGCTTTCTAGTCTGAGTTTCTACAAGAAACAACCTCTCTATCTCTATGAGGTTTTCTATCAGAAACAACCTCTCTATCTCTACTAGGTAAGGGTAAGATCTGTGTACACTCTACTCTCGTTATACTTTACTTGTAGGTTTACACTGGTATGTTGTTATTGAATGATATTTAAGATTTACTTATAAGAGTCAATTTTTATCCTCATTGATAAATTTGGCACCATAAACAATAGTCAAATGGACTTAACCCTTACTAGAAGTTGTGATAGAACCACATGTAAGGACGGTAAGGCTATACCAATAGGTGCCATGACCACCAAACATAGGTAAAACATAAATGTAGAGTGACAAGAGTTATGAAGAATTTGATGGCGGGCATTAAAGGGCGTGTAGTAATTAGCCTTTCAAGAAAAACTATGATTGCAAGAATCTTGGTGGTGGAATGATGAAGTGCAAACTGCAAAGATTTACTAGAACTAATAGCAGAATGCTGTAAAAAGTTGCCAAAAACAAAAGATAATGAAACCTTTGAAGAGTATAAGAGAGTTCAGAGGGAAGGTAGAGAGGCTATTAGCAAAGTTGGAGAGAAGCCCTAGATGACTTGTACACAATGTTAAATGACAGAGGGAGAGATATTTATAAACTAGAACGTTTGAGAGAAAAGCACAGTAAGCACTTAAACCAAGTGAAAATGTATTAAAGATAGTCCTTAAGAATTTATTGATAGAAGATAATGAGATCAATGAGAGGGGTGAATGTTGTTTTGAACAATTGTTCAAATCGAACTACAAGATTAACCTTTTGTATCTCCATACCTTTGTGCATGATACAAATCTTAGCTACACTTGTAGAATTAGGCCGACAAAGTTAAGTGAGACAATGAAAAAAATGAGGACTAAAAAACCCCACAGTCTGAATGGTATCCCAATAAAGCTTGGAAGTGTCTTTGGAGAGGTTGAAGTATGATGACTTACCAAGCTATTTAATGTTATACTAACAAGTGTAGGATGCTTGAGGAGTGAAGAAAGAGTACATTTATTCCAATTTACAAAAATAAAGGAGATATTCAAAGTTGTACAGATCTTCATGTCATCCAACTTGTGAGTCATGTGATGGAACCATGAGAGTTATAGAACGTAGACTTGGGGACATCACAAGAGTGAGAACAATGGATTTATGCTTGCATATCTTCAATGAAGGTTATGTTCTAATTATGAAGATTAATGTGAATTTTTTATGAGAAGTCGACAGGTCTATCTATGGTGGTCATTGACCTAGAGATAAAATTTGATACGAGTACCACAAACGGTCCTTTGTGGGCTTTAGATAAGAAATGACACAACAACATACCCAGTGTAATCCCACGACTGGGATCTGCGGAGGGTGGTGTGAACGCACACTTACCCCTACCTTTTGAAGGTATAGAGATTGTTTCTGATAGACCAATTCTTGCAGATGACGACGACGTCGAGTTTACAGTAGAAAAAGAGTCGACAGATGTTTAGTTTTTGTTTTATATTCAATAAAATAATCTATAACTCTAAAAAATATGTCTAAATTATTTAAAATCATAAAAAGATAATTAAAAATTGACCAATCACATACTGCCAGATCACTTGGCTACTTAGCGGGGGAGTTGTACTTCTAGAAACAAAATGAAATATGTTTCTAGATTTAAAAAGGAATGTTATTTATAGTTTATGAAACTTTACTTAAAAAGTACAATCAGAAATATATTGTCTGTCATTTCCCATTATTCAATTAATATTCTTCTCTTTATTGACTCTTTCAACGCTTTCCCACCATAATAACCCCATACGATGACTGAAGACGCCGCCGTCTCATCCATCCCGCTGTTAACCATTACCAACGGCGAATTCCAGGATGGCTCCTTACAAACGGATCCGTTGTTACAGTCGGAAACCTACATCGGTGCTGAACCGAACAACGACGTACTGCCAAATGAAGGAAAGGGGCCCAAACTGACTCCGACGATGGCGAAGACTACTCTTGAGATGCAGAAGACCGCGTTGGCGGCTGAGATGTTTATGTCGGTGCATCAGGTGAATGTTGAGAGGCCAAGCTTGTTGTCAGGGGAGTGGAAGTTTGAAACACAAATATGCCATGTTGATAGGGTAGAAATTCTGTCTCTAAACTACATATGCATAAAGTGTTGGACTTAACTTGTGCTACATTTGAATTATTTTTCCTCTTTTAACCTCTATTTAACAAAATAAATCTAGGTTTATATTTTAATCATCATTATTTCCGAATTCTATGTAATTATATCTCTTATTAAGTGTTATATATGCCTTTCTTCTGTGTTTTGTATTTGTATTTTTGAAAATGCGTTGATATGTGTTACTTGAGGTGAGGGTCTTTCTGAAATAACCTCTTTACCTCTCAGGAGGTAGGAGTAAGGTATGTGTTTATTCTACCCTCCCAAAACACCACTTCACTGGGTATGTTGTTGTTGTTATTGTTATTGGTTATTTAGCAAATGCTTCTGAAAATGTGGTTATTTTCTCTAGTTTTTACTTTTAATATTAGAGTTTGAATTAGAAATTATTTCAGAAACTAGAGCATGAAGGATTTTTAATTGTTTGTCGTGTTCAATAGAAGCAGAGACTGCTGTGTTTTGATTATGAACAAATGATAAGCTGTTATTCTACAAGTTTCTCCTCTATTGAGTTTATTAGAATATAGATAATAGATATAGTACAAGGATAAATAGTGAAATGGTGGCTGGAATGTGACAAATATATAAACGTCTTATAAAGTGAAAAATAGCTAGTCTGCAGTACTATTATGAACCAGTTTTCGGGGGGTAAATTTCGGTCAAAAAATAAGGTGCTTTATTTCTTGTAAATGGGCGGCAAGCACAAGAAGGGAAACATTGGCAGTGGCAGTGATGCTACAATTAGTGAATCAAAACATTAGTTATTACCTATCACTTTTATGTTTGCATTAGTCTTCCATTTGCTTCAAAGAAACATACATCTTCTTATGTGTTTTAATGGTACAATTTCTTTTGCAGCCATCTGAGACTCCGCAAAGCAAAAAACAGAAGAGTGGCTCAAAAACAAAGGAGGTTACGCCTTTCCACTTCGACTCTGCCAATCCTCCAGAAAGTGTGAGCTGGGTTTTGACTGATTCTAATGAAGATACGTGGAAACCTTTTGTTGATGGCAGCATGGTTCCTGAAACCAAGAAACACGAATGGGATGCTGTCTTCTCAAGCGTCTCGAAGCTGAAGAGAGAGGAAAAACCAACAGGGAAATAGGCAGCTATCCGAACTCTTATCACTACCTATCTTGACGAGATAGTGTGTCAAATGGCATATGAATTTGCCTTACTTTTTTTGGTTTTCACAAAGGAATCTCATAGTTGTTGAGAACTTCTTGTTTTGGTAAAGGTGTAGGCATACATTGCTTTCACCTAAACTTTTTTCATGAATCATGATGTTTTGGTACCATTAAACTCTTATTTTGAAATAAATTAGTTTCAAGACCAATAAATTTGAAGCATTTTAGTATGGGATTGATATATGAGGTCTTTATCTTAATGCTTGTGAAGTTTGCACCAGAATACTTTTTTTAGTTTTCACAAAGGAATCTCGTAGTTGTTGAGAACTTCTTAAAAGGGACTACTTTGTACCTAAAACAAAGTTAAGGTATCATTTTGTAGTTTTCTCATCTTTTTTTTTTCCGAACAAGTAGTTTATACGAACTTCTCAACTTTTCCTTGATTTTTTCTAGACAACACAATGTGCTGAAGAAATTGGATTTTTTTTCAGTGATGGAAAATGGAGATTTATTAGGTTCTAAGAAAGATGGAGAAATAGATGAGAGAAGTAAAATTAGTTGTTGTAATGATGGTGAGAAGAATGTCGAGATTTTTCAGTACCTACAGCTTCTACTATGTCTCATGGGTTTCGATTTTGTCTGACGGTTGAAGAACTCGTATCAGATTACTTGAGGAAGAAGGGTTAAGAAATGAAAGATAAAGATTTATTAGCCTTTGAGATCTCACAGGTCCTTGCTTCCCCTTTTTTTTTAGCCTCTGTACGGGTACAGTCGGTCTACATCTTACCTTCACCAAACTTCACTTGTGGGATTATGCTAGGTATGTTGTAGTAGTGTTAATATGTGTTATTGTAAATGATCGCTTTTAACTTTTACAAGTACATGATGCATCTTGAAATTACTGATGACATGACCTCAGATAAGAGGGTTTGGTTGGAAGGTTATTTGGTAGTGAAGCATATTGTTGCATCTTGTGCTTACTGTGGACATGACCTTAGATAGAAGGATTTAGTGGTTATGGATTAGGATTTAGTGCTTGAATCTTGTGCTTAGTGGGAACATCACCTTCAATGGGAGTGTTTGTTGGTCAAGAATTGGGATAAAAGGTTAGTGGGTAGTTGAACATTCTCTTGCATCTGCTGCTTATTGCTTATTGAGGACATGGCCTTAAATATGTGGGTTTGCTGGTTGTGGATTCGGATAGAAGTTTAGTTGGTAGTTGAACGTTCTCTCGCTTTTGTGTGAGATAGGTTTGGTGGTTGTATATATATATACATTCTTACTAGTAGTATCAACATTATTGTCGTAGTTTCTAGCCTTCGATTTCAATTATCACTAGTTCTTTTGTGCTTCAGTTATCGTATCATTTCTTTGTCGCTATTGTTCTTTCTTTTGTATGTTGCTTTCTACTTTTCTTTTCATATTATTTCATTGCTGTTGCTTCCATTTCTGTATTCCCTTTTTCGAAGTACTTTGCTATGCTTTCTAGTTTGAGTTTCTACCAGAAACAACCTCTCTATCTCTATGAGGTTTTCTATCAGAAACAACCTCTCTATCTCTACTAGGTAAGGGTAAGATCTGTGTACACTCTACTCTCGTTATACTTTACTTGTAGGTTTACACTGGTATGTTGTTATTCAAATGATATTTAAAATTTACTTAGAAAAGTAAGATACATATCAATTTTTATCCTCATTGATAAATTTGGCACCATAAACTATAGTCAAATGGACTTAACCCTTACTAGAAGTTGTGATAGAACCACATGTAAGGACGGTAAGGTTATACCAATAGATGCCACGACCATCAAACATAGGTAAAACGTGAATATAGAGTGAGAAGAGTTATGAAGAATTTGATGGTGGGCATTAAAAGGCGTGTACTAATTAGCCTTTCAAGAAAAACTATGATTGCAAGAATCTTGGTGGTGGAATGATGAAGTGCAAACTGCAAAGATTTACTAGAACTAATAGCAGAATGCTGTAAAAAGTTACCAAAAACAAAAGATAATGAAACCTTTGAAGAGTATAAGAGAGTTCAGAGGGAAGGTAGGGAGGCTATTAGTAAAGTTGGAGAGAAGCCCTAGATGACTTGTACATAATGTTAAATGACAGAGGGAGAAATGTTTATAAACTAGAACGTTTGAGAGAAAAGCACAGTAAGCACTTAAACCAAGTGAATTTGTATTAAAGATAGTCCTTAAGAATTTATTGATAAAAGATAATAAGATCAATGAGAGGCGTGAATGTTGTTTTGATTAATTTTTCAATTCAAACTACAAGATTAACCTTTTGTATCTCCATACCTTTGTGCACGATACAGATTTTAGCTGCACTTGTAGAATTAGGCCGACAAAGTTAAGTGAGACAATGAAAAAAATGAGGACTAAAAAAGCCCACAGTCTGAATGGTGTATCCCAATAAAGTTTGGAAGTGTCTTTGGAGAGGTTGAAGTATGATGACTTACCAAGCTATTTAATGCTATACTAACAAGTGTAGGATGCTTGAGGAGTGAAGAAAGAGTACATTTATTCCAATTTACAAAAATAAAGGAGATATTCAAAGTTGTACGGATCTTCATGTCATCGAACTTGTGAGTCATGTGATGGAACCATGAGAGTTATAGAAATAAGACTTGGGGACATCAAATAGTGAGAACAATAGAGTTATGCTTGCATATCTTCAATGAAGGTTTTGTTCTTATTATGAAGATTAATGTGATTTTTTTATGAGAAGACGACAGGTCTATCTATGGTAGTCATTGACCTAGAGATAAAATGTGATACGAGTACTACAAACGGTCCTTTGTGGGTGTTAGATAAGAAATGACACAACAACATACCCAGTGTAATCCCACGACTGGGATCTGCGGAGGGTGGTGTGTACGCACACTTACCCCTACCTTGTGAAGGTATAGAGATTATTTCTGACAGACCCATTCTTGTAGATGATGACGACATTGAGTTTACAATAGAAAAAGAGTCGACAGATGTTTAGTTTTTGTTTTATCTTCAATAAAATAATGTATAGTTGTAAAAAATATGTCTAAATTATTTAAAATCATAAAAAGATAATTAAAAATTGACCAATCACATGCTGCCGGATGATCACTTGGCTACTTAGGTGGGGGGAATTGTACTTCTAGAAACAAAATGAAATATGTTTCTAGATTTAAAAAGGAATGTTATTTATAGTTTATGAAAATTTACTTTAAAAGTACAATCAGAAATACATTGTCTGTCATTTCCTATTATTCAATTGATATTTTTCTCTCTATTGACTCTTCCAACGCTTCCCCGCCTTAATAACTCCATACGATGACTGAAACCGCCACCGTCTCATCCATCCCGCTGGTAATCGTTACCAACGGTGAATTCCAGGATGGCTCCTTACAGACGGATCCGATGTTACAGTCTGGAACCTACATCGGCGCTGAACCGAACAACGGTGGAAAGGGGCCCAATCTGACTCCGGCTCTGGCGGGGACTACTCTGGAGATGCAGAAGACCGCGTTGGCGGCTGAGATGGTTATGCCGGTGCATCAGGTAAATGTTGAGAGGCTAAGCTTGTTGCCGGGGGAGTGGAAGTTTGAAACAAAAATCTACCATGTTGATAAGGTAAAAATTCCGTCTCTAAACTACATATGCATATAGTATTGGACTAAAATTGTGCTACATTTAGATTATTTTTCCTCTTTTATCCTTTATTTAACAAAATAAATCTAGGTTTATATTTTACTCATCATGATTTCCGAATGCTATGTAATTATTTCTCTTATTATGTTTTATATATGCCTTTCTTCTGTGTTTTTTGTTTGTATTTTTGAAAATGTGTTGATATGTGTTACTTGAGGCGAGGGTCTTTCTGAAATAACATCTTTACCTCTCAGGAGGTAGGAGTAAGGTATGTGTTTATTCTACCCTCCCAAAACACCACTTGTGGGATTACACTGGGTATGATGTTGTTATTGTTGTTGGTTGTTGTGCGTTATATAGCAAATACATCTGAAAATGTGGTTATTTTCTCTAGTTTTTACTTTTAATATTGGAGTTTGAATTAGAATTATTTCAAAAACTAGAGCATGAAGGATTTTTAATTGTTTGCCGTCTTCAATAGATGCAGAGACCGTTGTCTTTTGATTATGAACAAATGATAAGCTGTTATTCTACAAGTTTCTTGTCTATTGAAATTATTAGAATGTAGATGATAGATATAGTACAGGGATAAATAGTGAAATGGTGGCTGGAATGTGACAAAGATATAAACGTCTTACAAAGTGAAAATAGCTAGTCTGCAATACTATTATGAACCAGGTTCCAAGGGTAAATTTTGGTCAAAAAATAAGGTGTTTTATTTCCTGTAAATGGGCGGCAAACACAAGAAGGGAAACACTGGCAGTGGCAGCGATGCTACAATTAGTAAATCAAAACATTAGTTATAACCTATCACTTTTATGTTTGTATTAGTCTTCCCTTTGCTTCAAAGAAACATACACTTTCTTGCATGTTTAAATGGTACAATTTCTTTTGCAGCCATCTGAGACTCCGCAAAGCAAAAAACAGAAGAGTGACTTGAAAACAAAGAAGGTTGCTCCTTTCCACTTCGAGTTTGCCAATCCGCCAGAGAGTGTGAGCTGGGTTCAGACTGATTCTAATGAAGATACGTGGAAACCTTTTGTTGATGGCAGCATGGTTGCTGAAACTCAGAAACAAGAATGGGATGATGTCTTCTCAAGCGTCTCGAAGCTGAAGAGAGAGGAAAAAGAAACAGGGAAATAGGCGGCTATCCGAACTCTTCTCACTATCTATCTAGACTAGATAGTGTCTCAAATGCCTTATGAATTTGCCTTACTTTTTTGGTTTTCACAAAGGGATCTCATAGCTGTTGAGAACTTCTTGTTTTGGCAAACATTGCTTCACCTAAACTTTGTTCATGATGTTTTGGTACCATTGAACTCTTATTTTGAAATAAATTAGTTTCAAGACTAATGAATTTGAAGCATTTTAGTAGGATTGACATATGAGGTCTTTATCTTAATGCTTGTGAAGTTTGCTCCAGCTTACAGGTTTGAGTCGTGGAAACAATCACTAATTAGGTAGACGGTCTACATTACACCCCCTTGAGGTGTGAGTTGGAAACAATCACTAATTAGGTAGACGGTCTGCATTACACCCCTTGAGGTTTGAGTTGGAAACAATCACTAATTAGGTAGACAGTCTCCATTATACCCTTGAGATGTGATGTTTTCATATCCTACGTTAATACGAGATACTAAATAATATCCTCTATTTTTTTGTGCTTCTTTCTTCCTTTTTTTACCTTAAAAAAGGGAGGAAAAAGTAAGGATATGGTCCCCCATGTGATGAAGAAAGGCAACTCCATTAATACACAAATCACATACAAGTTGCACTCCATTTCCCACGTGAAGATGTCTTGCCCTAAAAAAAGGAAAAAAGCAGCTGACTCACTCACTATTTTTATCTTTTCTAACCGAAAGTAATTCTTTTTTAAGTATTACTTCAACATTATTTTTTTAATTTATATTTTAGATATTTTATCGTATTCGATGTTATGATCGTTGATTCTGTAGAGTTTATTATAAAATTGAAGTTAAAAAGTTGATTTGATTGAAATAGCGTGGTTAGCTTGGACTTTTTGATGAATAGGCGAAAGATAACGACAATTATTGCCGGATTAGAAAAACATTATATTTTCTTTTATATATTTCAACAAATGATTCTAATTTTTAAGTTTAGTCATAATTATACCAAACACAAGAAATATACCATAAAAAGAAATTATAGCATAAATTATAAAATAAAAAAGTCGCATAAACTTTAACGTATACTTTTGAGTATGAGTTTTTGTCAAATATTTTCGATTTTACAATTTCGATTAAATCTAACTATCATAATTTATATAATAATAAATATATAGTAGAGATCAAAAATACAAGTGATAGTATTTTTACTATCCGAATAACTTCCTCTTGTCCACGGGCATTAAACTTATTTTAT
Source organism: Solanum verrucosum (assembly GCF_900185275.1). Taxonomy (NCBI): domain Eukaryota; kingdom Viridiplantae; phylum Streptophyta; class Magnoliopsida; order Solanales; family Solanaceae; genus Solanum; species Solanum verrucosum. Next base: position 1,693,989 of record NW_026019984.1, on the reverse strand, counting down.
CAAAGATAAGGAACCATTTTGTTTTTTCTCATTTTTTTTAATATTTATTTTTTAACAAGACAAAGTGGTTTATACAAACTTCTAAAGTTTTCCTAATTTCAAGACAACACACAAAGGGCTGAAGAAATTGGAGAAAAAGTTTTTGTTTGGTGTTATGGAAGATGAAGATTTGTTAGGTTGTAGCAGTGAGAAGAAAAATGGAGAAATAGTTGAGAAAAGTAAAATTAGTAATAGTAATGGCGTAGAGATTTCAGTAGCTACAGCTTCAACTATGTTTCCTGGGTTTAGATTTTGTCCAACTGATGAAGAACTCATATCCTATTACTTGAAGAAAAAGGTTGAAGGCTCTGATAAATGTGTTGAAGTTATTTCTGAAGTTGAGATTTGGAAACATGAGCCTTGGGATCTCCCAGGTACTCACTTTCCCATTTTTTTAATTTTTTTGTTTTTTTTTTGCCTTTTTTCATTCACTTGTGTTAATATGGGTTATTGCCTATGTATGGGTAAGGTGGCTTTACTTGTGGGATTACACTGCATATGTTGTTGTTGTAGTGTTAATAGGTGTTATTGTATATGGCCATCTTGAGCTTACTCCCAACTTACGAAGGACATGACCTTAAATAGGAAGGTTTGGAGGTCGGGTAAGGTAGAATATTAGTTGTTAGTTGAGTATACTCTTGCATCATGTGCTTACCGGGTACATGAACTTAGATAGGAGGACTTGGTAGTCGTAGTCACAGATTAGGTTAAAATGTTTGTTGGAAGTTGAGTGTTCTCTTGCATCTTGTGATTATAGGGGACATGATTTTAAATAGGACGGTTTGCTGGGCGTGGATTAGGAGAGAATTGGTAGTTGAATGTTCTCTTGCTTTTCTGTAGGATAGGCTTGGTGGTCATACATGTACCTACTTTCTTACCAGTAGTATTAGCACTATTCTCAAAGTTTCTTGTCTTTCGATTTCGATTGTCACCTGTGCTTTTTTGCTTCGGTTGTTGCATCATTTCATTGTCGCTATTGTTCTTTCATCCGTATGTTGTTTTCTACTCTTCTTTTTGCATTATTTCGTTGTTGTTTTGCTTCCATTTTTGTATTCCATTTTTCGAAATGCTTTGCTATGCTTTCTAATCTGAGGGTCTATTAGAAACAATAGCTCTACGAGGTAGGGGTAAAATCTGCATACACTCTACTCTCTAGACTCCATTTGTGGGATTACACTGGGTATGTTATTGTTGAAAGATATTTAAAATATATGTATAAAAGTTAAGATATATACAACTTCTATCCTCATTGGTAAATTTGGCACCATAAACTATAGTCAAATGACTTAACTCTTACTAGAAGTTGTGATAAAACCAAATGTAAGGACTGTAAGGTTATACCAAGAGAAGCCATGACCACCAAACACTGGTTGATGGTCTTGGAGGTAAGAAGAGATACAAAGCATTTGATGGTGGGCATTAAAGGGCGTTAACCAATTAGCTTTTCAAGAAAAACTGTGATTGCAAGAATCTTGGTGGTGGAATGATGAGGTGCAAAGAGTTACTAGAACTGAAAGAAGAAAACTATAGAAAGTTACCAAAAACAAAAGATGATGAAGCCTTTGAAGAGTATAAGAGAGATAAGAGGGAAGGTAAAGAGGCTATTGGTAAAGCTGGAGAGAAGCCCTAGATGATTTGTACAAAATGTTAAAAGGACAAAGAGAGAGAAATGTTTAAAACTAAAACGATTGAGAGAGAAGCACAGTAAGCACTTAAACCAAGTGAATTGTATAAAGACAATCCTCAAGAATTATTCATAGAAGATAATGAGATCAAGGAGAGATGTGAATGCTGTTTTGGTCAATTGTTCAATTCGAACCACAAGAATAATTGCATAATTGGTGACAATTTATCCCCTTTGTTCTCTGTCCTATATGATAATTCAAAGTCCACCAACTGCTCCTCCACATTCTAACTTCTTCCTTAGATTATTTTTGAGAAAGGTAACATGTATATTCATCAGCATCAAGGTGCTACTGGTATCCAACATTTACAATTACAAAAGGCCTTGTTTATCTCATAAGGATTCAAAAAATTCAAAAATACTATCTGCATCCTCTACATAATATTCTTTACACCAGAAGAGTAAGGAAAAAAACACTTCGTCTTGGTTTTCTTTATGAAGCATGAGTTGTCTTCAAAGCTCCTAGCATTTCTTTCATTCCATACAGTCCATCATATGCAAGCTGGAACAACCTTCCACCACTTCTTCTGTCTGATACTACCTGATGCACTCTTTCAACTCCATAGAAGATCCTTTGTATCTCCAGGCATGACCCATTTGACCCTAGCAAAATACAAGAACAATTGCCATAAGATACCAGTGAACTTATGTTCCTCAAAAAAAAAGACACTTGTGAGCTTACAGTGAAGGAAAAAGATGGCTGCTATTTTCTGCCTCCACCTGACAAAAAAAACAAACATCTGGAGGTCAACTGAATCCCCCTTTTCTGTAGGTTCTCGTGTGTCAAACATGCTTTCCTAGCCACCAACCAAGTGAAACATATCACTTTGAATGGAGCTTTGATTTTCCAGATAGTTTTCCAAGGCCACACTGAACCAGTGTAATTAGTTCTGACAAATAATGATAGGCAGAGCTGACTGAACTTTTGGTAGTTGCTTCCATTCCATACCAAAGAATCATCAGAGTTGCTGACTCCATGAAAACCCTCTCTTCTGTTCATAATATCAGCCACCCTCTCAATCTCCCAACCTTTCAACAATCTTCTAAAAGGAAGATTCCATCCGTGCTTCTTCATGGGGAATACTCAAGGATGGGAGGATATTAAGTACCTTAAAAAGTTCTTGCCAAGTTATAAGTAAGGTCATAAATGCTGAATGGGATAATAGTGAATGAGCATGTCTATGCCATTGCCGACTCCAGATAAGGACCCATGTGTTGATGGTCTTTGTGCATATACAGCGGTATGGCTAGAGATGGGTCATCATAAACTATATTGTACCAAAATTTTGCCATTATCACAATTTCTTTTTACACAAGTTTTGCTTAAGTTTGACACTAAAGCTTCTTGAGTGAATGTCATTAACAAATGTACTGAAGGGTAGTTGGAAGTCGTCATGCTTCCTTTGCTTCAATATAACTATTTAGATGGCTGTGTTTCTTAGTAATTTTCTTGGCATCATTCTTGCCTATCTGTCTGATGCATCAATTGATCATTTCATTTATTTGCATGTTACCAGGTAAATCCATTGTTCAGTCTGATAATGAGTGGTTCTTCTTCTCTCCTCGTGGAAGGAAGTACCCAAATGGCTCACAGAGTAAAAGGGCAACCGAGTCTGGTTACTGGAAGGCCACAGGAAAAGAACGTAATGTGAAGTCTGGTACTAATATAATTGGCACAAAGAGAACCCTGGTGTTCCACATTGGTCGGGCACCTAAAGGACAGAGAACACAGTGGATAATGCATGAATATTGCATGACGGGTAACCCTCATTATCAGGTAACAAGGCTTGAACCATCATCCTTTTCTGAGCTAGAAATACTGTGAAGCCACTTACTTCTCACGATTTTTGTTGTGGCATTAATAGTTTCTTTTGGGCTTTTGATACTGAATGATTGGCTAATAAGTCAGTCACTTAGGGAAGTGAACGTTCTAGCATGGTTCGTCATGTAGTTCTTGGTTTTGGTGTTATCTTCTTTATTATGCCATCTGGAAAATAACATGACAACTATTATTTTACTTGTGTTAGCAGGTCAGAGCATAATGATATATTTTCTCTGAAGTGAGAAAGGAACTCGGGGCTGCACTTAGCTTAATTTATAGACTGATCAATTGGTTTAATCTGGTAACTTTATTTAAAACGTGATTGACGAAAGCTTAAATATATTTGCTACTGGATTGTTGAGCTTTATTTCAAAGCATTCAAGTGGTAGAATAATAGCAAGCATCATAGATAAATCAGGGATTACTGTTGTTAATCATTAATTGCTAGATATTACATGTCTATGTTAACATTGATCAAGGACCTCACATGATGTTTCAAGAATTCATCCACTTACTGCAAACGTTGGAGTCTAGTATTGTACAGATTGTGTTGCAATATTATTTGCTCAATGAAAACAATGTGTTTGTTGCAGTTGGTTGAAATATGCCATTTTCTACATGAAGCAAGTTATTCTAATGTTCTATTTCCATGTCTTGTACAGGATTCAATGGTTGTTTGCCGCCTACGGAAGAATAACGAGTTTCATTTGAATGACACCCCAGGAAATCAAAGGAATCATCTGGCTGTAACTAATGACACCGTTGATTTGTCTAGGGCAGTACAGTTGAATGGTTTGGGCGGCTTAATAAATGGAGCGGAGTGTTGTTCGAAAGAGGCTAGTAGCAGTTTTAGTTCTCATTCGGTCGAGCAGATTGAATCTGGATCAGAATCCGATAAGCTGAATAAAGAGTTGCCTCAGCATCATTCCTCTAGTTACTGGAAGGTTCTGCTTCTGCCTCTCTTCTATACAGCTCGGCTTTTAACTAGTGTCAGCCTTTATGTTTGTTGGTTTACATATTTTAAGACAGTTTCTTGAGGAACAGTATGCTGTTAAATCAATTAACAACTTTGTCTCAATATTTTTTGCCTTCTTTTTCCACTATATGATTATGAAACTGAATCTGTTAAAGTATAACTCAATAGTCGTCCTTCGCCATGACATTGGCATTTCCTCAGTTTCGTAGGGACATTCCGTTTCTTTCTTTCTTTATCTTTAGAAGTAGGATGAGGTGATAGAGCAATCAGCTCCTTCGAGTTATCTCTAAGCTGTTCTTTCTGTTTATCTCTATTCTCCGAATTTGATGACTTCGTACTCTTGAGGTTAAACATATCAAACTTTTTAAAAAAATATATTTTTTTTAAAAAAAGATTTCAAACTTTCTGGTCCTAATGTCTTGCTGTATCAAATTCCAGGATGGTGATGAAGAGGATTGTTTTGCTGATATAATGAAAGATGATATCATTAAGCTAGATGATTCTTCATACAAGGCAAAACACAATCTGTTGCCAACAATCACTAGGAAGCTTGAATCCTCTACAAAGTCTCCAACGTCTCAGGAAGCCCAAAATCTGATGTCTAATAGGCTGCCTTTCCAGGGCACTGCAAATCGAAGACTAAAACTACAAACGGAAAAAGTACCCCGTGGAGTAGAGAGGTCTGAACCGCATGAAGCCATTAAGAAGAATATCCATGCTCGGGGCATCAGTAGACAGTTGATTAACATAATTCCAGTTAAAAGGATGAAGCAATGGCCGATACCTCTACTTCTCGTTTCCTTGATGTTATTGATCGTGTTTCTTTGTTTGTTCGGAGTTCCACAACAAGTAAAATGGCATTACTCCAGCTGAAGCTAATCTCACGCCAGCATAGATGTCTTTTGTAGTATTTAGAGTGGCAGTTCAGAGAAAGTTGATTCAGCTTTTGATGCATTTTAAGTAGGCTCTGCTTATGTCCAAGATCTGTACTTTACCAGCAATGTACAGGATGACACCTTGTAAATTTTGTAGAGTTGTATAATAGTAATAGAACTTAAGGTTTTGGTGTCTTTAATTTTACATTGTTGTATAATACCTTGTAATTTGTAAAGATATGTAGCTATATAATATGTGCGGCGGTTGTTCATTATTTTTTGCAGGAACAATTTCAACTGTGGTTCACATGTTGGGAAGGCTTGTTTTGTGAGCCCTTAGAAAGAAATCCTTATCTGGACTTGCCAAAGGGAAGTTCAAGTTACATTACCATATTTTTGTGTTTTCTTGTTTTGTGCATCTGGTTTTGTCCTCGGGTTTGTCAACCAACTTGGCATGTTCAGATCATATGACGCTTTGATGATGATCTAGTCATAGTCAGAGGCGGACCTACCCTTAGAGTTGGTTGAATCTCGTGCTTCAGAAATATATTTATTTATATATATATATATATATATATATATATATATATATATATATATATATATATATATATATATATGTATGTGTATATATCTTTAATATGAGTTATATATTTTGATTGGTACCCTCATTCACTAATCACAATGGTCTGATAGCTGCACTGACTGATACAGGGTGTACAAATGATCCTTGTGTGTAGACTTGGGTTTGTAGCCACAGAATCAGTAGTGCCTCCATTATTTTAAAATTCTAAATCTGCCTCTGATCATTCAGAGGATGGTTATAATAGTCCTTTCAGGGAAAATATGTTACAACATTATTCATTGTAACATAGCTCATCTTGACAAACAATGACTATGAAATAAATTAAATGAAGATGAATATCAAGACCCAAGTTTGAAATGCCTAACTTTGTAAGCATAAACTCTCAGCTTGTTTAGTGCCAAGATGGTGATTATGTATGCTAGACAAGATACATACAAGTCCTTTATCTTTAGGCCGCGATTTAAAGTCTTCTTGTTATTTCATCTGGAGTATTAATAGTCTTGTGTTTACAATACTGATGCGGTTTTTGTCCTCTCCCAAACTTCCTCCTATTTTAAATATTGATTTTGTCCACAATTTAGTATATGAAATGTTGAGTCATATTTCTTTTTGTTTAATAGAAACAATAACTCTATGTAAGGGAAGGTGAAAGAAAGAGTGCTTCTTATTTTGTTTAGTACAAATATCATTGCAGTTAAAGCAAAAAATCTACTTTTGCTTTTCAAACTATTCTCTACATTGACATGAAACTCTTGCAAGTATTATCGAAGATAAATTCCAAATTTAAAATATGAAGAGTGAATAAAAGGTAGTGTAACAAGATAAGGTCGAGCCTAACCACTCCTAGCAAGACAAAAAAAGGAAAAAGAAGACTTTCATGTTCGAGGACTCAAGTTTGAAACATCTTGCTAGCAAAAACAAGAGATTTGTCTTCTGGATCGAGTTTGATTGCACAATGCTTGCATAGTACATCTTACCTTTGCTATGTGGTTTGGGAGCTATTGCATGAGAGTAGCGGCTACGATTTTATCGGAAAGGAAAAAGAAAGTTGTGCCAAAATTATCTTTTATGAAACTTATGGTAACCTTATTGTAATTTCCAAAAATCTTTTCTCTCAAACTTGTAATAAAAAGAGTAGTTAGCTGCAGTTGAATTTTCCCCAATAATTCTCCAAATTAACTATCATCATAAATTCATAATCTATCATTTTTGCTCTCAAATCTCAATTTCACTATTTGAATTGTTCTCAGTGGAAGCAGTTTGAAACTCCCAGAAGTTCAACATCAAACAAAAAAAAAAACAAAAAAAAAAAAGGAAACAAAGAGTGTAATCCAAGAAGACCCTTTTTGTTCTTCACAATTACAGGACCTATGGTTAGTTGAACTCCACTTCAAGCTTAGATCTTGTAAGTTATTTGGTCAATTTTTCTGTATTCTCCATTTGGGTATTTGGGAAATTTGTGGAATTTCATTTTAAAAGTGGAAAAAGATCAGTTTTTTACTTGCTGCAACTGAATTTTTTGAGATTGTATCCATGTTTTAAACTGTTTTTTTCACTTGGGTTTTTTAGTTATGGTGTATCCTAAGTTATTTGGTTAATTTCTGTATTCTTCATTTGGGTTTCTAGGAAATTTGTGGAACTTCAAAATAGAGGTGAAAAGATCAGTTCTTTGTTTCTACAACTGGCTTTCTTTGAGATTGTATCCATGTTTTGGACTGTTTTTTCACTTGGGTTTTTTTGGTCATGGAGCATTCTAAGTTATTTGGTTAATTTCTGTATTCTCCATTTGGGTCTCTAGGGAATTTATGGAATTTCAAATTAGAAGTGAAAAAGATCAGTTTTTGATTGCTATAACTGGGTTTTTTGAGGTTCTATCCATGTTTTACACTGTGTTTTCACTTGTTTTTTTTAGTAATGGAGTATCCTTAAGTTACTTGGCTAATTTCTGTAGTCTCCATTTGGGTGTCTAGGAAGTTTGTGGAATCTCAAGTTAAAACTGAAAAAGATCAGTTCTTTGTTGTTACAATAAGGCTACTGAGTTTTTTTTCCCCTAAAGATTCTATCCCTGTTGTAGATTGTTCTGTTATTTGGGTTTTTAGTAATGAAGCATTCTAAGTTATTTGATTAATTTCTGTATTCTCCATTTGGGTATCTAGGAAATTTGTGGAAATTTCAAACTAAAAGAGAAAACGATTAGGTCTTTGTTGCTACAACTGGTTCTTTTTGAGATTCTTTCCATGTTTTAAACTGTTCTGTTACTTGTGATTTTAGTCATGGAGCATTCTAATTTTTTTTGGGTTAATTTATGTACCCTCTATCTAGGTTCTCTTGGAAATGTGTGGAATTTGAAATTAAAAAATAATAAAAAGAAAGATAAGGTCTACTTGCTATAACAGGGTTACTGATTTTCTGTAAATTCTATCCTTTTTGTAAATGCTTTGCTACTTGGAATTTTAGTATGGAGCACTGTAATTGGGTTTTTTTTTTCTCTTTAGGTTCATATGAATTGCCAAAAATCAGCTTTTATGATGTAAACTTGTAGGTTTGGGAGCACATTAATAATTGAATAAGTGAAGGCACTACAATAATCTATTGAATAAAATACAAATGAGGACATTACTGCCTTATTTTAGCTAGATTATAGTGAAGGTGGGTTCTGTTATGATTTTTTTTAAGATGATCCAGTTGTTGATGATAATATGTGTTTTGTTTCGTTTGTGGGATTTGCTGGCAGGTTGTGTGAGAGTAGTTTGTAATGATGTCAAGACCAATGCTGCTTGTTTTTCTGTTGATTGTACTCATAATCACATCTCAATTTGAATGGAAGCAGCAGCTGGTGAGTGATGTCGAACCGACTCCTAGTATATCTCAGAAGCAGCAGCAGATCTCAAAGAGAGAAGAAGCTGTTAAAGAGAAGGTAATCATGTGATCATGTTTTAGTTGCATATTGTATTATATTGTGAATGAATTGCTTAGCTTTTTTTTCTTGCTTATGGTTAATAAATGACCTCGGAATATGGGTATTTGAATAAGTCATTGTATCTTGCTGATGCATATTTACATCATTAAATGTGCACCTGATGGTTCTCTGACAGTTTCTTAGTGAAAAAAGTGACATAATAGGCATTGGCTAATTTTAAGGCACTCTTTGACCTCTTGCATCTTGATTTTTTAGTTTTTCCGTCGTTTCTTCTCTAGGTTGATTTTAAAGTCCTTTGCACTTTGATACTTTATTTCAAGATTCTGCATTAATTACAAGTATAAAAATTAAAGGGATTCTGCATCTTACTGAGGTTTTAAACTTGCAAAAAGTCATAGCGACAAGATGAGATATGGAGTCTACAGGGGTAGAGTTAGTAATGCGATTAGGAGTTGGTTGGTCAGAGATAAAATCTGAGATCCTTGAGGATCATTTGATTTGTGTAAGATGAGATTATGAACGGAATTGTACTTACGATCTACGTTGCTCAGATTCTCCAAATATACTGTCAAATCGTGTCGGATCCTTGAAAAATGCACTATTTTTGGAGGATCCAACACTCACCCGAAGGCATTTTTGAAGAGTCCGGCAACATAGCTTACTCTTTGCTACCTTCACATATTGTTGTCCAACCAATTACTTCCATGTTATTCTTTCCTTTGGCTGGAGATACTATAGTCTTTCCCTTGGATCCTTCTCATCTCCAAGAATGGAGTGAACCAAGTTATCTAATAGGAGAGTGAAGAATAAAAACCAACTTCCAACTTATCTCTTACCAAATTGCGATGCTTCAAGCACCTCAAATGCCATGAAATTCTTGGATAGACTCAATCGTACACATAGTCGGTTTATTTTGGCCTTATTGTTGCATTGCTCATGACTTGCTTTACACTTTAAAGTTTTCTGTTATCTCGCTTTGAATGAAGTGTGCCTCAGTTTTCGTGGAATGAAGTGTGCCTCAGTTTTCATGGATGTCATCGTGTGGACTTGTATAAAGATACTTTTAAACCATGCAATATATGTTATGAAGGTTAAATATCTGTAAACTGCTCTAGTTTTTTAATCATTGCATCTTGTTGATGCCAGCTATATATAACATCTTACTTCATTTTTAAAAAATCATTATCTGTAAACTTCTCATTAATCATAGAGTTGGAGCCTATATGGATTGACTTATTTTAAGTTCTTTTAAAGCGTTTTGGAGTGTTTGGATAAATTTAAGAAGTGCTTACAAGCACTTAGTTTTAAGCTAAAATGATAAACGTAAGCCAAAACCATAAGTTAGAAGGCTTTTAAGTCAAAAGCCAAAAGCCAATCAAACAGGCTCTTAGTTCCATGAAGTCCCAAATCCTTCATGTTGGCTTTAAGTAGTCTATCTACCTTTGAGCTGTATCAAAGGAGCATAAGTTTCAAATCTTATGAAGCTTTAGCCAATGGATGTGGCCAATCAAGAATAAATACCCAAGTACTAAGGTTACACATTTTTGGGCCTGAAAGTGTATAATTAAAGGAAAGAGGATTGTAAGGACTAAACGAGGGAAGACTTGAAACTAGAATAGGGCTAGCGCGTGATACCTTTTATGGCATGTATTGCATCAATTGTTTTTAGTCTTACAAGTTCCCTTCCAGTTTTGTAGCCTCTCTTCATGAATCTTTTCTAAACCTCCTCCCAACATAGAAATTTCTCCAAACAATCTTTGGAGGGGAGCTAGGTGACGTTTTAGAGGGTGCCATGCCTTTTTAAAGTTACTCAAATTGTAGTAGGATGTTTCTCACTATAATATCCCATGTGCATTAATAGGTATCCATTAAATCTTAGGGTGTATTTTTGCTATAATTTCCCCCGTGGAAACAACATGAGGCTCAAAGTTTTCCTTTAGGCACTTTCTGCATCAAATCTTATCCCCTTGGGGTTTCTAATTCCTACTATTGAGATCCTTGAATCAACATTCTAAAAGGCAAAAAATGCAAGGCAATTCGTTTTCCTTGCTATGAGGCGAGACCTATGTCTCAAGGCATGAGGTGTATGCCTTACAAGACGTTCTATTTATATGGAAGAAGAGTATTTGTTAGAATTAGAGAAAGAACTTGGAAAAAGTAAGCAGATAAGAAATTCATATATTTGTCTCCTTCATTTTACTTGTCAAATCTCTGTATTGTGGATTTCTTCTGTACTTGTTTTGCATTGTCACTTCGTTATCTTGAGACATTGCAATAGCAAAAAAGAAACAATAGAAAAACACAGCAGGAGAAACAGTAACAGTGTAGCACCAGCTGCCAACCAAATTTATTGATCGAGGCTTTGAGGGTAAGAGAGGGGGAGAACAATGAATCTTGTAGCATGCTTTGGCCTTTTAATATGACAAAAACTATCCCTCATTAATCAGAACCTTTAAGGGGAAAAAAGAAATGACTAATTTTTTCCGAGAAAATTAGATGAAATCTGTTATGTGGGCAAGGATAAAAAGAAATGACTATGGGTGTGATCGGTACGATGTAAAATATTTCCATGAAAAATAAATTCTTGGAAAATGTTATCCAGGAAAATAAAGTGGGTTTCTTACTTATTTTCTTGTGTTTGGTACCCTAAGCAAAAAATATTATCCTAAAAGTATTTGTATATAAACTAGACAAAATCTAAGGCGCTGGGGGTGGGGGCTAGAGGGGTGGGGTGGTGATGAGGTGTACCGGATGGTGGAGAGGACACAATCGATGTAGAATGACACATGTGAAACTTATTTTCCCTACTTCCACTAAGGAAGTTATTTTTCTCATTTTTAAGGAACTTATTTTCCTAGAAAAAATGTTCTCCTAAAATTTTGACCAACCGAACATGAGAAAAATTGGAACCTACATACCGAACACACACTGTAATAAAGCTTGAGTCTCATCTGAAAGGCGTAGAGTCGCTAATGCCTGTTAATAGAAGGCAAAAGGTGAATGCCTAATTCTGTGAAGCATGGGGCAAATTATGTGCTAGCCACAATGGACGCCTTGGGGCTTGCATCAGCTTTACCTTACAACAGACCAATGTATAGCAACGACCAACTATGTTAAATCTCATGGACAAACTATCTACTGTACTATTTTCTTCCTGAGTCCAACAACTTTTTTCTAAAAAAACTCACCTTTTTAAGGGCTTTCGAACTCCAGACAATTTTTTTTCTTGTTATTGATTATTATGATGTTCAAGCAGCATACATGCACCTCGACTTTTTTTCTGTGAGTACCTAGGGCCTCCTGCTAGCACAAATACTGCAGAACTTTGTCCAGACAGATGAGAAGAAATCACCTATAGCGTATTTTTTATCTGCTGGAATTTGAATCTTGGTTTCCCGTGATTTTCATTTTACTCACTTCTTGTCTGCTAATAATTTCCAGACAATTTTACAAGGAAGATCCTTTGTTTTTGTTTTTTTATCATTATTTTCTATAAAGCAGCGAACTCCGTACTTTTAATACAAATATGCATTAAATGTTAAACATTTTCAATCTCGTATTTTACCCATCGTTATTGGTCATAATCTCGTAGGGCCTTGAAAGAAGCTAGTTTCCTTCTAGAACTTGTCTCCCCCAGAAGAACTTTATAGATCTAGGAAATAAAAAAAATTGTTTCTAAATGACAGAATAGCAGTTGAATTGAAATAAGGCTCTTCTCTATACCAGCAATTCCCTAAAACATAACATGATATTTGGGCCTTGCTAAAATAATCAAAATAGCTCATACACAACAGTGTTAAACAGAAAAAAGTTGCACTTAACTCGATTTTCTAACTTCAAGGTGGTCATCTCTTCTTCTGCTTATGTCTTTGAAATTTCTGAGAAACTTTCAGAAGTAGACACTGGTAACAAATAAATGAACAAAAAGAAATTGTCAAAAAAATAAAACTTTCTAAATGTAGAGTTCACGGGTTCAAGGTACCTTCTAGTACTTTTTCTCTTTTCTTCTACCTAGGATTTTTCTTCTTTTTTACTACCCTGTCCGTTACTCTGTTTTCCTTTGCCCTGTTTAGCTTTGATTATTTAAATTATATGTTGCTGATTTTTTTTTCCTCGCAGTGATAAAATATATATTGCTGAATTGTTTTGTTTCTTAACAATGACTTAAAGTGTTGTTGATTTTTTTCTTAATAGTGATAAAAATATAATGTTGATTATTTTTCGTAAATCTTATCCGAAATTAAAAATGGCTGACCCAGCATGAAAATATGAGAAAAGAAGTTAGTGAGACGAATAGGACAACAATTGTTTATCTCTTTTGTGACAAGACAACTAAAAGGGAACCTTTTTTAGTTTTTAATATGAATTTCTGCTTATATATTTTGTCTTATTTATTTTTGTTTTTTTTGTTTTAAATTGTGCTTCACTTCAATGAAGCAAGCACTTTGCTTAAAATGTGAAGCGGGACCTTGTCGTTTTTCTTTGCTTCGCGCTCCCCTAAACACTGGTTGCTGGTGGAAGGTGTCAGGTATTCCCTAGAATTAATCGTGACCCAAGGGTGTGGCCTAGTGGTGAATGAAGTGGGTTGAGAACCATGAGGCATGAGGTCTTAGGTTCAAATTCCAGCAGAGACAAAAAAAAGTACTTGGTGATTTCTTCCTATTTGTCCTAACCTTGGTGAATAGAGTCACATGTTATTTGTTGTTGGTGGGAGGTGGCAAGTATTTCCTGGAGTTAATCGAGGTGTGCGCTGCTAGCTGGTCCAAACACCACAATTATTAAAAAAAATTAGAATAAATGACGCATGAATGTGAAATTAGTAAGGTTAGGCAAAATTAACACTGTACCAATATTTGATTGTTGTGGCCATAACCCCCCCCCCCCCCCCCCCCCCCCCCCCAACCTTCTCTCCAAATGGAGGGACAGTCCTCTTGAGAATGACATGAGCAACAAAAGCATTAAAGAATCCGTAGCAACAGTTGTGACAGATAAGGACTAAAGAATTGGTAGTAATTGTAGGGTCAGCAAAGAGAGATAGTAGTTCTGACTGACCCAGTGGGACTGTAACCAACTTATTGTATGCACCAAGTTGGCCCTGGCATTGCCAGAGTTTTGCTGGCAGCTCAACTTGCTTTTTAATGACTCTTTTTAATTAGGCTCTATAGTCTGGTCCCTGTCCCTGGTAAGGTCTGATTGTTATCCGTAAGTCTTGTTTTGACCGCGGGAAGGTGAACTTTGCAAAAGTGCGGTCACATCTATTACCTCTCGAATATTGGATCGGGAGATTTAAACCTCTCAATCCTTTTTTTTTTTTTGAAGGGAAAGATAATAGATTATCTCCGGTTCAATTGGTAAAGGTTGAGGGACTTGTGTCTTAGGTCACAAGTTCGAGCTCTGCCCAAGCGCACTAAGTCCAATATTTACATGGACAAGTGTAGAGGGGAGGTCCCATCATCCCGAGTTTCAAAGGCTCCGGTCTGCCCAAAAGGTTGGAGTCTCCAGATGGATTTCTTGGTTTTTTGTTTTGTCGACCACCTGCTACAATCTTGTTTCCCCTTCGCCTATATTAGTATTTCAAATTTAAAGCTGGCCAGTTTTCTTTTCCTCCCCTGCACTGAATCCTTCTTAACCACGGGGCACCAGTCGACTCTTTGTTGTTACTGTTAAATGACCACAAGTGAACTCTCAGTCTCTCACAGCTAATGTTACATGTTTATCTCTTTGTAAATTCACTTGTCTCTTCTTTATTCGTCTTCTTTTATTAACCACCACTAGTTAGTAGTTAGTTTAGTTCCACGTTGACCTATTGAAAGCCGTCGTTCAAAAATTTTTATACTGTGAAATCTTCATCTTAACATTTTGGTTGGTGCGAACACTAGTTTTACATAGTAAGTTTCTTTTATCATTTGCAATACGCTGGGGGCTGCTAAGTTTAATCTGAATAGTCAGGGCAGCCCCTGGTGCACTAAGCTCTTGCTAAGTGCATGAGGTCTGCAGAAGGGCTGGACTACAAGTGTCTAATGTACGCAGCCTTACCCTACTGTTAAAAAATTTGCAGATTATATTATCACAGGAGAAGAACATCCAAAGGCTTAACGAGCTCGTGCGGAATCTCAGGGAACAATTGCTTCAGTGCAGAAGTAGCAATGAAACAATAAACAACAATCTTAGCTCACTTGCTGACATTGCTGAATTTGAAAAACAGCAAATTCTTGAGGATTAGACAGTTGACATCAATACTAAATTCTCTGCACTATCTGTAACTATCTCTTTTTTTTCTGCTTATTTTATGTGTTTTATCTGTCTGCAATTTAATTGTCATAATACTAATTCATATGGCAATACTTGTGTGAAAAAAGAAGAAGAATGAACTTTCATATTGTCTGAATGTGTTTACAACAATTCTGCACAGCACCCGGCCTCAAGCCAGCGGCGGAGTTACCCTTATTTAATACGAGTCAATTGATACCTCTTCCTCAGAAAATTATACTGTATAGATAGATCAAGCTTTTTGGGATATTTTTTTCACTTGTCTATGCTTTATTAAGCCACCCCTGCAATAAATATACAGAAAATATTTGGTGAAGTGACCATTTACCTGCAAATTTGTAGTAATTGTTTATGGCTCCTCTTTCTTAAGCAATTTTTTTTTTTTTTTGAGTTTAATGAGACTGTTTTCGATAGATTATCAGCTCAAAAGAAATGTAACTTGCACAACAAAGTAAGAAATTAAAGAGAAAGAGACAACAAAATAGCAATGTATAAACCAAGCAAAGTGTAGCAATAAATATTAATACACATTGGAGAATAAAAAGAAACTAAGTGATTTCTAAATTATACTACTAGAGTACGACAACCGTGTTAACCTTCTACCTTAATTCTCGACTCGATAACTTCTTATCTAAGGTTATTTCTTCAATTAACTGAAGTTGTGTCATGTCCTGTGTCTATCACCTCTCTCCAATTCTTCTTTAGTCTATTTCTACCTCTCACAATTCCTACGACATCTAACCTTCTCAGTGGCGCATCCCCGCACCTCCTCTTCACGTGTACGATCGATTTTAGTCTCACTTCTCTCATCTTGTCCGTCATAGAGGTTACTTTCACCTTGTCTCATATAATCGTTCTTAATCATCATTTATGTTACCTCCATCTTTGAATATGAACATTTTTTATCGATCAACACTATACCTCATATAATAGTATTGTTATTAATCATTACTTTATAAAATTTACCTTGTCTTGACGATATATTCTTATCGCATAGTACCTCAAAGTGAGCCTCCTAATTTGTCACGAAAAGAATGATATATATTCCTCTTCTTGAAAACTTTATACACCTTTTTTCCATCCTTAATAATAAAACACGGAAAGGGCTTTATTTCAAGAAAGTGTTACACATGAATTCTATTCTGATACAAATATTAATAACTAAATTATATTCTGAAACTCAAATTTATGATATTAGTGATTGATTTCACGACTTTGAATATGTCACCTTCGGATGAAAATACACTTACCCTTTCATTGAAGGTACACTCAATAACTTCAACTTAATTAGTATTGTCAGCTGGTTGGCACATATTTTTACAAAAAACAAAATGATATTATTTCTCATTTATAGTAAGAGTACTAAGTACTATATTGTCATGTAGGAGTACTAAAAATAATAATAATAATATTAATATTAATATTAATATAATAATAATAATTAATAAGTAACACCATATATTGTCATGTAGGAGAGTTCTATAACCTAACAATAAGTATCCACTTAGGATCGTTTTGTTGGTGAAATAAGGATCATAATCTCGGATAAAATATGAGATTGTTTTATCCTAATTCCTGTGTATGTATATTTGAATTTCATGAATCGATTTTTTAGTTTTGAACTTATAATTATAAGGCCTTCGAACCTTACAAATCATTTTTTGAGTTTCACAAACTTTTTCATCCTTCAAATTCAACAACTTTTGTTGGAGTTGTTTTGTGTTTTAATTAGAAATATTTTTCTCTAAAAAAATGAATTTAAGTTGTATTCATTAAAATAATGTACAATTTTTTACAAAACTAGATCACTTATTAAGACAACTAGTATACATATCCGCGCATTGTGCCGATATTTTAAAATGAATAATTTTTTAATTTAAAAAAAATTAATATGAATTATTATTGAGTATTAAAATTGCAGGTGCAATCATATATAACGTTTTGATTTTATATTAATAGTTGATGCTAATCTATGTGGAGTGGGGATACATTCTTTAAAGACACCACACATTTTTCTAACAACTTCTATTTTTCATAGTATAATGAAAATTAATAATAGTATATGAGGTGTTTGTTAGATTGATATTTGTGTTAATTAATTAAATTTAAAATTTATAGATCGAATTTGAACTTAGCATTAAAAATAATGACTCTAACTTTAATAAAAATATAAATATAATTTGCAAAGCATAATGCAACCTCTTTAGCACACTCCTCTCTAGTTCAAACTTGCAAAGAAAAACTATTTTCATTTAATCAAACAAATATAAATTCATAAAATAAGGATACACAAAATCAATTTTGTTCTAAATTATTAGATTTTTTTCTACAAATGCTATTTTTTTCAATATATTTTGCTCATTTCAAAATTATTATCTGTATAGATTTTTTTTTAATTGAAATTAATAAGGATAGTTGCAAACCACCTTATTTCTAAAAAAGAATGTATATAAAATTATTTTTTTATTGATAAGTATAAATATTTAATTTTTTTATAAATTAATTAATAAGTAAAGATTACATGAAGCGAGACAGAGATGGAAGGGTAGGCGATGTAAAGATGTTTTTGTAATTTGCTAGTAATGTTTTAATTAAAAGTTTAATTTTTTTGTTAAAATCTGCAAATTAGTAATGGAACCATTAATTAAAAAAACTAAAATAGATATTATACTTTTTATTTTATTTTTTTTGAACAATATTTTAAAAATTATATGAGGATACACAAAATCAATTGTATTTTAAATTATTTGAATTTTGTCCACAGTGTTATATTTTTGTTCAATATGTTTTGTTAATTTCAAATTAATTATCTATATACATTATTTAGAGAAAAATATTTAATATTGAGATTATTAAGGATAGTTATAAACCACCTTATCTCTAAAAAAAAATGAGAGTAATAAGGATAGTTGCAAATCAGCTTATCTTCAAAAAAGAATGATATTAGAATTAATATTTTTATTAATTCAATATAAAGGTTTAAAAAATCTATAAATTAATTGATAAGTAAATATTACATGAAGGGGAGAGAAATTGAAGGGTAGGCTACGTGCCTGAGAAAATAGGTAAATTAGTTTTATCTTTTAAATTTTAAATTAGTTATTCAAATTTTAAAAACGTATACATTTGGATATAATTTGGATACCATATTTTTTTTTAAAAAAAAAAGGGAGCCCCCAGAAGTAGTTAAGTTGTTTTTATTTTTATTTATTTTTCCAAAACTGTATTGTTTTTTTTTAGTGTGTACCCTTTTTATTTATTTTTTCAAATGTTAAATTAATTTAATTCATAAATTCTGCATATTAATTTATATGCAGATTATGTTGTTTTAATAAAAAAAAAAATGCAAACGTGGGGGATTCCTTTATCTTTTTTCTTTTAAAACTGATTTTTTTTAATTTCCTTCCTATATTATATAATGCAAAGATTAAAGAAAATAGGATAGTAATTCTTGCTTTTAGAAATCTTTTTGAAAATTATAATTAGCTTAGAAAATTATAATTAGCTTTAAAATTATTTGTGAGGTGGCAATTTTATTTTATTTATCTATTAATTACAATAATTTGAATTATGGAGGTTAAAAGGAAGAAAAAAGTTCTTAATCAGTTACCTATATTTTAGGAATCTATTACTATCCTTTTTTGCGTAACTCAATCCCGTCCCCTCTCTCTCTCTCTAGGGGTGTTCATGGTTCGGTTTGGATCGGTTATTGATTAAAACCAAATCCAAATCACAATTAATCAGTTTTTAAATTTCTAAAACCAAACCAAACCAAATCAAAAAAAATAACTGTCGGTTTGGTTATTGTTGGCTTGGTTCGGTTTGGTTCAATTTTTTTGGTTATTTCGATTTGAAAGTATATAGTTTTTTGAGGGCATATGCATCTCGATAGACACGAATTCATAGTACATAAACAATCAGAAAAGCTATTGTAAATTTTAAAGCAATACTAGTCATAGAACAATTGAAACAGGACTAAGAAAACTCATTACCCTGTTAGAAGACTTATATCTAAAAAGAGAAAGCAATGTATATATGTAGTGGAAAATCAATATTAGCAGAGTTGTCTTGGATAAATATATAACATATTGAATCTTGCATGTTGTGACAACTGAGAATTTTTCCTAATAAACCAAATGTAAAAATCACTTAAATAATAAATTTTTGGTTGAGTTAGAATTAGGATTTTAATACTTGGGCTGAAATTTAAGTGTTGGGCTAAAGAAAATAATAAAGTTAAAGACTTAAGTTACTTAAAATTTAATAAAATATTTATATTTTATTATGAATAATATATAAATAATTATAAAATTTATATATATAATTTAACGGTTCGATTTGGTTATTTTTGCGGATATTCTTTTGTAAAATCAAAACCAAACCAAACAGTATCCGGTTTCAAAATTCAAAATCCAAACCTAACCAAATCCAACCATATATCGGTTTTTTAATTGGTTTGATTCGGATTGCGGTTCGGTTTGGTTGTTTAACCATAACCATAAACAGCCCTATATATATATATATATATATATATATATATTAAATGTTTGAATTATCCATAACGGTAATGTATAGTTGTAATTGATTACAAATTAATAAAAGGACAAACTACATAAATCCCACTTGTTTAGGTCATAATTATTAAGATTCTCAATAGTTTCAAATATTACTTCTTCTACCATATTTCATGCTTAGGATACATGAGTTTGAATATGCGAGATACATGTATCTACTGAATTTTAAAACTAAGATACTTATTTTATTTGTTTAAATTAATTGGTTATTACCAATTTCCTTAATTAGAGGATTACTTGAGGATTTTCAGAATATATGGACAATTGATTCTAGAAATTTAAATTAATCAAATCTCTTAATATAAGGCAGAAATCAAGGAGTGTATCTATATTTAATTAATTTCATTTTATTATTCTTTAAAAAAACTAATTCATTAATATTATTAATAAAAGACAAAAGTATGTATGGTCATATAATTTGATTAATTTAATTTTGTATCCAACAAACTAAACACTTAGATATATGAGTATCATACAAGTACATTCATATGTATCATAGAAGTATATAGTATTAATTTCGTGTATTTCGTATTTGACTAGTATTAATTTCATGTATCTATTTTGTATGATTTAATTTTAAATTCATGCATCTTTATGCGTATCTAGTATTAATTTGATGTATCAAGTATTAATTTCATACACTATATTCAAAAATATGTATCTCGGATACAAAGTAAGCATATACATATAATTATGTGTATCTAAATATGAAATGTTTTTTTTCATAGATACATATAATTTTAATTCAGATAAATGAACTCTTAACTAGATACTTGATATGTATCTAATGGTGTATTTGATGCAATATCTCAAGCGGAAGAACTAATTCAAGATGGAAACATCGTTCTTCTCACAGGCAACCGAGAAGTTAGTGGGTGGTTTTTAGGGTCTCGACACTAGTTTCAGCATTCTTACCTTTGAGATACATAATCCTTCTGACTTTCTTCGAACTCTTCACAAGGTGTTCATCTACTCGGAAAGCAAGCACAAAAAAATAGTCTAGAAGGCTAAGGAGTCTAAATTTAAGATAATTATCCAATACCATATTTAAGGGATTTGTGTATCTGATTAAAATCTTTAAAATATATGGAATAAATATTAAAAGTGGTAGTATGTGGAATTGTTTTAAACTAGAGGTATATATAGTATATATGGTAATGATGTATGTGTAGTTAGGTAGTTTTTCCTTAATAAAAAGCTAATCGATTAGGGTATTGATTTGAATAAATACTAAAGCTTTAAACTACTCTCGAAACTGATGTATTATTAAAAAAAAAAAAAAAATTCAAAATTTTGAATTTAAAAACTTACAAAAACTATAAGAAAATAAATAACTATAATAATTTGATTTATTTTCTTCAAAAACATTAATACCAAATTGCTAACGTTTTACCCTGTTAGGTAGTCCCGTAGTTTACTATTTTTTTTTTGTTTGAATTATTATTTTATATATAACATTAAAACATAATTAATAATAGTTTTAAATTTAAGTAGATGTAAATAAAATAAATTTAAAATTTTGATTTGTATCTTAGGCATATTTTGTGGAAATACAATTTCAAAAAAAAAGGATCTTAGAAGAAGAATGCGTGTAACTTCATTTTGGTTTGAATTATTATTTTTTATATAACATTAAAACATAATTAATAATAGCTTTAAATTTAAGTAGATGTAAACAAAATAAATTTAAAATTTTGATTTTATATCTTAGTCATAATTTGTTAAAATTTAATTTTATTCTATAAATATTAAAAGTATGCATGTGGGTGTTTGTGAGTTAGTGAGGATGTGGGGGTCAAGGACGTGCATGATTTTATTTAGTTTTTTTTTTCCTTTTTCTTTTCTCTTTCTTCTTCTTTTTTCTTAAAAGATTAATATAATTTATACTTTATGTTTTTTAACCTAAACATATGCTTAATATTTTGATTTAATTAAACTAATCTAATAGTATATATACTTTATGTTTTTAATTTAAATTCAGTCTTCTTGCATTGTTACATTAAAAAATCTAGAATCTGCATAAGAATTATAAAAGAATTTACCACATGCATCATAACAACAAATTAACGTATCACCATTGTATATAATATACATAAACTGAAATCTTATTTTTATGTGAATCTATGTTATGTGAACATAAATTGAAATCCAAGTATTAGAAACTATTATTTATTTATTATTATATTTTTCAAAACTACAAATATGAAAGTGATTAATATAAAATGTATTTTTGTTTACCATCTCAATTGAAAAGAAAGGCATCAACGGAATTGAGAATCTGTTCATCAATGTCAAAAATATTGGTTGAGCAATCGCTTTAGTGCAATGAACATACAATGATCCCAAAATACTTAAAAGAACACCTATATCATTTAAGTTTAATTGTTTAATTTTGTTAAAGAACGCATTTTAATATTGAGAGCAAAACAAATTCAAAATTCAGATCGCTTCATGTTACTATATCATGGTACATTTTATGAAGATCTAAGAAGTAGAATAGTATTCATATCAACCGACAACATAAATATAATACAACAAAATCTAAACATATTTCCTTTCAAAATCAAATAAGCACATTGATAGTATAAAACATACTTCTTATCTTAAGTAAAATTAAACAAACTTCTTTCAATTAATAGGAGAAACTGTGAACTTATCTTAGAAGAATCATCAATGTCATCTACATCTCTTCCTAAATATTCTTCTAAGCCAAGATATCTTCTCTTCATTAACTAATCATAAAAAATAATAATTCAAACAACACTAAAATCACCCAAAAGAAATACAAATCTATCTATATATAAAAGGAGAGGAAAAAAAACGACACTTGTCAGCACCGCAATTATTCTTGAATTTTATTATTTTTAGTTATTTTAAATAATAAATTCAAATTCAATAACTTAATTGTCTTTAGTTAATTTAAAAAAATAAATTACATTTTAAAACAAAATAACAATTTAAAACAGTTTTTTTAAGAATTTATTATTTTATTTTTTAATGTATTGCCGATGGAAAAGTGGCTAATAATTCACTAAATTTTAAAATACTTTTAATCAGACATTATTATCACTAATAATAATTATAGTATTAATAATAATAATAATAATTGAATTTCAAAAATATGTGTAAACTTATAGAAACCACCATAAAATTTTGATTTTTTAATTACAATAATAATAATAATAATTGAATTTCAAAAATATGTGTAAAATATTTAAATAACAAAATTTTAGAAAAAGAATAAATAATAATAAAATAAAATAAAAAATGGCTTTGAGTCAACCATTTTCAAAAAATAAAAATTTAAGTTTTTAACTCTTATTAATAATAGATAAAAAGAAAAAATGGCCACTAATTAATATGGAAAAATCATTTAAATAATAAATTTATAAATTGAAAAAGAAAATTAAAAGGGTTGTGAATCAACCATTTTCAATAAATAAAAATTAAATAACTTAACTCTTATTAATAATAATAATAATAATAATGAAAAGTAAAATGGCCACTAATTAAATGTGAATTTTTCAAAAAAATAACCACCTCACGGATTTATTTATTTTTAAAAAGAAAATGTATATAAAAAAAAGACCCCAAAAAGAGAAAAAGAGAAAATCTAATAAATTCCATGTTTATCTAACTTCCCATTTAAATATGAAAATTTGCTTAAAGGATAATCAAATACGGTTTAATTTAAATCTGGAAAAAAAAACATATCTAAAAATACGGTTTTTTTCAAATATGTAACTACCTTTTATTTTTGAATTCCTACAATAAAGACAACCACCTACCCATTTATCAATTTGCTTAATTCATTCTATAAATAAATGTCTTCTTTTTTCAAAAAAAATTTATTCATTTTGTTAGTATTATCCTTTAGAACAATCATTTTTCAGAGTGAGAAACTCATCTTCAATGCACAAATGTATTGCTTCAAGCAGTGAATTATCATATGCATTAATTTAAAATCAAGTATGAAAAACTATCTAAGATTTTTTAAAATTACATACCAAAAATGTGGACTTCTATCGACTATCAATATGGTTACAGTTGATTAATTATTTACAGACTATTGTTCTTCTTCTAATAAATTAATAGTTTTAAGGAAAAATTGTTGTATAAAGGAGTATGGGTGGTCGTTGATTATTTATATTATAATAAATATAATTCTTTATTTATCATGCGAGTTTCTAATATAAATAATAACATACACTAATATTGTTTTATATCTTGCAGATTTGAGTTTATGTGATCCCTGCAACATGAAAATGTTAAGTTGCAAGTGGTGGCTTTTGTGTGTGTGTGTGTGTTTGTGTGTGTATAACTGTATATTGCTTTGTGAGGAAATTTACTATGTCATTTGTTAAATTAACAAGTACTAATTTTTTTAACTTATTTTAATTAGAGAAGAAAAAGTTTTACAATTTATGGGGAAAAAGTCATTCTAATGATACCATTTAAAATATTAATATAAATATATCAATAAAATTGTCACGAGGTATAATGTGTTGTATTTGCAATGATAAAACTAAAGGAAGAAGTCATCAACATTCTTGCTAAGAGTAGGCAGATCTGATGTTCACTTCATATTATTTTCAAATTTACATTTTAAGAGATTGTGCTATCGTATTTTTCATGTAGGAAACTTATTTTGCTTTCCTAATTTTCTATCAATTTCTATTAGTTTTGCCTTATCTTTTACATTTTAGTTTGGAGATGTTATTTGCATTATAGAGAATAATGTTTCATACTATTATTTGAAAAATTATATGTTGGTTACAAAAATAAATTGACGAACTATTAAAAAATATTGCAATGAAGACATAGTATGTGCTAACATATATGCAATCATTTGGAATTTGATAACTGAAGAAGATGATTCACATAATTTTGCCGAAAATGTTCAGTAAGTTCTATTTCTTAATTTATTTCATATTTATTAATGATTATCTTTATTATGCACTATGACAAAATGACTTAAAATAGTGTGATTTTTTTTCTTTAGATTGAAGGATTGCATAGCATGTTGAGGATTGAAGGGTTGCATAGCCTATGACAAGAAATTTCTTCTTTTTTTTTTTTAAATTTAATAACTCAAATTTATTATTTATTATAAATTATAATAATAAATTGAATTTAAAAAATAATAATTCCTCTTTAGCCAAAATAATAAATTAAATGATTTTAAAATAATAATTTATTTTAATAATAAATTATTATTATTATTATTAAAATAATAATAATAATAATAATACCTCTTTAAAAACTAATAAATTACTCTTTTATTTTTTTAAATTTAAAATGATTTTAAAGCAGTTTTCACAATTAATAAGGATGGTTAAATATATGTAGGTAATTTTTTATTTTTTATTTTTTATTTTAAAATAGATAAAGATAATAAGGAAATGAAACTAAACCTAAAATCCCTTATCCACTTACCTAACTACTCTAATCTCTCAAAACTCAATTTACTCTTTTACCTATATAATAGGAAAAACAAAAGTACCACGTTTAACATCACATACAAAAAACAAAATTTGAATTTTAAAAATAAATTTAAATAATTTTAAATCTATATTTTATTTTTAAAGATGTCATCAAATGTATTCGAGTTATCATTTAAAAAAAAAAGAGAATAAATTCAAACAACTCTTTATGAGTATTTCAAAAATTATACTCCATATATGCAAATTTAGGATAAGAAGCATCTCATATTATATTTTTTAATTTCAATTTAACTGCAAAATTTAGGATAAGAAACATTCCCGATTATATTTTTAACTTTTAATATATAGGCTAACTTAGAATAAGAAGTATTTCCTATTATATCTTTTAATAATCGTGTAAAGTAAATTTTCATAATGTAAAATTATTATAGCTTTTTATCCTTTATAAATAAAATAATAATAATTAAAGCTAATGTTGAATTGTACATACAAAATAAAAGACATATGGACAATTTTATAAATATATGGCTTATCTTACTATACTAGAAATTATATTTGAAAATGGATGAGATTCACGTTGATAAAGTTAGGATTTAGATTAGTGAGAACTTATATAGTCAAGCTTAATTTGTGTTATAATTCTTATTTCTTTAGCAATTTAGCATGCTCAGAAGATTTCAATTTAATGAATGATAACTTGCAAAGTGTTATTTTTGGATTTTCATTTTGATCAACTTTATTTTATCATTTCAAAATTTTCATTCTATCATATAAAATCTCTCCACATGTATTTCAATTTAAAGATAATAATTGATATCATTGCTTTCAAATTTCAAATTAAAATTGATTTGAAATGAAATACCATGTATGTTTTCACGTTATATTCATAATAGCATGTTGGTGACGTTTATAATGTCTAACCTTTTTCTAATTAATATTATAAAAAATATATTAATTATTTATATAAAATTAATTTAATTTTTTAAAACTATATCCTAATATTATATACATGCACTTTTGTTACTCAATAATAATAATTCATATTAATTATTTTTAAGTTTAAAAATTATAATATTTTAAAATATCCGCGCAACGCGCGGGTATGTATACTTAGTAGAAACATAGCCATGAACTAAGAAATTGTAGAGAGCGTATTTGCTTGTTTCAACAAAAAAAGAAGAAGAAGTAAATATATATAATGAAATTCTATTGTTTCAAATAACTGTGAAAAATTTAAATTTTGAAAAACAGTAAAAAGTTAAAGTAACTGTGAATTTTTAATTGTGTAACTATCGTAGAATTAATTGGGTCTAATAAATGGGTCTAATAATAATTTATCTATATATAAAAGTAGAAAAACAACTGACACATGTCAACACCACAAAATTTTTAGAATTTTAAATAATTAATAATTAAATAAATAAATATAGAAATATAGACACATATCAATAATTATAATAAGAATGATACATGTCAACAATACAAATTTTTATAATTATAAAAAAAAAAAAAAAAATTGGTTACTGTTTTCAAAATTTAAATTTTTTACAGTTATTTGAAAAATGACACATGTCAACACCACAAAATTTTCAAATTTTAAATAATTAATAATTAAATAAATAAATATAGAAATATAGACATATATCAATAATTAGAATAAGAATGACACATGTCAACAATACAAATTTTTATAATTATAAAAAAAAAAAAATTAAAAATTGGTTACTGTTTTTCAAAATTTAAATTTTTTACAGTTATTTGAAACAATAGAATTTCATTATATATATATTTACTGCTTTTTTTGTTGAAACAAGCAAATACGCTCTCTGCAATTTCTTAGTTCATGGCTAAGTTTCTATTTGCATTTCCTCTGGGTGATTCTAGTGTTGTTTGAATATTTTTTTTATGATTAGTTAATGAAGAGAAGATTTCTTGGCTTAGAAGAATATTCAGAAAGATATGTAGACGACATTTATGTTTTTTGTAAGATAAATTTATAGTTTTGTGGTGTTAATCGAGAAGAGTTTGTTTAATTTTGTTGAAGATAAGAAGTATGTTTTATACTATCAATGTGCTTATTTAATTTGAAAGGAAATATGTTTAGCTTTTGTTGTATTATAGTTATGTTGTCGGTTGATATGAATACTATTCTACTTCTTAGATTATCATAAAATGTACCATGATATATTAACATGAAGCGATCTGAATTTTGAAAGGAAATATGTTTAGCTTTTGTTGTATTATAGTTATGTTGTCGGTTGATATGAATACTATTCTACTTTTTAGATCTTCATAAAATGTACCATGATATAATAACATGAAACGATCTAAATTTTGAATTTGTTCGACTCTCAATATTAAAATGTGTTTTTTAACGACATTAAACAATTAAACTTTAATGTTTTAGGTGTTCTTTTAAGTATTTTAGGATCATTGTACGTTCATTGCACTTAAGTGATTGCTCAACCAATATTTTTTGACATTGATGAACATATTCTCAATTCCGTTGATGTCTTTCATTTCTATTGAGATGGTAAATGAAAATCCATTTTGTATTAATCACTTTTATATTTGAAAAATGTAATAAAATATAAATAATAGTTTCTAACACTTGAATTTCAATTTATGTTCACATAACATAAATCCACATAAAAATAAGAGTTCATTTTATGTATAATACAATGCTTATACTTTAATTCTTTTTTATGATGCATGTGGTTAATTTTTTTATAATTCTTATGCAGATTATTGATTTTTTTTAATGCAATAGAGGTATTATGCTGCATGCATATCCTTATTCATGTTTCATGTTGTCTCTCACGTTTTGGTGCCTTTATTTTTCAAAAAAAATTAAAAAAAATATTGTAAGGAAAACATAAATCACGTGTTTAAAAAATTTGAGTGAAATAAATTTAAAAAATCAAATAAAAATATAATAAATTATGTAACTATACATTGATATTATTATGTGAAGTTTTTCTGCTAAGATAAATAAAAAAAAGAGAAGGTCAACTCAAGTTCTCTTATATAGCTTCAAATATATTTTTCATATATTAGATAAGACTGAAATTTTCAAGGAAAAATCAATTAATGAAATTTAAAATAGAAAAGTAAAAATTTGTTTACATGCCTAAGAATTTTGGAAATAAAGAAAAATTAATATAGATAATATTTACAATTTCATTCATATTTCATAAAACCTAACAATGTAAGAAGATTGAATTTAAATTTAAAACTACAGTATATATACTATTAGATCAGTTTAATTAAATCAAAATATTAAGTATATGTTTAGGTTAAAACATAAAGTATAAATTATATTGAGGGAAAAGGGTCAAAAATACCCCTCAACTTTGGTTTATTAGTTGACTATACCCCTGTCGTTAAAACAAAGTTATTTATGCCCTTGCCGTTACCAATTTCACCATTTATACCCCTCAATTGACGAAAATCTCCAAATTGACTCAAATTAACCAATTTTACTTAAATTACCCAATTCTAACCCGACCCGACCCGATCCAACCCGACCCGACCCGACCCAAACCACCAAATAATATAACCAATTTTTGTTCTATCTTGTTCATCTTCATCTTTAATGTTGGATTCCTTTTCAAAAACAACCTGTAAACAATACATTTGAAAACACCCATCAAACAATTAGCATAAACCACCTGCTCCATCCACGAACTCCAGCGAAGAGCGAACGCCGTCAGTCCCCTCCTTTTTCCCCTTTTACGTTTCGCCGCCAGTCCCCTCCCTTTTCCCCTTTTAGTTTCGCCGCCAATCCCCTCCCTTTTCCCCTTTTACGTTTTTTTCTATTGAATATGTGTTTTTGGCTCCAACTCCGATGAACAATGACCATGAACTCCGGCGAGGCTCTGCAAATCAGCAGCCACCACAGCCTCTCTCCCAACGCCAAAATCAGCAAACCCATTTCTCGAACCAGTTAACAACACCAACACAACTCCACGACCGAGCTTCACCCTCATTTTCCGCTAACCCTCTATTTTCTTTCCATTCTTATAGTTTATGATAATTTATTTATTTTTTACATTTTTCACTCTATTCCCTGTGTTTCAGATTTGGTTAGGGAGTTCAAGCTCCAATAATTTTTCATTCATATTTGTTGTTCAAGTTTGTGTATGCTATTACACTTTGTTGTTGATTATTTTAATTTTTGATTTGATATTATTGTACTTTTGGGCACTGTTACAGCTTTTGCTTGTTAATTTGTTATTATGTTGGACTTTTTTTTAAATTAATTTTAAAGTTGAAGATTAACAGAAATGAAGATGAACAAAAGTGGGTTTATATTATTTGGTGGGTCGGGTCAGGTCGGATCGGGTTAGAATTGGGTAATTTAAGTAAAATTGGTTAATTTGAGTCAATTTGGAGATTTCCGTCAATTGAGGGGTATAAATGGTGAAATTGGTAACGGCAAGGGTATAAATAACTTTGTTTTAACAGTAAGGGTATAGTCAACTAATAAACCAAAGTTGAGGGGTATTTTTGACCATTTTCCCTTATATTAATCTTTTAAGAAAAAGAAAAGAAAAAGGAACAAAAAACTAAATAAAAGCATGCACGTCATTGACCCCACATCCTCACTAACTCACAAACATCCACATGCATGATTTTAATATTTATAGAATAAAATTAAATTTCAACAAATTATAATATTTTTTAAAACAATTTCATTTTTAAAAAGAAGTTACACACATTCTTCTTATAAGATTCTATTTTTTGAAACTGTATTTCCACAAAATATGCCTAGGATATAAAATCAGGATTAAATTTTTTTTTTCTATCTACTTAAATTTAAAATTATTATTAATTATTTTTTAATGTTATATAATTCAAACCAAAAAATTTAGTAAACTACGGGACTACCTAATCGGGTAAAACATTAGCAATTTGGAATTAACATTTGAAGAAAATAAATAAAATTCTTATAGATATTTATTTTCTATTAATTTTTTAAGTTTTTAAATTCAAAATTTTTGAAATTGCTTTTTTATTTTTATTTTAATAATACATCAGTTTCGAGAGTAGTTTAAAGCTTTAGTATTTATTCAAATCAATATCCTAATCAATTAGCTTTATTAATTTGTAATCAGTTACAACTATCGTTATGGATAATTCAAATGTTTAACACACACACATATATATATATATATATATATATATATATATATATATATATATATATATAACTTTTTTCTTCCTTTTAAGAAATTCATAATTCAAATTATTGTAATTATTAGATCAAAATTTGACAAAAATAAAATAAAATTACAAACTCACAAATAATTTTAAGGTCAAACTACATAAATCCCACTACTTTAGGTCCTAATTACTAACATTTCCGATAGTTTCAAATAGTACTTCCTCTACCATATTTTACGCTTAGGATACATGAGTTTGAATCTGTGAGATACATGTATCTACCGAATGGACAATTAATTTTGGAAATTTAAATTAATCAAATTGCTTAATATAAGGTGGAAATCAAGGAGTGTATCTATGTTTAATTAATTTCACTTTATTATTATTTGAAATAATAATTTCACTAATATTATTAATAAAAGACAAAAACATGTATTTCTTGATCATGTAATTTGATTAATTTCATTTTATCACTCTTAAAATAATAAATTCATTAATTTTATTTATCCATTATAAATAAATGATGTATACAACAAACCAAACACTTAGATACATGAGTATCATACAAGTACATTCATATGTATCATAGAAGTATCTAGTATTATTAATTGTGTATATTTGTTATATGTGTCTAGTATTAATTTCATGTATCTATTTATATGATATAATATTAATTTCATGTATCTATTTATATGGTCTAATTTTAATTTCATGTATCTAGTATTAATTTGATGTATCAAGTGTCAATTTCATACATTATATTCAAAGCATGTATCTCGGATCGACGGTAGATCAGTATCTGTCTTATCATTAATCCAAGAACAAAAGTAAAAAAATTCAAAATTCTTCATTCTTTTTTTAGCATCTAAATTTTTTTTCTCATGGATACATATAATCTTAACTCAGATACACAAACTCTTAATTAGAGACATGTATACCTAATGTGTATCCAACATTGTTGGACTTGATACTTAATGGTGTATTTTTTTCTGTTAATTAAAGCTTGGTGTAATTCTTCCATCTTGATTACGTTCATAGCTAGCTGGTCAGGACATCTCACCGCGATGGTATTTGTTTCACCTTTTGATTTGTCGATGTTGCCCGCTTTGCCTAGATCTGACAGATCTCCGGTAGAATCATTGAAAATTTCGCTTTTTCGTTCCTCCGACTAATAAACTTTTGAAGAAGAAGGCCCTCAAGTCGTCAGAGATGAAATTTGAGTCAACTAAAGAGTGAAATTGTTAGGAAAAAATCGTGACTAATTTGGCAGGAAAAAAAAAGCACAAACAAATTACTTGAAAATAACACCAATTGCCATTATATTGTAGCCTCCTCTATACAATAAAATACATGAACTATAATTTGTTTGTGGCAGGTTTCACTCGCTAATAAGTGGGAGGTGGGTGGGAGGAGATTAGGGTTGGAGATTGAGGGAGATGCTGAGAGAGAAATATATTTGATTGTTATTAAAATGATAATTGTGGAATTTAAATATAAGGATAATTAATCAATCCTAATTTTTAGGGATGTGAGTATCAAATTGTTTCTTCAATAATATATTGTATAAAATATTAAAAGTGGTACTATATGTAATTGTTTGAAAGTAGAGGTAATATTAATATATATGGTACTGATATATGTCTAATAAAGTAGTTTATCCTAATTTTAAAGCTAATTATATTTTTCAAATTAATTTTATACAAATTTTCAAAAAGAATTCTAAATATATATATATATGATTTTTTTTTATTTTTTTTTTATATATATGAGCTACACAGAGAAGGATAGTAATGGATTCCTAAAATATAGGTAACTGATTAACAACTTTTTTTCTTCCTTTTAAGAAATCCATAATTCAAATTATTGTAATTCCAATTATTGTAATTATTAGATCAAAATTTAACTAAAATAAAATAAAATTACAAACTCCTAAATAATTTTAAAGCTAATTATAATTTTCAAATTAATTTTATACTATTTTTCAAAAAGATTTCTAAAAACAGGAATTACTATCCTATTTTCTTTAATGTTTGCATTATATAAATATAGGAAGCAAATTCAAAAAATCAGTTTAAAAAGAAAGAACAAAAAGGAATCCCCACATTTGCATTTTCTTTATTAAACAAAATAATATGTAGAATTTATGAATTAAATTAATTAACAATTGACAATAAAATAAAAAGGGTAAACACTAAAAAAAAACAATACGGTTTTGGAAAAATAAATAAAAATAAAAAGAACTTAACTACCTCTGAGATCTCCTTTTTAAATTTATTTTTAAAAAAATGGTAGTTATCCAAATTAGTATCCGAACGTCTAAGTTTTTTTAAATTTGAATAATAATTTGATTTTGTGTATCCTTATTTTATGAATTTATATTTATTTAATTAAATGAAAATCATTTTACGTTACAAGTTTGACCTAGAGAGGAGTGTGCTAATAGGTTGCAATATATTTTGCAAATTATATTAATATTTTTACTAAAGTTAGAGTTATTATTTTTAATGCTAAATTCAAATTTGTCTATAAATTTTAAATTTAATTAATTAACACAAATATCAATCTAACACACACCACATATGCTATTATTAATTTTCATTATACAATGAAAAATAGAAGTTGTTACAAAAATGTGTGATCTCTTTAAAGGATAAAGTTTTATTAGCATCAACTACTAATATAAAATCAAAACATTATATATGATTGCACCTGCAATTTTAATAATCAATAATAATTCATATGAATTGTTTTTAAATTAAAAAATTATTTATTTTTAAATATTCGTGCAACGCGTGAGTACGTATACTAGTTTTAACAAAAAAAAAGAAGAAGAAGTAAATATATATAATGAAATTCTATTGTTTCAAATAACTGTAAAAATTTTAAATTTTGGAAAACAGTAAAAAGTTAAAGTAACTGTGAATTTTTAATTGTGTAACTATCGTAGAATTAATTGGGTCTAATAATTTATTATTATTTATTTACAATTTTGTGTAACTACCGTAGAATTAATTGGGTCTAATAAATGGGTCTAATTTTAATTATTGACATGTGTTTATATTTAATTAATTAATTATTGATTATTTAAAATTAGTCAAATTTTAAAAGTTTAAAATTTTGTGGTGTTGACATATGTCGTTCTAATTCTAATTATTGACATGTGTCTATATTTATTTATTTAATTATTAATAATTATTAATTATTTAAAATTATGAAAATTTGTGGTATTGACATGTGTCTTTTTTTCTTCTCCTTTTATATATAGATAGATTACGTATGTATTGTTATGATAGATATTAATTATTAATATGATACAGTCGTAACTAAATTAATATAGTAAGTTTCTTCGGCTAATGAAATGTAATTTAAAATAGTTCAATACACAAAGAAATTAATGGTGATGACTCAATTTTCAAGATTAAAATATATTGATGTACAAAAAATTTTATATTGTCGGTCTGTAGAACTATTTCTTTTACTATAATGAAGTTTTGTAAATATTTTATTTTGTATTAAGATCGGAATTATAATTATATTGTTATAATTTTTTAAATTCGAAGTTAATAATTTACTTTGTAAATATTTTGTTTTGTATTTAGTTTGACTGTAGCCTTTAATCTTATTAATTTAACATAATGAACGTTGATATTTCAGTAAAAGTATTTTGTACTCATGTGAATTTTACTGTCTCTTCGAAGATTTCTATTCATTTAACAGTTTTAAAGTTTAGTTTATCACACAAGTAAGTGAAAATATATTTGATCTCTTTTTCAAACACCGTATAATTATAAAAAACCGAAAAAACCGACTAAAGCCGAAACCAAAAAAACCCAATTTTATGTGGTTTGATTTTGTTTTTAGATTTAATAAACCAATCTAATTGATTTAAATTTTTTTAATGAAAAATCAAATCAACCTGACCTATGTACACCCCTGTATAGAGAGAGAAAGAGAGAGAATTTGGTAAATCAATTAAAAAGAGTAAATTTCATATAAATTTAAGTCATTTACATTATCAGTATAAGTTCAAGTCATGATATATTTATATATATATCCAAGTTGCAATCACAATTAATTTTGCACTAAGCCTCATAACTTCTCTTTCATCCAACTTACTATATAAATCTTATCCAACTTAGGCTATATTTTCCTCCTCCACCAATCTTTCTTCTCTCAATTTTCACTTATCTTATTTGGCTAGAAAATTTTGATCTACACAATTAGGCAATTGTCAACTCTTCTCATCAAAGGTAATTTTAGATTTCTCCTTAATTTTCATGTTCACACCTCTTTTTATTTTGGTTATTTGTTTTTTCGAGGGAGGTTGGTAGCTTATAACAGAATTAGAAATTTTAAAAAGGAGATTTAAATAATAGTACACTAAAGAAAATTCAACATCTACCTATATATGTTGTATACTTTTCTGTCTAGAGAATTCAATTGAACTTCATTAACCCTACATAACATTGTTACTTTGATGGTTATATTATATATTTATATCGTACTGAAAAGGTGAATTTTCTTGTGAAATTGGCTATTCTAAAAACGTTTTCGACATACTTTTCATCAAAAATTCCTTGTCAACGAGCCAATTTACCTCGAAAATTTGTATTTATCATTATTTATTTTTTCTAATTATTATTTATATTATATAATACAGAATTTTGTGGGATAGGTTTGAAGAAAACAAAAAAAAAAATGAACCATACACATGCAAAAGTTGACTTGAAGCTAAACTTATCACCACCAAGGGCAACTTTTCCAAGAGATGAACCTTCACCACCAAGAAGATCATCATCTTCTTCTTCTTCTTCAATGGAGATCATAAGATCACCAACCACCTCTTGTGTTTCTCAAGAACCGAACCCCATCGATGATCGATCATTTTCCGATTGCCCTAGTAG
Source organism: Solanum verrucosum (assembly GCF_900185275.1). Taxonomy (NCBI): domain Eukaryota; kingdom Viridiplantae; phylum Streptophyta; class Magnoliopsida; order Solanales; family Solanaceae; genus Solanum; species Solanum verrucosum. Next base: position 1,658,729 of record NW_026019984.1, on the reverse strand, counting down.
CTCAGAGACAACCTCAATGATGCTTGTGGGATGCCCTAGATGTTTGATGTATGTTATGTTAGCAGTAAATAAACCAAAATGCCCTAAATGCAAGAGCACTGTTTTGCTTGATTTATTCCATGAGGAAAGAATCAAGAACTCAAAGTAATCAAGGATCAAACATGTTGTTGTCAGAAGCAGAATCCAGTATTGCTCGTAGAGATCAATCTCCTCATAACTGTTCCAGAACAATTAGAAGGAGATTCTTGGACCAGGTTGAATTCAGTTCTGAATATTTTTAAAATATACTTATCAAGAAGTTTTCGCAACTCAATTGATATTAGCTTATAGCTTTTATTTAGTTTTGATTATCTTGATATTATTGGATTGTGTGATCATGAAAATTTGGGAATTTTGTATTCAACTAGTGCAATTTGTAACCCAATGAAACCTACTATACTATGGTTTGGTCATCATATTAATTAATATTTTGATGTTAGTAGTTCATGTAGAGTTGCTATCTTTACTATAAATGCAACTACATTTTTGTTGCAACATCCCTTGTTATTACCTTCATTAATTACAAAAAAAAAATGAGTTTTATAACATGGAAACACTTTATTACTCTCTTTGTCTTTAATTACTTGTCCACTTTTAAATTGACACACATATTAAGAAAACAATTATTGACATATTGAGTTTACCATTTTACCCCTATTAATTATGAAGTAGATGAATTAAAAACTTAAGATTTTCAAGAAGTTTTATATTTTTCAAAGTAATTAATTGAGGATATAATAGGTAACAAAAAATTGGTCTTTCTTGATTTGTCAAAATGGACAATTGTAATTAAGGACAACTTAAAAAGGAAAAGTGAACAAGTAGTTAGGGACGAAGGGAGTATCATTTTTACTATTACTCACTCGGTTCATCTTTACTTGTCCACTATACTATTTTGGGATGTCCAACAATATTTGTTCAGTTTATAAAATCAATGAATAATTTACCATTTTATGTCTATTTTACCCTTGTTATTAAATATTAGAATATCCATTTTTCATTATTTAGATGACTTATATTTAATAAGAGTGATTTGGTAAAATTAACTCAATCAATTATTATATCTTAATTCCTGTGATAAGAGAAAGTAATAAATAAAATTGTAGTTTTCGAAAGTAATTAATATTATAGAGTCTTCTTTATATTCATTAGTCATATTAATTGCAGCTGTTAGTTAATTAAATGGGCAATATAAAAGTCCAACATGAATTAGTTTATCACATTATCAAAATAGTGGCCATTAAATAAGTTGTTTTACATCTTTATCAATGGAGGTTATTTTCTCTTCTTCTTCCTTTTTTTTTATAAAAAATAAATCTCATTGCATGTGGAATGTTTATAAGTCATAACCTCGAACGAAAAATTATCTAAGAATTGAGATGAGATGAATATGATTTTTTTATTTTCAATTAAAGATTTTGAATCAGCTGTGGATATAGAAAAGTCATGATAGCTATTAAACACTTCCTAATAAGCCTTACTCAACACAAACTTTGTCTAATTTGGACATAACATCTCAGGCGAATCCCACATCAACAAAAACACGAGAGATCACATTGGATGTTATAAGAAAACAAGTCTTATTTCTTAGTGAGCATTTTAAAGCAAACAATATTACTAGCAAAATGGATTGTAACATATAATATCAAAATCACTTTACGTGCAATCTTAAATGATAATGGGACAAACCTCAGTGAAGATGTTGAATCCCTAAAGGGGAAGAGGGTGTATGCTATCATGACTTTTCTATAGGTGAATCCTACACCAACAAAACTCGAGAGTTCATATTGGATATTATAAGAAAACAAGTCTTATTTCTTAGTAGCATTTTCAAGCGAACAATATTACTAGCAGGGTGAATTATAACATATAATATCAAAATCACTTTGCGTATTGCAGTCTTAAATGATGGTGGGATAAATCTCAGTAAAGATATTAAATCCCTAAAGGGTGAAGGGGGTGTATGTTGTTATGGCTTCTCTATAGGTGAATCCCACATCAACAAAACGCAAGAGATCATATTGAATATTATAAGAAAACAAGTCTTATTTCTTAGTGACACATTTTCAAGAGAACATTAGTACTAGCGGATTGAATTGTAACATATAATATCAACATCACTTTGTGTACTACAACCTTAAATGATTGTGGGACAAATCTCAGTGAAGATGTTGAATATCTAAAAGGGAGAGAAGGTGTATGTTATCATGACTTTTCTATAGGCGAATCCTACATCAACAAAACACGAGAGATCATATTGGATATTTTAAGAAAACAAGTCTTATTTCTTAGTGACGCATATTCAAGCGAACAATATTACTAGCGGGGTGGATTGTAACATATAATATCAAAATCACTTTCGTATTGCAGCCTTAAATGATAGTGCATGGGACAAATCCCAGTGGAGATATTGAATCCCTAAGGGGGGGGGGGGGGGGGGGGGGGGGAGTATATGTTGTCATGACTTTTCTATAGGCGAATCCCACATCAACAAAATGCAAGAAATCATAGTGAATATTATAAGAGAACCAGTCGTATTTATTAGTGATGCATTTTAAAGAGAACAATATTACTAGCGGGGTGGATTGTAACATATAATATCAAAATCACTTTGCGTTCAATCGTAAATGATGATGGGACAAACCTTAGTGAAGATATTGAATCCCTAAAGCCTAAAGGGGGTGTATATGTTGGGTATGATCTACACAAGCAAACTTTAGACCCTAGTAACACATTTTTAAATTATGTGATGGAGCTTAGATCTAAAATAATCAATATCATTAATAGATTGGACCGTTACATGAGATTCTAACAGAATTAATATTGAATACTGAAAAGATATTAAAAATATGTTTGAACTTTATGAATCCACCTCACATCAACAATTAGACCCCTACCACTTATATGTAATTGTCAAATAAATTTCTCTTGAAGTAAATAAATACATAAATATCAAGTTGTACTGTATCTGATTAATGATAATAGTACAATAATAGCTAGCCATTAGTAGAGGGCTCATATCATTCAATTAAGTGTACAATTTCTGGCAAGAGTCACATGACCCAAATAGAATTAAGCTTCAACAGTTGGTGTTTCCTAATTAAAGAATTCATTGAATATTTTAAAGGTATTTTTTCGGTTTCTTTATAGTTGTCATGGTTTTCTTTTTTAGAGTTAAATTATATGGACTTTGATTAGCATTTTATGATGTATTTTTTCATCATATATATCGATATGCAAAAAATTGCAATATATAGTACTTTTCGTATAGTTTTTTGAATATCTAAATTTTTAGTTTAAAATATCAAATAATTAAATGTAATCTAATTTGACTTTGAAGATTGGTCAAATTGACTTTCGACAAAACACAACATGACAACTAAAAAGGAACGGAGGAAGTATATATGATGTAGTAACAATAGACTTTATAGTGTATATAGAGACCATCAAAGGATGTGGCGTAGCGGATGAGGCTGCTCCTCCCATTATTAGAGGTTTCTAGTTCGAGTCTTGGATATGAAAAAACAATTAATAGGGAGCGCTCCCCCGTACAGTATGAATTTGAAATAGTCGGGCTCCAATAAGGATACCAGACATCGAATTAAAAATTCAAAAAAGAAGGAGCAAGTGTATATTGAGATGCATGTTATATCTTATTTTATTTTATCATGAATTAACCACTATAAAGAGAATTCTTACACTACCATGCATGTCATTAAGAGATTAATTTCAGGGAATTAAGTTTATAAAGTAAGCTTTTTGCTTTAAAGAAGAAAATATGTTTGTTAGGTGTAATTTAATCATAAAAGTTTATTTATAGATTAAGTGGCACTAAAAAAATAAGAATTAGATATATATTCTGAAGCGAAACAATAAAATTTAATTTATCGCTAATCCTATTTAGTGACGATTGGAGATTGGATTATCAAATAACTTTGTTGGGAATATGTTGTTCAAACTCTTGAAATAACTTTGAATATTTTGAGATCAAGTTGTTCAAACTCTTCAAATAAAAAAAATGAATAAGTCGATGAGTGTGTGCCTAATTTTTAAAAAATAGTGCATTTCTAATGCATATGTGATAATATTTTTGCAAACTCCGAATAACATAGTTTTGGAAGAACAAATTGTTTGAATTAAATTATAAGTTGTGGAGTCAAAATTATTTTGGACAATAAGCGGTGCATTCATACAAAATTATACTCATGATCTTATAAAGGAGTAAACTTGAACTGACACTCAACTTGCGCCTCGCAAGCAAATCTTCATGGTCAAAACTTAAAATTGAAGTTTAGCCCATAAGACAAACGAGGCCAAGAGTTCAATAGCATTCGCCTCTAAGGCCATTCTTGTAAATAAATAGTTTTCATATGGAAGTATAATAGGCCTTAAATTGTGCAAAGCCCATATGTGTTTTTGGCCTATGAATATCAACAATGGAATGAAAGGAATTTTTGCCACATCGCGCTTTTATCTCTAATTTTTTTGTTCTGATTTTTCACTTGGTGTCATTCATTTTGTAACTCGACTATTCAAATTTGCACAAGAAAATTATATTGAATATTTATTTTAATGAATAAACTAAAAGTAAATAGAAAACAAACTGATAATTACAAAAAAATTAAGAGTTTTACTTGGTCTCCATGAGTACACAGAATTGACCAGAAGTCGACTTAAAGTCAACTAATCTAGTTGAGTCAAATTAAATGAGAAGGATAATATAGTAAATTTATATTTTCTTTATCACAATTTACATGACATCATTCGAATTTCAAAAATCAAAAAATCTAATTTTTACGTTGAATTTGAGCATGAAATCTTTCAGTTTTTTGAAACAAAATTTACATATTTAAAAACTACGTAAAAATTACTATATAAATTACAATAAAATATAAGATAAAAAAATTAAAAGATATATAAAAAATTATTATAAAAATTAAATTATTTAAATCTCAAAATTCAAAAAATGATACATAAATTGAGTACTGATTTATCTCCATAATTAGAGAAGTCAAAGACCATAAAAAAAGAATGTGTATTCAACAAACACCAACTTGTTGACTTAGCCAAATTGCTGACTTTTCTTTTTTTTTCACTTAATTATTTAGTTTTTAGTCACATTTCCAATAAGATTAATGAATTATTAAACTTCATAGGGATCATATTTTTTTTATTACATATTGTAAATATCATATTAAGAAATCCCTTTCCACGTGTGGTAAAAAAGGAAAACTTAGAGGAAACCTTTTTAATATATTAATTTCTTTAGACGACATACATTGGTATAATTTTTAAAATTTGTTAAAGTAAAGTACTCATTATTTTATGCGAATCTCAATTAATTTAGACAGACATTTGTAATTCTTTATCAATATCATTATCAAATTATTTTATTTATTAAAGCTCGAATAGATGAAAATAACAATAGAATGAAGAGTGTTAAGTCATTTCCTACTAAAATTTTGCCCTATCATACCCTGCTCCATCTAATTCTATTTAGCTCCGCCCTTTTAGTCCCTATTTACATATTTTTGTTTTGTCTTTTCCCATTTGTTCTATATTTCTATGGTTATATAGAAATAGAAAAAAAAAATCGCAAAGATATAGTAACATAAATAGATAATTATTTCCCCCCATAAAGATCTTACTCCCTCCGTTCCATTTTATGTGGCAACATTTGACCAGACACGGAGTTTAAGAAATAAATGAAGACTTTGAAATGTTTACTAAATTGCCCATTAAAAAGTAGATTCACTTTTCTCTCTCCTCATAAATGTATTGGAGTATTATTTTAAGATTAAGTGGGACCAACAAGGGTAAAAGAGAAATTGTACATTTAAATACTTACCATATAACGAAATGTGACATTCTTTTGGGACTGACCAAAAAGGAAATAGTGCCACATAATATGGGACGGAGGAAGTAATATATTTTAAGTTATTAAGTACTTGCATTGTAAATTTTAGTACGTAATTGTTATTTTCTTCTTTTGATGTTTTTTTCTTAATTAGATGTCCACTTTTTTTATAGAATTTTTCAACTAATAAAAGAATATACTATATCAAGAAATAACATGAAAAACATATATTAATTTGACTAGAAGCACAATATGTAATAACTAATAATCAATAATATGACATTACGTTGTTCATACATAACATATACGTTGCTTGTTGCATGCATGTACCAACATGGGTTGTGGTGTACTGGTGGGAGTGTTTCACCATTATCAGAGGTCTCGGGTTCAAGCCCTAGATATGAAGAAAATCCTACTGGGAGCGCCACCCCCGAATGGGTCATGCAGTACGCGATTCAAATTTAACCGAAGCTCTAATATGGACTCTGAACATCGAGTGAGAAACCAAAAAAAAGATGCATGCATGTAAAATGGTAGTATCAATATACATTGACTAGAGGTGTGAAAAAATGTTGTGTGAAAAAATGTGCACCTCGTGACACCATGTGGGTCCGCCTCCGTTACAAATATTCAATTTTTCACGTGTATCGTTTAAAATCACAAAATTAAATTACGCTTTAATATATTTAATAAATATTTAATTTAATATTATAAGATTCAAAAGAGCTTATTTACTACTCCTTTGTATCATCTTATGTGATACTCTTTCCTTTTTAATCTTTTCTGCAAAGAATGATACTTACTATAATTAGAAATAATTTAATTTTAAAATTACTCTTTTACACTTAATAAAATGAATCACAATCATATAAATATCTAAGAATTACATTTTATACCAAGTCAAACGATACTACATAATTTAGACGACATAAGTAGTATCTTTATTTAAACTTCAACTTTACATACATTTAGTATCATATCACATGTTCAAACTATCACATACAACAAAAAGACACAAACAAGAGTACCCAAGTTACCAACAAAGATTGTAATGATAAATATTCTTTCATTCTTCCATTTTTAATCAAAAATCTCGAATTCAATCCCTTCTCAAATCGAATCTAAATTTAGTAGTACCAAGTTGTACACCCTGATGTCAACTCTGTACCATACTTGCAACAGAATCTGCTCACTTCCAGTAACAACACAAACATCACACGCAACAAACATTGAAAAAAACTTGCTAATAAAAACAATCGATGGTATGGAACAATATGTATTCTTTCATTTATAATCAAAAGTCTAGGATTCACATCCTCATGAATACGTAATTATCTTTGTTAGAGAACGCTTTACTCTCTAATGAGAAAATTTTCAATACGAATTTTGATTTAATCAAACTTTAATGTGAATACCGAATATTTAGTGGAAAACCGAAAAATAAAAAAATACCGACTTGTTGCTTTAAATAAACAGTCTAGACGCGTTGAACTTGGACAAAAAAAAAACAAGAATCCTTCTTTAATTCTTTTTCCTTTAGCTAAAACAATTCTTTTTTTAGAAAAAATAAAAATAAAACTGAATTAAAAACTTTACTTTGGCCCATTTAATGAATCTTTTTTGTTAACTTTTTCTTTATTTATTCTGTTTTCTGTTCTTTTTCTCAAACTTCTTTTTTTGCTATAAAACAACCAGTTCCCTTCAACATTAGGCAAAAGCAAATCAAAAGCAAAGTTTTTTTTTTTTTTTTTTTTTGCATTCAGATCTGGAATTCACTGCAAACCCATTATTTATTCAAGTTTCTACGACGACCCATCTGAAAATCTTGCTGAATTTTGAGTTATGGCTGTTGAAATTGTTGATTCGGATGAAAACCCGATTAAGATCCGGGAAGTTTGGTCGGATAATCTGGAATCGGAGTTTGAGCTTATACGAACAGTAATTGATCAGTACCCATTCATCTCAATGGATACTGAGTTTCCGGGAGTGATTTTCAAGCCGGAGGTTATTTCTTCCCGGCAAAATCGCCAGCGTTATGTGCCGCTGTTACCATCGGAGCATTACAAGATGTTGAAATTAAACGTCGACGTTTTGAACATCATTCAGGTAGGACTTACATTGTCTGACTCCGATGGGAACTTACCGGATCTGGGTACCGCCGGTGTTAATCGATACATCTGGCAGTTCAACTTCTCCGATTTCGACGTGGCGCGTGATCGACACGCTCCGGACTCAATCGAGCTACTCCGGCGTCACGGCATCGATTTCGAGAAGAACAAGGTGATCGGAATCGATTCTTGTCGTTTCGCCGAGCTGATGATGTCGTCTGGGCTTGTATGCAACGAAACCGTAAGCTGGGTTACGTTCCACAGCGCTTACGATTTCGCATACCTCGTAAAAATCCTCACCCGCCGGGAACTTCCCGGCGACTTAGAGGATTTTCTGGAGATTTTCAGGGTGTTTTTCGGTAATAATGTTTATGATGTGAAGCATTTGATGAGGTTTTGTGAGGAACTCTATGGCGGTTTAGACCGGATTGCGAAGGTGTTAGAGGTGAACCGGGCGGTCGGGAAGTGTCATCAGGCCGGTTCAGATAGTTTGTTGACGTGGCACGCTTTTCAAAAAATGAGGGACGTGTACTTTGTAAATGACGGACCGGAGAAATACGCCGGCGTTTTGTTTGGATTAGAAGTGTATTAATTAGGAGTTAGTACTAAAAAAAAATTTAATGTTAGTTAAATAAAATTTGTTTAATTAATTCTTCTTGGTGGTAAATTACTAAATTGTGATATCTAATATTGATAATCGTAATATTTTAAGGTATATATACTTGTCCTTCGGGATGATTCAGTTGGTTTGGAAGGTGATTTTATTCATATGGATGACCCGGGATTGATCCTCCATCAATGTTTTATGAGTTGAGTCTGTCGCATAGGGCTTGTCTAGTGTTGTTTACATCCCTGTGTGGTTTGGCAGAGGTTGTAGCGGCTGCGAATTATTCAGGGGTTTAAAAAAAAAGGTATATATACTTAATAACGACACCAAGTGGTTATATCGAATTAATGCAACTTACCTTGGTTAAGAAATTTGTTTAAGTCAAAAATATGATTTAATTAATTAAGGTTACATAATGGTTTTTTTTTTTTTGTTTTTCACTCGATGTCTGATTTTTGTTTTTCACTCGATGTTGGAGTTTGACTAAATTCAAATTCACGCCAGAAAGAAAGTCACATACCGAGGGTAAAGCTGATACGAATTTAAATTCGCGTCGGAAAGTTTTAAAGCGTTTCACGTTTGTTATTGCCTATAGATAATATACTACTAGCCACCAATATTGTTGGCCGACGTTTGAAAATGCGAACACATATGGTGACTTTGCTAACACAATGTATATATGTAGTACTAGACTAATAAAGGACGTATAGAATTATTATCATTTTTCGTTTCAAATTATATGCCGTGATCTTTTGAAATAGTTATTTTAAATTATTTTTTATCCTTAGTAGTTAATAGTAATCATTTATGTAGACTACAAATACTTCAATAGAGTTAATACTTGATAAAGAGAGATTATCATATCTTCTTTTGTTTCTATAATTGTAATGTAATGTCGTGTCCGTTTACACCCACCTGACTAATTTCAGGAGATACATATTACCTTTCATCAACAACAGACTTCATATAACTCTGTCAATCATAGAGGCGAAGCTAGGTGGAGGTTCATGGGTTCGGACAGACCCACTAGCTTTTATGTAGACCTTATATTTATATTAGAAAATTAAATAAATTATGTATATTAACTTGTGAACCCCAAACTGCTAATTTTGGCTTTGCCTCTGGACTCCACCAAAACTAGAACAAATAGGTAAAAATCACTTAATATATGTTCGTTAAAAATTTAAAACTATTTCCAAAGACATAAATAAAATATAAAGTAAAAAAAATCTTAATTCATTTTTATTTAAAAAGCATATAAGAGAAAAACACAACAAATAATTTAAAACTAAGCGAGTAATTATAGTCAACTCCAAGTAGAACAAAGTTGAAGGAACTAAAACTATTGTTAAACAAAGTAATGGTTTGGAAGACTTCAACTTTCTTTGAGTAGTTGAGAATGATGCAAGTAGTTGTTGGTGGCTTGATTTGTCTTTTCTTTTCACACCACACAATAGATTTTCGAATTTAAGTTATATATTATTAATATAAATTTTTAGTCATTAGATCAATTTTAATATCGTGGTATTCAATATTTTATCTTATTTTAAAATTATAATGTTTATATATATTTTTAAAAATACTATCTATAAGTAATCTGATAATATAAGAAATTGAAATTAAATTTATAATAAAATCATGAGATTATCTAGTCGTATAGAAGGTGTGCTTATTTATCCGATAAATAATTATATTTATTAATATGATTTGACATAAAAATTAATTAAAACGTGGATAAGTAGTTAAAATTCCATGATACATGAACAAATTGGATTGATAATGACATGCACTATAGTCTATAGCGACGAGGGTGACATCTCTATTGGTTTTAGCCAACGCATAAGGTAAAATATACTGCTTCGTTTCCATTTATTTGTGTTAATTATCATTTAGCTTTAAGGGATAAATTTTTAAAAAACATTTTAAATTATTAACTATTTGTGGCGTATATTATATTATTTTACCGTAGTTTATAAATATATAAATTTTATGTTTGAATTCATAGAGAACATTAATTAGTTTAATCTTCATCCTTCGAATTACGCCAAATAAATTGAAACGAAAAGAGCATTTCATTGAAGTATCGAGATACTCGTTTTTGGACTTTGGAATATTATTATTAGAGATAAGGTTAACAAGGAAGCACGGGGATTCCCACGTTATTACATTGGAGTTTAGAATATTTCATTTTGATAAATGAGGCATCATCAAAATATTTCCCCTTCAAACATAATACTATTCGATTTGAAATTTGATTGATTTGAATTTATATCGAAAGATCATTTTGAAGGTAAACTGTTTTCTATTTGTTGTAGAATGTTATTTGGTCGGGACCACTAATAAAAAAATGTTAAATAGACTAGTAATTAACATTTCACTTAAACTCTAATCGATTTTCTAAGAATATATTATTATGGGTGTAGAAAGATCAGATTATTTTTCTATCTTTTCTTGTGGGAAATAAACAATAACTAAGGTTAAGTGGAAAACTAAGGAATTTATCCATTTATTGAGAATTTCTATCGAATCATAATTGATGAAAAGAAATTTGCTTTCGCAATGAAAAACCTGTAAATTTCCTAACTTAGTATTTACAAATAAAATACTATACTACGAACAAAATTACTACTTTTAATCAGAGATCTCGAAGAGATACTCAATTAAAGATTGTGGTGAGTTTGTAAGTATCGATTAATAAGCCCTATACAATATAGGACAAATTACTTAACTACACTCCTTTACTTACCTTAATATCCATTTATCCCTACTTATTTCAAAAATTTCAAAAATCCCTTATTTACCTATGTATCCCGCATGTATCCCGTGCACAACGCTATGTATCCCGCTATGTGGAATGTATCAAACGCGATGTATCCCGTGCACAACGCTATGTATCCCGCATGTATCCCGTGCACAACGCTATGTATCCCTCTATGTGGAATGTATCAAACCTAATGTATCCCGTACACAACGCTATGTATCCCGCTATGTGGAATGTATCAAACCTAATGTATCCCGTACACAACGCTATGTATCTCGCTATGTGGAATATATCAAACCTAATGTATCTCGTGCACAACGCTATGTATCCCGTAAACATCATTTTTAAGGGATTTTTGGTAAATAGAAAACTAGAAGGGATAGGATGTTATTTAGTACTTATAATATGTGGTTCCTATAATTTATACATAAATATATAGAGCCACATTTAATATGAAGCATTTGTCCCTTAGGAAATGGGCTTTTCAGCTTCTAGGAGTATGAGATTTGGGCTTGAGAGGCTCCATAGGAAAAGCCCAAGATTTTGTGGTCATGGAGAAGCCCAGTATTGCACATCGGTCTACGAAAAGAAAGATAGAAATAACGTTTATTGGTCATTAGGAGAGCTATTACGAAGGAGACCTTCAGACCTAAATTCTCAATCATGTAGAGTCAATCGTAACCGCGATACTACAATTTAGGCCACATTTTGCAAAATTGAACCGAGGTTGTTTGGCTACATTTATAACTAGCATTATAAATAGATTTTCCATTTTACTTGAAAAAAATGCCTTCACATTGTTAATTATTACTCACTCTGTTTCAGTTTAATTGGCATTTTTTACTTAAAGTAGATTTTTCTTATTTACGTGTTTATTTTAGCGATTTAGAGAGATTCGTTAGTTTCTTTCAATATTACCCTTATAATTTAATAACACTATATAAAGTATTAGCATTTAAAATTTGTATCCAAAGCATGGTATTAATAAGGATAATTAGTTAAACAAATTCCTAATAAATACTTTCTTAAAATTTGTGTCGAGTAAAACAAAACAAAAGATAGTATAAATATTTTCTTTTTATAATATGCATTCAAGAAGAACTCTTGATGTTTTGATTTTGTTTGATAAGATAACAAGCTCCTTAAAAAAAAGAAAAATATTTTTTTCTAATAAGAGTACGTAAACAAGTTCTATAAATGTCATTTCAAATTCATTATCTACTCATCAATCCACACCCCTTGATCATCCTACCCCACCATACTCGAACAACGAACCTCACTCGCCACCTACACTATATATAAATATTCTAAAAGTAATATTTTACTTATTTACTTTCTAATTTTTTTAAAAAATTATTTTTTCCTAACAAACACACCCTTTTATGGATAAAAAGGAATTAAACCCTATGTCCCACATTTTTTCATGGTTAATGTAAGTGACAATTAAGAAGGAATATGATGCATGTGAAAATGAAACATAACAGCAAAATAAGTGAAGAAATAAATTATGAAACTTAGACACACAACTACTACTTATTAATTAAAAAAATTTGGACCACAGTCTTCATAACAAATGTACACCATATATATAAAAAAGATAAATTCTTTTTAAATTTAAACAAAAGATGATTGGTATAGATTCGGACCGTATAAAAATCGAATCGATCAATTAATCAAATCAAAAAAATATTATTGAGTTATTAAGTTAATGTTTTTTATGGTTTTATAAAAAATATTATTGAGTCATAAGTTTGATATTAAATTTTTGATATTGGGTTATTGGTAAACCGAGACTCATTAAGACAATAGTAATTTACTATTTTAATATCAATACATTATTAGTTACTACATTTGCTCTTTAGCCTTCAATTACATTATATTTTTAATTGTCATATTTTCCTTTTTTAGAGTCAAACTATAAGAACTCTGACTAACATTTTACTATGTATTTTTTCATCATATCGATATGTAAAAAATTGCAATTTATAGTACTTTTCATATAGTTTTTGAATGTCTAAATTTTTTATTTAAAATATTGAATTGATGCAATCTAATTTAATTTTGAAAATTAGTCAAATTGACTTTCGTAAAACACAACACGACAAATAAAAGTGGACGTTGTACTTGAATAATTCCTTCATGTTAGTTACTATTGTTTATATTTTATGAGCATTCCGTAAAGCTATATTATTGTCTTGTCGCACCAAATTATTAGAGAAGTCATATGATTATTTTATGCGCACTTTCTTATTGGTTAAACCGAAAATCGAATCGTTAAGGACCAAAAACTGATAAAAACATCTTATTAATTTGGTTATTAATATAGCGTATTTAAAAATAAAAAATCAAACTGATAATATATAAAACTGAACCGACGAATAATATATTATTTATTTACCGCAAAATATCAGGAAAATTAGATATATACTCTGTTTGATACGTACAATTTTATTTGGTTTTTCAATATAGCTTCTTCTTTTTTTAGAGAAAGGAAAACATATAAAAGTTCATCATAATTAAAGATTTATTAAACCCAAAAAAAAAACAAGATATAGTTTATAAGTTACTCATATTTTTAATATTAAGGTCATAAATTTTAAAATATAATAATTATCCAATACTATTTTTTCAGAAATTCATACAACATTTTTAAAGAATCCGACTAACATAAAATATAGGATATATATTACTCATAAGTCATATCAGATTCTCCAATCCCAACATGTTATTATCTAATATTTTCGAAGAAGACTTCACCCAAAAAAGAAGAAAAAAAGTTAAATTAGGATCCTGCTTGGAAACAATTTTTCCCATTATTCCAGATCTCCATGAAAGCTTGAACAATAATATCATGATGAGAAGGCGAATTCAGCTGTAAAAAACAATTCAAAAGCTCATTCAAATCATCGTAGGAGTAAATCTCCTTCTCCGTTATCATCTGCAACATCGATTGCCGGAAATCCCCAAACGGATCATCGGAATCCTTTACTACGGCCACACTTCCGACGATCTTCGCCGGCAAAATCGGCGGAGATGGTGAATCTGAATTCGAGGTTGAAGATGAGTGAGAATTGGGCTCGGGTTTGGGCCTGGGCTTGGGTTTGGGCTGAATAATTTCTGATAATTTGGGTTTGCTGCAACCACAGCCTGCTGTTCCATTGGAAGTAATGCAATTCCATTTTTTTTTGTTTTTTGAAGACATTTTTGAACACATTTTGAAGAAGAAGAAAAATAAGGTGTTATATAGAAGGAAATAAATGAGTTAACTTGTGATATAATGTTTCAATTTTTATTTGGTCAAATTAATTAATATTATAAATATTTAGAAAACATTAATGGTCAAAGAAAATATTGTTTTGACTTTTTAATAATAATTGACCAAAAATATGGAGATAAGATTTGTGTATATTTTGAAAAATTTTACACAAAACACATAGTGCTAAGAATTAATTACATCTAATATCTAGTCTTTTCCAAATTTTACACAAAATACAATTTATACATCCCAAAACGTCCTCATTTCGGATACATCACTCAACACATCGGTACATAGCGTATGTCCTTATACATTGCGTAAAGTGATGTATCCGAGAATATGAGAGAGTGGAAGTTTTTGTAATTTTTTCAAATGAAAGGAAATTTTAAAGAATATTGTAAAATAAATTGTGTATTTAGGTAATTTTTTTATATTTTATCCTTTTTATATCTAATTACCCTACGTATGTTATTATTATTGATGTTCAATTTTGATTTTCTTTAAATAGAGAGTTTTTCGAAAACTGTCTTTCTAGTGTAAGATAAGAGTAAGACTACATCATATTGTACCCTTATAAGATTTTGTATATTGGTCATTTTCATTTATTTATTTGATCCATATGGGAGGGAAAAGGGGGATTATATTGAGGATTTTTTTTGCATTTTTTTTTTCTGGCTCTTTCTTTTACGTTTTGTCTAAGGATATGGATGAAGAGTGGGATTTGATGATGTGAAAAAATAACTTTAAAGTATAAAATTTTGTTTGAATTTTCAAGAATTTTAATATTACCTTGTTATTTTTTTAGTTATCATATTATTTGTTGTTATTATTATTCTCTTTTTAATTGATTCTATATAATATACATCACATTTATATATTTTATTTTGGATAGATTCTCAACTTTAAAAAGAAGATTTGGACAAAATATATTTACTAAATAATTTTATTATAATTAAATTAAATCTTCATACTATAAATTATAATCCCAACATACAAATCAAACAAATTAAAACCGTGTGTAGAACTTAAAATATTTTTAATAAATTTGTGTCAATTTATTTTATTAGATTATCCAATTAATTTGCCGTAGATAACAAGTAAGAGAGACGTGCATAATAATTGTGTAGAGCTAGGTAGTTGACTCTTTAAAGGTAAGATGGAAAATATCTAGCTAAGCTTATTTATACTCTCGATAAATATTAAAGTACTTACTATAATACGTTATTTTGATATGATTTTATAAATGAAGGTTGGGAAAAAATAGAATATATACGTACTTTATTTTTATCTTATATGAAATAAAGTTGATTTTTGATTTTGATATACATTTGATTTAAGAAAAGTAATTTTAAGATTTCTAACGAATTAACCCTGAAAGCTTATATTAATTATATAGTATATTTTTGCCATATATATGTGTGTGCGCAAATACCAAAGAATAATTACAAACGCAATTTTTTTAAAGGTTGGATATGTAAATGGTATTTGATTACACACGCAAGTTTCAACTATCCAATATTTAAAAATTTAATATTATTGTAAAAAATTTAAGACAGTGATTGATTGTTTTTTTTTTATTGTAGGGATTAAGATGTGGTTATTTGTGAACCAGGAAAAGGGCTAAAAATTATGTGAACTATTTGAAATAGGTCAATTTTATTCTCCGTTATATTTTTTGACAAAATATAAGTCTCATTATTAGTTAACTAGCTCAAAATGTCCTTTAATTAATTAGTCAAGTAACTTTTTTTAAAAAAACCTTTCAACATATAGCTGCTTCAAAACAAAATCAAAAAATTCAATTATGTCCTTAAATTATTCGAAATTTGATTTTTTAAAGACATCACCCAAAAGTAATCGATAAACGTTATATATACATAAATTTTTTTCTTAATATAGAAACATTATATATACATAAATATCTTAATATAAAATGAGAAATATGAAGAGTGAAGTAAATTACAAGTAATACATGATTTGAAGAGCCCACTGATAGGTCTTTTTATTATTCTATCGAAATGTGCATTTTTTATAGGAAAAAATATATATAATGAGAATAGGGGAGTGTTGGAAATATTTTTTGAAAAATGCTTTTAAATATTTTTTGTATGTTCGGTTGGTCAAATTATGTTGGATCTTTTTAAAACAAAAAATATTTTTAAAAAAAATTAGAAAAATGATTTACATAATTGAAGTAGTGAATTTTTTTTTGATAAGTGACCTTTTAAGTTTAGTGTCTCATCTGTTAGGGTTTTGCCCTGATTTTCTTACCATAATTTAATATTTATTTTTCCTTAAAGAAAAGGCAAAACATTACATAAATGTTTTTACTTTTCTTGAAAGGAAAATATAATATTCTTTCATATTTGGTTTATTCTCTCCTTTTAGGACTCTAGTAGGAAAGGTTTTAGGACTCTATAAATATAGGTTTGTTTCTTCTAACACAATAACAATAATATTCACAATGTAGTCGATTAAGAGTCTTGTTTATGGGGAGATTTATTCTCTCTAAAGTTTCATTGTTTTCCTTTATATTAGTTTTGATATAATAATAATTTGATTTTTAGTATAAGTTTTTTTTGTTAGCTGATTTATCAACTATATGATTTGCAAATTGTAAGCTTCCGCATGACGCCCTAATCACCTTCAGAACCCAACAAGTGGTATCAGAGCACATGGTCCAACGATCCCATGGTCCGATGATCCTATGGTTCAACAAGATTGAAGAAAGGTTCAAGTGGTTTCAAATCAATTTGCAACAACTTTGATGATAATGAAGATTTTTGTCGAGCTACATGTGGAGAAGAAGTTTCAACCATATTTTCAACATTCTTGTTGCTGCAATTTTTTAAAATAAAAATAAAATATTTTAAACCCATTTTTAATCCATATGTTTTAAACTTTATTTTAAACCATGGCAAGTAACGGTGATGAAGATTTTGTGAAGAACAAGGTTATCATGCAATGAAGAAGACAGATCAAACTTTGTCAAGAAAATTCAGCCAAAATGGGAGATTTGTTAGGGTTTTGCCCTGATTTTCTTACCATAATTTAATATTTATTTTTCCTTAAAGAAAAGGCAAAACATTACATAAATGTTTTTACTTTTCTTGAAAGGAAAATATAATATTCTTTCATATTTGGTTTATTCTCTCCTTTTAGGACTCTAGTAGGAAAGGTTTTAGGACTCTATAAATATAGGTTTGTTTCTTCTAACACAATAACAATAATATTCACAATGTAGTCGATTAAGAGTCTTGTTTATGGGGAGATTTATTCTCTCTAAAGTTTCATTGTTTTCCTTTATATTAGTTTTGATATAATAATAATTTGATTTTTAGTATAAGTTTTTTTTGTTAGCTGATTTATCAACTATATGATTTGCAAATTGTAAGCTTCCGCATGACGCCCTAATCACCTTCAGAACCCAACATCATCTTCCTTCGCTATCCCCGAACTCTCACTCCATCTCATCCCACTTTTGCTATCTCCGAACTCTCACTTCATCTTATTCCATCCTTATAGTATTTTATTCGATTATATCTAATTGCTCTTGAGATAATATTTTTGTACTTACTTATAAACATTAATTTTTTTCTTCAAAAAAAAACATTTATCTACATTTTCATGTTCATATATCATTAATTAGTTGGTGAATGAGCTTTACCTATTACCAAAATTTTGCTAAAAGGAACAATAGCTATGTTTTCAAGGTTGTCTTTTCTTTTCACTTGATATTCAATATTTGTTTTGAAGTTTGATTAATCTGAATTCGCATCGGAAAGTTTCATTTTGAGAGATAAATTCTCTTAATAAAGATGACTATATACTCACGGTTCAAACTCGAAACCTCTAATTAAAAATTAAATAGTACTTGCAATTTCACTACATCTTTAGTGGTATATTTTCAAGATTTTGTTTGCTTTCTTAATAGTTAATTTACTTCTGCTTAAGGAAATTTTTAGATTAGTTCTCATTTTCAATTTCAAGTAATGCATCAATTTAGAGCTAAGTTGTCTTCCAAATTGCAATCAATTTAGTCATTTAATTTGTATAAAATAAAAGGGGAGAAAAAAATTATATAGAGTAATTTTGTCACTCTAAAAATTTTCACTTCAAGAAAATAGCAAAATGTAGTTCCCTTCATTACTAAGCAATGTTTGATATTCATTAAAAGAAAAAGAAAAACAATTCAAATTATCAGGTCCACTGATAATTATGAAAAATAAATTATTTAAAATTGAGTAGTAAGTTATAATAATGAATGTATAACTTACTATTCATAAAGTTTAAATATTTATAAGTTCAAAACCAAAAAAGAGGTTTAAAATTTTCTAGAGTTTCAAAACCAAAAAAAATAATAATTATGAGGTTCAAACATTTGTAAATATAAAATCAAGAAATAATTAACGGAATTTAAATCTATATACGTCATTTCATGTTTTAAGTAAGGATACTTTTGTTTAAATTTTACTTTTCCATTAAAGTGCGACTATTTTTCATTTACTTTTCAAATGGTGGCTAAAAACTCATGAGAAACCCAAAAACTGGTTATCCCTCCTGATTATTTGAGAAAAAAATCATAAATAACGGTAGTTTGAAGGGGTAATTACAAGCATAATTATAATTAACTACAATTATTGTATTAGTTGAATATCATTCGTATCAGGCAAAAGAGTTGTATTTTGACATTATGTATCAATTTTATCAACCGAAAATGCTCAAAGAGCTGCCTCAACGCGCATGTATATTGTGTATTTACTACATAACCCAAAACATAGTTATTGTTCATAAACTTTTAAAATTATACTTACTATTTATCATAAATACAATTAAATATTTACCACGTCACGTAATTTTTCTTAATCTTTAGTATATGATTGGACCAACAAAGATTGCAATGAAGTAGTAAGTACTCCTTCATCTTTAACCACAAATCTTGAGTTCGAGTCTTATTGGGGGTACGGAGTCTACATGAATTCAAATTTTAGTCAAGTTCTAACGTAGATACCAAACACGGGAAAAATCTTTCTTT
Organism: Solanum verrucosum; assembly: GCF_900185275.1. Taxonomy (NCBI): domain Eukaryota; kingdom Viridiplantae; phylum Streptophyta; class Magnoliopsida; order Solanales; family Solanaceae; genus Solanum; species Solanum verrucosum. The sequence goes on along the minus strand of NW_026019984.1, from coordinate 1,639,066 downwards.
CTAAAAAAAATATATGTATGATTGGACTAGGCCCAAAAAAGAAGTAGGAAGCCCAATAGTAAGGAATATAGAATATCTCCATTTATTCATTTGTTAAAACAAAGAAAGGCTAGAAATAATGAAACTTGTCTTTCTCTCCATCTGATTTTTTTTTTTGTTTAACTCTCCATTTGAGTCCACTCCTAAAAGAAGAAGAGAACTAACGCCACGTTTGGATAAACTCAAAAAAAGATGGCTTCTGCTTTGCAAATTTCTTCTCAGCACAGTAAAATTGCTCTTTGTTCTTTATTTCCTGTTTTTCCAAATTTAAGAAAACCAAACAAGGTACTAAATTCAGGTACCTCAAATTCCAATAAAAAGTTTAAAATTAGAGCATTGAAGGAGAAAACAACAGAAGAAGTTAAGTCTGCTGAGGAAATCACAAAGAAATTTGGTCTAGAAGCTGGCCTATGGAAGGTACTCTTCTTTTCTGTTCGGATTTACTCGTCAAATTTTGACTTGAGATATCTATTAAGAAAAATAATCATTGATATAGTGAGTTTATTATTTTATCGCTATTAATTGATACTCCATCAGTACCTAATTACTTGTTCATTTTTTCTTTTTTAGTTATCCCTAATTACTTGTTGATTTTGATAAATCAAGAAAGACAAAAAAATTTACCTATTATACTCTCAATTAATTACTTTGAAAATATTAAGTTTTTATTAATTGTTTTTTTAGTAAGTGTGTCAATTCAAAAGTGGACAAATAATTAAGAACATAGGGACTAATAATCAAACCATATTAAAATTAATATGGTTAAGTGAAACAAAGAGGTGAAAAATATGTTAATTAATTGTGGTTGATTAAGGGTGCAAACACGTATCATGCATTTATTGTTAATATATTAAATGATTTCAGATATTTAGCTCAAAAGAGGATGGAGATGAAGAGAACAAGGATAAGAAATCAAAAGGGGATCAAGCAAAAGAGCTTTTGGCAAAATATGGAGGAGCTTATTTAGCAACTTCCATTACTCTCTCATTGATATCATTTGGTCTCTGTTATGCTCTCATCAATTCTGGTGTTGATGTTCAATCCTTGCTACAAAAGGTACACTTTTTCCAACACAAACTTGCTATTAAGTTTGGTTTGAATGAATTAGTAGAAAAGGAGGAAAGAGATATAATGTGTTCTTGCACCTCCAAGGTGTGTGGCCTGGCAGCTATGCTGCTCGGGGCTGGTTCATGTCGGATCCTCCAAAAGAATGTTTTTTTGCACCTTTAAGGAATGGCATGGTTCAATGTCTATGCTGCTCTGGCTTTTCAAAACTATTGTTGGGTGCGTTTTGGATTTCCAAAAGTAGTGCATTTTTGAAGGATAGCAACATATTTGAAGAGCGTTTTACATTCCCAAAAGTAGTGTAATTTTGAAGGATAGCAACATATTTGAAGAGTCCGAGTATAGTCTGGCAGTCAATGAAACTGGAATGAAAATCGAGATAATATCTCAAATGGTCACTCAACTTTGGTTTTTAACTCAAAAGTCACTCAACTATGAGTTTTTCTCTCATAAAGTCAATTTCAAACCCAAAAGTCACTCAACTATTGAAATTTTAATTAAAAAATCAAAGTTGAGTGACTTTATGAGAGAAAAGTTCATAGTTGAGTGATTTTATCACGTACTGATGAGGAGATGCATGAATACCATGTGAAGCGTAGGTTGGCATGTTACAACTGCTATTACTACATCTCAATCTCAAACAAGTTAGGATTGGCTAGTATGAATTCTCGTTGTCCATATTGCTCCATTTAAACTCATCTCAGTCCCAATATTGCAAGCATTTTGACTATAGGAACTCATATATATATATTTTGCAGGTGGGAATTTCTACTGATGAGACTGGTGAGAAAGTGGGAACTTTTGCATTGGCTTATGCTGCTCACAAAGCTGCATCACCTATTAGATTTCCCCCTACTGTTGCTTTAACACCAATTGTTGCTAGTTGGATTGGAAAGAAAGTTGATAAAGAGAAGTAAAACTAGGTTGATTTTGAACACAATTTTGCTGCAGATGTAATATGTGTGTTAGTAAATACTACAGGTTAATTATCTTACTAGTATTTGATTGTTATAGCCAAATATAACAACACTGTTGATAAGTGCAAGATTTAGCTCAGTATATAACTGGAAATACAAGTTTTCATCGATGTTCTATCGTTCTTCTCAATTTAGCCTCAGTCCACAAAGTATCTCACGTTCGTGCTAGGATTGGGAAAGTTCTGCACCCCAAGGGGGTGTAGTGCAGGCAGTAAGATAAAAGCAAGCATCAATGGTTGATTCCACGACTCAACAGTTTACTATTGCTCCAAGTCCCCCTTTCTCAATAGATGCAATTTGAGAACTTGAATAGCAGAAAAGCAAACTCCAGACACATTCAAATGTAAAAAGAACTGCAGCAACTAAATAAAACTTGTCCAAAGTATGAGAATAATCTAGGCTAAATCAACCTAATTATATTGTTAGAGCTAAGATCATAGAAAGCAATGAGTTATACGATACACAAGGCAAGATATCGACAGCTTAACCTACCGACTGTTGCTATTACAAGTGCAATCTAAGTATATCTAAACTGTACAATGAACAACCGGCTCGAGTCTTGCAATATCTTGAGCCTCAAATGCAACAGCCCTGGATGCACTTGTTCTTTCCTTTATAGAGTTCAAATGGCTGTACAGGGGATTGAATCTAATGTAGAAGCTTTTGTTCAACCAATAATACAAGCATCATCGTGCAGATGGAGCGAGCATTCATCTTTTAGAAAACTAAACAAGAGCATCCATACAAGCACCAGCAAATACCATTTAGCACCCAGAAGTGTTAGCAGCAGAAGGTACTTCAGTTGTGGCGGGTGGTGGAGTTTGGGCTCTTGGGGTACTGACATTAGCGATTGAATAATCTTCTTGAATTACATCCAACTCGTTCCAGTCAATAGCAGCTATTTCCGAGTTAAGGATGTTACATTCAGAGAAGTAATTTCAATAAAAGTTCAACTTTGATGCACAAAACAGGTTGCCTAAAAAGGTAACTACATGTAACCGTCCATAATACATCAATAGTGTTAGAATCAATATATATAAAGTTAAATCCTTTTGATAATAACAGAAAACAGATTTCAGAAGGATACATTCTGTCCTCCACATGTCAGTGATGCTAACATCTGCATCTGACAAAAGCCAGTAATCTGCTTCGTTCTGAAAGATTGAAAATAATTAGAAACTGAAAACCATAGTTATTCAAATACTAAATTTTATCATAATAAATATGATCGTGTCTGAAACATCTATTCTTCAAGGAATGGCAAAATGCAAATGCTTTATGGGTCGTACTTTCTTACTTTTGCCCGGCATTCAATAGCATTGCAATTATTTAATAATTCCCATGAACAGTTAATGTAATGCTTGTAACGAGAGGTTAATGCAATGCTCGTAACAGTAACTTACATCAACATCTGGAACAATCTTCATGATTCCAGTCATAAAGTCCTGTGAAGTACCAACTTCTGAACGCACATTTTGATTTTCTTTTCCCTCCATGCCAATATCAACTTCTTCATTCTCCTCAGTAGCCAATGTTGCAGTTGCATTCTCATTCAGACCAGACGTTGAAGGCACACTTGGGGGTGCCTCAACAGCATTTACCTCCTCAAACTTCTCCTCAAATTGACTAAATAAAACACAACAACTCTAGTTTCAAAGATTGAAATATATCCATTATACCCCATATAATGTAAAAAGATTAGAAGCACCCTCCCCTTCTCCCATCCTGGATTCATATTGTGCTAAGAAGCAGCAAATACCTGACTAGGTAAACATCAATGGGGCCCATCGTGCTCCGTAACACTATTCTGTATCTCCTTTGTGGATAATCAACAGCCTATTAGAGGCAAGAAGGACATGCTAAGATATGTGGAAGTGATTAAAGGGCAAGAAATGGAACAATATTTTTTCTGTAATAAGGAGATATAGGTTACCTCGTCAGGGTCTGGAACTTCTAAAGTGGTACCATGTGGAGCTTTAATTGCTATCAATGTTTCATTCTGATCAAACCAATCAATTTTTAGACTAAGCGGTCAATTATTGAAGGTTGCATTTAGAAAGAAAGGGAATGGAAAAATTGGAAGGAGGGTTAAAATATTACCTGGAAACAAGGTAAGCTCTTGATATCATCTTCAGTGACGAAAAGCCATCTTTGAAAAGAAATTTTCAGGATATCAGTATTTAAGAATGAAGAAGAAAATGGTGAGCAGCTAAATCCATCAAAAATCGCATGAGCAGAATGTTAATCATATTTAAGCCAAAGATGCTACCTTTGATTATTTTCATCTTCACTCAGGTCCCTTAAACTTTCCTGCATTTCTCTGAAAGAAGCGAACAATAACACAATGTAAGGTCAGAGATGAAGCAAAGCACTGTTGGATTTTTGTATTACAAGTTAAGAAGTTACCTTATCTGGTCATCTAATCTATGCTCTTCAACCGTCAACTTTTCCACTTCTGCCTGCAAGAGTGCAAACTCCCGATAAGAGAATACCATTAAATATGTTACTAGCAGGTCAATGCAAGTTAGCAGCCTTCAGCAGAAGAGGCACATGTTAAAATTAAGAGCATTGGAATGCTTAAAACTGTTGTTTTGTGAAAAAATAGAGGATCTTTTCATCAGTCCGAGCCCCTTTTGCTCAAGTTACTTCACTTTTAGAGGACAAATGTGTAAACTAAAAAACATTAAGAAATACAACAGGCGTTGGAGTAATGGTCCTTACCTGTAAACTTGCAACACTCTCGTCAGCTTCTCCTGGTTTCGAGACACCTTGACCCCTACATAATAATGTTTAAAATCATATTTTAACTTATGTTTTCTCTGAATTATCCCGAATCGCATTATAAATATTGATAATAAACAACTGAGCAATTTATTCAAATTGGATGAGCATCTCCGCCCATACTTCCACTGGATCCTGTTCTTGAGTTTCTTTTCTATCAGCCCAATGCCTTCCAGGACATTTGTGATGTCATATATACGCCTTTTCTGCACCTGTTATAAGAAATAACCACCTAAACTGGTAAGACCTCATCAGGCATAGTAGCATCAAGATTCAGAATACTGTCTTCTGCATTGTTTGAATAAATTGAACTTCACCTCTAATGTATCAGCAGCCTTATTTAGATCAAGCATACCGTCTTCTGCATGTTTGATTAGATTGATGAACTTCTTCGTTAGAAGACCTGAATGGAAATCAAGAGATGCTGTTATAAGTACTAGTTTAGTATATAGCTCTTCCATGTAACAGGTAATTGCCAGAGAAGTATCCAATAAACCACAAATATGTAACACTTTAGAACAACTCAGGCATTAGAGAAATAATAGATTAAAGGACAAATCAACAATTATGTCATCAAAGTTTTAATTTACCCAGGGAGCTATCATATCGACAAGGACCAACAGGAGTAACATTATTGCCTGAAGGGGATCCTGTAAATTCAATAAGCAAAAGTTAGAACTATTAATTCTCTGCTTATATAAATAAGGTTTGTCTCAGAAAAAGTGAACAACAAAGATAAGGATTGAGAGAGAGAAGGGTATGAAAAGAAGCAGCAGCACATAATCTACAATTTACTGGCTTGCAGAAGTAAGATTGCTATACTGAATGTTCCATTGAAAGAACATGAAGTACACTAACATTTTGAATGAAACATTTTTCTCAAAAATCCTCACCAACATTGGAGGTAACAGCTTGAGAGGCAGATCTGGCCTTTGAAGTCCTAGGAACTTTCTGTGCATTTTTTCCAGATACTGGTGTCTGTATGGGACTGTTGACATTAGTATATCCAGAAGCTGGATTCCGGTCACCAACCCCCTGTCCATAATTTGCTGCTGCACTCTTCCGCTTCAGTGGCTGAAAAAGACAATTGAGTACCCCAAGCTCTGTCAGCAAATTATTTTAAAGATTTAACCTAAATTGTGTCTGAAAATGAAATTGATATATAAATGTGAACTTGTCAACCGCATGCATCTCCTTTAAATTAGCATAGGCTAAGTGCAAGTTTCATTTTAAATTAACAAGTATTTCGCATGAACAATGGCAAATTAATCACATACTATCAACACTTTGAATAATAAGTGAAAATTAGTCACACTGATGGTCATACTAACAGTTCATAGCTTGGATAGCTGAAGACGGATGTATTGTTATGGAAAAAACAGATGAAACAACCATCAAATAGCTGCTCAGTGCGAGGATGTAATGAGACCATAAGTTCATTGGTTTAAACATTCCCCAAAACCAATAAAAGGAAAGAGAAAAATTAAATTAGAGAATATGCCCGATAAATTAGTCTTCCTTAAGTTTAGTGGTAGATTAAATACTACCAAATCTTCCACTAGATCAAGGTTCTAGAGACTCGTATCAAAAAGAATATGTCCTATAAAACCTAATAAATAGTGTGCTACATCTGAAACATTTCTCAGATACTTACGCATAGTCCCTTTGAAACATTTCTCAAATGCTTTTACGATTGGAGAAATAAGTTGAGCTCAATAAAGCTACTATGACCACTATACATCCAAAATTCAACAGCACATTTAACACAACCAGTTCCTTGATCCATTTTATACCACTGGCACTCAACAATAAAGTAAACTACATCACAGAAAGACATACAGCATAGCATTAAGGAAAATGGAGAGCTTACAAGAGCCTGAATTGTAAAGCAAGAATTCCAGTCAAAGCCACCTCAAAACTTCACTTAAACAGCACAAAACCTCAATTTTTCCAGTCGAAAATCTTAACCAACGATCAATAAAGCAACTTTCACCATTTAATATCCAGACGCCAACAACAGATTATACATAAAACTGTTCATTTATCCCATAAACACACCTATATTGCATCAGTAAGGCACTAAAGAATCACAAAGAAAGCTCACTAGTCTCGATATCCAAAATTCAACAACATTTAACACAACCAGTTCCTTGATCCATTTCTACCACTGTCATTCAACAATAAAGCAAACTACATCACAGAAAGATACACAGCATAGCATTACACAATTGGAGAGCTCACAAGAGCCTTAACAGTAAAACTACAATTCAAGTCAAACCCACCTCAAAAGCTTCACTTAAACAACACAAAACCTCAAATTTTCCAGTCAAACATCTTAACCAGCAATCAATAAATCCAATTTCACCATTAATACCCAAACTCCAACAGCAATTTTTACACAACACTGTTCAATTTACACCACACACATATTACATCAGTAAGACACTAAATAACAGTAAAAAAAGCTCACCGGAGTCTTCACAACAATTCCAGGGGGTTCTTGAGAGGAACAATCAACTGGTTCTGTGGAAAACCGGTGGTAGTCACCAAACACCGGTTTAATCGACGAAAACTGAAGCTGACGCTTCAAAGATTGTTGCTGCTGCTGCTGCTGTTGGGGTTTCATGATCTGCTAAAATCTTCGTTCTTGAACAACCCCACCTGCTAAAAACTCCCAAAATTCCCAAAAAAATCTATCTTTTTTGTGTTCAGTGACAAAACAAGAGGTAAAATTGATGAAATTGAAAGCCCTTTTCGATTCTTGAAGTTTAAGGCATATGGGGTTTGGCAAAAACGTGGGAATTGATGGAAAAAAAGGAGAATTGAGTGGAAAAAGATGAAGAAGATGAGATCTGAAATTGGGAAAAGGGAAAAAGAAAATAGCGGGAAGAGAGAGAAAGGGAAGAAGAAGAAGAAGAAAGAGAGGGAATTTAGTTCGGATATATAGGTGGAGGGAATTTGCAGTTATTTGTAAATAAAAAAAATACTATATTATAAAAATTAATTAATCAAATTAAATAAATGGTACTTTAGTACTATGTCTTTTTTTAAAACAATATGATATGCAATTATAGTTTAATCATATGGTTAAGAAAGTTTGGATCTAGTTTGCACCCTCTATTTTCACATGTCAAATTGAATTCTATGGGCTCCTTAAAAATTTATTTATTGATAGAGATTTTAATATGTTTAGTTAATCGGTTAAAAAAAAGTTACTTGCATAGCGATAATCATATATAGTCATCAATAATATTTGTGTGGTTATAAATACAATATTAAGGGTCGGGATATAGTTCGATACGGCTTATCGATTTGTAGATATGTTTTTAGAGAATTATTACTATATTCATTATTGATTATTAGTCATTAGAGGTTAGGTTATCGTTTGAATTGTTAGTCAGTTTTAAATCAGAAGTAAGTCGCACTAGATTAAACAATTATGAAAATAATCATTAAAACCTACTCAACAAAACTAAAAGGAGGAGCAAGATTCACATCACTTGAAAAATATATCATAACTTTGTATAATAGCAACATGCCCGATGAAATTCCATACGAGAGGTTTGAGAGGGTAAAGTGTATCTAGACTTTGTCTATCTTATGGAGATATAGAGGTTGTTGCCAACTAATACGCATTTGTGCCGTTATAGTTGGCCTCCTTGGGTGTTCGAGTCATGGGAATAGACTAACCATGGGGGAAGTGTTCTCTACAAGGTTAGTCTATTCCATGACTCGAACACCACAACCCTCTGGGGGAAAATAGTTGCAAACTCATACTAGAAAAGTCACATAGCTCAAGCATACAAGTAAATATTTGACAAGATTTCCATTCATAAATCATACCACTGCTCAGCATCTGAATCTCACTGTACCAGTACAGAAAACTAAACATCAATTTGAAGTTTATACATGTTCTTAAGAGTATTGCAGTTGATTTACTCCATTATTTAAGTAGACGAGCAAGGTCGGGGTCATCTAAGCTGACATCCAACCATCCCTGTAAGCGCATGTATTCTATGTAATGATCGGGTGGCCTTACAGCACGAGGGTTTCTTGGAGTGAAGCCATGAATCCTCTCGAGGTCACGAGCTAGCCATCGAACGTATGCTTGATCTAGAGGAGGCACAATCTTCAAAAGCACCTCATCTCTCTCCGGCTTTGCTGGCCTATTTCCCATCACCGGTCAACTTCAAGAACCTGATGACTGATGCAAACAAGAGACAACGTGGTGAGACAAAAAGGGATATGCTGAAGGTTAACAAACACTAAACCACAAAGAGAAGAAGAATAAGGCATCTCAATGAAGCCGAAGATAAAATGAACAATAAACATGTGGAAGGAGGAGCTGTGTCAATACTTTCAGGAGCAGTATAGAAAGTAAGAACATCTTGGCAGCATATGGTCAATATCAACTTTCTTTTTTCTCAACGCAACAAATCAAAGGCTTCAAGGATAGAAATGCTTAAAGTTCGAGCAAGAGTGTGAAATAATCAACATAGATGTCTATAAGTAGGATGATTGGACCAATCTAAGTTGCTCCGACTCTTCAAAAATGCCAACAAGTGCAAGTCGGATCCTCCAAAAGTAGCTTTTTTGGAGGATTCAACACAAGTGCAACAGCATTTTTGGAGAGTCCAAGTTTCATGGGCACCAATATGATTCATTGCCCATGCAGCAACAGTCGCTCTATTTCACTTTCAGCAATCAGCATTTTTCTACTGGCTGTGTTGTAATGACTTTTGAGAACAACTTGATTAAGCATATACAGAACCTGGTCTAACAGACCTATTATATAACATTAAGAGCAAGATAGGCTTCCAAATATCATCTTGGATAGCTTGCTGGTCTTATGGTTCTGGTAAGTACCATTCCCTAAATTCTGAGTCTCTTTGCAGTCAACAGGCACTGGATTCATAATTCAGAGAAATTGTTCAGAGTTTTCCATTTTTATTCTTGGTTTGGCGTAAATTTACCAAAAAATTTTCATTTAACAGTTTTCTCCCCCTGGGGCGGCCGCAGATCTACACCACAAGCTATGGGTTCGCAAAATCCAGTAGAGGTTTGGCCCAAACTATGTAATGGTGTTAAGAAATGAAATTCACTTAATATGTGTGAATTAGATATCTATCCCGAAACCAGTTGTTGTAGTGTACTAAAATCAAGAACCGATAGACTTAAAATCTTGGATCCACCTCTGCTTCTCCCACCTGCCACCCAAAAGAAAAGCTCTTCAATTGAAATGAATCTGCTTAATTTGCAGAATTCTCAAGTATTCTTGCAGCTGTAGTTAGCAATAAGCTTTAGAAGGACTTACTTATATGTATCTTTTTATCAGTAAGTTTTAGTGGGATTCTCTTTCAGCAGAAGTTAGAAGATAAATGCAGTACCTAGTCCCGGTTGCAAGTTGAGGGATCTACAAATGATTCTACAGATTATTAATTTTTTGATAACCGTGGTGTCCGGGTCAACTTGCTTCCATGGGATACCTGCTACCTCCCACCAACAACAAGTATAAGGTAACTCTGTCCACCGAGGCTTGGACATATGGCAAATGATTCTACAAATAAAATGCCAAGAGATCGAAAAGGGGTAACAACATGATAAGCAAGAACCAGGAGATGGAGTTTTCCATCTTCATTAAATAATATATGAAAGAACTTGCAAAAAATATCATATCAAGCACGTAAGATGATTGGCAATGGCTGAGATGGCTACCAGTGACTGTATTCTGTCCCTCTCAATCTAAATACAAACTAAAACCTGCATCAAACATAAATAGGTACAAATGACATTATGACTCAAGAGCAGCTCAATCAACCTGCTGATTAGAGCTATTATCAGTATAGGTTCGGACTATGTAAGCCACAAAAAGCATCTTGCACTGACAAATTCTACAATTGCATCATTTTCCTAATCTAAATGTCTATTGCTATATAATTTCCAGTCCAGTACCTTCTTTTATTTTATTAGTACATTCCATATACAGATGGTTTTAGGTTACCCTCTTAGAATTTGCCCATGGAATGAAAAAGCTTATGCAACTAAAAAAAGGTAAAAAAAACTCGGGCACAACCCAAGCATACAAATTAGGACTGTTGTAGAATCCAATATCACAATATCAAAAACAGTCTGAAATTATCTTGGAAGTATAAAGAAGGGTAACAAGCTGAATGTAAGAGATCTTAAAGGAATTCAAGACTAAGGCTCGTTTCTATTTCACCATATTAGGATGTGCCAAAGTGTACCAAGTTTGAAAATGGAAAGCAATGACCATAGAACTAACTATCGACATAACAACTAACAAGAATCTTATAACCAATCCAAAATTTACTCCGATCATCACCAGCACAATTGAGAAAAAAATACATTTTTGATAGTAAGTCTAGAAAAGGCTGATTGTGATTTTGGCACTGTTTGGTATGACTAAAATCATTCTCCACAACTACATTTTAAAATTGTTAACTTCAAATATAAGAAGTTATGTTTTGGTGTTTGGTTACTGAAAATATTTTCCATCAAAAGAGGAAAATGACTCTTGACTTATCTCATAAGTCATGTCCTTTTACTGCTATTTCAACTCTTACTCCATATCGCTAGCTCCAACCAACAACAACAACAACATACCCCGTGAAATCCCGCTAAGTGGGGTCTGGTGAGGGTAAAGTGTACGCAGACTTTACCACTTCCTCGGCTATCTCCAACCAATGCTTACATATAATACCCACAACTTATTTTTCCGAAAAACATTTTCCTTCATGCCTAACACACCTAAATGGAAAAAGCACCTTTAGTCTTCTTACAACTATCTCTTGCTCCTAGCAATACACATCACATTCACTCTTCTTTTCAAGATTACGCCTAACATCATCAACCCTCCTCCATAGTCTCATTCACAAACTCTACCTCAAAATAGATTCCGCAAATAAGGCCTTACACAAACAATTGGTGATAAAAAAACCATGATTTAATCAAAAAGGACAAGTCTTTAAACCACAAAGAAACAGAAATCAGAAAAAAATCAGTATCAATGACAATATAAACTCTAGTATGTTCATCAAAATTGCAGTCAGCTAAAATTTGGCTAGTCAATAGAATTGAGAACCATAAGTTTGTCTCATGTTCGAAACCCCTTATTGGCCCTTTTGACTCGAGCTCGTTCACAGGACTTGCCTAGTGCGATTTACACTCGACTCGAGTAACACATATTAGAACTAAATTTAAAATATGAGAAGAGACAGATGAACTCACCTGATGAAGAACAACCAGAATCGCAAAATCCTCTAGAAAAGGAACAGAGGAATGGCTGCCACAATTTTGTTTTGCAGCATTTTCGGGTTCAAGTCGGTTTCCGGGTCGGATCTCGAAATATTGTTTTTTTTCCCTTTTCTATTTATTTCATTTTGAATAATTTGTTTTGGGATCAGACTAATTGGTGTGAGGTGTATAAGGTATAATAAATCCATATAAAATATAGGATTATTTTATCCCAAGTTTGGTATGAGGTATTGGGTAGTTTTTGGATTATTTATTCCACCATTTTCGTCATAGTGATGAAATGAGTTATCTTATATACATGGTGAAATAACTTATTCTGGATTAAATTGTTCCTAATCAAACGACCACTATTACGCTTACTTGTCATCACTCTCACAAACCACTTGAAGCTCGTTTGGTACGGGGGATAAGATAAACAACGTAGTATAAAACAATTTTGTATAATGAGATAACTTATCATATCGTCGTTTGGTTTGAATTCAAATTATGATGGTATTAGTTATGATGAGATTAGTTATGATGAAATAAGTTATGATGAGATTATTTTTTATTGAGTGTTTGGTTTGTTGTATTCAAAATAATACTGTACATTTTAAGAACAATTTATTTGTTTACAAAAATGTCATTCATGAATGTAAAAAGTGATGTAACAAAAGGGTTGAAAGAGACATTTTTGTCATTTACTTATTTTATCCCGAGATAAGTTGTCTCGGGATTACTATACCATCCAAAGGGAGGGATAACTTATCTCGATACTAATTATTAATCCCGGAATAAGTTATTCCGAAATTGCCAACCAAATAACAAATTAAGTGGTACTATTAATTTAATACTAGGACTATTCGATATTATCCTTCACACCAAACGAGAAATAATAATTCTGGAACTAATTACTATCTCTCACCAAATGTAGTATAAAACAATCTTGTCATTTATCCCAAAAAATTAATATTCCTTCTCATACCAAATAAACCCTTATACTACTCATTTTACTTTTAAATATACTCTCATTGTTCCAATTTATATAGCACGATTCAAATTAAGAGATTTAAACAATTTAAATTTGATCATGAAGCCTTCAAGTTTTTTTTAATTTAGAAGATTTCTCTTACTACTGTCTTCTTCGGCAGAATAACGTGGAAGGTCTTTATATTTGACTCGAATTGTCACTTGGACCATTTTACATATAATTTTTCCAACTGAAAACACTTAAACTGAATGAAACTCGACCTTCTAAACTCTTTTGGTTGTGCTATTGTGCCAAGGTGCATCTTCTGAATCATACATTTCATTCTGTACTCATACAAACTGTGACAAAGATCCATGATTTCAGTAACACAATTTACAAACAAAAGACAACAATGGCAGAAACACAGTTTAGAAAATGTGCCTGCATATGTGTTCCCAAGTAACTACTAGCAATAACCAAAACGACAACAGAATGTTTAAAAAGTCGAAAGACCATTATCAGCAAGTGGTTGTAGGATTATCCTCGGAGGATTCAGCAGCAGAAGCAACTATCAACTGAGGCTCAGGGATGACACCTTCTCTTCGTGCCTTTCTACGTTCACGTTGTAATCTGAAGGACTCTCTCTTTCGGTTTCTATAGCTGTTGGGGTTTTCAGGTTGCACCTCGCGTGGATAAACACTTATCTGCACATTCAGTATACGTTAATAACACTGGTGTACCACATATCTACAAGCAGTAAGCTAAAGAACTCAACCTTTTTTCTGTCAGGCCCAAACTTTTCAAATTTGACTAGTCCATCAATCAAAGAAAATATTGTGTGATCTTTGCCAAGTCCAACATTCTTTCCTGGGTGGAACTGGAAATATCACCAAGAGGACGATTAGTATTCATCAAGGAAACAGAATAAGCATCATCATATTGTCAGAAACGAAGAACAACTCAAGTCGGATTTATATACAAGTGTGCAGCCTTAAAGTACCAAAAGATTTGCATACTAAATTTAGATAAATGACTATAAGTTAGAGCAGATTACAACTGTGCTTGTCATTTCTTAAAGAGGACTTCTAACTATGTCTTCACGATAGATCAGGTACGAGAGCTCAGAACCTTAAACCTTATAGCAATTTATTACTTCAAATGACAACAAGATAAGTATCCCCTTAAACCTTCCAATACCTTGTTTTGTACTCAATCTAACGCCCTTTAGACGATCCATATATTTCCAACAAATAATATACAATCCAAATGCAGAAAGCTAGAAGAATGGAGCAGAGATATTGACAAGATGCCAGGACCTAGTATGTTTGTGAGGTATTGAGGAAAAAAACTGGAATTATACTCTACTTGGGCGGGTTCGTCTGAATTCATTTCAAGAACCATAAATCAATCAAAAGAACTATCAGAACTTCCACAGTAAATATGAGTTTTAGGCAAAAATAAAAAAGAGAGAGGAGACCCAGAAGAAGTAAAATTGAAACCTTTGTACCGCGCTGGCGAACGATTATAGAACCGGGCTTGGCGACTTGGTCACCATAAATCTTGACACCAAGCCTCTGTCCAGGAGAATCTCGACCGTTCTTAGTGCTACCTGCTCCTTTCTTGTGTGCAGACTCAATTGTCAATGGAGATTTCAACGGGAAGGAAACGGAGAACTTGGGGGCAATGGGAAGAGAAACCCCGAGGAGAGAATTGGAAGATAAGGAGAGTCCTTTGAATGAGGAAACAAGACTCAAACTCACTGCCATTTTTACGCTGCAAAGAAAACAAAGAAATTCAGTAGCCTCTCGCAGCACTTACTCTCAAAGATGAGAGGCCTAAAGGAAAGGGAGTGATATTTAACAATGGGAAAAATATGAGCATAGAACTACTAAGAGGACAAAACTATTACCATAACAACTACCAAGAATCTTATAGCCAATCTAAAATTTCCTCTGATCATCGCGAACACAAAATGGATAAAATATATTTTTATATTAAGTCCACAGAAGGTCTGACTCTGACTTTAACACTGCTTGGTATGACTAGAACAGTAGAAGAGTAATAAAAAATGGTTCCTAGAAATATTTCCTAAGAAAAAATGGTTTCCATCAAAAGGGGGAAATAACTCCTCTCACTTATGAGATAAGTCATTTCCTATTACTACTATTTCAACTCTTTCTCCTTATCGCTCGCTCCAACCAGTGTTAAGATAATATTGTCTTTCTTAATACTCAAAATTTTATCAAAATATAATCCAATTTGCTGAGCTTATTATCAATCTTTAATAATGCATTTAACTTGACGATAAAACGAGGAAAACAAATAAAACGTTTCAAAAATACATTTCCCAATCCTATATACCAAATGAATTGATGTACTCTAAAAACACACACACCTAACCAGAAAAGTACTCAAGTCCCCATTACAACTATCTTTACTCCATTCTATATCTCTTGGATATCAATACACATTACTTCCACTCATTGCTTTTTTCAAAATTACACCAAACATCAAAACCCTCCACCACAAACGCATTACGCAAACTCTACACCAAAAAATATTCCGCAAATAAGTCCTTACGCAAGCAATTGGTCATAAAAGGACCATATTTAATCATAAAGGACAAGTCTTTAAACCACAAACAAAGAGAAATCAAAGGAAACCAGTATCAACAACAACATAAACTCTAGTGTGTTCATCAACATTGCAGTCCCCTAAAATCTTACTAGCGGTCAATAAAGTAGATTGAGAACCATAACATCTCAAGTTCAAATCCTAGTGAAACATAAATACTACTCCCTCCATTTCAATTTCCAATAGCAACTCTTCAATTCTACCTTTCCACATTTCATGTTTGTTCACCATACAAGATTAAAGAACATTTTGGTACATTCTACATATCATTAGTTTAACCCCACAAGATTCACAAAATTTCTTTACTTTCTTACATTATTTGCCAAAGCCAAAACCAGACTAATAAATTGAAACGGAGAGAATAGTAAACCAAGATTTGCAAGTCAGCTAAAACTAACTACATTTTCGAACACCCAATTAGATATAGTACAAGAAAAAAACATTGAATTTACAGAAGAAGGGGAGAGAGATGAACTCACCAAGGGGATTATGGAGCCACAATGGCAAAATCCTCAAAGATAAAAGATAAGAGAAATGTCAGCCATCATTTTTATAATATACTTGACCCGTTTTGAATTGGGCTTTTAGCTTGTTTTCGGGTTACTTTAAATATTAACATAGTGGTTTCGTTTATCGAACATAAGTTATGGACATAAATTAGTTTTGCCTATAATACAGAAGTTAAAACATTTCATCGAAGTTATAAAGGGAAATAATGTGATTTTGAATAGTAAAATAAAACATTTTCTTTCGGATATCTTTTCTCCGAAGCTAAAACCCAAGTGATTGTTCTTATATTTTCGGATTTTTTTTTTCATATTGATATTCTTCGAAAAGTATTTTCGAAAAATGAAAACATATTTTAAACTTTTTTTTCATGATTTTCATCGAGAAAATTTCGCACTCCTACTTACAGGCATATATATTATGATTTTTCGATAAAAAGTATTAGAATAAATTATACTTCATACCTCCAAATAACGTACCGTTAGGATTGTCAAAATGAGCCTAAGTATATGTAACTCGTCTAACTCATTTAAAATTTTATGGATGAAGCTCAAGATAATTTGAATTGGGTCAATCTCAACTCATTCAAACTTTAACACATTTTAAAAGAATCTTTAATTGAGTCCAATTTAATCTCTAATTTCAATCCATTTCAAAACTATTTATTTTACATTTGTGTAATGTATGTTCTCATATTGAAGGTATGGATTACTATCTATTTTATATTTTAGAGAATTTATCTATCAATTTGTAAAAAAAAAATAACTTTTTTCTTGAGTTGAAATTCAAATTATGGTTATTAAAGGCAAATAACAATATGTTCAAATTATTGAAATTAAACATGTCAAATTGGGCAGGTCATGATCCAACCCAATTTTTAACCCATTTGAGCCTAACGTAAATTTGGACGGGTCATGATTCAACTCAATTTCTATTTCAATTCATTTTAATACCTTCAATTTTAATTTAACCTGCTCATTTAACACCCCGACATACGATCATGCCACATTGATCTTGAATAATTGCTCATATTATGCTCCTTGAACTAGTTAGTGGAATTGATTGCTCGAATCTAAATTCTAAAGTAGTGTTGGTAAATTAAAGGATTTACAAGTGGATTATTTAAAGTGTTAGATGGTTGATTTTTTACCTTTATAGGACAAGAACAAGTGGAGAATATAAATGCCATGAACCTAATTCTTTCAAAGAATAATATATTTCTTGGTTAAAAAAAAAAAATTAGGTGAACTTTTTGGTATATCTAAATTTCGATAAATATAAAATTATCTAATACATATATAGTAAAAGATAACAAATATCAAATAAAATAATGAACTCCTACATCATGCTATAAAAATAATCCATATGTGCAAATGTATAAATGGTTTTAACATGTAATAGTAAAAATTATCAACAAAGATTGTGACGGAAATTTGAATAGTTCATAATCTCACCACCTTTAGTTAGAGGTCTCAAATTTGATCACCTGAGAATGATTTTTTTTTTTGGTTACAAGTATTGACCTAAAAAATGAGTCATGTAATACACGAATTCGAATTTTAATCAGACTCAATACAAATTTATCTGAATGCCTCTCTAAAAATTATTTTGAACAAAACTTTAACTTCAATTTCAAATTCTCTAAAATAGAAATTTAATTCCAAGTTTGTGATTTAAACTTTTAAAAAAAAAAAAACTTAATTCATAAATGTATATTTTATAAATAAATAAATACATCATACTCAATGTAAATAGATTATTTATACCTTATGAAATAACCATATTAAAAAATAACTAAATATTAATATTTTTAATTTTAAATCAACTTGATTTTTCATCAAATTAATCATCAAATCAACGTAAAACACGACCAAACGGGCCCTCAAAAGCCGTAAGTTAATAGTCAAAGTGCTTTTTCTCAATTAGCACTTTCCTTCTTTTAATAATTGATTGGTTGATTCAATCGGTTTGCGATTAATAATAATATATCTAATGAAATTTTATAAGTAAAATTAAAAGAAAGCAGGATTTACGTAGATTTTATCATTATTTCGTGAATATAAAGAGACAATTTTTGAAATCACGATTCAAATATAAAAATAAATAAATATAAAAAATACATCAACTAACACGATAAGCCGCAATTACTTTTTTTTAAAAAGTATCGAACCCTACTTTGATGGTCACGTTTTTTCTTCATGTTCTCAATGTAGTATTAGTTAAGAAAGATGAAATTAATTATATTATTACATGAAATGTTATTCCAATTAAAATCATCTTATCGTAAAAGCTGAACTTTTTTCAATTATTCTAATAAAATAATTTATCTAAATAATGGTAATAATTTTTTGGGATTTAAATTTTATAATTTCTTGATCTTAGCCCTCGACCCTAGTCTCAGGGTCGAGAGTCAGGTCATGGATTAAACTCACGATCTCCCAAATCTAACCCATCTCGACCTGACTCCCAAGTCCCAATCTTGATTTTGACTCTTGAGTATAAGGTCGACTATTGATCCTAACATGTCAAGTCAGGTCATGGGTTGAACTCGCGATCTCCCAAACCTAACCCCACCTCTACCTGACTTCCAATCTTGATTTTGACTCTTGAGTGTAAGGTCGAGACGTGAAACCTAATTGACTCTTGATCCTAACCTTAATCCGAATTTTAATTACAATATTTTTTGGATTCAATATCATAATATTTGTCTAAATTATATTCCGAGAGGTGTACCATTTTTGCCCTAGACAAAACCTCTCCCTACTTTCCCAACATGAAAGTAACTATAAAAGTGCTATTTTCTTCATGCTTTGGACTCAACTCAATAGCCACCTTCAATCTAAAAGCTCAAAAAAATGGTATCTGAAACAATGGAGTCGATAATCCTTCAGCTTCATGACATCTCCGCCGTTAAATTCGGCGAATTCAAGCTCAAATCCGGTATCTTTTCCCCAATCTACATTGACCTCCGGTTAATCGTTTCGTACCCTTCGATTCTCCGTCAGATTTCAGAAACCCTGGTTGGTTCACTACCGGAATCTACCAAATACGACGTTGTTTGCGGTGTACCGTACACGGCGTTGCCTATTGCGACGTGTATTTCCACTGCACATGACTTGCCGATGTTAATGCGGAGGAAAGAGGTTAAGGATTATGGAACTGCTAAGGCTATTGAAGGTGCTTTTAAACCGGGTCAAGCTTGTCTTATTGTTGAGGATTTGGTTACTAGTGGTGCTTCGGTACTTGAGACTGCTGCTCCTCTTCGTGCTGTTGGGTTGAAGGTTACTGATGCTGTTGTCATGATTGACAGGTACTCCAATTTCTTTTCTTCTTACTCATACAGTTGAATTTATGCTATCGATCACTTTTGTGGCGTTTGGACTATTTTTTACCGGAAAAATAATAAATTAGCTAACTTTATTACAAAGAGTTTTGCAAAAGTCACATTTTTTGGCGTATATGTCAATGAAGTGGGTTGAGAACAACCACGAGGTCACGGTTAGAATCCCAACTAAGACAACAAGCTAGGTGATTTTTTTTGCATATGTTCTGGCCTTAGTGACACCAAGGTTATAAAAATGTTTATTTTCGAAAGATTTTAGACCTTGGATAGTAATTTTTGGGTAAAAGCAGCTCCAATGGTGTTTATTTGGGTATCTAATAGTCACTGTTTGGACTCTCAATGTAAATAGTCCAGTTAATAAACAAGCAAATGGGATATTTCAAGTTGAAAAAATGTTTGTGAGTGGTTATTCATCATGCCAAAATTTGCAGAAAGATTTTCTAGGCTTTGAGGTCAGCATTGTCTGGACAAGTTTCTTTTTTTTGGGCAAAATTTGATATCATAAATGCCACCATAGGCTTTCAAGAATTGTAAGGGTAAAATGTTGGAGTATATTATTTTATTGATTTCTCTGTGTGTGATAGATCAGAGACAATAATTTATTACAACTACTACTATGCCTGCCCTCACTATCCATATTGTTCCATTTAGACCTGTCACAATCCCATATTCAAAGGGAAAAAAAGATTCAGGAAAAGTAGAAGTTCTTCACATTTTCTACTGAACAGGACTAAAAGATTCCTAGCAAACTTTAGACCGGAAGTACGTGCATCAACGCGACAAGTTCTTAATCCCAACTAATTAGTATTGCTTATATGAATTAATACTTAACCCCTATAACATCAAAGGAATTTGATTATCACAGGGTTTGACATGTTTGAGTAGAAGATTAGATTGAGTTTATTATAAAGGAGTTTAAAATGGTCTAGTCATTCCAAAGGAATGACAGAGTTCAAACATGGAGGTCAACTAATCTAACTTCTTTGTGAATTTGGATTAAGTTCCTTTTTTTTAAAATATAAAATGAAATTTATATATTTTAAACTACATAAAACATTGGCGAAATGGTCTGGTGGACCCTTATACTTGTATCAGTTTGTATTCTAAACCCTTCTACTTACACCTTTGTCATTTGGACCCTTAAACTCAATTAAAATGAGACTTTTAAGCCCCTCCAACCATGTGTGTAGCTCACTCTCCTTTATATAATTGACATGTCATATCCACGTCAGATATATTAATGCCACATCATAATTATTTCATAACTATTTTTTATTAACCAAAATTATTTAGTAAAATGTAAAATAATAACATTTTAATTTATTATTGGCATTTCTAATTCTCCCTATTTCACGATCAAACATCGCCGGCGTCGTCGCCATTTTTGCCGGCGAAATCACATATACTTTCTCCCTCACCCATCTTAATCTCCGTCGCACACCATCACTATTTTTCTTTCCTCCTCCAACCTCCACAATAACAATAACCTAAACCACCGCAAAACCAGATCTGGCCACCGCACAACCAGATCTGGCCGAACTTTTCGTAATCCTCACACCCCAAATTGTTTACAAATACAATTTCACACCAACCTATGCCGTGAAACTCGTCGAAATCTACCCATTATAGTTTCTCCCCTTCCCATTGTTTCATGGCCCAAACCATCGCCGCCGTCGCCATTGTTGCCGGCGAAACCACTCATATTCCTTCCTTTACCTGCCTTCATCTCCGCCACACGTGACGACCATTTTCCTTTCCTTGTCCAACCTCACAAAACCAACAACCTAAGCCAACACACTAGATCTAGCCGAAAAATAGATTTTGGAAAAAAAGAAAAAAAGGGTTGGTGGAAGGGATGAATATGGCTGAAAATGAGGTGTAATGGGTGAAGAAGAAGGAGTTTTTTAATTAATGGTTTAAAAAAAAATATTTTTTTATAATTTTAAATATTTTTTAAGTAAAAATGCTCCTCACTCGCCTTAATAGGCGTGTAGTTACACACTTTTGCCAAATCAGACATCATACTGCCACATAAGCCTGGTCAACGGTCAGAGGGGTTTGTTAAATTGTGTTTTATTGAGTTTAAGGGTCCAGATGACAAAGGTGTAAGTAGAAGGGTTCAAAATACAAACTGATACAAGTATAAGGGTCCACCAGACCATTTCGCCTAAAACATTCTATAAGTAACACTTCATTAAGATTTTTAAATGTTTGATAAGATCTTAGTTTAAAGTAATGTTGTTTGACTTTTCAAATAGTAATAATGTCATCCTTTTTATGATGAAGGAAGTGATACCTTAAAATATGTTAAGATGGGAAATTTAGTTGAACATTTCAGTGTCAAAATCTGAAATACTATAAAGAGCTACTAGTAGTTTATATTAGATTGAACTGTTGGGAAAACCATTATTATTTTAAAAGAGGTGTGCGATAGATCAAAATTATATGCTAAATCAGGGAAGTGTAAGGTGTATTGCATTTTAAAACTAGCGTAATGTTTGTAGAAGTCAAGTTCAGAGATAAGCATGAACATGATTAACACAAGCGAAAAGAAAAATGATGGCGTACAATTGTTGTAATATATTGGTTGTACTTGTTACCTTCCTCAATTTTCTTTTTACCGGTAAGAGGATTGTTTGGTGCCTAAGTCTTATTTGGTGTTAGTGTGTCTTTGAGAAATTCAATTAGCACAGATTTGTGATATATTGGCGAAACTGGGGCTATTCTTTTTTCCTGATTGTGGCTTGTTTGGTGATTCTCTTGGACAGAGAGCAAGGAGGAAGGGAAAATTTGGCTGATAATGGAATCACATTGCATTCAATGGTGAAACTTACTGAGATGGTGAGGATACTAAAGGAAAAGGGTAGGGTTTCAGAGGAAACAGAAAAAATGGTGAAGAAATTCTTGGAGGAGAACCGCAAGGTTGCGGTTCCTGCACCAGTGAAGGAAACAAAGGTCAGGGACAGATTACCATATGATGAGAGGGCAAAGATTGCAAAAAACCCTACTGGGAAGAAGTTGTTTGAAATCATGGTGCAGAAGAACACTAATTTGTGTTTGGCTGCTGATGTGGCCACTGCTGCTGAACTGCTAGATATTGCTGACAAGGTGATGATAATACCTTTTGATCTTTATCTGTGAACGTTCATGAATAAGGTATAGGAAACAATATAAGTAGGCATTAGGCAAAATGTGTGTAAAATAGTTTCTGCAAACAAGGAACAGTGCTGGTGAGATATAATAATCGCTGCCGCTCTGCTGTTCTTTCTTGTTATATATGTACTTATGTTACAGGAGTTGTAGAGACCCTATTACCTTGTCTATGGGTGTCAAATAAACTGAAATAATCACACTGGTAGCTGCATTTAGCATATGAATTGTGCTAAATCTCCTTTGATTTGGTGTGACACAAGGAAATCATGCTGCTTTTCTCCTTTCCTATTTAATCTTTGTCCAATATTTCTGTCAGTGCCTTTCATGTTTAATAATCTGATAAGTTTATTTCTAATCTTTCTATGTAGGTTGGACCTGAAATCTGCATGTTAAAAACACATGTTGATATATTACCTGATTTTACTCCTGATTTTGGTTCTAAGCTTAGATCGGTAAGTTGCTAGTGCTCATTGATTGCTCTGGTGGATGATGATGCAGTTTGTGCTTCATTTTGCTCTAGGAAAATTTTGGATCATGTTTACCGTATTTCTGTATTTATTTATTCCTTCAACATGTGCATGAGCTATTTAATAATGAGCTCGCCAGCAAAGATTACGAATTTTATCTTAAAAGTTCAACCATTGCATCCAAGGAGTAGCTTATGTTTAGGTATTTATCTGAAAACTGACTTAGTTTCCTTGGCTGATAGCTAGTGATGAAGCTAAGATCTTTAGTTTATGGTTCCGGACCATTAGTGGGTTCTGAATAGATTATTTCTGCATATTATATGAAATTTTCTACACAATAATAGTGTTTGAGCCAAAACTACTGGGTTCTGCTCTAGCTGATAGCAACGGACCAAATAAAAGGATACTACGTGATTGAAGTATTTGTTGACTTAAATAATAATGTATGCTAACATCAGGTTTAATCGACACTTGTTGCAAGTTGAAAAGAAAAATGATATTGAAGGGGCTTTAAAAATAATGCTTGTTTTTGCCAATGAATAGGGATTTTTAAAGTTTATG
This sequence comes from Solanum verrucosum, assembly GCF_900185275.1. Classification (NCBI taxonomy): domain Eukaryota; kingdom Viridiplantae; phylum Streptophyta; class Magnoliopsida; order Solanales; family Solanaceae; genus Solanum; species Solanum verrucosum. The sequence continues at coordinate 1,615,315 of NW_026019984.1, read as the reverse complement.
TGAGTCCTTCCTATTGTTTCTTTTCTTCTGTAGATTGCAGACAAGCACAACTTCTTAATATTTGAAGATCGTAAATTTGCTGACATTGGAAATACAGTGACAATGCAAGCTGAAGGGTGAGGGAATGCCAGCTTTCTTTAACATTCTTATTTTTTTGTTGCTCAAGTTGATCTAATATGATCTGTTTGTCTGCAGAGGTATCTTCCGCATTTTAGATTGGGCTGATATAATTAATGCACACATTATATCTGGTCCAGGAATTGTTGATGGTCTGAAACTGAAGGTTTGTTTTATTTTACTTTTACTGATACCTTAGCTATTGAGCTACAGAACATTCTAATAAGATCTGATTTGGTTCTCCTGTACTTAGGGCTTGCCACGTGGAAGAGGCCTGCTGCTTCTTGCTGAAATGAGTTCTGCAGGTAACCTAGCCACGGGAGATTACACAGCAGCAGCGGTAAAAATTGCCGAGGATCACTCGGATTTCGTCATTGGGTTCATCTCTGTGAATCCTGCCTCTTGGCCTAATGGACCTGGAAACCCATCCCTCATCCATGCTACACCTGGTGTTCAATTGGTAAAAGGAGGCGATGCCCTAGGCCAACAATATAACACTCCAAATTCAGTAAGTCCCATTTGCTATCGCGTCTTATTTTTCATTTCTTACATTTCAGTCTTAATACCTACATTGAAGTAGATGGTCTATTACAGAATGATTAGGTTAGCGCATGATGTCCCGGATACCATAGTTATCAAAAAATTTAAAAACAAAATGGAATGATAGGTTCTGTAAGTTGGTCAGAAGAGCTGAATAGTTTGCCCATTATTTTCCTTCTCATTTTTATATGACTGTCCTTTATTGATAAATGATGTTTTCTAGCAGCTGCTTCTTTTCTATTCTTCTTCATCCGGGAAAACCAAAGCTCTACTAACTTTTCGCTTCTTTATCTTCTTTTCTACTTCTCAAACTCTTGCAAGTTATACAAACCCCACTTTCTTCTATTTGAGGTTCGATTCCCCTGTCTGCCAGCTCCATCGTATCAATAATATATAATTTGGTATCATGGATGAGCCAGCAGATTGATATGGATTATAGTCATTGATGGCTAGGACACCCCTGTGGGTAGTTACTAGCATCAACACATAATTTTGTCGACACCGCGAACCAAATTTTTACCAAGTAACCTGCGTGTAATAGATGAAGTATTCCTACAATCTTAAGTAACTAGGAAACGGTCCAATTATGTACTTTCTCCCTATATACCAAACGATGGAGAACCCCAAATCCATACCAACACTCATTCTGGTAGCTAGACTATTTGTGGCCCTTCCAATAATTGTCATAGATAAAATTTGCTGCCTGGTATACAGACAGATGTATTTTTGCCGCATCTATGTCCAAATGTATTTATGAATCCATGAAGGCATACTGATGAACCTTGACGAGGATTGAAATTTCTCAAACATTCTTCAGGTGTTTGAATACCCTTCCTTTCATACACCTTAGCCTCAACCATAGCTGTCAACACATCTATGCATGCGTGGGGGGTGGCACAAACAAACCTGTCATCAATTATTGTTAGAAATTCCTTTTGTTTTTGGGTGGCGAGGTAAAGGAATTGATGACCGAACTCTTTGTACCTTCTTAGAAGGCTCACCTGTGAAGTATGATGTCATGGCCTCTACTTAATTGAGCTCAACACTTTTGGTGCTTAAATTACCCTCATTTTGTCTCCAGTGTGCTAAGGGAATTCAAAACCTTGTTGTACTTTGGAATTTGTCTAACCCTCTTATCCATTTCATGAATGTCCAATATTCTTCAGTCGCAACATTAAACTAGAAACACAACTTTTTTCCTCAACGAACTAGAGAAGCAACTTTTACTCATAAGATGGCTTATATCCCAAAGATTGCACCTTGATAATTCAGTGAATGAAATATACTAGAATCTTATGACATTTGTGGTTGTGCAGCAATTGCATGACCGTAAACCTTCAATTTTCCTTCAAATAATTAGTTTCTCCCTGCTACCTTACTGATTGGGTTTGTTGCAAGAATAACAACTTGCAACTGCCTCAACTGCAGGTTTACCAGTAAGAATAAGAAAATTGAAGACCTGAAAGTTTGGTTTTGTTAGAACTGCTCTAGTTTTAACGCGACATAGATAGAATTGTATTAGCTGCTCACTGTGAGAAATTGTTGTTTCAGGTAATTGCTGATAGAGGCAGTGATATTATTATTGTTGGCCGTGGAATTATAAAGGCTGCTAACCCCGCAGAAGCAGCTCGTGAATACCGGCTTCAAGGTTGGGATGCATATTTGGTTAACACCAAGTAAGAGGCAGTTGTAGTAGGGAGGACGGGGGCTTTCGAGCCAGGAGTTCCTTCAAGTTTTTTTTTTCTTTTGATCGCGCCTTTTTCGCCCTTTCACAGCCAGTTGGGCTCGAAATTGAGTGTTGATCCTAGATGTGTGCTCTAAAAGAATAATTCTAGACTACTTTCTTCCGACTCTGATGATTTGAATAACTAGATGCATTGAAATACAATTGAGTTTGGATGAATGATATATCTTTTTTTTTTGGTTTGGTTTCCCTATCTGATACCTATATTGGAGCCCGACTAAAATCGTTGGGGGTAAAAGCGCTCCCTACAATTGCATATGGAGGTTGAAGGAATGATTGGTGGTATAGAAAACTATGTATAGTGTAGAAATCATCTATTAGTTTCACCAGTGGCTAGTTAACATATTCAAATACATGTGCATTAAAAATAAAATAATGTAAATAGATTAATTAGTGAATGCTAAATCTTTAATAAAATAATCCTTAAAGTTGCTATCTTCTGCTGAACATTAAAGTTACTTATTCAATTGCAAGTATTTTTATAAAGTTTAAAGTTTTTAATTATCTCATTTAATTGTATTATTCCATGAAAGAGTTCTATTATAAATTACTATACGTTTCTTAAAAGAAAATTCATTTTTTCACAGTTATTTCAGAATTATAATCTTGAAATTATAATCTAAGACCAATTTATACCCATTTGCAAGTTGGGACAAAATAATAATTACCAAGTTAGATGGAATAATGTAGATATTCCAATATTAAAGTTGAGATTAAATTTACTCCTTGCTAACTTAATTCTGAGTATCACATTACTATCTCTTTAACACTATGTTTGGATGGTTGTTACGTATTGTTTCATAATGTTATTATATTATATTGTGTTGTATTGTATTGTGTTATATTGTTTTAATGAATACAATGTTTGGATAAATTATATCGTTCTCCGTCGTTACATAATGTATACATCTATAATTTAAATGATAAACCTACGTAAAAGTAGGATACGGGGTAGAACTACTATGAAACATTAGGATAAAAGATGAAATATGATTATTAAATAATAAATAATGACAAAATAAGAAGACAATATTAAGGTTACACACAATCACATCAAATCGATCCTTACGTAAAGTCAATTTTTTCGTTGTTATCTTACGATAAATTTAAACTATACGATACAATAAAATTTAAGTAATAATTAAAACAAACATTATATTTAAACTAATAATACAATATACTACCGTAACAACCATCCAAACATGGTGTAAAAGTAATATTTCAATTTTCTATTTTCAATTTCATATATATATTTCTTATACATAAATAAGAAACCGGTGACCTCATTGGATCCATACCGGTCCAGTTTACCATCGTCGCCGGTACTCCATTCCGCCACCGTCTCTCTGCCGCCGGACCACCGTCTTCTTCCGACGTCTCTAAATTTCCGACTTCTGTCAATCAAGAACAGAACTCGCCGCAGTGTTTTAGGGTTTGGTAGCGTCAGCTACAAATCAAAGGACCTGTACTGTAAGTAATCAAAATAAGCTTTAAACCCGTAAATTCAAATTGGAATATAGAAAATTTATCGTATCTGTATTGCAATTGTTTTTCATACGATAGCACCTGAAGATTTTTGTTTTTTAATTATGAATTTTCAGTTTGAAGTTGATAGTGAATCATGAAAAAATCGGGATATGGTTTACAATTAAGAGTTCCACCATCGCAGCAGAAGAAGAAACAGCCTGCGAGGCCTCCGCTTCCTAAAGTACTTGGTTTTGGGGATGGTGATGATGATGATGTTGAGAAAGAAATTTCTCGTCATGCCTCTAAGAATAAGGCTCTTAAAGATGTAAGCTTTAGCTCTTATCTCACAATTTTCACATTTGTTTTATAAATTCTTCTTAGCTTTTTTTGATAATCATCGTGTTCGTGCGCAACTCGACTAATTCCATGCTGCACGGCTGCACCTACTACTAAGCTTTAGCTGTATAAGATAATTTTCACTTCTGTTTTATAAATTCTTCTTTACTTTTTTGATAATCATTGTGTTCGTGCGCAGCTCGACTCTATCCATGCTGCACGCCTGCACCTACTACTAAGCTTTAGCTGTATATGATAATTTTCACTTCTGTTTTATAAATTCATCTGAAGTTTTATAACCATGGTGTCTGGGTCAGCTTGTGCGCTCCTCGACACCTGAAACTATATGCATATGAGAAGAAATTGCCTAGTGTTTGTTGAACCTGGAATCTTATTTTTCTCAACCCATTGACCACTAGGTCGCTTGGTATACATTGTTCTGAACCTTTTTAGACTGGTTTTTGTTTATCTCCGAAATAAGAAACGGATGTATGACTCAAAAAGGGGAAGTGACTAACTAGGGTTATAACTCCATTGATGCAATTTACTTTTTTTTTTTTTGGCAGATTGAAGAACAACATAAGAAGGCTTTAGAAGAGGACCCTTCAGTATTTGATTATGATGGAGTATATGATGATATGAAAGTGAAGGCTGTCCAACCTCGAGCTCAGGATCGCGAAGAGAGGAAGGTAATGTTTTAAGTTGCATCTTTTCCAGTGTATTTTTAGATATCCAGTATGATTTGACGAAACAAAATAAATGAACAGTTCAAAAGTTTGGAGAGGATACTCATGATTGTTTCTGCAATTAATTGTTAAAACCATGTGACAGTAGTTGCTATGCTGAGTAGGCTAACAGACCTTTTTGCCAGGAATCACTTGGTCGAAGTAATTTGTATTGTAAATTCTGTTGTGGTAGACTATAAGTGAAATTGGATTTTGCGATATTACCTTTTCACCTCAATACAACTTGAAGTCTTCTAGGATATATCCTGGTTTAGCTCTAGAACCTAAATTTGACATGCTATGGTGGCTTTGGCAGTAAGATGCTAGGATAAGGAGCATCTTCCGAGTGAAATGAATCATGGAAAGATTCTGCATAGTGTTAAATTTAAGTATTCTTTGATTTGTTATTCTTCATTCAAGGACCAAGTAAGCTACTCTTTTAACTGTTTTTCATACCGAGGTAAAGTATATTTTACATTAGAGAAGTTTTTATTCTGATGGAATTATGCTAGAAAAAAATAGGAGATGGCTCTCTTTTCTCAGTGGTTATGCTAATTTTTTCAATCTAATCTGCTTTTGTCTGGTTGCATTATCTTCTCCCTGAAGGTCTCTTGAAATATGCACAGCAGTTTTCTTTCTCAAAAAATTTTCCTGCGAAACTGGAGCTATATATTATTGTGACTTCCCTTATTCCTTCTTCCTTTTCAATAATATCTAGAACATATAATGACTCTTTGTGCACGGGATGATATCATTAATATCTGCACTTTTAACTTGACGGAAGTGAAAATTACTTCCACAATTTTTGCACCTTTTTGAACTTTTATGCTTTGTTCCAGCCAAAATATATCCAGATGCTAATGGATAAGGCAAAACAGCGAGAACGGGAGCATGAGGTCATTTATGAGAGGAAAATAGCAAAAGAGAGGAGTAAAGATGATCATCTTTTTGCAGACAAAGACAAGTTCGTCACTGCTGCTTACAAAAGGAAACTTCAAGAGCAGGCTAAGTGGTTGGAGGAAGAGCGTCTTCGTGAACTACGAGAGGAGAGAGATGATGTAAGTGAAATCTTTTCATCTACTTGTGATTTCCAGTTGGTACCAACTTCAGGATCTCTTTTGTTCTTTGCTTGCTTATCTTTATACTTGAGGTATTTCTGTAAAAATTACGGATGGCCTTCCATTTATGTTAATGATCATAATTTAATTTTACACCTAACTGCTCATTTCATTTGATAACTGCCTGATGACCGAGCATGTTCTAGCAAGATCTTAAGTTAGTTTCTGCTTAAATGTGATTGATGATTGTCAAGCTCATTTGAAAAGTTTTGGCTTTATGTACTAAAATCTCATAGTGATTTCCATGGGAAGAATATTTGAAACTCTTATCAAGGAAACATAACTGAATGAAAGAAAATTACTTTCTCAATATTAAGGGTCTGTTTTGGAGTGTATTAGTTTTTAAAGAAATATATTTTCGGATAATTCTTAAAAGAATTCCCAAATTTTAGATAATTACTTCATAAAGTGTTTGGTGTAGAAGATTTCACTCACATTTGATAGTGGGGCCGTGTTTGTGTCTTTTAAAACTAGCACCTGAAATCTGAATTGCAGGTCCAAAACAGTTCCATAAGTTCCAATTATGTCAGACTAAATGCATTAGTAAAATTTATCGAATACTGGAGGACATATTCTTCATACCAACACACTTATTTCTCAGATGCGGACAGTTTCAACTGGTTTAATTATCCCTGAACAGAAGTACTGAAGCCACCCTACAACTAATGATGTCAAAAGGAAAAACTAGAACTGCTAGTAATACTTATTTTATGGACATAAGCTTTTGATCATACTTCCCTTGTTGGTTTAACACAGAACACTTCACAAGAGATAATCACCGCTAACAGAAATACTGTGTCAGTTGACGCTGTTAATCAGTATGGAAAATATAAAGAAGCTATGGTTGTCTGTTGCATGCATTAATTTTTCTATTTGAGCTGAAAGCGACCCCTATCAGCACATAATCCCTTTATGTTCTAATAATGTGAAATATATTGACAGGTTACTAAGAAGACGGACATCAGTGATTTTTACTTTAGTCTTCAGAAAAATGTTGCCTTTGGAGGAGAGGGCAAGTCCAAGAAGGCTGTGAATCATCATGAACCGGAAGCAGTTCAGACAGAAGAAAAGCCTTCATCATCAGCAGATGTACATTCACACATGTCTAGGGAGATAAAGACGCAAGATCATGAACCTTCTGTTTCTCCTCCTCGTAAGGAAAGGACTGATGGAGCCGCGGATATGAAACCTCCTTCAGATGGTTTGTCTGACGAGAGGGCTGAAAAATTAGCTTCCGACAATGTACCAACTACTACCACTGAACCTGCGGCAAGTGATCAACCGAAAGTTGACCATCATAAAAGAAGTCTGGACGCTGTTGCTGCAGCTAAGGAACGGTTCTTGGCTAGGAAGAGGGCGAAGGAACAATAGGTTCCAGCTGCTGCTGTTGTTTTTTTGGTTGAAGCTGATATCTTATCTTTCTATGATTAAGATTTTCTCCTGTTATATACACACACTCACATTGTTGTAACTGTCTTTTTTCATGATTTCGACATTTGAATGCACATTTTCGTACTTTCTATTGAACAGGACTCTGATCAAAGCTGCATAGCTTCCTTGTTTTTGAAACTTCTGGAGTATGGAGTAGGGTTGTCAAGGATCAATTGGAAATCGCCTCTCTATCCCGTAAAGGTAGGGGTGAGGTTGCGTACATCTTAACTCCCCCGTCCACTTGTGGGATTAAATTGGGTTTATCGCTGTTGTCTTAAAAGTAGAAATAGTGCCCACAAGTCACTTTTTGGTCCCGTCTTTGAAAAATAGCTATTGTAATGAAATTTCAAATTCTAGAAAATGGAACCCTCAGATATTATCATGAAATATTCCAAATTGATTTTGAAACTTCAAGATAATAACTATTTTTCATTTATTGGGGCTGAAAAGTGATTTATTTGTGAATTTTCTTTGCTATTGAATGGCAGTTTATCCATTAATGCTGGAGCAGAAAAAAATGAGGGCTATATGTTTATCCTATAATCACATTTTCATAGTAGTCTATTAATTTTGATTGGTTCACAAAATCCACTTCAAATTCATGACTCATAGGCTGTAGAAATTATTGATTTCTCGATCCATTTCATTGACCACTATGTTGCACTCCTAGTTGTACCTATCCCTTTTGTATATTGCATCACATAGTCTTGTAAGCTCTTATGGCTGCATTGAAACTTGAGTACATAATATATATATACTAGCAAACAAATGCTTGTGTAATGGTAAGTATCCAAAACAAAAATGTGTTGCAGCAAGGTTTCTTGGATTTTATCAAACCCCACCGCTCCTTTATCGGTGCAAAATATTACTAATTTTTTTGGAAGTTTGTTGATTGTTGATTGTTGATTGTTGAATCACATGGCACACTGCCAAATTGTTGTACCTATGTCCCAATAGTGGTACCAAAACCTACTATTCTGCTTTAACTAAAGGCTCTCAAACTTCTTTTTTTTCTATCCGATGTCTCGATATTCGTTTTGTGGTCAAACTAATCTGGATTTACATCAAGAAGTCAGAGAGATGAATCTAGGTTGTGGGTTCATTAGAACCCATAACATTTATCTTTGTCACTTAAATTTTGGATCCGCCTTTGCTACCACAACTACCTTTGATGGAAAAGACATTCAATTTCTCTTTTTAGTTTTTTCACCTGGTGTCACATTGGAGCCTGACTAATCTAAGAGTGGCGCCAAGAAGTCTCATTTTGGAGAAAAATACTCCTTGCTCAAAACAATTTCATTCTCAAATCTCGAACCTAAAACCTCTAATGAAGTACTTATCACCCCAGCACAACAACTGTTTGATATTAAAGACACTCTTAACTTCCTTCAACATACTATTATGAAATACTATATAGTTTGGCAAATGTCAATTATCTCCAAAGTTCCCAAGAACCATGGCTTCTTTCCTCCTTTTCCTCTCCATCATTTCTTTCCTATTTCCCTTCATTTCTTCATCAAACTCCTCCACAACAATCCCTCTTTCATTTCTCAACACTAACACAAATCAAGATTTTTACCAAAAACTCACTCATTTAGCTTCTTTCTCTTTAGCTAGAGCTCATCATATCAAGAATCCTCAAGATTCTTCAATTTCTAACATCCCTTTATATCCTCATAGCTATGGAGGCTACTCAATTACACTTCCATTTGGTACACCTCCTCAAAAAATCCCATTTGTCATGGACACTGGAAGTAGCTTTGTTTGGTTCCCATGTACTAAAAAGTACCAATGTTCCAAATGTCCTGTTTCTTCACAAAAGAATCCAACTTTTATTCCAAGATTGTCATCTTCAGCTAGAGTTCTTGGATGTTTAAATCCAAAATGCAGTTGGATTCACCCAAAAAACAGCCCAAAATCTCTTTGCCATGATTGCGAATCACGTAATAGAACAAACTGTAAACATGCTTGTCCACCTTATATGATTCTTTATGGTTCAGGTTCCACAGCTGGGATTGGCCTAGTTGAAACACTGAACTTACCAAACAAGAAAATACCTAATTTTCTTGTTGGTTGTTCTTTACTCTCCTCCCAACAGCCTGCGGGAATCGCGGGGTTTGGGAGGGGAATGTCATCATTGCCAAACCAATTAGGAGCCAAGAAATTGTCTTATTGTCTTGTATTTCATATGTTTGATGATATTCCTAAGAGTAGCATGCTTGTTTTGGACACTGTTTACGAAAAGTCCAAAAATTTGATCCGCACCCCATTGCTAAAAAGTCCATTTGTTGCTGGAAGAAATGCATTAGCAGGATACTACTATGTTGGATTGAGAAAAATCACAGTTGGTGAGCAAATAGTGAAGGTACCATATCAATATTTGGCACCAAATTCAAAAGGGAATGGTGGGACGATTGTGGATTCAGGCACGACTTTCACTTTCTTGAATCATGATATTTTTGTGCCTGTGATGAATGCATTTGTGAACCAAGTAAAGGGGTTTTCAAGAACTGAGAAAATTGAAAGATTGACAAATTTAAGGCCATGTTTCAATGTTTCAGGGCATAAAATAGTGTCATTGCCAGAGATGAAGTTTCATTTCCAAGGGGGTTCAGAGATGGTATTGCCATTGGCAAATTACTTCTCTATTGTTGGTGAAAATGATGTGATTTGTTTGACAATGGTGAGTGATTCTAGGCTCGAATTGTCTACCGGACCATCGATAATTCTTGGGAATTTTCAAATGCAGAACTTTTTTGTTGAGTTTGATCTCAAAAATGACATGTTTGGGTTCAGGCATCAAGTGTGCAAATGAGAGGGAAGTTTGACGATATTGCTTAGACTCTCTAAAAATATTATCAGACTATGTTGCTCGAATGCTTTTAAAATGTTGAGCATTTTCAAAGAGTTCGAGCAAGGTAAAGTGTTGGATGCGCTATGTTTGGTGGATCCAACATGCACTAGTCGATATATTTTAAGAGTCTGAACAATATAGCTAGGTGAAAAGTGGTTGAAAGACTTTAGCTTTTGTGTAGTTCTTTTACTTGAACTTTAGAATATAAGATAAAAATAATACCAAATAAGATTTTATTTTGAAGTATTCATGAGATGATTTTTTGTTCCATAACTGCATTGTGATTATATTCGCAAGAAAAGAAAAGGTAGTTTAGTCACTGGCTAGAGGGCGATGATAGTGCTTACTACATTTGATTTAAGGTATTAGCAAATCACGAGATTATTTTATCCTTAAAATATGAACTATTATTACTTATCTCATCTCGCATATCATGGGTTTTTTTCCGTCTATCGAAGGCAGTCAACGTGTCAGCCATTCTTCCCCCATTAGACTTGTCAATCCTTTGCTCAGTTCGCCCTTTAGAAATAGGCTAAGAAAGTCATCGGTTCGAATCCAAGGGTGGGCTTTTTTTTTCCGGTATGCTGCTCCTCCAACAAGGAGCGAGAGAACAAATTCTGACCTATTATGTCACCTTTTTTCTTTAGGATGTTTTCCCTGAGCCTGTCTGTGTTGAATACTCTTTTGTAGGATATGATTGGAACTTGTGTAAGTAAAATTCTAGAACATTCAAACTTAGCAAGTGAAACCTTAGAAAAATATTCTAGAGTTTGAACTATTATTTTATGTTAAGTGGTTAATACAAACATGTGCGAAGCTTGAGTCCGAATCCATTAATCCTAACTCTGTATTTCTCTTAAGAAATTCATTGAATATATATACATTGTCGAGTTTCATACAACAGTTGTTAGAGGGCTATTTATCAAAGTAGTCCAAATGTTAGGGCCCTCAACTCCTTACAGCCCAAACACAAATCTATGTTATATTTGTCTAGATGTAATCCAAACAAATTCAAATGTCTGAAAAACATATTTATCGAAAGAAATATGATTACCTTGATGAGATAATATCTGATATTTAATTATCTCGATGTTAAAAGTGTATCATTTATGGTTAAATATTTATTTATTGGCGGCAAGAATTTTAGTCGTTATATATATCCTCTTTTAACGACTAGATGTCTAGATCGTTATCAACATGGGTTGTGGGTGCAGTGGTGTGATGCTTCACCCTTAACCAGAGGTCTCGGGTAGTGCGTGATCCAAATTTAGTCGTGGCTCTAATGCGGACTTCTAACACTAGGTGGAAAACAAAAAAAAGATGTCTAGATCATCCCTTTGTTGATTATCATTAGTTAAAACATTAAATTACGAAAATAAATATGGTAGTTATAAGCGCATTTATTGACTGAATTTGGTAACAATAAGTCCGATCGTTATGAGTGTATTTATTGATTTTTCACTTTACCCTTTTTCTTTAAATTTTTAAAAAACATTGTTTGCTTAGATTTTTTTTCTCTTATATAAAAGAGATAGTTTCAAATTAATTATGAAATATGGGGTATTGTGGTCATTTATCCTATATCAATTAATTCTAAAATATCGGTATTATGGTCATTTGCCCTATCAAACTGATCTGTAATTACAAGCAACATACGTGTCTTATATCTACTTTGGAGTAGACACGTAGCAATACTTTGGCTTTAACTTAAATAGGATGTCACTGATCTCTTCTTGGTGGTCTGTATCTCTTCTTCTGTGTTTAGGAAAAGAAAGAGTAAGCATAAGGTGTAGTGGTGTTGTTATATCAGATAAATTTATTCTGTTGTATCATTAATTCAGTTTTTTGTTATAATTTGGTTAGATGGTTAGGTTTTGCTTTGAGATTTCTCTTCATCCTCCATAAATTTTAATGGAAGAATTATGGAAGAAAGAAAACTCAATTCGATTATACTCATTCTAGGTAATTTACTAGATTTGTAGGTTTTGCTCTGGACTATAGGAAGTGGGACTTTGTTCGATCCAGAAAATTTGAGGAAAGATCAGTTGAATTTGCAGAGGCTCGATTTTTTGTTGTGTGAGAGAAAAAATTAAAGTAAAGAAATGCTCATCAAGGCTGGTTCGTTGTTGAGCTGGTGGATTCAAATGATTTTTTTTGGTTAAAATTAGACAAGTGTTGTTTAATGAAGTAAAGTATGAAAGAGATTTTGGAGGTGCCAAAGTATGTGATTCATCATATTCCATGTATAAAATTTAGTATTTTCTTCGTTTCAATTTATATGAGTTAGTCACGGAGTTTAGGAAATAAAAACTTTTGAAACTTGTAGTTCAATGTGAGTCATAGATATTTGTGACTAAAAATCATTTCATCATTAAGAATAAAATAAACATATTAAAATTAAATTGTTGTTAAATATAGAAATGTGTCATTTTTTAATAAGGAAAGTAAATCTAGGACAAATGGAGTATTAGTTTAGGGAAATTTTTCAAAATATCAATATTTTAGCATTTAATAGGACCACCCCTTAGCCACACTTTCAATATTTATTAAAAATGTCAAAATTTTAGTTTGTTATGTATTTGATTTATATTTTTTTTATTTGATTTAATTAAAAGAATACACTTATTTTTAATTACAGAAATGAAAAATTTAGAGGAGAGATTATTTTTAAAAAAAGAACATATCAATTAAAATTCTCATAAGTTACAAATTTAAAAATAAATGCATAGCACCCATCCCTCTTCTTCATCAAATTCTCCAATATCAATATTAAATTTCCATTGATACTACTCAATTTCTGTTGAAGTGAATTCAATTAAATTCTATTTTTCTGTTTGAGAAGAAAATTTTGAAATACAAATCAGTTTAGAATATAACTTTTGTTTACATCAAAAGTTATAAATAAAAGTGAATAATTAATTTGATGAACAATTAAGAAACGACTTTAGAATACAATTTTTGAAATGCAAAATCCAGTTTTGAATACAATTTTTTTGTTTAATCAAAAGTTAAAATGAAACTATATGAGTATAAATAATTGATATACAACATACAAAATACATTTATTTGAATACAATTATAATTGATAATTGAACTTGAACATAACATACAAAATGAATGATTTGAATGCACATGAATACAATACAATATGTTAAAATAAATACGATATTATATTACTGAAAAATACAATTCAAATATAAAGAATACAACATACATATTAGTATGCATACAAATTTAAGTAAAGATATATATCATTTAATTCGCTTATAATTTCATTCAAACAAATGCAATGTTCTGAAAATATAATTGACATATGAAAAATACAACTGACAATACTAATATCAACACAAATTAAATAATAGTGAGGTTAATAAAAATATAGACCCAAAAGAAAATTTACTAAATAAACGATTTTATATTAAAACACAAAAATACATAAAAGACTCAAAATATACAAATCAAAACTAAAAAATATTGATATGAACTTAATAAATACAAACCCAAAAAGAATTTATCCGATCAAAGGATAATCTGATGCGCATATATATTGATATGAACTTAATAAATATAAATCCAATAAGAAGTTATTCGATCAAATGATAATTTGATACATATCTTTTATATAATTCTTTTTCATTTTGAAAAGAAGAAGAAGAAGAAAGAATCTGGACAAAGAGAGGGGAATAAAAATAATGAATAGAGAGAAAGTGGGATTGAAGGAGAGTGAAAATTGTGGTTGAAGGGGAGTGAAAATAGGATTTATTTTAGGAGGATAATTATAAACATATAATTTGCTATATATGAGAGAGATAAAAATTAATTTGAAAAAATATGAGAGAAAATACGATGGATACACTTTATTTGCTAAAATATTGACATATTGACATTTTAAATAATTATGTTAAAGTGTAGATGTTTTTAATAATTAAGTTAGAAATTTTGACTAGTTAGCTAATTTTTCCATTAGGTAGTTGGGATATGTTAGAGATCCATTTATATTGTTGAATATGGTAACCTCTTCTAACTTCAATTCTTTATAATTAGAACCAATAACTAAACAAAATTCATTGACTTTGGAGTAGACACCACCAAGTCAATTTGTGAACTCTTCCTAACTTCAATACCATCTCAACTAAAAGGATATTTATTCATTCTTTTTTTCCCCTTCCTTACATATATGTATGTCGATCATTTATAAGTTTGGATAATGATCACAAAAGGATGTGTGCCTATGTTTTTTTGTTGTTGTTAGTTTGGGAATAAAAGTGGTCATAACTCTTAATTCATTTTGATTATTAATCGTTTCAAGTGATTGTGATTCACTTTAATCTCACCTTCTTTATGTAGCGGGTCTCAATTTTATGGTTAAGAATCTGAAACTTCAAGATACATCAGATTTTGTAAATTTATGTAAATAAGACGCACAAAACTATTTTGTAAACTTGTGTAAATAAGACGCGCAAAACTATTTTGTAAATTTATGGAAATAAGACGCACAAAACTATTTTGTAAACTTATGTAAATAAAACGCGCAAAACTATTTTGGAAACTTGGCTCCTCTTGGTAAGTACTATCAAATAATTAATACTCCCTCCGTGAGGTAGTTTGACTCGGCACAACGTTTAAGAAAGAAATGAAGAGTTTTAAAACTTGCGGTCTAAAATAAATGATAGAAATTTGTGTGGCGGTAAATCATTTCATTAAGGATAAAATAGACAATTTATAGTTAAATTCTTACTTAATATGAAAATGTGTCATTCTTTTTGGGACTAACTAAAAAGGAAAGTAAATCATATAAATTTGGACAAAGAAAGTATATGTTTTCCAATTATTATTGTGAATAACATCAATCTAGCTTAAACAATCTTCACGTTGGACCTGTGCCACATGTCATATTTTTCTAGTTCTAATAGAGAAGTGAGTCAGTTCAATAATTGACGAGTATTAAACTTGTGTTTGTCAAGTAGCCATCCATTGAATGTAACAAAGAAAAAAGCTTCTATTCATCATCTGAGGAGCTTTCGATTAACGATAAAATTGTTTTTGTGTGATCTATAGGGCATATAATTTTGAGTTGTGAGAATTATAACTAATTAAGATATACTGTTTACATCACACCTCTTAAAATACAGTCCTTTAATTATATGGATCATTTAACAAATGTTGTGAGAAATTAAACTGATTCGTAAGGACTAAGCTAAATGATCAATAAAAAGCTTCTTTGTTTTTCTTCACTCGATGTCTGATATTTATATTAGAGTTAAATAAAATTTGAATTTACGCATTATAAAATTCATTTCTTAAAATATCTTTCACCTGAGACCTCTTATTAAAACTTAAAGAGTGAAGAAATCCCGAACCATCTCACCAAATTCAACCATGTTGATGATAAAAAGCTTTTCAAAAGCACACATCATAGTTGTGTTACAAACTTACATGATTGTGTATATATAGTGGGTACAGTTAGCAGTAAATAAAAGCAAAAAAATAAAGTAAGAAAAAGTAGCAGTAGGTATAAAGAAGTTACTATAATTAATAACGTACCACATTCTCAAGCTTTTTCTGTACCACACAACACCTTTTTTTCACAAGTGGGAATCAGCATTTACCTCTCCAATCTCTTTCACATCGCGGATGAATACGATTTTTTCATTTTTAATTTAAAAAATTTAAGTTTGATTATGAAAATGAAAAATATTATGATAGAAACGACTTCTTCCTTTAATGACACGTATTGCATGTCCAAAGTTCTTGCATGACTCGAACTAAGAAAAACAAAAAAAACAATTAATGAGAAAAATTTATATCATTGTTAAATTATTTATTGAAACTCGGTGCATGATGTATTCCGTATTTAGATAGGATTTTTTGAATCAACTATTGATACCTTACGTCGCTTACATCTATAATCTTTTTCTCAAATTATACGTGAATACGGAATATTTCTATACATATATGAACGTGGATTCACTTGTATCTATTAAGCATATATACTTTGTTTCAATCCATAAAATAGTTTTGTAGATACTAGAAAGTTGTTGGTGCATGTATTGCACCCTTGTAACAAGATCCTAAGATCATGCTCGTGAAAACATGAATATTTTAAGATTACATCACACTTCTTGGTATAGCCTTTTTCAAGATTCGAAATAATTAACTGAAATATTTTGTTCATCAAACTATCCGATGTCCCTAACTTGATTCTTAAACTTTTGCTTCTCACCAATTAAAAGTTTATGCATTCTACAAATATTCACTAACCATAAAAAGAAAAAAAAGAAGAGAGAGAAAAAAAATTCAAGTGAATTATTAACACCAAAATAAAACAATCCCCACCAAAGGTCTAAAACAATAACAATAAAATTACAAAAGTTCAGAACATATTAAAAACAAAAGGGAAAGTGCTACACGGTTCTTGTTGGAGGTAAGGTTGGTTCATGTTACCCTCTAATTTTGTACACTTTCTGAATTAATGGACATGGCAAGGATCAAGTCTAACCCCCACATTAGTGACTTACAACCAATTGGTGATGATTTCGAAAAAATAAAATAAAACGCTACACGGTAAAACCTAGATGAAGAAATCGGGGTTAAATTTTTTTACCTTATTTAGAAGTTTCGGGTTCATAGCTTTGAAATGGCAAAAACACTAGTAAGAAGTGCTTCCTTTTTAATAGCTAGGCACTACACGATTGTTAATTATAGATTTTGAGTTCGAACTGTTCAAATAGAAAAAACTTATGAGATAGGAAGCATTTTTCTCTTTAGTAAGACCAATAAATTACAAAAATTTAAAAGGAAAGTGTATGATCAACAAACCGTACATTCTAGATAAAGAAACCGTGGTTAAATCGTTCTATCTAACTCAAAAGTTTCGAGTTTAAACCTTCAGAATAGCTAGGCATACACGAAGTTAACTAGAAATCTCGAGTCTAAACTCCCAAAATAGAATAACTTTTGATACGAAAATGATTTGCTCTATTCAATAAGACTAATATAATACTGAATATCGAATACCAGAAGATTTCACCAAAGAAAAAAGATCTAGTAGAGAGAGAGAGGAGAAAGATAGTTTTGAAAATAAGAAATTCTTCAATTATTCTTCAAACATCAACATGACAATTTTGCACCAATTGATACTTCCCAACAACAACACTATTCCCAAGAAATTTTCCACCAATACCAACATAAGCAGGACAATTAACATACAAATGATATTTACTTGAAATAAAACTCCCAACTTTCCACCTAACTCTTCCATCAATCCTAACATTTAATAAAATTGTACCAAATAGTATATCTTGACTAATTTCATTACCTAAGTAAGGTGCAATTGGTACATTATTACCATACACAAAAGGTGACCATATCGACACATCTTTGTGACCTTGGTACGTTTGTGGCAACAATGTTGGTAGTGTAACTTGTTGGCCACGATACGTGGCGTAGACATCGAGTTTATCATAGTAAATTCCAATTTTATCATTAGGATTACGAGAGGCGATCGTGATTTGTATGTTGGTCGTGAGGAAATTAAAGGGGGTAGAGGTGTTGAACGCGTACACGGTCGCGTCTTGGAGGATGAAATGTGGTTTTGTTGGACGTAGGATGAGAAAAATGAGGAGGATTGTGAAGAGGATTAGGGTTACGAACGCGATCAAGGCGGTGATTAGGCGGCGTTGGAGGTTGTGCCGCTCATCGTCAATGTGGTGGCTGCAGTCCTTTTCCGTCATGATGGTGGTGGATGGTGGTGGTGTGATTTTTTGGTTGTTTGAGAGAGTTGAAGTTGAGAGAGTATTTGTTTGAGTTTTGAGATAAGTTGATGAAATATGGTTTGTAGGTGTTAGAAGGGAACAAAGTAGGGGATATATATGAAAATCTTCCTTTTTTTTTTAGAAAAAAACAGATGTGTTATTTGAGTAGTGCGTCTCGGAAGCAATCTCTTTATTTTTGTAAGATGGAAATAAAATGTGTATATTCTATCTTTTTCAACTCCACTTGTGAAATTATACTGAATATATATTGTTATAAGTAAAATCAACTTGATGGTGTAAAATCACATTATTAAACTGATGACGTATATAATTTAAACTCTAGTTTTATTTAGTTTAATACATGAATCGACACTTACTTTCCATTAATAAGAACTAAGTCTTTTTTTATATCACCATTTACTATCCGTAAAGGAAGAATTATAACATATTAATATGATTAATTTAAATTTATATTGTTATGTAAGGTCCATATATATTTATAAGAGACGTATGTCAGAGTGAAATAATCTTATCTATCCTGTCATATATAGTAGTTATTGATAAATTGTGCCAAAGACCAATACAGAAGCCAAAGATGTACCAACTACTATTACTTATGATGAATTAGATGATATTAAAGTGAATGGTGGAAAATGAAGTTTGGTGATGGTAATTGAAGTTTTGTTTGGTACAACCTTATCTTTTAGGGATAGATGCTTCTACACACAAAAAAAAAAGGGTTAAAAGGTTAAAAAGTTATAAAGAAAGATTCAAGAATTATACCAAAAAGTATATATATATATATATATATATATATATTGTAAATGCAAATGACATGATGAAGGTATGACATGATTCTCAAGTCACACCCACCAACTCTGCCTATTATACCAAGAAAGTGTAAGAACTTTAATTTGGAGTTTTTCATTATTTGGAAATTTCGATTTCGTTTTTCATGAATAAAGACGATAACAACAATATCAAGAACATATTTCGTGCAATTTCATAAATAAAAATTAGAAATAAGATATATACAAATCATTCTATCTTTATGGAGATAAATAGATAATTTTCAATAAACTCCCGACTTAAAAAGGAAGAAAAAAAAAGAATAAAAGAATTCATAGCATAAATATAAAAATAAAATAAAATAAAATATAACAACAAAATAGCAAAATACAAATGAATGAGCAAAAGATAATAAAACACATTTTTCATGTAATAAAGACATTTTTTTGTTTAGTAGTTTGCTATCAAAATTCATTAGCTCAATTAATTTAGGTTTATATTATGTAAAATCAATTAATTTCTTGTTTTTACCATACAATGGGTCAACAAACGTAATAAATTTATTGCCACCTTATGTACCTACTTATCGTATTTTTATCATATTTCATAGTTTTATAGGAAGGGAGTAAATATTAATATTTATAGCTGAGATTTTTTTTTTTTTTTTTAATAATAAGCTAATCAAATTTTTATTTTATCTTGACTACAAATTATAGAAGAAGTCTTGTTTTTTACCATAATCCTCGGGAGAAATGCTTCCTATTTAGTAGGAATTTTTCTATTTTCATAAGTTGAACTCGAAATACTTCATTAAAAATAAAAAATTTTTTTACTAAAAACCATTATATTCTTAGAGTTCTCCGAAATTTTGATTAAGAATAGAGTTAGGGGCATTAGTTATCACCTTAAACCTAACTCTAATCTTAATATGTTAGAAAATTTATTCTCTACATATATTATATCCTATTCAGAATTCACTTGTGCATGTGCCTTTTGCTCTTTCAAATTTGTTAGAGATTTTTTTAAGATGAGAATCTATTAAAAATTATCGTCACTCCATAAAAATAAGAGAAAAGAGCCTATGTACACTTCTCTATTCAGAATTCATTTACGAAATTGTGCTGAATAAGTTATACTAACGTTATGATATGTAATGAACTATGAAGTTTCCACACAATTGTAGAAATATGATGGAAACTTCTATTATTTAATTATTTATTCGCGCTCTATACATATTATGACTTGATGATTATAGTTAAGCAAAAAATATGTTTTTATAAAGATTATGTATATTATTTATAATATATTAATTTTATGTAAATATTAAATGTGGATAAAATTTTCAATCTCCTTTTAATCCAAGCAGAGAAGACAAAGAAGGAAAAGGTGTAGGGAACTAGAGAAATATCCAAAGCAAATACTAATATCACCACCTCTTTTTTTTATATGACAAGGAAAATCCACAGTTGTATCTTTTGGGTGCGCACAGAGTAAAACTTCTGCTTCTATGCAATAACTCGTAAATCACACAAAAGAGGTAAACCACACTAGGTTAGCCGAGTGCAATGAACCCGAGCCAGAAGACAATCCCTTACTTTCAGTGGCAATGGGTTTCAAACTTGAAACTTGTACTACCAACCTCTTTTCTCATCTATGTGTTAAGAATCTAACTTTCTAAGGGATAAAAAAAAATGAGAAAGAGGATAAGAAAAGAATACTTTGAGACTAAGGACCTTTTGTAACTTTGTTGAAAAAGAAGTTGTTTCTCCCTCATGCATTGTCAGAATCAATTTAAAATTCGACTAATCTGAATTCATATCGAGAAGTTCCATTTTGAAGATGCACTTCCTATAAGATATGATTTCATACTCAAAGTTCATACCCAAAACCTTTAATCAAGAATGAATTACACATAGCTCTACCCTAACCATAGTAACTTGGTAAATGAAGTTGTATATGCAATCAGAGCACAAAGTTCATGTATTCGTCGATAAACCATCTCATTTACAAGAAATTGCAATGTTTAGATGTTATTTATAGCTTAATTGTTTCTCAATATAGAAATGTATCGTTCTTCTTTTGAAACAGACAAAAAATTACCTCATCTTGTATAGTAAAGCACTCAAGATCAAACTCAAACTAATTACCTATGGGAAACAGAAATAACCATATTAGTCTACACATCTAACTGAAGTTTAGAGATTCAAAAAAATATTAAGAACCCCCAATGATTTTCTATTTTTAAAATCTAAAACCCATAAATTCAAAATCCTAGCTAGCTCCGCCGCCACAAAATATAAAACAATTTAGCCAGTTTACTAAATTGCAACTATACAATTATGAAGAAGCAAAGTAAATGAGCCCCCAAAAGCTTTTAACATTAATAAAAAGGATATCTACAGACAATTAAGTTGTCAATGTAAAGCATGTACAATATATGTTTTGGGAGCATATGATATTAACTGATACTACTACCAAGTTCTAATTGAAGAAACCTAAAAAATTATCCCAGATGAAACAGCAACAGCAGCAGAAGCCTCTGATGTCGTTTTGGTAGAGACGCGGCAACTAAGACTGGCAAAAACACGCTGTTCCCACGCATACCTGTAAACGAGATTTTGTTAGCTTCATAAGCAAGATGACAAGAACATCATATTTCAACAACTTGTCTCATAAAAACTATGTCTGCTTGAACTCTCAGCAAATGTTGTTGCATCCATGTCGGTTTCTCCAAATATACACTACTTCTGAAGGTTCCGGCACGTACCCATTGCAATTGTGAAAGAGTCCATGCAAACATAGAACTGTATTGTTTCGCAAGCATATTTTTCTTACCGTCTTATCCCTTAGATAAGATGGAATATACTTTAACTGCATAACAAAACCTGAACTATAAATACAGCACCACCAAATAATATGATCAAAAAACACAGAAGCCAAAATATCTTTTTGGTTCTGAAAAATATGAACATGAACTGTACAAGCTTCACTAGTAAACTACAGGCTCAAAGTACAGAAGGCAGATACACGGGCCTTCCGTGACAAAGTTGTGGAAAGTACAAATGTAATAGGTAGATCTCTTTGAAATTAATAATGCCACTCGATCAATGTGGAAAATTTCAAGCCACAACTTAACCTCAGCCCTACCTTGGGAGGTAGAGAGGATGTTCCCGATAGACCCTCAGCTCAAGTAAAAGCAGCATCACAAAGCAGTTTGAAAAACAAAACAATGGGAATGAAGAAGCCAAGACAAAATGCTAAAGAACGCATGACAAAGCATACTTAAAAAGGAGCAGTCACTACTATAAATAATACGATAATCGAAGTGCAAGAAACATTAAATAGTAATAGAAATGGAATAACAAGAAACTCCCAGAGTAATACTACGACTACTAGTATTGGAAAAATAAATGATCAGTATTAGTGATGCACAGTTCAAACATTTAGGAAGTTCCAAAACCTTATTGCATTATTGTGAGAACAGCTTAAAAGGAAAACCTCTATGGAAGCATAGCATGGCAGGCAAGTCCTAAAGTAAGTTTTTTCCTTCCACACAGAAGAACGGGAAAAGATAAAATGATCTGTTTATGAATATAAGGAATATTTAACGCTACAAACACCACGTGTATATTAGAAACTACTGCCAGTACCTACTACTATTGCCAACATTTCAATTAAGTGATCTAGAAATAGAAAATGTGTGAAGAATATACCTATCAAGTATACTTCTTGATTCCTTAACAAAACCCAGGGAGATTGGACATGAGGATGTAAATAACAAACCAGCGCCTAATTTAATGTTTCAATTTTATCCTTGATATATAACAAGGCACTATGCATTGACCATTATCATTTTTTTTCTATTGGTTGTGCGTTGACCTTTTATCTTCTAAACTTAAATATCTAAAATAGTCTACACGTATTTTCTAGGAGAAGTCCCACAATGTACCTTATTATGTCTGAGTTTGTTCTGTTCGTTGTAGGTCATAAGTTTATTCCTTGCACAAGGTTGTCCCTTAATTTTCAAATCACCAAAATTACAGCACAATACCCCAAAAGTCATTGCTTTTTCTACATTCAGAGAAATTATGATGACAACAATAGATTTATGCTCACATAATATCGTTTGACCTGTGGCAATAGATATAAAATTATCATTAAGAGTACAACATAAAACTGCATGCATAAAGAAAAGCCCATTCAAAACTCTATGCTTTGTATTACTTCAAGTGATTTAAGGTGATCTCTGCGGAAGGGCAGATAATAGCTCTATGAAAATATTGGTAGTATCTTTTTGGGGATAGCAGTATAGCTAAGACGCGATAAGTAATGAACAGAAGTTACATTTTGAGAAACAAAAACATAAAGATCTCAAAGTTGGATACTGTCTCCCCTGACAAAATCTGAACATGCAACGAACTATAAGATGAATTATGACCGTACATATAAAAATTAATCAAACCTACTATCAGCTAGAAATAAGCACACATAGTCCCGTCATCGAAACTGCACATTGCTTAGAAGGTTTACTTGATTTCTTTCCTAAACAAGTGGAGAGCTGATAAAGGAGTATTAAAAGGAAAGCACGCCAATCCCACCCAAATTCAATGATACATAGTGGATGACGTATATGTATTTTATTAGACCATGATATCTTCCAAAACTTAAACAGATTGAAGCAAAGATGGCATCTACTAAGCCAGGAATTGTGACTCAACCTGCCCGAACATTTATGGTTGACCCAAGTCCCAACCCAGAAGTCCATTTTATGATATCACTCCTATCCCCTCATCCATACACGAGGCAATACTCTCTATAAATATATTCATATACCTTTTCACATCCACTTCTTTCCAACGCTTTTATCATTACACCATAAAGCAAGAATATAGAACAATTACCGGGAAAGTACATTCTCAGATAGATGGGAAGTATGCAATCATACAAGCAGTGATAAATTTGCAAATGTAGAAAAACGTCCTACAGCTTAACTAATCGTTTGACCTTACCATTAAGACCAAGTACATAAATGCAGCTAGCAGCTGCACACCTTGAAATTCTTAAACCACTGAAACTGACTCATCTTAACTCTAATTTCATCTGTGCATTTCACATCTCCAATTACTGAAGTCCTTTCCTATCCCCTAATATTCACTCTTCTTCTCAAATCCACACATCTTCTTAGGTTATCAAGTGTGGTGATCAGGGAACTTTTAAGAGTAAGCCAAAGTCATCAGTAACAGCCATGATTAGGATTCTTTAGGACCAAGAATCTAAACCTTCAAGTTTGTGACAGTCTTTCTCATTTGAGGACTGTAGGTCCAGATTTGAAGAGACAGACATGTGTGCTCCGAGCTGTCGGTTACCTAACCAGATCAGAATACAGACACTAAGAAAGGTGATATCCTCTATTTCAGCAAAAACTAGGAGGTCTTGAACACATCAGCAACTGGCCAGTGTACTTATCATCTACCAAGAGATGAGCACATTCCAGTTGTCGCAGTTCAAGAGTGAACTTCTACCAGCAGCTAGTATAGAAGAAAACATTATATACAAAAATTGCACATGAACTAAACAAATCCTACTCTCCTTGAACTATTAGGTATCACTTTCCAGTAGATTATATTCCAAAAAGAACTTTGGTTGGACTTGGAAAACAAACATGTCAGAGCACCAGGACAAAAAAATAAGTTATACAGGCTAATGTCAATAATCAAATATGTGAATCAGCGGAATGATCCAGAAGCAAATTCCATAATTGAACTAAAGGGCCTTTCTACATCTCGATTTACCTCAAGATCAGTGATGTATATAACTACTCTCAATTCATATTTACTTTTTAACAGAACATATCAAGTTTACATTCATGTCCACTTCATTCGTTATGCTATGGACTATTAAAAGCAAGAACAACCAAGGAAAAGCTATTAGCTTGATAACCAATGTACCTCAGAAAAAACAACTACTGAGAAAATTATACACAATGTAAACCAATGAACCCTTATAAATAGTCTTTCTTATAATTACTCAGACCACAATTAACCACATTGCATTTGCCAATAGCAATAGATTTTCACCTTAAAACAAGCAAAGATCACCGTCAGAGTCCAACGCGGCACTGTCGTGCACCACCAAGCAAGGTACCCGATGAATTATTCGACCCGACCTCCACTGACAAATCCTTACAATAGACCCTTACAAACCTCCTCCTCGCTCTCCAAGCCCCAGCCCTAAACCTAACCCTAGCCACCATCCTCACATTGAACCCAATTGCACCTTTTCGCGACCTTTCTTTGTTCATCTGATCAAAAGCCCGATTATTCACATATGCTCCCGCAGTAGCAAAACTCGCTTGCCGGGCCGTCTCAGCCCTCTTCTCCTGAAAGAAAGGCGGAACCGTTGTATCCGAAAGCGACACGTCATCATAGAAAACCGCAGCGGCGACATCATCATAGTAAAGAGTCATCTTCTTATTTGGGTTTCTAACAGTAAAACGAAGGTCCCATTTACCAGAAATCAGCGAATTGGTGAGATTAAGATTCGATACTGACAGTGAATCAACTCTGAACTCGGGGATTCGAGGACGGAGTATAAGCCAGAGAATGAAAACAAAGGTACCAGCGATGACCATAGCAGCTATAGCCATACCGATCACTCGGCGGAGGAAGGTGTTGCGTTGGGCGTCGTAGGGATTATTAGGTTGGTAGTACGGGTTGTTTTGGTAGTACACCGCGGAGGCAGGTGGCGGTGCTGCATATGGGTAAGCGGTGCCTATCGGTGGTTGTTGGTGAGCAGCACCTCCGTAACCGTTAGGGTTTGGCGGCGGTGCTCCGGCGGCAGGGTAACCGGTAACTGGCCGATTGGGGTCGTTCATGGCGGAGAATTTTTGGTAGCATAAAAGGCGGAGAATTGTGAAGTTTTATAGTGAAATGCTGCAGTAAGTCGGCAATGATTCTTCCTTTTTAAACAAAAAGAGTAAAATAAACACTTTAGGGGCGTTTTTTGACATTTTAAGAAGTTTGGGGGCTAATATGTAATAATGTCCACAATTTTTATTTTTTTTTCAATTTATACATATACTTAGTATAAGCAAGCTCTAAGATTATATCTTTGGAATAAAATTTCAATTAGCAAAGGAAAACTGACATGGCATGAATCTTCAAATCTGTATTCAGAAATAGTAATGTTTTGAAAATAAGCGTGATTCATTAAGTGAAGAACGCTAACCGAATAGTTAGAAATGTCAGAAGGGACGATTCAAATTCCTCGTCGAATTTTACGAGTTTTATTAAGTTTTGTCTCGAATTAAGGTGAAATGTGAGGGTGGATTTTCGTATATGAAAAGGTTGGGGGTTGATATGTAAATAACATCTCTAACTTGATCTTTTCAATTTCTTCTAAGTTAAGAAAAAAAATTAAGCGCTTAAGTAGTAGGCACATCCGCACATGACTTGCATTAGTGAAATATTTTCTCCATCATTATTTATTTATTTTGAGGATTAGCCGGATAATCTTTATTTTGTACAATTTATCAATTTCTTATTAGAAGATTCATCAGCAATATCTAAATTTTGGTTATTGTTTATAATAATTTTGGTTTGCTTTAGAAATAAATATTTTAAGTGATACGTATATTATTTATAATGATAGTTCAATTAAAGTAGAAGGAAGAGATGATGATAAAATAGTTTTTTGTTAATACGATGATTATGATAAAATGAATAAGATTCTTTATAATGATCAAATGGTCCTTTTATCACGTATATGTACTTAAAATTTAAAAGTTATCGAGGAATGAAGGTATTTGTCTTTTACTAAAACATGGAAGTGTATGTTTTTTTAAACCAAACTAGAAGGATGAAAATATAAATTTACTAAATTAAGATAAATATCATAACCACCACTTTTGTTTCCCACAAAATCCATGTTTCTAAGCAGCGGTTTTTCTAATGGACAACTCAATGCTTACTCATCTATTTTTGATTGTTTTATATTTTTGTTCGATACTTGTATTGAGGTTCTCGAAGGGTCATTTGGGGAAAATACACTGCTCTCTAGTATTCCTTTTCATATTCAAGATTCAATTTTTTTTGTCTCAGATTATATTCGTAATTTTTAAAAATAATTTATTATTTTAGAAAATTATGTGTATATTCTATTCTTCCGAAATCCATTGTGTGACTATGCATATTATGTTGTTGTTTAGAAATTCAAGACATAATTAATTATTTTTCTCAATTTATTTTTTGTAGTAATTGTTCTTGAAGACTTTTAACACCTTAATAGAATAAATATTTCATAAAAGAAATTTCTATTTTAAACAAAAATAAAAATAAAATAGCTAAAATCTTCTTTTAATTAATATTTTTCAAAAAAATATATAAAGAAAAACACGACTAATAATTTAGGACGATGGGAGCACATATAATCGTGTTCTTAGGTATCGAAGTTCACTAATGCCCCATCAAGAAGTTGACGTCATAATTAAATTCCTCTTATTTCCTTTCCAAAGTTTGTATTCTATTTTCATTTTTAGATCTTGCAAAATTATTAACCCTCTACAATATATTTAATCTAAAAATGAAAATAAAAAATATTTAAATTTTAAACTAATACTATGATTAATATTATGCATGCGGACAAAGTTCCTCAAACTAAAAGGAAAGAATAACATGAAAGAACATATGATTGAAGTAAACATGCACCAACTTACTCTCCCTTTTTTTTAGTTTAGAAGCAATTACAAGTGAGTAAAAAGTACGGAGAATAACAAAATATTACATTACACAAAATCAATATCCCATATCTAAAAATATTAACAACATTTCACCAACAAGATCAATTTTCAGCAGAAAAAAACATAATCATATTAACTGAAGTTAAAATTAACTTCCAACAGCATCATTTCAATAAAACTTAAAGCAAAAAAAAAGCTTGTGATCAAGCTCTTACATGATCACTCATTATAAATGGAGATAAAAAGGAAGCAGATCTATGATAATAATCGGTCTATATTACAAGTAAGTAATCAGTTCAAACTGAATGAAAAACATCTGTATAAATAGATAGAAAATCACATTATAGCATACGTCAAAACTATTCAATTCAGAACTGTAATCAAAGTATTGAAAGAAAATGATATGGAGAAACAAAACCTGAAATTAGAGGGAAGGAACTTACGGTTTCATGGAGAGTTCGATGTATACTTGAAACTGCAGCCAAGCCCCATCAAAAATCTTCATTCATGTTGATGAAATTTTAAATCTTCAATTGCTGCACAGTGAGCTATATCGAAAAAGTGATGAAATAACTTGTTATTGCAACTTCAAGCAAACTTTGAAGTACCCTGCTGAGACCTTAATAGAATATAAGCTGATCAATGTCGATGATAACAGCAGCAATACAAATGTAACACAAAATAAGTAGCTAAGAATTCTTAACATATGAAGAGCATGCTTAATGCTGTTTGCCAGTTACCTAAATCAGGGCCAAAAAGAAATAAAGGGCAGATGATACACAGTATTATACTAAAAGATATAAAAAAGTTAACTTGAGGTGGCTTGGTCGATTACGGTGGGTTATTGCTGCACAGAACTGTTAACACCTGCTGCAGCTGATCCTGTGCCAATGATCTCCTCAATTGGAATCTCCCTGTCAATCTGCTCGTTTTCGTGTACTTTACCATCATTAGAATTCTGAACCAGTGGATCTGCAGCGGCTGGAGCTTCTTCTTGGCTAACTGAGGTTGCCTTGCTGAGTTCAGCAGAACGAGATGAGGCATCTGGCCCAGCTGGTTTACTCCCTATCTTATTTTCATCGACCACATCCAGTGCATCTTCAGCGGCAGGAGCTTCTTCTGCAATTTCTTCTGGGCTACCTGAGCTTGCCTTGCTGAGTTCAGCAGAAAGAGACGAGGCATCTGTCCCAGCTGGTTTACTCTCACTCTTATTTTCTTCAAACACATTCAATGGAAGCATTTTATTGTCAGTTTTAAGGCTGTTGTCCAGAGGCTTATCTTCCGCTTCTCGATTTTTCATTTTCTCTATGTTTCCCTCATCCAATGTTTCTTCTTTTTCTTGCACAATTTCCATCTTATCTTCACTTTCCGGAGGCTCCTCAGGGACAATCTCACCAGCATTGGTCTTCTCTTCCTCATCCTTTGTTTCTTCTTTTTCTTGCACAATTTCCATCTTATCTTCACTTACCAGAGGCTCCTCGGGGACAATCTCACCATCCCTGATCTTCTCCTTCTCATCCTTTGTTTCTTCTTTTTCATGCACAATCTCCATCTTATCTTCACTTGCCAGAGGCTCCTTGGGGACAATCTCACCATCATTGGTCTGCTCCTTCTCATCCTTTATGTTATCTCCATCGGTGAGATTCTTAGATGCCATCTCTACATCTTGGACTTCTAGATCCTCTGCATCAGGCAAAGCAGGTTCATCACTTGCCTTAGCTTCTTTCTCAGTAGCACCCTCAGCTTCTTGTGCGCCACCATCCTCCTTGGCTTCTTTTTTGGAACTTGATTTCCTTTGTCTCTTCGTACTGGGAGTATCACTTTCTGGTGTCTCCGTTGCTTTAGATTTTCCACCCAATCTAGTTGATCGTCTAGGAGTGTCACCTGAATAAGTCAGAAAGTAGAGGATTCATCCAATCAATAAGGA
Organism: Solanum verrucosum; assembly: GCF_900185275.1. Taxonomy (NCBI): domain Eukaryota; kingdom Viridiplantae; phylum Streptophyta; class Magnoliopsida; order Solanales; family Solanaceae; genus Solanum; species Solanum verrucosum. The sequence continues at coordinate 1,585,776 of NW_026019984.1, read as the reverse complement.
ATTGAAACAAACCTCCCAGAGATGAATCTGCAACATCTCATCCGAAGAATTTACTGGATATTTCATTGGGAGATATGCATTCCAGATATGCACAGACAAAGAAAAGGAGAATAGAGAAGATATACCTGTACCCCAATTAAATTCAGACGCAGGAGGTCCTCCTGGATGTGATTTCAGATACTTGTCCAATTGCCTCTTGTTCTTAATTTCGTCGCCATCAGGTGAAACAAATACAATATCATTCCTTCTAGGGGTACTGCTCTTTCCTGGAGTGAACTGGAAAGACAAACAAATACTTACTACCAACAAAATACAAACTGATTAAAATAAATAATACTTCCACAAGTCGGCATTCTAAATAGAGACTCAACTTTTGTATACAACCCTCTAGGAGAAATTCACTTCAGAATTTTAAGCCACATCAGATAGGCCACAGGTCCATCAAAAGAGGAGAAAAGTTCAGATTCACTGATATTTTTCGTATATGTTCCGCACAGGTAATTATAGTTGGTGCCACATTCAACAAACTTAAATAAGCAACATTCAAAGTTGAAGTTGATTCAAACTTCTGACAATCTTAAGATATATTTCAAACAACAACAAAATTTCTGTATTAGGGCAGACTAGTAGCATTAGTTTCCAAGTTAGTCCTGAGTACTTGTATAAATATCTCTCCTAAATAGGAATCTATGAGTACTCCGGATGTTTCATGGTCAATACTGGAACAGCTTGCACCCTCAATTACATAAAGAGCTGTACAGTGACTATCTTATGTCTTTCGAATAATGGCTTGGAAACCATGACTTAAAAGAGGTGATTAAATCAACCAACAAACACCACAACATCTTAATTATGATATTTTACAGATTAGCTAGGAGACAATTCCGCCTACGTCCTAAATGCTGGTATAAATACCTCTCCTAAATAAGCATTTATTTCAAGTAGTATACATCTTTCATTGTCATTACTGGAACAGCTTTCCCCCTCAATAACATAAAAGAACTGCTTAGTGACGATCTACCCCTTTCAACTAATAACCTGGAAGGTATATGACTGAAACGAGGTGATGAAATCAACAAACTAAACCACAGCATCTTAATTTTGAAATTATGCAGATTAGCTAGGAGACAATCCCAACAGTTATGAAAATCATAAACAAAAACGATTTCTATTAACTTCATAAGACAAACTGCATACACCTATTCACGGAACTTCTGCTAATAAGCTAACTAAAGCATAACACACCTACTTGATTGAGTTCCACGATACATCACTCATAATTATTCATTCAGATTCAGATTCAAACAAGATAAAAAAGTCAAAAAATGAATTCTATCAAGTTCATACAAGACACATCTGCAAACACATACTGAATATACTTAAACTGCATAATTTTTTGCTAGGAAGCTAACTAAAGCATAATGCATCTACTTGTTTCAGAGCTGCACATGTCACACATAATTAAATCTAGATCACAATTAACGCTTAACATATCATTAATTCAAAACAACAAAAAACAGCTAAATCGAAATTTAATCACCAAATCATAACCTCATGAAAACCTAAATCCGCACACTAACAGCAGCAAAAGTTAAATCTCCATTTTTCAACCACAAAAACGCAACTAAGCAACGAAAATTACAGAAATCACTAAATCAAAACAGCTGAATCGAAATTTTAACTGCGAAGAAAGTATTAAAGAGTACAAACTCTCTTCTTCCAGCCAGGAGGAGCAGGTAATTCGATCGGAACGGCGTCGGTTTTCTCCATAGCAACATCTTTGTTCTCCATTTCCATTCTTCTTCTTCGGTTTTGAAACTGGAAAAAACTTTGAAGATTTTCCCGCTCAGAATGAATTTTGTAAACAGACAAAAAGGGGAATTTTTCGAATTGGGAAATTAAATAGGGAAAGTGTAACAACGGACGTCAGATTTTTTTCCTTAACTAAATTGGAATTATTCGGTTAAAGTCCGATCAACTCATTTTTATTATTTTGACGAAGATTTAGGATCTATTATTTCTTTTAGATTTAGGATTTTTAATAAATAGCTTTATTTAGTGCTCATTTTTGTAAATATATAGGGATTTGTTTTTCAAAACGTAGAAAATTAGATGTTTTATAAAATGTTCTTAATGAGTAATCGGCTTATGTGTGAGCAGGATAGAAAAGATTGAAACAAAGTCGCAGAGGAGGAAGTTCCAAATCTATGCATTTCATTCTTAGCAACGGCTCCTTCGATATAATCTGTTGAAGTACTTCACTTACTTTTGAATTTTTTTTCAAAATGTAGTAAGATATCTTGTGTTTACGTATATATAATATTTAATCTTAAGTGAAACACAAATATAATATAGGGAAAATACATAAAACCCCCCCTGAATTTGGCACGAAAACTTGCTTTAGTACTTAAACTACACGGGTGTTTATATACCCCCCTTAACATCTTTTATGTGAATTATTTTCAACCCTCCGAACACCAACCTTGTGCGCGTGTTGTTACAGCTTAGAACGGCGCGTTAGTCATCTTTTAACATTTTTTAAAAATTAAATTTACCCCTCCAACGGTAATATCCGACCCATTACCCATTTGAAGAACAATCTTCACTTTTGAAGAACCCTAAATACCTCTTCTCCCTCACCAACCCAATCATCCAAAAAATGGCGACTTAATTCATTATTTTTCTCAAATCTTAGCTCTTCAAACCTAAAAGTTGAATGTTTAAAGGAATTGTTCTTCAAAATGTAAGATTCAAACCTAAAAGTTGAATCTTTGAAGGAAGTGTTCTTCAAAATGTAAGATTCAAACCTACTCTTCTTCATCTATTATTTTGATTTTTCTTTCCTCCCTTTTTCTTATTTTCTGTTTTTTCCAGATATTCGTTAATTCTTGCACAAAATTGTAGCACACAATGCGATCAATTAATTTGACAAATCTTTGTATGGAAGAAGATGATTATACTACGAAGAAAAAAGTTTATTGTAATCATGGACTTGTGGTGCGTTTGAAAACATCTTGGACTTCAAATAACCCCGGAAGAAGATATTGGTCATGTCCTTATTATGGGGTAAAGATCATTTTTGTTTAAATTTTTTTAGCCGATTAAGAATTTGATTAACCACTAATTCCTTCATCCTTTTTCATTATTGAAGAGTCCTAGATCTTGCAACTTTTGGTGTTGGAAGGATAAAGAAAATATTGATTCAAGATCGAAATTTGTGATTCCTAAACTAATACAGAAATTGGGTGAGCTTGAGAATATAGTAGAATCCTCTCAAACCTCAGCCACTGCATTTGAATTGATTGAGGTTACTGAAGAAGTTGACAAGCCGGGAGATTTCAAACAAGATGATGATGGTCTAGGTATGAAATTGAAAATGTTGCAAGAAGAGGTTGAGAAGATGAAAGTGATGCAGAATAAATGGAGAAGAACATGGCAGAATGTGCTCTTTTTTGCTGTTGCTTGTTGTTGCGTTATGGTTATAGCTATAAGCTATTGGTTCTGGGTGATAAATATGAAGAAATGTTCAATGAAGTTACCTTAAGTTGTTGATGTAGTGAGATCCAATGTTGGTGTAGTGTAGCACTGTTTATGTTGTAACCAATTAGGTGCAAAACTCTTTTGTAATGAGTTTTCTTATTCTCTTAATGTAATTTGGTGGTTTGTGTATTTGTTTGTGTTTTATTTACAACTGCATTCGCTAAATTGCAGTCACAATTGCATAATTGTACACATAAAAGTAATGCAAAACTGGCTGCATAATTGTTTCAAAAAGAGACAACTAAAATATCAAACTAATGCAGTCACAACTGCATAATTGTTTCAAAAACAAACATAGATCAAACTATGCAGTCACAATTGCAACATAATTGTTTCAAAAACAAACAGATCAAACTAATGCAGTCACAGCTGCATAATTGTTCCAAAAACAGCTAAAATATCAAACTAAAGCAGTCTCCATATCAAACTTCAGCAGCATTGGACCTTGTTCTCATTCTTTTGTTTTCTCTCATCTCTTGAAGACCTTGTTGAGTTACAACAGCCTTTCCTTTCCATTTTAAGCCTGATTTTGGTTTATGATGCCCAAGATTTCCAGTCACTACTGAAGAGTTCATAGGCATTCCAGGCTAGATTTACAAAAATATGTTGTCTTAGATGCTTCATAAGTTAAAATTAAAAAGTGTGTAAATAATTAAGACAACTTACATTGTGGATTGTAAAACCACTCTGTGTATGTAGTATCCCCATTCCAACCATTCTTGGCCTCTTCCCTCTTCTAGTAGCACCAGGAACATCAGTAGCAGTAACAACTACACTAGTTCTTCTTCCCCTTCCAGCTAAACCAGTTCCAGTTCCTCTTCCCCTTCCAGTGGCACCAGAACTATCAGCAGCAACACCAATCCCTGTTCCATTACCAGTTGCAGTTCCTCTTCCCCTTCCAGTAGCACTAGCCTATAACATAAGTTGATCAACAAATATATTAGACTGATTAAGATGTAAATTAACAACTAAATGAATTACTATAAACATTACCTGTTTTGTAGAACCTCTTGGTCGACCTCTTCCTCTCTTTGTGCTTGATTGTGATTCAGTTGGTGCTCTAGAAGAACCAACACTTGACCTTGTTGAACTAGGCTCACATCCTTTCCCCATTCCTCTTCCTCTGCCTGCATTAGCTTGATTATTCAAATGACAACCCCTCTTATTATGACCCTTTGCATGACAAAGACTGCAGGTCATCTCAACACCTCTCTTGGATAATTTTCCTGTTTTGTTTTCATTCTGCTCCTTTCTCCTACACTTTCTAGGCCTTCCTGGTAGTGTTTTTATAACAGGTGGAATAACAGAAGGGTTGGCCGACTGTGGCCACATTTTCATGTTAGTAACTGGTTGAATGTAGTGACTATAGACCTTGAGATAAGTCTCCTTGCTATACCAATGTGCAACATAGTTAATGGGCTCCAATTTTCTAAAATGAAGTGCAGCTATAACATGACAACAAGGTATACCTCTTAGCATCCAAGATCTACAAGTACATGTTTGATTGCCTAGGTTCACAACAAATGTGTTATCCCAGCTGTCTTTAACCTCAAAACCATATTCGCCATTCCATTCAAGGTTACACTTCATTGACTTTGTTGTGTTCTCTGTCAATACCTTTAGGGCCATTGGAGATATGTTTGTTATCCAAGTATCACAGAACTCCCTCACTTGTCCTATTCTTCTCATCACTTTGATCCTTATTTCTTCAAGCATTGTGATGATAGTTTTGTGTCTTGGCCCCAAAATCCATGAATTAAAGCTTTCAGCCATGTTGTTGTCAACACTATCACAACAGCTGAAAAACTTAAAGTATAATTTAGACCACCTCTCTATATTGTACCACAATAAGTCATCACATATTCCAGTGCCTAACTTCTCCATATGATCCAAATTTCTTTTCAATTCTTGTTCATATGTAGATTTGGCACATCTCCAAAAACAATTTCTTCTTTCAATGCCTTTCCAATTCTTAGACCAGTTGGCTAGAACATGTCTTGCACACATTCTTTGTTCTGCATTTGGCAGAAGATCTTGAATAGCTTTGTCAAGACCCTTTAAACAACAACATTTATACTAACATGAGATCTAACTTAATGAATAAATTAAAAAGAAAATAAATGAATAAATAAAAAAGAAAACAAAAATACCTTCTGCATATCAGTAATGGTTGTCAATTCTGTTCCATCTCCTAGCTCAAGATCATGTCTTACAAGCTTGATAAACCATTTCCAAGTGAATGTGTTTTCAACCTCAACAACTGCCCATGCTAGTGGTAGCATTTGGTTGTTCCCATCCTTACAAACAACCACAAGTAATTGACCTCTAGAAACACCTTTCAAGAAGCAACCATCAAATCCTATACATCTTCTAGCTCCAGCTTTGAATGCCTTCTTTAAAGCATCAAAGCATATGTAAAATGATTGAAACATTTTTCTGTCACCTTCAAAAGTTTCTTCACTAAGTCTCACCACACATGTGCTGCCTGGATTAGTCTTTAAGAGCTCATTTCTATAATCTAAAATTCTTTTAAACTCCTCCACATGATCACCCATAATTTGTTTCAACACAATGTTTCTAGCTTTCCTTGTTACAGTCCTCCCTACATACACATTCAACTCTTTCTTCACTAAAATTTGAAACTGAAAAACTCTAATGCCAGGCTCAGAAATAATTCTGTCCTTGTACCTTTCTGATAAGTACTTTGAATTCACCAATTTATTTTTGGTTGTGCCATTGCATTTATGTACTGGATTATAATTCTTCACCACAAAATCTCATGTTCTTGAATCAATACTTCCAAACAACAACCATGGACAACCAGCAGTACACTTTACCCTCACTCTAGTTGCATCATTAACATATTTATCTAATTCAACATGTTCTTGAACTGCATATCTAGTAATAGCTTCTCTAAATTGCTTAACACTTTCAAAAGCAAGACCAGTCTCCCAAACTATTAACTGACAGGTAGGATCAAATACAACTTTCTTTTTATTTCTTTTTGCTCTTCTTGCTTTTCTTTGTCTTCTTATAGGTTGTTCAACCTCATCTTCCTCATTAACATCTTCATCAGTATCTATTTCAAAACTAACAGCTTCATCTGAATCAAAGTAAGGCTCATCTCCAGCTATCTTACCCTCAAAAGTAGTTTGTTTCTTGGATAAATATACATCATATCCCAAATCAACTCCTTTTTTTCCTAAATCAACTCCTTCAGATCTAGGGCCCTTTTCTTTTCTCTTTTTTATTTTAGCAGCCCTTTTCTCTTTCCTAAGATTTATAACCTCCTCATGAACATCACTACCATACTCATCTTTTCCTTCATCAGACAAATCTGCATTGTCTAAATCATCACTTGCTTCTGTTTCACTTTCCCAATCAGACCCAACTTCTGGAATATCAGATGCAGCAGCAGCAGAAGAAGTACCACCCAAGTCTTCTCCAACACTAACAAAATCCCTACCCAAGTCCTCTCCAACACCAGCAGAAGCCCTACCCAAGTCCTCTCCAACACTAGCAGAAGTCCTACCTAACACTTCATCCAACTCTTCACCCACAATAGGTTCTTCAGGTTGTGCAGGTTGTGCAGCCTCTTCAAATTCTAAACCTTTACTACTCTCAAAAGTTTGACTAGATTCCTTATCAAAAGTAGTACTAGATTCCCCACCCACATCATTTAGATATCCAATTTCGGGGGGGGGGGGGGGGCACAACAGCTTCTTCAACTAAATGAGTCACATAAAGTTCAACAATATCTCCATTTTTTAATTTATGTACAATACCCATAATATCCCTATCACTTTTAACTTCAACAACACGTCGACATTTAGGTGGTTTAATATAAACAACACAAGCAGAACAGTTATAGCCAATTTCTTTAACTATATCAACAAATTCAAAGTAGGACAATTTATCAACATCTACATCAAAACAATCAGTGACAATACCTCCTTCATACTTAATACGAGGTTTTTGTTGTAGTTTTCCACCATGGTGAAACCTTAAGGTAACGTACACATCCATCGTCAAACTGAAAAGATAAAAAAAAAACTAAGCTTTACGAAAACCCTAAACTCGGTCAAATATTACAATCATCTAAACGAAGATTACTAACCTGGTAACTTTGTTTCTTCACGCAAATCCTTTGTTTCTTCACGAAAATCCTAAACTCAGCAAATCCTTCACGCTAATGACTTGTTATTCTTCAGATTAGGTCTTTAGATTTGAGAGAGATTTAGGGATAGTTGTTTAAAAATGGGTTGGGTTGTATTTTGGGAACGGGTGGGTTATAAAAAATGGGTAAGATATTTTTAAAACCCTTTGCGACGTGGACCAATGAAAACACGCGTGGGTAACAATGCCCAGCCTTCAACTGGGCTGATGTTCGGAGGGTTGAAAATAATTCACTTAAAAGATGTTAAGGGGGGTATATAAACACCCGTGTAGTTTAAGTACTAAAGTAAATTTTCGTGCCAAGTTCAGGGGGGTTTTTATGTTTTTTCCCTATAATATATGATTTTTATATGTATGTATGTATGTGTTTTCAAAGCTGGATGTATGCATCTGTATGTGTATACGTTGATTGTATGCGCCACCAACTAGATCTAATGTATGTGCTTTCAAACTGTACGTGCAAGTCAATTGTATGTGAGGTCAACAGTCTGTGAAAGATATATCAAGTGTATGTCGTACGTATCGAGAAATCAACACTTACATGTTGTACGTAAATAAGTAAATTAGGTGTTTTTTTTTTATAGTAAAAGATATTTATATAAACTGAAATAATGGAGCATGTCATCATCTCTATTGAGAATGTTTACTGCTAAGATTTTTAATTAGATACACAAATGCATAAATCTTATATCTTTTATTTTTTTTTAAAAAACATAATATCACTATGTTTTACAAAATATACAACTTACCTTTAATTTCTTTACAATTTTATGCTGCGTAGAATCAAGTTAACTTGTATACAATTTTATTATTATATACAAATTCGATCAAAACAACTACTTACATACAAAAAGTTTATTGTATACACATTCGAATGATATATACAACTTACCTACATGATACAATTATATTATTCGTTAGATACATTTTGTATGCTGTTTATATGTATTTGATATGTTTGTGTATGTCATTATGTCATTTGTATGTTGTTCGTATGTATTTGGTTGAAATTTAAAATTAAAATTAAAACCAACTCTAATCTTCAGCGAACTCTCTTAGAATTGAGATATAAACTCCAAAAATATTCCCAATTGTTTGTTACAATCCTCAATTCAGATAAATAATATTTTTGAAGAAAAAAAATCACTTGAACTTTAATCTTCAAAACATTTTTTACGGTTGTCAATGGAGCTTTTCAATAAATTAATTTTCAAATTCAGAAAATTCAAAAATAAAATAATAGCCCCACTGATTTGAGTTAGAGTTGCTTGTTTCAATCCATTTGACTTGTATTCAAAAATTAATCTTGGTGTTTGAGTAGAAATTATAATTGAATTTTGAAATTGTGTAGTCAAAGACTAATTTGAACTTGAATTTTATGCGACATTATTTGACACACACAGCATTTTATAATATTAAATTGATTTTTGTATTATATTCCTCTTGATTAAAGATATAAAAAAAATTATTAAAAAGTTAAGTCGATAGATAAAAAAAATCTATTAGATTTTTAATTAGATAATTAAATGAATTTAATTATTCAAATTTGTAAATGTTATAGATTATAGGAGCACTACTAAAAAAAAACTAATTCGATTATTTTTTTATTGAAAATTTCATATTTCTGATTGTATTTTGACAAGAACGTCTGTCAGAAATTCTGTGTTTCGTGAGTGGAGTAAGTCAAACTTGATTTGATTGTCTAATCAATGTTGTGCTAATATTCTTCCCTACAAAATAACTATGTACCAATTTGTGGTGAGACTTTTGTGATATGCTACCCTATTTTACAGCAACTTAAATGACTAAATATGTAATTTAGTAATTGCAAAAGACTTTCTGGAAAATTCAAATGTCCTTTCTATTACTCCTCCAACTACAACCAAGAATTTTGTAAATTTCTCAATGTCAACTACTACATTGTATTGTAGTACATGAATTAATAGGTTTTGTTCCATTAGGAGGTCTCGAGTTTGAACACTGGTTTATAAAGAGTATTTTACCTCTTTAATTAAGTGGACATTCCTAGTGCAAATTTGAATTGGTCACGTCCCAAAATCGGTATCGCACATCAGGTAGAAAACGAAAAAAGTTCAAGTCAAATAAGTTGTCCCCTCTCATAGGTGTGAATGATTAACCAAAGGTCTTGGGTCCTAACCTTAGGAACGGTGAATTTTTTATAGAGATCGAGCGCTTATTTCTTAACTAAGTCTTATGCGGCGTTAATTCAAATTAAGTAGTAAGCACCGAAAATTAGATGGTTAAAGGAAAGGAAAACGACATAATTAGACATAGTCCACTGCCATATATACTATCATTACCTATACTTTCAAAATATTATGTATCTTACCATATATTTTGAAAAAAATACACTTAGATACATGTATTTTTGCTACTAGATACATGTATTTGTATGTATCTGAAGTGATTCACGTGTATCGGGGGGGGGGGGGGGGGGGGAGTGGCCAGCGAGATGGGAGAGAAATGAGGGAGACAATCAAGATTTATTATGTATCCCAAATACATGCGAATCCATTTTGATACAATATATCTAGAACAAATTGCACCTAATTTGACCTCATGTATCTGGTAAAATACGTAATATTGCAAATTATAGTATATCTAAATAATTAGTTCCTAAACTAGTGATATTTATGTAAGTTCTGGAAATTGCGTTTTGACTTTATTTACAATTCAGGGTTTGTGTTTAATGAGTAGTTTATCAAAGGTGCCCCTTCAAACAAGCTACTAATTTTTATTTATTTATTTCTAACCTAGGGTTTGTATTTTGACTTGATTAATATCCCATGAGAATACTTCTAACATAACTTACTTATCTCATTAATTCTTTGGAAAACACCAAACTTAATCTTGAAGTTTTACTAATTACTTGACCGTTACTTAATAAAAAATTTCAATAAGTTAAGCAAGAAATTAAATATTTAAAAAATTAATGAAAGAATTAAGAAGGAAACTTTCTCTATATATAAATGCCAATTCTTTGGACCATCAAAATTAATTTGGATAGGTGGAACCATTAACTTTGTTATGGACCAAATCAAGAAACCTATATATAGTTTAGAATGGTAAAATATAGGAATAAGGGTCTGAAAAATACCCTAACTTTGGTTGGATTTGATGTTGCAATACTAAACTTTCATAAGGACCTATTACCCCCCTAGACTATTTAATACCGTATTTTTTACCCCCTGAACTATTTAATAGTGTATTTAAAAAGGTACATACGTGCCCACGTGGACACATTACTATTTATAATTTTGCATTATTTTTTATGTCCACTTAGGCAAATATATATGTTTAAAATACGGTATTAAATAGTCTAGGGAGGTAATAGGTCCTCATGAAAGTTTAGTATCGCAACAGCAAGTTCGATCAAAGTTGAGATATTTTTCAGACCCTTATCCCTAAAAAATAATAAACTTTATATCAATTTTGCAATTATGAGAGAGGCCCAATTTCATGAGGTAAGTAAAGAAATAGTTTGATTTGGAATCAAAATTTTCACAACAATCACATATAAGGTAGGTTCTCGAAGATTTCATTAATAATTGATCGTTTTGATCTTTAAAATAACTCGATAAATTTAGTAAATCATCTTAGAAAAAATAATCAATCAAATATAACATATTCGAATTTCTTAGTACAATGATTAGTTGATCACGAACTAGTTGTATCTATAAGTTTTTTTTTAGGTCAATATCAACAATTTAATTATTTAATGATAGACAACATTCGAATAATAGCACATCATAATTAAATCTGAATGAACAAAAGTTGAATTAAATCATACCAATCTCTAATTATTTTTACCACTCAATGTTCAACAAATTATTTAGTTAAAGATATTAAGTTACAAGACTCAGAGAATATAATTTGTATATGTAATGCAAGTAAACATCTACGAAAAAGTTATCATAAGTTAAAGTTTTATTTTTTTGTTTTGTGGGCGCTTCTATCTTATTTCTGTGATGGCTTAACAACACACTCATTCTTCAACTGTAACGAGACTTTTGAATTCTTTTTACATCTTAATTTTATGAGCGTCCTCTTATTCATTCATTCTTGTTCAATGTGAATGAGTGTCTTAGTACTTATGTACATACCCTCATTCTAGCGACCCCAATCCCGGGTGGAACTAGAGGGACATAAGGAGATTTATCGCCAAAACTAAATATACGTATATAACTAATAACTACATTATTAATATATAAATAATTCTAACTAACTATCAAACCATCGGCAAGTAAATATTTTTTTAACCTTAAAATACGGAAGAACCCCACATTGGCACATTGATTTCTGTCGGTATCCAGCATGTGTTCACGTTGTTACATTAAAAGAAAAATATATTAGAAAATGTACTTTTACAAAGTATATTGTAAATTATTAATTTGGTACAATAAATTAAAGATTGTACTAAAAGGTCAAAATGTGGACATTATCTACACAACGCAACACCGACGTCCCCTCCTATGTGCTATTCAATGCCATAAAAAATAATTTTATAAGTTCGAGACGTTTTTTGTATCGTTTTAATTTTATTTTATGTCTCAGAAAAGACAATTATAGACCTTCATTTTCCGTTCTATAACTATGTGGGATAAGGGTCTGAAAAATATTTCAACTTTGATCGAATTTGCTGTTGCGATACTAAACTTTCATGAGGAAAGGCTAAATTGTCATTTTATGACCATTATCATTGTTCTAGATTATTTATAAAGAGTGAAAGGCTAATAATATTGTGTCGATCAGTGTTAGATCTATCAACGAATAATAAAAGAGAAAAATACTTGATGTAAATCTAAAAAATAAATATAGGTGGAATTTGAATCATATCGAGGCATCGTTCAAGATTTTTATTTTGAGAAATGAGAAACTTCAAATAATTATAAAAAATTTAAAAGAACTGTCATATAAATTGAAATAAAGTTAAAAATTAGTTCAGAGGTATCATGTTCGAGCTTAGGGTATGAAGAAATCTTGTTGGGAGCATTATCTTTGAGTAGGTCCTGTAGTACGCGATATGAATTTAGTCATAGCTCCAATATGAACTCTGGACATTGAATGAAAAAAAATATTAAAAAATAATTATTACACATTCTTTTCGATACGATCACTTACGAATTGAATGGAAGAAAATGTATACGTTGTGTTTAACATAATTTTATCTTTGTTGACCAAAAAGTCTGCAAAATATATTATATAATTCAATTTTATTTTTCCAAAATATTGAAAAAGTCTATTAAGAGCCCCTTTCTCCTTGTCTCTCTCTCTTATGAATTTTCTTTTGTTGACTTTCTAATAATTTAATAATCAACTTGCATCTAAACATGGTCCCTTATTAATTACTATATACTTCTTCACATTCACAAACATATTATATATATAAAAACCAATAATTTCATTTCCATCTTCAATATATACAAATCCTTTCTTCTTCTTTTTTTCCTTCAAATTTTTCATATTGTATAGTGGAAAATATGGAGGAAATTGATATTCCTTCTTATTTTCTATGTCCAATCTCAATGGAAGTTATGAGGGATCCAGTTACGATATCAACTGGAATAACATATGATAGACAAAATATAGAAAAATGGTTATTCTCATGCAAACACACAACTTGTCCTGTCACAAATCAAGACCTAAAATTCAAAGATCTTACTCCAAATCATAATCTACGACGTTTGATCCAATCGTGGTGCATGTTGAATTCTTCAAATGGTATCCAAAGGATGCCAACCCCGAAGCCTCAGGTTCAAAAAGCTCACGTTGTGAGAATATTGAACGAAGCACAAAAATATCCGAATATGGAGTTTAATTGCCTTAGGAGGATCAAATCAATAGCGTGTGTAAGTGAGAGTAATAAAATGTGTCTAGAGTCAGCTGGGGTAATTGATTTCTTGACCTCGATTATGATGAAGAAAAAAGAAGAATCAGAGGTATCAGAGGCGAGCGCTGAGGCTTTGAATATTCTTTTTCATCTAAACCCTTCTGATACTGAGTTGAAAAAGTTAATCAACTCGCAAAATGATAAGCATTTCTTGGATTCTTTACTTCAATTCTTGAATAATGGTCATGTTCAATCGCGTACCAACGCGATAAACCTATTGAGATCAACCCTAAATGTGGCTGATCCAGCTCAATTAATTGGTATACAACCAGTGTATATCAAGGGTATAGTTTGTATATTAAATGACAAAATCTCTCAACAAGCAACAAAAGTAGCACTTAAGCTCCTAGTTGAGTTATGTCCATGGGGAAGAAATAAAATAAAAGCGGTTGAAAATGGAGCTGTGTTTGCCCTAATTGAACTTCTTCTTGACACAAATGAAAGAAGGGTTTGCGAATTGATACTAACGGCTCTGGATCATCTGTGTACATGTGCTAATGGGAGGTCGGAGTTGTTGAGACATGGTGGAGGAATAGCCATTGTTTCTAAGAAAATTCTTAGGGTTTCACATTTGGCAAGTGATAGGGGAGTGAGGATCCTTTATTCAATTTCAAAATTCTTAGCAACTTGTTATAGTACTAAAGTTCTTCAAGAGATGTTGCAAGTGGGAGTTGTGTCAAAGTTGTGTTTGGTTCTTCAAGTGGATGTTAGTCCAAAGACTAAAGAGAAAACTAAGGAAATTCTAAGGTTACATTCTAGGGTTTGGAGGGATTCTTCTTGTATACCTCCTCATTTGCTTTCTTCTTATCCTTGATAAAAAATAGTGACGGACAACTTCTGTCGTTAAACAACAAAAATCCAAAATAGGGTTATCATAAAAAAAAATCTTATTAGCTACGAACTATTTTTTATTAGCAACGACGAAGTTTGTAGCTGATTTCTTGTTATTTTGGTAGTTTGAGAGTTTTTCTTTTTTCCTTTTAATGTACATATATAGTGCATTGGGATTTTATCTAGGGATAAATATATTTAGTGTGATGAAGCAAACAAGCATATGAATAAACAAAAAAAAACTAATTTATGTAGTTATTTTCTTGGCTTCTTACAAGTATTTAGTATCAGAATATTCACGATTTAAACTTTATAGATTCAGAATCACTGAATAAAGATCTCAAGTACTAATGTCCGAGCTTGGATTTTTATATTCATGTATATTTTGTGTGGTTTTCTTAGCACATATCAAAAGTTATTGAATTAGGCCGAAATCATATACTTCCTTTCTTTTATTTTACCTGACGATTATACTATAATTAGATGTTTCATTTTTATTTGTTCTATTTTGTTTTTCTATACTATCTTTAATATTAAATAACTACATAAATTTAAAATTTCAAAATATATTTCTAATTAAAAAAAAATTATGAGACGTATCAAGTCGAACAATATAATATGATTCTAAAAAATACTTGTCTGTCTTTGAGCTGTATTTGATCTGTCCAAAGCTTACACACCTACCCAATACATTATGCGTACACACTTTTAATATAATATTTGAGGAAACATTTATGAGACAGGGTGCAAAACTCGAATAAATAAATAAATCAATTTTTACATTTATAATAATTATTAAAAAAAAATCAGTATCTCGAAGTTTTAGCTTCCACAAAGTTGAGAATTAAAGGGTAATAGTTATTTTTATTAAAGACTTGGGAATCAAAAAGTGATTAGTAAATGTTATTTTCTAGCTCATGAAATGATGAAAATATGACTCATCAATAATAATAAGCAGATTATGACTCAACTAGTTTATTGCTTTGACACATTTTAATTCATTTCAAAATAGCTTGACTCGCCAATTTGACGCTTCTACTTTCAGAGAATGAAGAACACACACACACATATATATATATATATATATATATATATATGGATTCAAGATTTAAATTTGATGAGTTCTAATTTTAAGATTCTTATATATTTATATTTCGTATTTAGATGAATTCGTAGCCAAAAGGTTAAATCCGTCTCGGATGGCAAAAGACATTGTTGCTTGGTCAATATTTCTTTTGATAATTGAGTGATTTCGTTTTCATAAAAGACTTTGATTTATAAATAAAAAATAAATTGACTTTAACAAATTAATAAAGTCAAAACCTTAGTTAATAGTACTCTAAAGTGTGAACATGAAAAGTCTTAAACAAATTGCATTACGTCTATTTCAAATTCAATGTTGTTATATACACAAGTTATTATATTATTTAATAATAATAATAAAAGAAAAGAAATAGTAGACGCTTTGGGGGGATAATAGACACAAGTTATATATATATATATATATATATCATCAGATCACGAGTGAATAAAAAAATAATGTACATAGTTATTTCAGTCAAAATATTTGATATAATTTTACCACTTCTACTAAAAGTAGCCTTTTACTAAACAAATGAGTTATTATCGATCTATCACAATCCTCCTCTTTTATTCGAATTCACAAGTTGTATTCTCCTTGTATTTTTTAATGAAAAAGTATTTAATTGAGAGAGAAAAAAATAGTAATATCATTGGTGGTCATTATTGACCAAATATATATAATGTTAAATAGAAAAAAAAATTCTTTAATTCAAGAAACAAACTTTTCATACAGTTGCCATACTGACACTGATGTAGTTGGTTGTAGAATAATAATACTAACAATAATAATAAATTGCAGAAGTAGGTGAGGGAAAATTGAATTATATTGCAAATGAATGCAATATGTAAGGTAATTTCCAAGATATACACAATACATACATGTAGGGTATTTTCTAATATCCCTACTTCCCGAAAATAGAGAGACTATTTCCGAAAAAACTTGGCTCAGGTAACGCAAATCAAAGAAGATACAGAAGAAAAGAGATAAAAACAAGCACTACAGAAAGAAGACAGTAGCAACAACAAAATAATGCGATAACCAAAACACCAGACTTGTTAGTACTTAGAAAAACTAAAACAGAATGCCATATTTTATAACAGAACATTGTGGTACCTAATCACTGTAGTTGTAAACTTGTCATACGGCAATGAAAATCCGGTCAGGTGAAACACAAACAATCAATCAAATTGATTGCAAAAGAATGAATGTAAGTTATGTTACAGTAAGGTTATATTTCTACACAATCATCATCATCATCGTCGTTGTCATCATTTTCACTATCGTTATCCCAGTCCAGCGTGTAAGATCCTGCTGACTTCATGAGTTCTGTTAGTCCAGTTAGATCCTCCAGATATGTAGGATGATTGATAGCTTGAAGTATGAAGTCCATCCCTTTCGTTCGATATTCTGATACAACCTGAGCATATAAGGAATTTCATGTGTATTAGTCAAGTTATGATGCTTTCGGATAGTCAAGTTTGTAAAATTAGCTGGAAAAACAGTTCATGTTGTAGAATTTTACTTGCTTTTAAGATGGACAGTTTCATAACCCAAGAAATAGTTCTCCTTTTTAAGAGTCCAACGACAACATAAAAAGGGCAGTTGGATGCACAAAACATCCCAGTTCACGCAGGGTCTGGACTCTGGGGGAGGTTTGCACCCTCAAGGAGGTGTAGTGCAGGCAGCCTATTGAAGTATCAGTGGCTAATTCCACGAATCAAACCCTTGACTTATAGGTCACCTAGAAACAACTTTGTGTTGCTCCCAAGTCAAACGCCAACATAGTTGGGCATTACTTAATCTAAGTGTTCTCTTTTTAAATGCTTAGGCATAATCTAATCGAAGTTAGTTAAAGATGTTACATTGTGTAGTGCAAGGACCATAGATGAATGAATGGTCACATGACTCAAACTGGATCTGAATTTTTAATGAACATCGTCACACGGATTTCTAAATCACGCTAATACAGGAAACTGAATTTCTAGGTTCTCATAAATAAGGTGGAAATCATCATATCAATATACAAAGTTTCAACAAAATAACTAAGATCTTATGGAACAATTTCATATTTGATAATATAGGCGGAGGTTACGGGTTAAGCAGAGGGGCAGGCAAGAAAATGACGTCAAATTGTACAGTATAATAATAGTTCAGGATGGAATTGCCTTAAAACATTTTAACTTACAGTGCTACAACAAGCAGTGCAACAAGTTGAAGCATGACCGACAAGTGTCATCTGAGAAAACTGAGAGATGGAGCCCCGAATCTGATGAGGTAGAATGCCAAGAGGTTGTTCAGTGCTGCCGTTATCATTAGAGTTTGCAAACTCAGCTTTGGCACATATTCTGCAAACGTAGTTAAATAAGAAATGCTTAAAATGTCGGGATACAACATAATTTGCATGTATATCACAAAATAGTTAAGGATTTACCCAGAAGGATGATGCAAGACTCCAACCAAAAGTTCAACAGCAAGGGCTGATGCAATAGGAGCCAGCCCGGGACGAGTAACTGTACATTGTTGGTCCAGGGTACGGTTAGCCGTTGACTGCACACAGAACAAAAACGATTCATATATGCAGTTATTGAAATCGAACAATTACTATCACTTTCACAAGAATCTTACATCAATTGGTGCAACCACATCATTGCAGAAGTAACATCCCAATCGCACTGACTCATTTTGATTCGAAAGGGAGAGATTCTCCATACTGGCAGAGACATTACTCGAAGTTTCAGCTTGTGAGTTTCGTAGAGCATCCAAAGGGCCTGCTCCATGACGCATCACTAGAAAGCTATCGAAGCCTAAGGCTGCAGTAATAGCGATCTGCAGA
Organism: Solanum verrucosum; assembly: GCF_900185275.1. Taxonomy (NCBI): domain Eukaryota; kingdom Viridiplantae; phylum Streptophyta; class Magnoliopsida; order Solanales; family Solanaceae; genus Solanum; species Solanum verrucosum. Next base: position 1,567,401 of record NW_026019984.1, on the reverse strand, counting down.
GAGAAACAAAAGACGTGTAATAATCAGGAAGAATTCAGCTGACTCTAGTGAATTCAACATCACATGCAACATACTAGTTTCGGAAAAGTAAACAAAATTTCAAAGGAAAATTCACAAGAGAAAGTAAAGGAGTAAAACCTTGTTAGCACTAGCACAAAGTAGACTAGGAAGCCACCGACTTTCCCGTGTATCAGTTAATAGAAAGATTGCATCATGTGAGTTGATCAAATCACTCAAATCTCTGCAGTCCTGAAGTATACTACTTTCTTCTTGGCTAGACACTGGATGTCCAGGCATCGGAATAGCCATCACAACACCTTCTGCTTCCTGTCAAGAAATTAAGGTGCATCGGCAAATGAATTTATCTTTTCTCTATATCTTAAATTATTTTATTTTGATTCTGAGGTCTCAATAATGGATCAATACCACTGCTGGAAATATTCGCTTGAGACTTTCAACTGCTGCAACGGCCTTAAATTTGCCACCATTTAAACAGTCATCAAGCGCATAAAGAGACTGCCTTATTGGATTAGACATTGAGACCTTACCACTGTCAACCAATGTAATTTTTCGGACACCCCATGCCTACAAAATTTAAAAAGTCTGATAAGAACTTTCAAATGTTTTTACACAATTATTGCTTCTATTTTTTTCCCATTTTCTTGAGCACTTACCATAAGCATTCGAGCAACTTGGCATCCAAGGGTACCTGCTCCCAGAAGGAGACATCTCGTGGAAGCCAACATTTCTAGATTCAATGACGGCAATGTGCGCCATCTCATTAGTTTCAAGTTCAAATCAGCAGCTGATACAGCTAACCTGGTAAAACATGACAGTGATTCCTATAATGACCATTAAATTATTCATAGAATACAGCAGTAGATGTTTATGCATACCTCGTCGGATCCATAGTTTTAGCGAGGCTGATGCATCTCAAACCCTTCTTCCCTTTATTTAGTTCCCATCCCACAACATTGGGCATGTTCTGATGACTCCTTCCTCCTAAACAAATTCATTAGGGCGATGTAGAAGATATGACTTTCACCATTTATAAAGGAAAGCATAAATCGGAAACCAAACCTATTACCAATAGATCTACCTTGTGAAAGAGATATTTCAGCTTCTCCAACAAGGGACAATCCCAGATCTGCAAAACCACGGTTCTCGCGGTAGCAGAAAAAGTGAATCTTTCCAAGGCCCCACCTTGAACAGATATAGGCAAGATAATTGCGTAGTGGCCATCCAGGATTATTCGGAAGATGACAAGGGTCATAAAAACCAAAAAGAACCTGCTAATCGTAATCACTGAAATTATGTCAAAGACACTCCTGTAACATAAATATCACACATATGAAGAGATTACACGGAAACTATACAGCCTTTATACTAGTTAAGATTACAAACAACATCAAGAGCAAACAGAAAAACCTTTTGACCATTATTTTGGCAGGTTTCCAACTCCCTTAGATGCCTGAGAGTAGCAATTGAATTTGAACCAATAGACACCAAAAAGAATGGTATATCTGCATTCAACAAATGCTTCAGGTCCCGGAAAAAGAAATGTCAAAACTTGTCACCTTTAAGGATTATATGATAGTCAACTTTTTACCTGCAGTGGAGCTCTTGCTGCGCCACTCATTACAAGCACTAGACACAGATTCAGCCTGTTCACCATTACAACCAATTTGAGATAATTACATCTAAATTGTGAATGAATGAATTAACGGATCAGTCAAGAGAAAAAAACCTCTTCGGAAGTGAAGCACTGGGAAGCTGGTTTCAAATTAACTAGAGTTGCAGGAGGATCAAGCACCAAAGCAGGGAACGCAAACCAATAATGAAAGCTCCACTTTTTCAAGTCTGCAAATGATATAACTAGGAATCTTAAGAGCACAGAACTGTCCTCCTCAACTTTGCCTGAGTAAATGTCATCCCATATCTGATTCGCAATAACAATACAAAACTATCACGGTGAGATGACACTAAAGTTCAACTTCTTCCCATGCATGATACATACTATTAAGCTACACAATAACATAATGCAAAAGATCTTTTATGCAATAGGCTCATAGCTATAACTTCTTTATGAAATAGAAGAAGACAAGATGTGCTATTGTTTTTCTCTTACTCTATGGCCAAATATTAACCTATCCCAAGTGTTAGCAGATATGGCTAAACATATAAGTTGCAATTTTTTGAGAAAAAAATGGTTTACTATACCTTCTTGGCTTCTGCCTTAAGCAGGCTCTGCTTATCAAGCGCATAGAAACTTTCTAACGTGTTTGTGTTGAGAAGAACGCCAGGAACAGGACACCTATTTCTATTCCCCTGACTAGCTAGAAGAGACGATGGTTCATCATCGGAATCAGCAGGCAAAGATTCAGCCAGGAGAGTCAAGTGATTTGATACTTGAGGATGCGAGCAAGGTGCATAAAAGCCTGCACAAAAACAATTCAGTCCAGCAGGAACAAACACTAAACCCCAAAGGCTACAATTTCAATTCCATCAAAAAGGCAATCGTTCATAAAATCAGATAAAATTCAGTAACTCTATTACGATATAAACCCCAAAAAGCTACAATTTCAGTCCCAACAACTACTACACCTCAATCCCAAATGAGATGGGAACGGCCTATACGAGTCCTCACTGACCATCCTTCCCCGTTTAACCTCAACTCACGTCATCATCATACCAAAACAATAAATAAGACAAATGTATACTACTAGATAACATTCAAAAACTCTAAATCTCACCCCAAACAAAGACTGTGAAATAAACCCCAAAAAGATTCAATTTTTATATCTAAAAAGGGTAATAGCTCACTAATCCAAAAAAGAGGGAAAAAGAAGAAGAATAAGCTCAAAACAATGAAAATCACGACGAGATAAACTGAAAGCATAAGCACTTATTGATTGATTCTAAGTAAAGGGGTAAACACTAAAAAGTAATGGAAAATCATAAACAAAGATCTACATTGTTGAATCCGAACAAAAGGGTATCTTATAAATAGCAAGAACAATCCAGTAATCACCAAAAAACTGCAAAAAAAAAGAGCTCAATACAGTGAACAATCACAATCAAATAAACACAAATTATCGATTTTAACAAAAAGGGTAACTTATAAATATCAAACACAATTCAACAAAATCACAAAAGCTATCTAATTTACAGTAACTAAAACAAATAGCCAACGATTTTTTTCATATTTTTTTTGTAAGAAACCAAAAAAGAAGTAAAAGGGGTTTAGTATTATACCAGTAATTGGAATTGGGGATTCATCAAGACGCAATTTATTAAGCTTTAAAGAAGATAATTTATGCCAAAACCCTTCATCTACAAAACTCTGGAAAGGTGCAAATTGAAGAATTGTTCCTTTTCCAGTATCCGCCATGGATAAAACTCGAGCAATAAAATCTTGAGCTTATTGAAAACCCACTAAATATGTTGTTCGTTGACCTCTCTTGCTGAGAATTGAAGGTTTAATAGTTAGATATATTTGCAGAAAAGAAACAAAAAGATCGTTAAGGAAGAAGATGACAACTACAAATCGAAGTGGACTGATTTGGTATTTTAGCAAAGTATAGGGTGCAAACTGCAAATATAAAAACTTTTATCTTAAGATAAGTGTTATTTTAGCAAAAATCACGTCTATTGTGAAATTAATAAATGATAATTAACTAAATTATTTATATTTAATAAATATTTTTTTGAGAACGAAATAGTATTAAAAAGATGGATATAAGGGTATGGTTGAAATTAAGAACGAATAAAAATTTATCTTGAATTTTAAGTTGAAGCTTTTTGACAAATTTTTATATTACACTTATTATGAGACGGAAGAAATAATATGTTATTAATTTTATTTTTTAAATTTAAAACAATTATCGAAGATATTCTCACCAATATCATATCTATGAGACACTTACTCTATCGAAGATATTCTCACCAATATCATATCTATGAGTAGAGCCGTCAAAATGGGCTTGGCCCGCGAGGCCGGCCCAACCCAACCCTTGAATTAAGTGGGGTTGGGCTTAATTTTTTTGGCCCATTTAGGAACGAGGCTTTTTAGCCCAGCCTCGTTTGGCCCGCAGCCTCATAGGCCCAACCCGCAAGCCTCAGAGGCCAGCCCGTGGGCTATTAATTTTTTTAAATTTTTTTTTATATATATTTTTAGTAGTGTTTTATTTGTAAAGATGTTATCAATAAATATTTTGAAAAAATAAAAAATCAAGTCTTTTGCAAATCTTTTACATTTTAGGCCATGAGCCCACAGATTTTTTTAATTGCCCAAGCCCATTACTTTATTAGAGTTTTGACTTTTGATTCATTTTATTATAAGTATATAATATAATCATATATATTCTCTTTGTCTTTTAGCTTAGCAGGCAGCAGCTTTCTCTTTTATTTTAGGAATGACATTAGGGTTTTGAAGTTTTAGAGTTTCCAAGCTCATTCAAAGTTCAATTTTCAGATTGGTATTGAATATTGATACAAGCATACAACCATACAAGTAAGAATCTATCATTTTTTCGATTTGTTTCTTCTCCAAAACGAGTTGAACTTCGTCTTAACTCTTAATCATGTTCATCTTTTGTGATAGTTTCATATATAACATCTTTTTCTTAATTATTTTCGTATTGTATGATACCATGTGTATTAGTTGTGTTTTCCTAATGAGTAATCAGAAAAGTTAGTTTCTCTACATGTTCATTTTGAAGTTTGAAACTAACTTTTGACATATTTAACGTATACAGAGAAATCAATGGAGGATGATGATGAATATAGTGCACATGAAACTAGTGTAGGGGTGAGTGAATCTAAAGAATCTCCACAGAAGAAAGTGAGGCAGTTAAAATCATCTGTTTGGAGGTATTTCAAGAAGATTGGTAGAGATAAAAATGGAGTGGAAAAAGCAATATGCAGAGGTTGTAAGGAACCATATAGGGTTGGTTCTACTCCTGGACCTAATGGTAAGAACTATGGAACATCACATTTGAAACGTCATTTAATTAAATGTAAAAAGGTTAAGTTCTATGATTTGGGTCAAATGTATATGGATCATCAAGGTAACATACAATCAAGAAAGATCGATCAATTAATTTCCCGTGAAAAGCTTGCTGAAGCTATTATTGAGCATGATCTGCCGTATTCTTTTGTTGAATATAAAAAAATTAGAGCTTGGGCAGATTATGTAAATCCAGAATTGGTAATGCCATCAAGGAACACTTCTGTTGTGGATGTTCAAAAAGTGTATTTCAGAGAGAAAGAAAAATTAAAACAAGTGTTGGTGAAGATTCCTAATCGAGTTTGCTTAACTTCTGATTGCTGGACAGCAGGTACTTCTGAAGGATATTTGTGTTTAACTGCTCAATATATTGATGATAATTGGAAGGTAGTAAGTAAAATTTTGAACTTTTGTCATATGATTCCTCCTCATACCGGAGTTGAATTGGCTGCAACTATATATGATTGTTTGAAAGAGTGGGGAATTGATAGGAAGGTGTTCTCTATCACTTTAGATAATGCCACTAACAATGATAGCATGCAAACTATTTTAAAAGGTCATCTTGGTTTGCAAAAGAGTTTGTTATGTGATGGTGAGTTCTTTCATGTATGTTGTTCTGCTCATATTATAAATTTGATTGTCCAAGAAGGTTTAAAAGCAGCTAATGATGCCTTGTTTAGAATTAGAGAAAGTGTGAAGTATGTTAAAGGATCAGATGGTAGAATGAGAAAGTTTGAGCAATGTGTTAAGCAAGTTGGAATTAGTACAAATTTGGGTTTACGTTTGGATGTGACAACTAGATGGAACTCAACGTACTTGATGCTTGAGAGTGCACTACAATATGAAAAAGCTTTTTCTAGTCTACAGTTAATTGATAGAAATTACTCAAGTTGTCCTACATTTGATCATTGGAGAAGGGCAGAAAAAATATTTGGATTCTTGGAGCCTTTTTATGAAATAACAAACTTAATTTCTGGTTCAAGTTATCCAACTTCCAATTTGTACTTTATGCAAGTTTGGAAAATTGAATGCTTGCTGAAGGAGAATTCAAGTAATTTAGATGAAGTTATTAAGGAAATGGCTGTAAGAATGTTCAATAAGTTTCAGAAATATTGGAATAGATATAGTTTGGTACTCTCATTTGGAGCAATTTTGGATCCTCGCTTCAAGATGCAACTTTTAGAATATTGTTTCTCAAAGGTGAACACTTCTTCGGCAAAAGCGCAGGCTGCAACTATAAAGTTAAAATTATACAACCTCTATGAACAATATGCAAATAATCAAATAGGGACAACTGCTCCTACTACTTGGTCCAAACCAATTGAAGAAGGAAGTCAATCCAAACAAAAGAAGTCTACTTTGTTTGCGGTAAGTATTTAATTTTTTATCTTTAAATCATTATGTATCTTTTCTTAAAAACACTTCTATTCTCTACTTTGATGGGTTGTGATTAAAAGCACTTACACATTTTAGAACTAATTTTGTCTACTTGATAATTTTTGTAGTTCTATTTAATGTGTAGTTAGATAAAAATGAGTTACCTTTCACTATTTTATTTGAAGTTAAAATCAATTATGAGTTACCTTTCACTATTTTATTTGAAGTTAAAATCAATTATGAGTTACCTTTCACTATTTTATTTGAAGTTAAAATCAGTTTATAGTTACCTTTCACTATTTTATTTGAAGTTAAAATTAGTGTAGAGTTACCTTTCTCTATTTTATTTGAAGTTAAAATCAGTTTACTTTTTTACTTGCTATGATGGGGTTCGTCTTCTTATCGTTAGTATATTTCATGTTTCAAATTAATAGGAATTTAAAGAGTTTGAGGGTACATCAGTTTGCATTGCTGGAAAGTCAGAATTGGACCTTTATTTGGAGGAAAAAAAGCTCGATTATCAAACTTTTCATGAGATGGATGTTATTAAGTATTGGAAGGATAATGAAAAAAAATATCCTGATCTTTCGGTAATGGCACGAGATGTCCTCAGTGTTCCAATTACCACCGTAGCATCTGAATCGGCATTTAGTATTGGTGGTCGTGTTGTTACCAAATATAGAAATTCTATCCATCATGAAAATGTTCAAACTCTTGTCACTACCAGAAATTGGTTGCATGGATTTACTCAACCTAGTGAGGGTAATATTTTTCTATCTAATCTATTAATATATCACTCTTTTTTTGAAAGTATTTGTTAATTATTATCTAACTAACATCTTGTATGGTGAATTGTAGATGAAGATGAACTTCTTAAGGAAACAATATCACATGCTGATTCAAATGTGATCGATGGTACAAGTGGAAGCGGAGTCGTGAAACTTTAATTAACGGGTCATGTAATATTTAGCAATTTAGATTTGTTAAGTATTTGGGCTGCCTTGTGTTGCTGGAAATCTTGTAAATCAGCTAGTTTTTTGTGGAAGGAATGGTGGAAATTGGAATGATCAACATTTATCCGCTAAATCTTACATTGGCTATTATGTATTTTTGTAAGTATTCACTTCGTGTGTGATTCAAAAATGTATTTTTGTAAGTATTCACCGAAGTGTGATTTATAAATAATTTTTTGTATGTATTGATGTCGTGTTCATAGATGTCAAAGTTCGATACTCTTTCTAAGAGTGTAATATTGTTCATTTTTTGGTTGAAGGGCCAACCCGTCCCAACCCGTGGCCCGCTTAGGGCTGGGTTGGGCTGCTATTTTATCGGCCCTTTAATTAAAAGGGCTAGCCCGTCCCAACCCATTTAACTCTCTAGCCCGTTAGGGTTGGGTTGGGTTGGGTTGGGCCATCCCATTTTGACAGCTCTATCTATGAGACACTTACTCTGAAACATGTACTTAATATTTTCTTCTAAACTCGAATTAGTAATTAAATATTCTTTTATCTTTGATTAAATGTTCGATTATGATATCATTTTTATTGATAGGGAATATTTTATCCCAAAGCATGAAATGACCTCCAGAGTCATATAAATTAATCCAACCTCAAAACAGATACCATACATCACTTGATAAACAAAAATACTTTATTCTATTGTTTTACAATCATAAAAATGTTGTATATTGTTATAATTATACAAGAAGGGGAAAAAAACAAAAAAAAATACTCTATTTTATTGTCTTGTCAAAAGATTAAAATTTGAAACATGCCCTTATTTTTTCTTCTAAACTCAAATTAGTAAATCGTACATGGTATTGAGGTGGTAATTAAATGCCTCTTCATTCTTAATCAAGGTTTGATTATAATGACATTTTTATTGGTAGAAAGTGTTTTACTTCAAAATATAAAATTGTCTCTTGCTAAATACAGATTAATCAAGCTTCAAAGTAGATATCATACCATTAAACACTACAAAAAAACCCCAAATTGCCAACAATTTTTACTAACAACTTAAGTTGGTTAGTATTCTACTAACAAATTACCAACATATTTCTAACTGAATTATATTTTAAAACATAACAACGAAATTCTAACAGATTACCAACCAAAATCTTACTAACTAAGTATTTTAGTTGGTAAATACGGCGGAAAAAAATGGCGCCAAATTTAGCAACATTCTATCAATGGATTACCAACTGAAATATTACTAACACACACCTTTTGTTGGTAATATTACCAACGAAGTTTATATCAGTTGGTAAATATGACAAAAAATTGTTTATATAATTTATTAACATATTACCAATGAATTACTAACCAAACATTTACCAACGGCAAGATTGTGTTGCTAAATTTACCAACCAAATATAAATGTGTTGGTAAATTAGTAACAAAATGTAATTTGTTGGTAAACTTGCCAACCAATATCCAATTAGTTGAAAATTTTGCCGACGAATAAAGATTGTAGTTTGTAAATTACTAGCATCATTAAAATAGTTGGTAATATACCAACCGATCATTAATCCATTGGTAAAATTTACCAACATATTAATTATTAGTTGGTAATAATACATATGAATGTTTAGTTGAATAGTAAATATTACCAACTGTGATAAAATTTATTGGTAAATTATTAATTACTAACTTATATTTGAATAGTTGGTAAATTTATCAATTGAAGTTAAACTTTTTGGTAAATCAGCGTCTAGTGTTGAGGCTTTTATATTTAGTTTGTGTTGTTAGGCGTTTTAACTTTTAAATTTTAGCCAAAACTTGACTTTGGTCGATATTTTTTTATAAACGTGCTCAGATTAGAACTCTGTCAGTGTCATTAGCTTCGAAGGTCATTTTTGACCTAACAGGAAAGTTGGTTCAAGTTTTGAGGCTTCCGTTTTTTGTTTGTGCCGTTAGGTGTTTTAAATCTTATGTTTTGGCCAAAATTTGACTTTGGTCAATATTTTTGTGAACGTGCTCAGATGAGAATTCCATCAGCGTAATTAACTCCAAAGGTCGTTTTTTATCTAATAGGATGGTTGGTTCGGGATTTGAGGCTTTCATTTTTAGTGTGTGCCGTTAGGTGTTTTAACTTATAAATTTTGGCCAAAATTTAACTTTGGTCAATATATTTGATAAACGTGCTCAGATGATAATTTCGTCAGTGCAGTTAGATGCGGAAGGTCATTTTTTATGTAATAAGATAGAGGGTTCGGATTTTGAGGCTTCCATTTTTAGTTTGTGCCGTTAGGTATTTTAACTTTTAAGTTTTGGCCAAAATTTCACTTTAGTCAATACTTTTGGTAATCGTGCTTGAATTGAAATTTTGTCACCGCGGTTAGCCATATAAGTTTTGTTTTGGTCTCATAGGATGGTTGGTTCGGGTTTTGAGACTTTTATTTTCAGTTTGTGTCGTTCAACGTTTTAACTTTTAGCTAAAATTTGAATTAGGTCAATTTTTTTGGGAAACATGCTCAAATTTGAATTTCGTCAGCGCGGTTAGCTCTAGAAGGTCATTTTTCATCTTATAGGATGGTTGATTTGGATTTTGAGGTTTTCATATTCAGTTTGTACCATTAGGCGTTTTAACTTTTAACTTTTGGCCAAAATTTGACTTTGCTTAACATATTTTGTAAACGTGCTCTGATGAGAATTCCGTCAGCACGATTAGCTTTGGAAAGTCATTTTTATATCTAATAGGATGGTTGGTTCAGGTTTTGAGGCTTCCATTTTCAGTTTGTGTTGTTAGGCGTTTTAACTTTTAATTTTTAGCCAAAATTTAGATTTGGTCAATATTTTTGATAAACGTGCTCAAATTAAAATTTTTGATAAAATGATATGTGTCATATTGAGATTAATTTAACTTGTTATCATAGATTTTGCATTGTTTCATTCAAATATGATTTATAAAATTGATATTAATATTTTTGGATTTATATTCATGCTCTTAGATTTTTAAATGCAATAAATTAATAAATCTTTTACTATTGTATAATCATTCAGTTAATAATATTTTGAACATATTGTCAATCAATTACTAACATAACATTGAACTTGAATGATATATTACACTATTAGAAATTTGATCTATTGCCACAGTTCATGTACCGTTGCAATAGACTTTCCTACCGTAGCCATTGGTCTAATGCAACGGTTATAGCAACCGCTACAACAGATCGCGTAGCAATAGATATGTTGCTACGGTTATGTACGATGGTTCAAAAAACCGTAGCAGTAGATAGACCTATTGCCACGGTTTTAATTTTAATAAGTTGCCAACGCTTAGTGTCGTATTGCTACGATTATGAACTGTTGGAAAAGAGTTTTATGCATCAGTTCTTTTGAGGCTATGGCTACAATTTTTCTTTCTATTCAAAAACCATTTCATTCTATTGCGACGGTTGTTATAGAGTAATGCAACGGTTATTACAGGGTACTGCAACAATTCTTACTTTCTGCAACAATTGTTATTAAGCTATTGCAACGTGTGTGTATATATATATATATATATATATATATTGTTGGTGAACTTCCATAAATATTATATTATTGAGCTAATGCAGTAATTTTATAACATAAAATACACATAAATTGTTCACGAGAAGAAATATTCATTACCAAAATTATAATTCAAGATCCATAAAACCAAAATATATATACAAATATTTTTTTACCATTCAAAAAGGGTGAAACACAAGCATTCACCACACAGTTTTCAATCTTCAAAAATAAAAGATTTCTAGAACATCATGAGTAAAATTAACATTAACAATACTTCAGCTTCTATGTCAAGTCTTCACTACTGCTTTCATCGCCTTCTTCGATTTCATCACCTACATACAATTAGAAAAAATATAAATAATTTAGCAATTTGTTCGCAAAAGCCTAATGGCTCCACAGTAGTCATATATTACAAAGTTAATACTCTATATCTAAGACATACATATAATTCAATAAACTCAAATAACATTAAACTATATATATGGAGTATGGACTAATCTCAAACTTTTCCGCAACTTCGTTGCTGCCATAGATGCTTCAGCTTGGGGAGTTGGAAGTCTATAATCCCAAAATGAATGCATGTATCTCATCAAAAATGGAGACGGTGTAAAGAATACCATACATCCCGGCCCCTCCAACCAGAACAACTACATTCAGCTAGTTCTCTCTGTTTTGTTACCAAACCAGAGAACAAAGGAACAAAAGAAATACCAAACTGATCGCCATCATGTATGTGTAATGTTCATGACTTCTAGCTAATAATAGAAGATAATAGAAGCAAAAGAACCATATGGACAGTGACAACTAGTTCAAATTAAGGTTTAGTTGTTGTTTTTACTGTTACATTAAATCTGGTGCCTGTCAGGAATACTTTTAGTTCAGTAAATATTGTCTACCCTACAAAGATAGGGGTAAGGTATGTCTCCTACACTCCCTAGACCCCACTAGTAGGGATTACACTAGGTGTATTGTTGTTGTTTTTAGAAATAATGAGAGATAAAGATGGACTAGTGCATACAACATGGGTATAGGCTCACAACAGCCAACCTCCATCGGCACTCCACCAGTGCATTCAGGACCTTCAAAGGCTCACAAATCAGCTGGAAATCTTAAAGTGCAATCACATATATAGAGAGGCAAACTATACAACTGACTTCCTATCTAAATGGTCCGACATTCTACAACAATTACACTTACCAGCAGCTGCCCAGGTTGGCCAAAGGAAGCCATGTTTTAGAAAAACTGGGTTTGACTAATTTAGTGGTATGATACCCAATAGATTTATCTACAAGCTATATACTTAAAATATAAAAAGAATCTGCATTTTCATATTTCATGTAATAAACAATCACAAGATGCCACTTCTGATGAACATATCTTAGAATATATAGTATGGCTAGTTGAAAAAGTGCAGTTGATTTAGAATAGTATATGCGTCTCTCATTTGCATTAAACACAATATATTTTGGGATTCAAAGAATCTATCAAAAAATCTGCACTATTAACAACCATTTACAGTTATTGTTCTTGCCTTAAGTAGTAGGTTCTTTCATGTTACTCATCCCACTATGTCACCTAAATTGGGATTGATGTCTATGTTTTTCCAAAGACAAGTTACTTCCAGTCTTTAAGAGGGGATGTGTAAGGTTGAAACAAGTTCCCCACTTAAATTTTATGGTATGCATAACTAGTCTTTGTAAACAGGTTGGACTTGGCAGCAACTTTGGCTCATGAAATGATGCACACTGGATGAAGATCCAAGGTGTGCACTTTCCAGCTTTCTACTATAATCTATAGTTGGTTTTGTCTAATTTAAACTACAAATAATAGAAAATAAACTAGTGAACAACATTCCTAATAAATCTGTCTTTTTCTCTATGATATATAGGGTATGAGGGGTTGTCCCTAAACATCGCAAAAGGTATTTGTCAAGTTATAGCTCACAAGTGGATAGAATGGCAATCTTTTACTGGTGATGAAAACATAGAAGGTACAAGTGAAGAAGCTCAGTTCTTGAGAAATCTGAAAGAGTTTCTGAAAGATGGAATTGAAAAAAGCCATTAAAGCAGACTATTATATGTGTAAAATTCTTTTTGGATAGGTTTAAGTTGTGTTGTTTCAGCACAATTTCACCACAAATAAGCTCCACAATTTAGTACATGACACTTCAAAATAAAAATGCAGTTTTCAGCACATTCACATTTTCAGAGCACATCCAAAAATTTCTGCAGATTTTGGCTAGGACTCTAAAAACTTCACAATAATAATCTGTACAATTCAACATAATCTACACAATGCCCACATCTGCATTGAGCAGGCAAAGAAAGTCACCAACTGAACCTCCAACGTAAATTGTACTAAACTATAGTAACTCATGGAAGGCCTTTGGTTTAACCCTCCATATCACCATCAATAGGAAAATGAAGAAGAAGAGCAAAAAAAAGAGTCGCAATAGAAAAATAAACAAAGTCGCAACAGAGAAAGGAAATAGAGTTGCAAGAGAAACATAAAGAAGAAGAAGAAACACTCAAAACATAGAATTAGCGACACCAACCTTGCTCAGCCCCTTGAACAGAAGTAGGTTCACTTGGTGAAGGAATGGACAATGCTGCCAGTATGTTAGGATCAATTAATCCCGCATGCTTGAGTTGTGCAATTACATCTGCAATAACTTCTTGTCGCACAGTTTTCTTTTATTCCTCCATTTGTTTCTCCATTTTCTGCATCCTTTCTTGCATTTGCTGCATTCCATCAGTTGTTGCATTTAAAGTTGATTCCGAATTGCCAACTTGTTTTTCAAAGTAGTCTTTGTAACTCCTACTCCATATAGTCTTACAACAGAATCATAAATAAATAGTGTAATCAGAATCTTCATCTACGTAGCTACCCCTGAAATGGATATTAGCATCAAAAGGTAGAGGGAATAAACTCAAACGCATACAAGAAGTAAATTCAGTGAAATTCTCTTAGACTCTAGCATGAAAATTCTTCCTGAAATTTTCAAATCTGATCAGTCCAGCTGTCACGACCCAAAAATGGATGTGATGGCACTCGTCGTATCCCACCAAGACAAGTCAGCCTAAAACCCAATCATTTCGATAAAGTGCGGAAATAAAGCAAAGTTCAATAGCAATTACTATTACGAAAACAAGTCAACTTAATTCAATCCCCAAAACCTGGTTGTCACGTGCACAAGCCTCTAATGTAAATACTAGAATTGAAAGAAAATACGCAAGTCTCAAATGACGTTGTCTTTCAAGTAAAAACAAAATCATAAACAGGAGTAAGAAGGTTCGCTGAGATGACAAACAGCTACCTCTCAGATCTCCACAGAAAACCTCGGAAACGAAGAGAATTGAAGGTATCACGAAGATCCGGGCTCGTAACCTACAAAAGATTGTAGAAGCAAGGGGTGAGTACCAAACCACACGGTACTCAACAAGCAAACCTCTAAACACAAGCTAAGAGTACAGAATACGGGTACTCCTTACACCCCATCCTAACCTCCATAACTACAACCTGCATAAAACCAACCCAACCTAACAATTTACAATTTACAAAGCATACAACTCAACAATAGCACTCTAACAGGTCATATATTCTCAATAACACCTCAATATTCGTCAGTCACAAGTTCCATAGAGAGGCACTCACAAGATCAACAACACACAAGATCAAGTTCATTAATAATAAAAATGTGCAATGCAATGAAATGCAATGTCAATTATAGTGATGCATGTCTGACCTAATGATACACACCCGCTGTCTCTCAGTCCGGGACCCATGGGGGACATATCTGTCCATGCATCCATCGCGGCGCGCGATACGTCCCTCGAAATATAATATTCGTCGCGGCGCGCGACACGTCCCTCGAAATATAGTATCCATCGCGGCGCGCGATACGTCCCTCGAAATGGTACATCCTCCTTAATTTCTTATTCTTTCTCAATGCACATAACACTTGTCACAACCATGTCTCAGAATAATGCAAATGACATGTTCACACAAATAATAAGGAGATGACCATTTTCATAACATTGCACAAATCACAACAACCGAATCATGATACAACTTCAACAATGATTCAACAAGTCTTTCAAACAATTCACAACACATCACACAAACAATTGATCACATTACTCACGAACATATACGACAAGGAAATACACGAATTCCATACGCTTAACAAGGGTTTAGAAATCCACTTGCCTCAATGGATTCACAATTCACTCCGAGACTTGAGCCTTCCCTTTTCGTTGAGTTTCCAAATCAATGTAATCTATTCAAATACATAACCACAATGAGATTTCATAACTAACAACACTCATATTACTAGGTGTCTAGTCTAGACCCAAAAGCTCACTCAAATCTGTAACAAGCTCTTAACATTTTCCAAATTTCAAGGCTAAGGTCAAGTCTTAATTCCTCCGGTTATTATAAATTTAAAGGTATTCAAGTAATATAATACCCCAAATATTTAAGTACCTATCTCAATATATTAAAACTAGAATAATAATGTAACCATAACAAGAAACTTAAAGCACGAAACAAAAGTCCAATTTACCATCAAGTAACCAGACAGTGACGTGAATTTGGGAAAACAAAGTAACCACGCATCTTATACTCCTAAAGACTATCTAATAATTTGTTATTTGTTACCCTTAATCATTATGCCATCACTATTTCCATGATTGTAAGTCAAACTTGTCGCTGTGCAAATTCTCAAGTGAAATTTTTACTATTTCTATACAAATAATATTAAGAAAGTGCACTACCTACTACAGCTATCAACATTTAACCAATCAACCAATCAAAACTATTTAACTTTCTTACTTTTAATCCCATGAAATAGTTCCACCTACGCTGTCTAGGAGAATTTCCAAGTTTCAACTCCAATATCTTTCAGCTATCGCACATAACCACAAAACATATAATTAAGACATGAATTAAGTTATCCCAAGCAAAACAAAGATTCTTACCTAAAGGAAGAGAAATCACTGCTCACGCTTTCTTCTGGTCATTTAGGACTAACGCCGCACGACTATGCGGTTTCCACAAATATTATAAACCTAATTTACTTTTACACATGGACCAAGTAATATAAGACCTTAAATAAATAATTAAAATTCTTCAATTATATAACTATAATTAACTAATAGTCCAAAATACCCCTTATAAAATTTTCGGGAATAGTCAAATAATTCTAGTACTAAAAATGATCTAACGGGTTATTACACCAGCATATTCAGTTTATTGTATAGAAAAAGATGACAAGTATCTTAGACTTTTTTTTACCTTCAATATGTCCTGTGCGTGATTTTTAGGGAAAAAATCAACTACAAATCGAAATTTCTCTCATAAAACTAAAATTCACTCTCTCAAAGACTTTTGCTTGAGAGTTCTCAAATCTCCACCAAGCACGAAATACAAACTATAACCCTAGATTATATGGCAGACCTAGATTAGAACAAATAACATAGATTTAAGACAAACCCATATATTATTCTTTACGATTTTTCAAAAATCATTCAATGGGGACTTAGAAATCATTAACTAGCAGAGAAAACATAAAATTTACTCACCTTTACATCCAAAAATTTGTTGTCGAAAGACCAGTGGAGCTTCAACTGAAGTAAAAGATATCAATGCCCAAGAAATTTGCTGGCGAAAGACCAACGAGCTTCACCAGAGAGATTTCTTCACCAAGAACTTCGCTGTTGTTTTCTTCACCAAGAATTTCGCTGAGATTTTGTAGAACAGAACAACATTTGGGAAAAAGCGTGCTTTAATTTGGTTGAGAAAGGGTTTTATGGGAAAGGCCTTTTTTCTTTTAGATTTTTTTAATGACATAAAAAAAATTGGCGCTTTGCAAAATTAGTGGAGGGAAATATATATTTTTGGGGAGGGAAATATATTTTAGGGATAAAAATCGGAACCACAATATTTCTCCTAAAATAATCGTTGCCATAGAGTCATCTATTGCAACGATTCTAAAATCTGTAGCCATAGAAACTCTATAGGGACGGTTATAGGGATGATGCCACGGTTCATTTTAAGAATTGTTCTATTAAATCCAATGATATATTGCAACAGTTATAACCGTTGTAATAGGCAATCTATTGCTACGATTGTGTAACCGTTGATACATAAGCGTTGCAGTAAGTCAAATTTCTAGTAGTGAATTACCAACAAACTAACAATCAATTAGTAAATTTATTAGAAAAACAAATAATCATACTAACGTATTTAAAATTTATTACCAATAAGGGTTGTGGTAGAGTGGTAAGTACTCCTTCATCCTTAACCAAGAGGTCTCAGGTTCGATTCCCCTTGGATACGGAGTTGCCTTGAATGATATATTACCAACAAACTAACAATCAATTAGTAAATTTATTAGAAAAATAAATAATCATACTAACGTATTTAAAATTTATTACCAACAAGGGTTGTGGTGGAGTGGTAACTGGTAAGTACTGCATCATCCTTAACCAAGAGGTCTCATGTTCGATTCCCCTTGGTACATAGCCGCCTTTGTTAGGGAGCGCTTTACTCCCCAATGTGGGACTTTCCAACGTGAATTCGGATTTAATCGGGCTCCGGTGTGGGTACCGAACACCAGATGGGAAACCAAAAAAATATATATTTAAAATTTATTGGTAAATTACCAACAAAAATTTACTTTAATTACCAACGTATTACCAACGGAATCAAATAATGAAAAAAAAATTTTACTAACTCCTTTTCAATTCGTTAGTAAAGGTACTAACGATATACTAACCAAAAATTAGTTGGTGAATTTACCAACGGAAATTTTAGGGCCATGTTTCAAAATTTTGTAACAACATCTTTGGGTGTTTACCAACTGATTTTTGGTTGGTAAGTTTACCAACAAATTAAAATCGGTTGGTAATATTTACCGACGAGCCTTTTAGCAATGGATTAATATAAGTTGACATTTGGTTGGTAACTCAATTTGCCAACCAATTTGATAAATTTACGAGAAAAAAATTTGTTGGTAATTGAGGTTCCTTTTGTAGTGAAAAAAAAAACACTCAAAATGAGATAAACAACTAGTGCTTCACATATATCATTGTGATTTCCAACGATCTATATATACAATTTTGATTGTTGTTTTACAATCCTAAAAATGATGTATATTGCTATAATTATACAAGAAGGGGAAAAATACAAATTACAAAAAAAAAAAAAAAAAAAAACTCTATTCTATTGTCTTGTCAAAAGATAAAATTTGTATACATGGAGAATTACTCCAAATATGTGAATGTGCTCTTAATATCTCTCTTGCTTTTTTCTTCAAATGAATTTCACAATTTGCTTGCATTACCATACAAATTTTTGACACTCCCCCTACTCTCAACATCTCCAATAAAACTTCTTTTGTGGCTGAAAATTTACAAATTAAACCAAATATTTGTATTGCATTATCATCTATAGTTGCACTAATTCTCAATGTCCTCTTTGTTACCAATGCAATTCCAGCTGCATGTTCCAGAAATTTTGCCCTCCCATCAGCCAAAACACACAAATTAGCCAATAGACAAAACCCTAATTCACTAACCCTTTTCTCAGGGTTAGTTAATTCGAGCTCGATGAGCTCGAATATGGCTCCTGATTCGATGATCTTAAGCTTGTTGCGCCCCCACGTACATACGCCTATTAGCACTTGTAGGGCTGCTTTGGTTGCTTGCTGGGAGATGTAAGTCCTGTTGTTTTTTCGTAATGTGTGCACTATTTCCTGAAAGAATTCTGAGTCTAATCCTGATAGAAGATTTGAACTAGAGACCTCTATCACGTCCTTCAAGACCATCATTGCATGTGTCTTGATGACATTATCGTGACAGTTGTTTTTCGTTTCGTTTTTCAAAATCCATAAAATAGCTTTGACTAAATCATGATTATCCTTCACATGATTCTTGTGATCTTCATGTGATGGATTCCAAATTGAATGAAAAATCCTTAAAGCTTCTTCAAGTCCAGGAATTAATAATTTCCTAATTTTGTAACTTCTCACAATAAAACCAATAATAGCCTTAATTGCACCAACTTCCTCCATGCACTTTATATTTTTCTCATTTTCACTAACTAAATCATCCATTTTCCTCAAAGCATTAACACAAAGTTGTTGATCATTATTACTATTATTATTACTATTATTTACCTGGCGAATTAATCGAAGTACATTCGATTTATCCATCGGATACTTTGGCGTTGGGATTAGGTCAACGCCATTTTCCGCGTTGACTATGCACCATGCTTGAATTAATCGTCGGAGCATATGATTTGGAGTCAACAACTCGATGTCTTTAGGCAAATATTGCTTTGTCACCGGGCACGTGGTGGTCACCACCTCTTCCTCTGCCGTGTACAACCACATTTCGATACTTTCTCGATCATACGTGATCCCGGTGACCGTTGTTACCGGATCTTTCATAATTTGTAATGATATAGGGCATAAAAAATATTGTGGTATATCTAGTTCTTCCATATAACTTTTTTTTTTCTTTAGCTACAAATATAAAATCAAGAACCTAATTCTATATATATAATGAAAAGAGAGAAATAAGATATGTTCAATGATTTTTTCCCCCAATTTTTTGGTATGATAAAGGGGCTAATATAATGTATGGAAGTTTGAATGAGAAGGAAGAATGAAGACTAAGAAAATTCTAGATGATATTTAGTTATTTTTTTATTAAAAAAAAAAACTATAGGATTATTGTTGGAAGTATTTTTTTTTATTTTTGAATTTGGTTTTAGTGGTCAAAGGTTGAATAGGACTGAGGAGGTGGTGGCTAATCAAATCCCCACGATAAAGATTAAATAATTTGAAAATAGATATGAAAATCTCACATTTTTGTTGACTTTTAAATATTTGCCACGTGGAAGATAAATCATAGTCGACATGAAAAAAAAAACATCAAAGTCAAAGGTAATTAATGGAGTGTTTGATTTATTTTTGGAATGTTTTTTTCTGAAATTGGAATGATAAATTGAATTTGCTTAGCATTTGATATATACCAAGTGCATTGTATGATTGTTTAATTTGAATTAACTTTAATTAGATTATTTATTTTGTTATCCACCTGGGCTGATTTTCGTATTAGATTGGTTAATTCAAATTCAAACTGAAAGGATTAGTGATGGATTCAGTACCCCTTATTCAAGATTTTTTTGATATTTTTGTGACTCTATTACTATTAAATTTAGATTCACATTGAAAGTGAAAGTGCTAACTACAATTTCAGAGCTTTTTTGTGACTTCATCACTTTTAAATGTAGATTCACTTTAGAGATGAAGTGAAGTGCACTATAGAAAATAATTATATTCTTGGGACTCAAATTGAACCCAAGACCCTGGTTAAAAAGAAAAGATACTTATCACATGATCATGATAATATTTGATGACCATTTTAGTAAGAAATAAATTCAAAATTTAAAAATTTATATAGAGACCTCAAATTAATATTATAATAATAACAACTAAATTTATAATTAAATATTTATAAATAAAATATCTTAATAAATGTATATATTAAATTCATATAAATTCATAATCAACTTTAATTTCCATATTCATGCACTTTTACCCCACCCCCACTTTGCTTTACATGTATAAATCGTTTCATCATGTGAATAATATAAATTTAAATTAGAAGTTTGGTATATATGAATGAAAATCAAAAAGTAATTAATTTCGGCTTGACCCAACGTTGCTTTGTTTTTATTCGAATATATGTTTTTCTACTTGTTTATTTTTTTCTTCATTAAAGATGGAACATGTTTTTCACCATTTTGTGACGTTACTAGTCTATTTTGTAAATATAAAATAAACGACATTGAAAATTATCTCTTTTTATCTTAACAAAATAGAAAAAAAAATTGGAAAATTTTTTTTTTATTGCAATTCAATTTTAAAATATAATATACGATTAAGTGACGTTTTGTTAAAAAAAATTGAAAATTTATTTGACCTATCACTAATTAATACAAATGAGTTTTGCTCTAATGGCTATGGATCGAAGCGAGCGAATTGATTTGTGAGGATATAGCTTGGTGTGCGAGTATGCTAATCATTTTCAATTCTAAAGGAATAATCTTAACCACATATAAAAACAATGAAAGAAATTTCACTTTAGGATAAAACACTTAATCATTCACCTCCATAATTTCTTCTTTCCTTTTATATAACCTTATCTATCGTGACGAAATCATAAATTTCATTAAGAATGTTTAAGATTTAATATATATATATATATAAATAATTTTTAACTTCTATATATTTTTCAACTTTTATATAAATAATATAATTTTTCAATAAAATGAAGTACCTATCTTATCTGTAAATCAAATATAAATTTAGTGTTTTAAGTTATCTAGACAATTTCAGTCAAACAAATCAAGCTTCCATTTTTGACTTAAAATGTTTGATTTTCAATGTCCTATTGATTGATCTTTTATTATTTTTGTTTTTTTATATGAACTATTCAAGATGAAAAACAGATCATATATTCTGTTTGGTGCATTCCATCCTATATTACAACTAGCATTTATTGAAAGTCAACTTAAAACATACCTATAAATTATAATTGTAGAAAAAATGAACCAATCAAAAATTGTTATACTTATATATATATATATATAACATAAAATTAAAAAAAAACTCATTTGATATTTGGTTTGAGATCCAATTTATTTAAATTTGTACTAAAAAGTCTTACGTGAAAGTAAAACACCATCTACTATTTACAATGCTATTTGCAGGGTACCTGTTCGACCACTTTAATGTAGGGTTCATCGATTAATCTGAAATCATATCAAAAAAATTTCGTTTGGAGGGCAAAGCGCTATATATCAAACACGAATCTATTTTCAGCCATTCAGGAATTTACTTTAGGAACCAACTAATCTTAAATTTCGCTAAAAAGATCTAATTTAAAGGATAAAATACTCTCTAAGAAAGTTAACTTGGGTCCATTTTTAAGAGTACTTATTTTGACATCTAATTATTTCAGATTCACAATAAGAAATTCATAATATTATAAACTCAGTTTTTATAATTTTTAATATCAAAGTGAGATCATCATAAAATTATTTATGTATGACACAAACGTGGGGAATTGAACAGATTTATTGATATAAAATAATTTAGCTTAATAATATTTATCTAAAAACAAACATGTAAACTGGTTATTTTTAAAATAATAATTAATATTGGCAAAATGTCCCTACAAAGAATATTTTAAATTTTCAAAATTAAAAAGTATGATTGTCCATATGTGAAATAAAAGATTTGTTAATCATGGTAGATTTGTATAGTGCACCTTTTTTTTTGTCCCAATATTTATACTTTTGGTGTTTGAATTGTGGAAAATATTTCAATCAGTATGATTTTTCAACAGTGAATTTTGAAAGTACAAATTCCAATGATCTGGCATGCATCAAAGCAAAGAACACATGTTTGAAAAAAACAATCCACTTTTATGTCCTAATTAAATCTAGAACGTATAAATTTAAAATCCTGAATTTATAATTATCGTAATATATTATTTGGATTAAACATAAAAGGTGTTTATTTAGTATAATTTTTTAATCGTTGCAATAGATTGTTCGAACTTAACACAGTAGGGTAGCCGGCAGAGTTATTAATTATAAGGGGAAAAAAGTAGGATATAAATGATTTAAAACAAAAATGACATAATCACATCAAATTAATCCTTACATAAAATTACATAACTACTATTTGAACAATACGATATTACAAAATTAACTAACAGTCAAAATAATTTAAAGAAATGACACAATACAACCACACTCTTAAATACTTCGGTATGTCTAATTATAATTATTGAGGATACATTTTTCCACAATAAAAATTAATTCAAAGAGAGTAAAATACTCATAAAGATAAGAGATAAAATTTATATATATATATATATATATCTTTTTCTAGACTCTCCATATAATACTATGCTAAATTTATTGTCGTTGTTATAAAGTAAAATACACTCTCATACACACAAACATTTAGGATATTAACACCAAACGGATTAAAATTTTACATATAATATTTGAATATAATCCAGAAGAACAGAAAAAAATTGCTCGAACGGTAAACATCTATTCTTTCGTTTTAAATTCCGGTCTTCACCGTCCAAATAAGACTTCTAGCACCAATCATGACCGTTACCATACCTTTTTTAAAAATAATAAAATAAGATAAACCAACTTTTCTTTTCTTTTTAAAAAGGACTATAGTTTAGTTTTTTTTTTTTTTAGGTTAGATCAATTTAATACTTGGAGACTAAACTACGACATGTTGGTATATAATATATGGTTGATGGAGTATAGTCCCAATCACTTGAAAAATAGTGTATAGAAACTATCTAGAAGGATTTTAAAGTTGATCTAAATAGTTTAAACTGTCATTATTTGCGATGATTTGACTAAGCATATAAGTTGATCAAAATAATTTATAAGTAACTTTGATATATTTGTGTAAAAATGAAGCTAATAATTGACATGGTTTAAGCCAAGTTCGATGATTATTAAGGGTCGTAATTAAGACTAGTTAGTAAAAATTTATTCACACTCAAATTTTGCACTAAATAAGTATTAGGAAAACTTACATAAATCTCATTAGTTCAGGAGTCAATTACTTAGATATACTTTAGTTCACAATATTATGCATCTTACTAGATTTTGGTGCCTCCAGATACGTTCAGATACATGCATCTCAAAAGAATGGAGTCAAAATTAAGTGTAATTTGTTCTGAATACATTGTACAATCAGATTCCATATATCTGAAATACATAACAAATCTCGCTTGTCGCCCTCACATCTCTCCCATCTCGCTCGCCATTCTCCCATGTATCTGGTATCTCAGATACATGCGAATCACATGTATCTAAGTGTATTTTCTTTAATATATGATACAAAACTCTTAATCCGTGGTAAGATACATAATATTTTAAAAGTGCATGTAATAACATTATATATGATAGTGAAGTATGTCTAATTATATAATTTTTCCAATATGCATTAATTAACATGTGTTTGCACATCTATTTTAACACTTAATCATGATTAGTGAGCTTTGAATATGAGCATATGGAAGCCAGAAACAACTTAATCCAAATTTGGCATAACATATATTCATCCCAGTCCAACAGGGTTGAATGATGTTAAGTTATGTTGTTCAGACTCCTCGAAAATGTCACCGCGCCCATGTTCATGAATCCTGAAAAAATGCATTACTTTAAAAGATCCGACACATATTTAGCGATAATTTGTCTCAATTTTTTTGTTACTGAACAAGAAGGAAGGTGTTCCCTTCATAACAAAACAACCCTTATTTATTGTTCTTACAACTAATAACAGTTGCATCCGAGACAGGTTGTGCACATCTCGACTAATTGTCATTTCTGCACATATTTTGCATCCGTTATACGCTCCATGTAGCTCTGTATAGTAAGGCTTGGACTGATGGAACAAATTAATCATCTGGTATTTTTGCATCCGCTAAAAAAAATGCTAAACTCAACAAGACCATTGTGATCAAATATAAACTCAAGTAAAATGGGTAAGTAGGTGTAATTCCATAGCTTGAAAAAAAAAAAAATCAAACAAGAGAAATGTAAAATAACAACTTCATCAAACCCCATTTTACATGACCAAAAAATAAAGCAACCCCAACAACAACATAACTACTGTAATCACACAAGTCGAGTCTGCAGAGGATAGTGTATATGCAATTTTCGGGACAATTCTTTTGAACTTGTTGGGAGATAATCAGAGAAGATATATGCAATCACCTGGTTTACATATATGCAAATTGAAACAAAAAGAAGCACAAAATTTACAACATACTATAGTTTGCATATATAGATTATTTTTTCTTCTTCTTTGGTTGCATGCAACAACTTTAAATAATCCAAGCTAGCTAGTTATCTCAATACAAAAATAACAACAAAAGTTGTATCTCCATTTAAGAAACTAGAAGTATAACCTATATATACTAACTAAACTTTCTACCTATACATATTTATATGATCACTAGATCTCAACTCCCCTTCTTTTATTCAAGGCCTTTCATGATGTAATTTCAAGCTGATTTACCTGCAAATTATATATATCATCAAGAAACAAAATCTTGTAATAGTTGAGTGGCGTATCGCTTTCCACTCTGAAAATCAATGTTTTCATAGCTAATATTTGGATGATGTGTAGGTTGATTGTAATGATTTTCCAATCCAATGTAATTGTGTTGGTTTTCAGAATTTGGTGGAAGCCCTAGAGTAAGAGAAACATGACCATTTCCTTGATGAAAAGTTGTTGTTGTTGTTGCCAATTGTTCATGATTTTGATTGTTGAACCTTGTTCCAAATTGATCATCCATTGTGTAATTTGGAGTCATTAGAGAATAACATTCTCTTGTTTGTGTGTTGTTGAACTTTTCACTTTTGATTGTCTCATCTTGGACAACTTTATTCATGATTTCTCTTTCCATTGAGAGAATAGTACTAGTTGAACAATTTTGCACCTCATTTCTTGCCTTTTTGTTGTTCCTTTGATCATTAATGTTCTCCATGTTTAATGACCTAATGAAGGAGAAACCTGTTTAGACAAATTAAACATGTTAATTAGTTAAACAGTATAGAGTCACACTTTGATAAGTAATACTTGTTACAATAAATAAAAAAGTACTCTAGCTAGTTTTATTGTCTTTTGATCTAACCTAGGTGTTTAGAGTGTGTGACCATCTAATTATCCTAGATTGTTTATTAATTGAGGTATAGTAGTTATATAGATGTTAGTCAAGAGCGTAGTCTCACATTCACGTAAGGTTCAAAAAAAGGTTGCATTTCAAGGAGTCATGTGATGTAGACAGTCTATCCTGATAAGAGCTCAGCCAACTCCACAACTCGAAGTTGTGACTTATATAGGTCACGTGGAGATGACTTTACTGTTACTTCAAGACTCAACTTCAAGAGTGTCTACATGGTCCATGAGAGGATCATACCCCAAGGGGACAACCTACCTTGATGCAAATTAGTGACGCCTTCTACGACTTGAACCTATTATATGTTTGATATGTGTAACCATCTAATCATCCTAGATTATTTATCAATTGAGGTACTACGTAGCTATATAGATGTGTGAGTCAAGTGTGTTCTTTTCTAAGAGTTATTAGGCAGTTTGGTGCGTGAAGTATTTCACATTCATGTAGGGTACAATAAAAGGTTGTATCTCAAGGTGTGTGTTGTAGACAGTCTACCCCGACATGAGCATCAACAACGCAACCAATTCCACAACTCGAACCTGTAACTTATATAGGTCAGTGGAAACAACTCTACCGTTACTCCATGAAAAGACCCTACCCCAAGGGGACAACCTACCTTTATGCAAATTAGTGATGGCTTCCACGACTCAAAACCTATTATAGGTCAAACAACGACAACTTTTAAAGTGACTTTCTTATATATCCCAACTAACCTGCAACCGTCTGAGCCGGAATTGAACCGCCGCCACCCGTCGGAGATGTTGAAATGGTGGAAGTAGAAATATCATTTGGAGAAGCATTATGAATAATATTGCTACTAATTGGTAATTTCTCTTGTGGAACACTTGATTTTGAACCAACAATTTCATTGTTATTAGGCTCAATATTTTGTTCTTGATTGTTTTTCTTCACTTCTTCCATGTACATTTCTTCTACCATTGGCTTCCATAGTCTAACTCTAGCATTTATAAACCAATTTGATACCTGCATTTTCAAAAGTATTTTAAGAAAGAACAGACGATCGACTTTTAAAACTTGTAGTCTAAGATAAGTACTCTTAGGTATATATTTGTGTGACTTGCTGTCAAATCTTTCTATAACATCATTGTTTATTCTAGATATTTTTTGTCTGATATAGTGAAATACTGTTCGTAGAGAACATATACTACATGACTTTAACATAACATGAAACACTACATTAAAAATTATATTTATAACATTAATTAATTAATTAATAGCAATAGCATAATTGTCACTACATATGTGTTTTTAGTGGTAATTAATACATTTTGTAAATGTATCTACAGTCTATAGCGATAATGGATCCAATGAAATTAACTAATGCCGGTAAAAGCTTTAGTATTCTTTATTAATATGCATATTTTATTGCCGCTAAAAGTTATTTTTTGTTGTAGTGAAAGTTGGTTTAAAAAAAAACTTAGTTTAATTTGTTATAACAAGATGTTGTTACTGTTATATAGAGAGGTACTATGACTGTTGAGAATTTTATAGTTATATTGTTCCTAAATTGAAAATATAATTTTTTTTTTATGGCATATTCAAAAAATTGGTTGTTATAATAAGATGTTGTTACAGTTATATAGAGAGGTACTATGATTGTTGAGAATTTTAAAGTTTTATTATTTCTAAATATGAAATAAAACGTCTTTTCTAGATATGTTAAAAAAATGCGTCAAATAAATTGAGATGATGAATTTTTCAAAAACCTGGCTCCTTGTTAGCCCTGTTTGCTTAGCAAGCATGATTTTATCTGAATCTTTGGGATACCTGCAAGACAAGAAATATATAATTTATTTATTGAAATTTAAAAGAAATGGTATGAGTGATTTAATTTAATTTCTTTATAAAGGTTTCTAAATGGTGTATAAAATTGTTTTTTTTAAAAAAAAAATAGAGATTGAAGTTCATTTCTTATAGGTAATATAAGGTGTTAATTAAATCTATCTCATTCAAAAGTTTAAATTGTTATTTTTAACAAAATTATTTGTATTTACTTAATTAGTCTTGTATTTGCCACTTCAAATGCTAGATTGCGTGTCTGATTCTTTCTCATATACTCTAGAACAATTGGTTATCTTTCCTAATAAGGAGTACAAGCGGTGAAACATGTAGGATGTTGTGATTGCTTTGTTTAAAATCTTAAACTATTAAAAGTTATGTATATTAATTTACTTAATTACGTCTTCAACAGATACTTACGGATGAAGAAAATGCTCGAAAAGCCAAGCGCGGAGAACCGAAACCGCTCTTTCGGGTAAACCTCTTTGTGGCCTCCATGCATTGGTTTGCATCATCCCTAATTGTTGTAGTGCACGTTGTTGGCGTAAATGATGATCCACAAATTTCAACTTTGATCCTTCAATTTTGCCTCCAATGTTCTCTTCTTCCCCTAAAGTTTTACTTGTGTCCTTTATTTGCCCAGAAATTGCATCTTTTAAACATCTAAATTGCTTTGAAATCGTGTGCAAAGCAAGTTGTGTGTATGATTTTGATGATCCAATTCCTGTTGTTTGCTCAAATGATGTTGCAATCATTTGCATTTGGTGATGGTATTGTCTATACCTTTGATCCACCTATAAAAAATTCAAAAAAAATACAAACAATAAAATAAAAATAAGTAGACTGGTATTGATCATGTCTCGACGGTATCTGATTGAAGTAGAAAAAAAAAATATGATTATATGAAGTTGAAGTTGAAATTGTTTGAAGTTCTTAGAGTGGAAAAAAATACTCTTTGAATCGATTTTTCAAACTTCAAATTCTTTATTTCAAGTTCAAGTCGAAATAACTAATGAAATTATAAAATAAAACTTGATTTGCAAAATAATATTTCATTATTTCCCAATTGATCAATTGTGTCCAAATGATCATCAAGTAATATTATTCAAGTCCTGAATATGAAGTCACTTTTACTAAGAAGCGTTTTAACCTCCTAAAGTGAGATAACTTTCTGACGAATATTTATATTAGTTAAGCTTCAAAAAAGATATCAAATATCAATAGGAATACCAAAAATATAAATTATTCCAAAAGTTTTTTTCTATGTGATTATCTCAAAAGAAAGGTAAGAATATTTCCAAATTTAAAAGATTCTAATTAAGTGATTGAATAAGACCACGTGCCTTTGATTTTTTGTCAACTCAACAAGACATATTAGGTGTATTATCTTTAACTTTAGTTGGACCCCCAATAGAAAAAAATTTAGAACCACATATATTGTCTAGCTTATAGTTTCATGATGAACAAAATTGTACCTTTGAAATAAATCAATAATTATTGCTAGTATATGAATCAATAGCAACTTGAACCCTCCCCCTCCCCAAGAAGGAAAAAAAAGTAACTAAATAAATAAATAAAACAAAGAAATTAACATTAAGATATACAAATTTGTACACTTTTTGAATCATTTA
This sequence comes from Solanum verrucosum, assembly GCF_900185275.1. Lineage (NCBI taxonomy): Eukaryota > Viridiplantae > Streptophyta > Magnoliopsida > Solanales > Solanaceae > Solanum > Solanum verrucosum. The sequence goes on along the minus strand of NW_026019984.1, from coordinate 1,538,285 downwards.
ATAGGAGTTGATTTTTTATATTGTCATAATTTATCAGTAGTTTATTATCTCATAATTAAAATTACTCTTTATATTGAAAAAATATTAAAATCTAGAAGAAGATAAGATAATAACTATTAATTGGATAGTCAATCCCATTTAATTGATTTCACTATTGAAAAGAAAGCAAAATTTCAATGGACGTTTTGTTGTAAATTCGATTGAACAATTTTTAGATTATTTAATTAATTTCACTACTAAAAAATGTGAAATTCTAATAAATGTTTGATTGAAAATTGAGAATTTCTTACTAACCAAACATCCGTTAAAATTGAGTGTTTTATATATAGTAGTGAAATTTGCCTAAATGATCAAACTCCAAATCAAGAAACTTGATATAAATATATGAATAATTTGATTAATATATATATATGATTAATTAATTAATATATGAATAATTAGAAGTATATATACCTCATCAAGCATGCTAAAAAGCTTGGCTTTCTTCATTTGAAGTTCTTGTCTTTGAGCTGTAGTAAGTTCAACAACAATATTTTTTTGGCTGCTACTTTCAACATCATCACTAGCCAAAGATATTAATTCATTGTCCAATTTATGTTTCTCCTTTGCACCAACCTCTGATAATTTGATGTTTTTTCCAACATTAACAACTTCATCAAGAAGATCTTGTGCAACTTTTAGGTACTTAGAACCCAATATCATCCCATTAGAAATCGAAAAAGACGATGATGCCCCTAATCCTCGAGTATGATTGGTATTTGTTCCTGGTGATGGTAATGGTGATGATGATAGTATTCCAACTTGATGATTTGTTGTTGAAATATCGCGGTGGTCTAGTGGAAGACTAGACCTGAAATTCATTTGTTGTTGTGGAGAAAGGCTTAGAGAAAGACCTTGATGGTGCGCCTGTGTTGGTGACACCAACCCCGGTCTTTGGAACCCTAATTGGGAAGCAAAGTCCGTGGTGGTGCCTCCCCCACTACCTGAGTTGGGAGAAACCACCGTGGAAGACGGTATATGTGATTGACTTCCATTTCCTTCTCCTCCTCCACCTCTAGGGGTATTTTGGTCACTAGAAGTCCACAAACGCGAGAGAAGGCCATGATGAGAGGTCGGAATTTCTTGAATGGAAGGTCGGTTAGGATCTTGAAAACCAGCTGGCAGGGGCACTCCAACCAAGTGCCCCTGCGCATGTGCTTGCAAAGGGAGGGACACGTGGGGAAAATTCCCCGCCGCCACGGAATTCAAGAAAAACATGTTGGCTGATTGTTGTTGGTGTTGATGATGATGTGTGTCAGTATAGCCTATATAATTAGGGTTCATCAAATAAAGTGTCTGCAGACCATCAGCTTGGATTTCTGAGCCTCCTTGATAGTACATAGCCATAAATTTCACAACCAATCAAGAAAACTACACTCCTTTTTTCTTTCTTTTTTTGGAGTTCAATTTTTTAAATATTTTTCAAGAAAATCTTGTTAAAGAAAGTGACTTCTAACACTTGGCTGATGATGGAACCTGAAATTAGAAAGTAAGATAGAAAAAAATTATAATAAATCCATGCAATACCCTAAAGATAGCAAACATTTTTAACAAAGAAAATTAAAATAATATATGATGAGTTATATACAATTAATTAATCACTCAAATTGAAAATCTTGATTTTGATATATATGGAGAAAAATTGTACTCACATAAGTGACATATATAAAGGCTATATCAAATATCTTCAACCATATACTAAACTGAAATATTTTTTAAAAATAAAAACAAGGAGGAAAGAAAGTTTTCTTATTATAATTGGGAGAAAGAGAAAGTGAGAGATTTTCTTAAAACTCCACAACACATAAAGGGGAATATGAATAAAGAAGACATGTTTATTTAGTGTAAGCCTCCCAACATATCCCCCTTACCCACTCCCCCACCCCCACCCTCACCCCCACCCCTCAGAAACACAGTAAAAAAAAAAATTCAGTAAGAATCGTCAGTATAAATATTTTTACATTATCAGGAAGGTTATTTAAAAATATATTTATAGATAAACTTTTTTAAATGTGAGGTTTGTAATTTCACAAATAAAACATTTCATAGATAAAGATGACCTGATGATTGAATTCTTTTAGTAATCATGCATTTAATTTATATATAATGTAAATAATTTTTTATACTATATCAAGTTACCTAAATGATGTTACATGTTTTAACCCTTCATAAAAATGTAAACTTTCAATTTTAAAAATAAGACATTTTACTTGTTATGACAGATAAATATAATTTTATACTAATAAATATTAGTTAAACTCGATAGTAAGGGGTGGGGGTGGCGGCGAAGGTGGGGGTGGGGGGTTCTTGTTCTTTGGATATTTTTTTTAATAATTTTATTTGGTGTTAGGTACATACGTGTGATGGAAAAAATAAATAGACCCAATCTTAATTTCACTATTATAAAATGATTTGATGCTGGCATAATTTAGATATTTTTTTTCAAAAATATCTTTAGAGAGAAAGAGAGCGTACGGTGAACACTAACAAGAAGAAAATAATTACGAGTAATGATGAAATGATTAAGATTTTTCATCTTTATTTAGAGGTTACAAATTTGAATCATACAAATAAGAAAATTCTCAATAAGTTAGACTTTCACTTTTAATAAGTTTTTCTAAAAATATCAATTTAAATTAATCAGAGTCTCAAAATAAATACTCGACTTAAAATTAGATGAAGAAAAAAAAACATTAACTTAAAGGAAGTAGGCCATAGATATATGAAAAATGAGGAAACGTCTTTTTCCACCAATTTGGTGGGTCCATATATAATACATAATTGATTATATTAGTTGCTAGAAGTCCCTCATTTTTTCTTTATTTCTACTTATGACCCTTTTTCCGATGGTGGGGAGTGGGGGTGGGGTGGGGGTTCGTAGTTGATTTGTTTTCTTTTCTCTTTTTCTTGGGGTGGATCGAATCTGGGTTTGAAATCGAACTCCTTCTCAAAAATGAGGCAATTTGATTGAGATTCAAAGAAGTTTAAAATTGAATTAGTTAAATATATAAAAACATATCATTTATTTTTGGGGTAAACTAAATTTTAAAAAATATCATATAAAATAAGACAGAAAGAATTGTAAGTACTAACTAATGATAAAAGCAAGATTTTCACTTAAAAGAACATTTATCTTCATCTAATGTATATATACATAAAAAAAATCATATACAATATGCTTTTTCGATTAAAAAAATCCGAATGAAAACCCTTTCTCCCGATTAGTACCTAGGTCATGGACCATATGACAAGTTCAACATGAAAAAAAAGTGTCCCTCCATCCCTATCCTCCAACTCCAAGAAAGTTAAATTATTGGATTTATTATATACTCTATGAATAGTATATAATAAGTGACATTCTTGAAGTACATATAAAATCAAGGACCAAAAATATACTTCATAACTCATGTGCTTGATAGGGAAATTACTCTATAAAATTAAAGGGACAGTTAGTTAGTTACTCCTTTTCTGAGATCCAAGAATCATCTTTCATAGAATTGATTATTTTATTGAGAAGAATAATTTGAATTATTAGTTCTCTCTCTTCTTTTTTTTTGCTTTTTTTCATGAACAGCATTTTGTAAGTATGTGTCAGCTTCTTCTTCTTTTTTTATAGAGATGTGGTGCTGTGGTGGAACTGTTTCACTTTTAATCAGATGTTTCGTGTTCGAGTTTTGAATATGGAGAAAATTTTGTTGGGAGCATCACCTCTGAATGGGTTATGTAGTGTGGAATATGAATTTAGTCAGGACTCTAATGTAGAATCCAAATATCGAGTGAGAAACCCAAAAAAACCTTGATTATCATCATACTTTTAATTGTTTCAAATATTGTACCCAAAATCCTAAACCTTTTTTAAATAATATTTTGATATATAGTATAAATAATTATTTATACAAATAGTGTATTTATTAAACATGCATCTATTCTTTTAAGAGTAATTTAATCTCCATTTTGCTATTAAGGCTCATGTGCCTAACAATCAACTAAATTGGTGAAAATCTATTAGAGATTAGGGATTAATTCTCAACATAGACAAAAAGAAAGCCCCATGAGATTTCTTCTTATTTATGTAAGCTTTTGCTGAATTATATATATATATATATATATATATATATATATATTAATTATCTCTCGTCTAAAAGTTTTAGTTTGTAAAGAGTGAGCTAACATACCTTATTTACTTTATTATCTCTTTAACACGCTTTTACTTATTACGAACCTGATTCTTTTTATGATCCAAGTATATATGTGAAAATCTTTTGATACACACTAGGTATATTTTGTTGGGTGATAATGAGATTTGAACCTAAGATATTTATTTGTTCTATTATTATATCGAAGTGTGTGAACGATCTCATGATCAACATGCATACATGGATTGTTATTTGTTTGAGAGAATCAGAAAACACATTTTTATTTACTTTATTATCTATTCAACAGCCTTTAATGAACATAATTATCCGATATTCGTATTGATATAAGGTAGCAAATTAATACTAACATTACTATATTCAAAAAATAACTATTTTGGGCATCCCCTTCATAGAGTGTGGGTGGGTAGGGTGTCACTAGAAGGTATTGCAACTTCTTGGCCAACAAAAATCAAGTGTCAAATTTAAGAGGCATCAACTCAATTGAAAGGAAAAGGGTTGATGCTACATATATATGTCATATGTGTGTATGTTTGTATGTATTATTGCTAATTCCTTATAGGTTTTATGACAAGTAGACTTTCCAAAGAAATGATAGATATGTATTATTATTTTATAACATAAAACAAAGATGAACATCTCAAACAATTTTAACATGAATAAATTTGTGTACGTGAAAATTTATTAAAATTGTAATATGTAATACTCCTTGTGTCCCTAATTACCTATCCAATTTTTCTATTTTATTTGTTCATTTTGACAAATCAAGAAAGAATTTTTTTTACCTATTATATCCTCAATTAATTAATTTTGAAAAAGTAGAACTTCTTGAAAATCTTTAATTTTTAATTCACCCACTTCATAATTAATGGGGGTAAATGGTAAACTCCTATGTCAATCATTGTTTTCTTAATAGGTGTGTCAATTCAAAAGTGGACAAGTAATTAGGGAAAGAGAAAATAGATTTGAATCCATCATTTAAAAGTACAATTGGTTCAGTGTTTAAAACCTAAATTTTGAATCCATAAATTTTAGATTTTAAATTTATCTTTAATCTTCAAAATAAATGATGGTATGAATTATTTTTTCTCACCCGATGTTTGATACTATATAATACCCGCTTTACATCCCTGATAAATTTGGATGCCAAGTGTTCCATCCTTTAATTAACTCAAAGTTTTGTGATAACAAGTGTTCCATCTCTTAATTAATTAAATTCAACATCAACATCACAATTATTTTTAATTGAACAACTTTTTCATAATTTACTTATATACTATTAGTTTGTTAATTACTATTTCCAAATAAAAATAAAAAACGGATTTTGATTGAAAAGGATGATTTAACAACTAATTTCTTTTATTTATGTAACATAAAAGCATAACATTTTTCATTTTAGATGGCCATAATGGATACAAGAACTTTAATTTTATTTTTTCTTCTTTAATTTTTCTTTCTTTCTTTTCACTTTCACCTCGTACCTCTTTTCATCTTTCTTTTCTTCCTTTTTATATTGTCCTTTGGAATTTCTATCACTAGTTTTTGTCAACATGGGTCTTTTCACTATTCTTTTTCCTTTTTTAACTTCCATGTTTTAATTAAGGTGACGTAATTTGATTTGATACAAAGTTTATGAAAATAATAAATAATTAATGAAAACACAATAGAGAAAAAGTATGTCTCGATCTTAAATATGTTATATAAATCATCACTAATCATATATTATGAACATGCTAGTTATACGTTTGGCTGACAACAACCTACGTAAGTAAGTTCACACAAGAATAACAAATAATAAGATTGTAGTTGGATCCTAAATAACAAACCTAATTAGAATTCGAAACTCAGAGATTAATAATGAACTAATTATGATTTTTCAATGGACATGTTGCTAGAATTCTCTTTCTTTTTAAGTGTAAATTATGGTCCAAATGCATCACTTTCATAATGAGATAAGATACGTGCAAAAGCAACTTACGTGATTAATAATAATAATGCTAAAACTTTGGTGGACCTATCTATATATATATTCTTTCATCTCTTGACTTTATAGGCAAATTTTTGGGTCCACTTAACTATTGAGTTTTTGGCTATTATGCAAAAAGTTTACTAGGGTTTGGATGTATTAGCTTGGATAACATCCTATGTTTTGACACGCAATTGATTTTTGATGTGGGGCAAATAATCTTTCGAAAAATTATCTAAATACAAAACTTATTATTTTATTATATTTTTTAAAATTTCATATCATTTAAAAAATTACAAAAATTCTTACTTTACGAGACGTATCAGTCGGATACATCACTTTACGTGATGTCTCGGGACATTACTTTACGCGATGTATCGGGATCTAAAATCGAGACACGATGTATCAGAAACTGGAACGCAATGTATCGGGACATTTTGGGATGTAACCGAATTTCACCAAATTTAAGGATTTTTTGTAATTTGAAAAAGAATAGGGATATGATGTAATTAGCTCTTAACACTATGAAATTTCTTTAAAATCTACATAATCTTTTAATTTGTTATTTGTGTCTGAGCTCGTTCATATTATCAGTTTTAAGTTCAAATAAAAGAATATCATGGATTATATAGTTAATAAACAACCGGGATGTAACTAGCCAATTCATGAAGTCATAATAGTATGTTTGGTAGGAATAAAAATATTTTTTTTTCCGAAAAATGGTTAAAGGTTTTAAAAATTTCTCTAAGACAACAAAAAAAAATTAAGAAAAATAATTTTTCTAGTGAAAGTAGAAAAGATGAGCTTGTGATTACATCCCACCAAAAGTTCTCCCATCTCTACCACCCCACACTCCTTCCTAATACCTTTACTTTTAATAATGTTTGTCTAAATTATATACAAATAATTTATTATTCAAATTAAATGGAGTAATTTTACTTTTTGTTAAACATTTTATCTAATTTTACCATTAATGTTGAGAAAGAGTTTAATTTTTACCTTTGATCACTGAGAAAGCTCTTATCATAAGGTGATTTTAAACCATAATCAAAAAAGGCCTACGGAGTAGATATGAAGTATATGGTGCGGGACACCAACAAATAACTAATTTTCAGCGTAAATTTAAATTTAATCAAATTTTAATGTAAGTATCAAATATTGAATGAAAAAAAAAAAAGGTTTTATGTAATCTATGGAGTTGAGAAGACTCACATCTTTGAAAATGTAGAAAATTTGTAACCCCCTTTCAACTAATTTTGAGACATTTGCTCACTTGTAAAAGCATGGGTAGGTGGATACTATTTTATTTTTAAATGTAGTGTTTGATATTCATTTTATATATGACTCTAATTAGTTAAATCGCATGGCGTAAAGCTCACTAAAAAAAGAGAAAAAAAAACTATAAAATTTTGTGGACAAAATCACAAATGGCTTCTTCTTTTCTAACTCCTATAATTAAAAGATAACCATTATTTTGAAGTTTCAACTTCTATATATAGATGAAGCGTTAGAATATTGTTACGAAGTTTCACTTGTAAAAATTGAAACTTCTAAATAATGTTTTTTCTTAGGAATGAAGATTGGTATCTAATGCTATTATTACTACTATATGTTTTTACTTTTTATCGATTTTAAGGCTTGAACTCAAGATATATTTATTAAGAGCGCATGAATATCTTTATTCATCTTATCATAATCTTTCGATGTTATTATTTTGACATAATTACCAACCATCTATATCACACAATTAGCATCACTGTCAACGATCATCAATATTATTATCGTCAACTATCACACGTTTTTCAGTCACCAAGACCAATATTATGCACTAACTAATCGATTCTTATCTAAATCGTAAACATCCCTAATCACTACAAAACATCACTAGTGAACATAATATTTCATAAATTTTTACCAAATAATAATTTTATTTTATTAAAAAAAAAAATTAAAAAAGACGGACCCACAAATAAGTACGTGGGCACTGTGCTTTGTCAACTTGCAAAAGCATTATCGTCAGTGCGGGCCCACTTATCTCTAGATTCTACACTCTACTCTATTGGGTCCCCACATTTATTGTTCTTTTCCCCTTTTCTTTTAATTTATCTTTTTCAAAATTATTAGTATATAGTTTCATCCTCGGACTATTGACAGATATTTATTAATTTCGTCCCCAAACTTGCTAACATACTGAAAAAATACTACTTTACTTGATTAATTAAATTTAGATACACCCCTGATCTGCCTAATAACATAGCAAGTGATCTCAAACTTTTGTAGGAACATGAGAGTCTTTAGTAAAAGCGAAGAAACTTGTTGAGAATTTAGGGTTGTATTTTACTAATGTTGCAAGATCGAAAGTTTTTTTAAGTTCAGTTAATCAAGTAAAAATGTGTTTTTTAAGACTGTCGATAGTTTGAGAATGAAACTAATAATTCACGAATCAGTGGACCCCGCGTGTTGATTAGTTCAATCGATTAGCCGATGAGAAGAGAGCTTAAATTGTCGGTAGCGAATGCAACGTGTCGGCAGGATATATTTTTGGGTAGGGGCCAATCTGCTGCTTTTCTATATGGAAAATTAGCACTTATAGTAATAAATTCTTATTTTGATCCTTGTAATTTTAATTAAATATATATAATCTTTAATTAATTGAATGTGTATTTTTAATCCTTCTGAACTGTAAATTTTCACAAGTTAATAAACTATTAGGTATTAAACAACAATATTATACTTAGTGTAATTTCATAAGTGTAAGTAACCTTATTTTTTATTTTGCGAAAGTAGAAAAGTTGTTTCCGATAGATTCCTGATTCAAGTAAAGCATATTAAAAGTCAAATATGTAAAGCAAATATAATAGTGAAGAAGCGATATTGAAAACAACTAAAAAGAATAGTAACAACAAATAATATGACAATTGAAATTTGAAGCAAAGAAAATAACAGATACTAATAGAAAATTAGACAATGCTCGACTATCTAATAGTCTTATACCATCCTCATTGACCTATATATATCTTTCATTGCAGGTGTATTATGTAAATTTGTACATATTACCTCACATTTAAAAGTGAAATAGTTCAAACAATATCTATAAATCACATATTTTCTTTGTAAAAGAATCAAAGACATAAATTTTGTATAACTAAAAGTTAAATGTATTTAGAAAAATATTATAAGGACTAAAACAAAATTTTATTAATAATTGAGAAATCAAAAGTACAATTCTAAAATTTTATCTCGTATTTTGAGAAATTTTTGCAACAAAAGGAAATCCACGTAAGTGATTTGATTTTAATAGTACCTCATCTCACTTTTTTTTAATAATATTAGTCTTTTTGGTCATTCAAAATTTTAAATATCTTCGATTATATCAAATTCAGGTTTTCTTATATAACATAATTGGTAAATAAACAAAAAACTCAATCGAGAAAAATCAAATCAAATTTATTTTGTTCGAATTAGATGGTCTGAAAAAAATTAAAAATTGAAATCGAATAATGCGAACCAAAATATTGAACACGCATCCCTAATTAGGGCCTATTATTCTTTTCCAATATTATTCTACATAAATCACCACAACCCTATGAACAAGATACTCCATCCATTTTTCATTTTACATAAATTTATTTTTTACTAGGCACAAAATGGAATTTTCTTTAAAAAATAACTTATGAAAAATGTAAAATAAAATTATTTCACTAGTTGTAGTCTAATATGTAGTATTTATTTTCATCTTTTGGTAAATGAAAAAATAATTCTAGTAAATGTTTTGTATTTCAAAAAAAAAAAACATAGAAAAAACTAAATTTGGTAAAAAAAAAAAAAAAGAGAAAAGGAGAGAGAGAGACAAGTGTAACATGTACAACATGCTATTTTATAAAAACAATACTAGCATGTTATGGGATGTGAAATATAATTTAAGTTTTACTTAACGGTTATCAAATTACTTGTCGTTTTTAATATTTGTCATTTTAGAGATTGAAGACAAATTTAATTATTTTTTTCTATTTTATTCTTACTTGTAATTATTCTTGAATATTATAAATATCTTAATTATGATACATAAACAGAGTAAGATTTCATGAAGATCAATTATATACACATAAATAAGGATTAAAAAGTCATATACTCATCTTAATTTATAATATTTTCTTATAGAACGTGTAGATGAAAAATAAGACAAGTATTTTGACACAGAGAAAATATTTAAATTGCAAAGGGACACAGATAACATATACTAATGATAAAAATTAATCATTCATTAATGCCATTAATCTAGTGACTTTTTCATAATCTTAACAACTACTGCCAAACTTTTATTGACATTTCATGTAATATATTATATATAAGAAATGTGACACTTGATGGCCTTCGGGGGGGGGGGGGGGGGGGGTATCTGTAGATTAGATGGATTAATTAGTTTAAGGATTAGTTCTACTTTTAAATTAAGTTATGATTAAGAATTTGAATGACACATATACACATGTGATTTTCCATTAAGAAAAAATAGAGGGATAGAAAGGTTGTTGAAAGTTTATTGAAGTAGTCTTCTCCTTTGGACCCCATTAATGATAACATGATATTGTTAATTATTATTGATTCATGAATCATGAGCGTCCATAAAACCTATTTTATTCTTGATTAGGTTTGCATGGTGTTGGCAATATCCACATCAAGAATTTTCAATCACTAAACAACATATAATCATATCATCTAAACTTTTTACCATTATGTTAATGACAAGAATTAATTATTTTCCAAAGATTCTTAATGAGAGATTTCAGATTCGAGTTTAGTTGGATAATAAGAGAACCTTGGGTACAAAGCATGATCGTATAGGGTGCAAATATGAATTAATCGAATTAATGCGAAAACAAAAAATATTTCTTCTATCTATCACTATATATAGTCCAAATTGATTACCTTTTATTTCTCTATGATTAGGTGGTGTTGGCAAATCCACATCAAGAATTTTCAAGCCCCAAAACAATACTATATAATATATAATATCATCTAAAAGTTCCACTATGTTGAGGCCAAGCATTGGATACTTTTAGAGATTTCGAGTTACGTCCGGAAAATAAGAAAATCATGATAAGGTGTATTTTTTTATATAATAATTCTATGTGGTGAAAATTCAGATTAGTTATATAAAAAAAAGATCTTTCTATTATATATGTAGCTGACAGCGGTAGTGATTTTCTTATCGATTATTGTAGATTAATAAGCCCATTTGATTCTTTGATTCAATTACTTTTTCAATTCCAATCCCATGCGTGGATGTAGAAAAGTGTGTGAATGGCATACGCAAGATTGGGGATGGACAACAGAAATTCATTTAGTATAGTCAGCTAGGAAGCACTAGCTAGGCAAGTCATACTGGGAATGAACTCCACAACAGAGAAAAATTGCTAATAATAGCAAAAGAACAATTAGAAAAATTGCAAATCTACAAAATGAGTTATATTCAAGAATACACTTATGAATTCGAAGAATATTACTATAAAATATTTGATAGCAGTAAAGAAATGCTGCCATATCTTGAAAAATATTATAAAAAGTTACCAGCCTTTTGGGCCAAATACTTCAGAGAAGAATATGAAAAAGAAAACATAGAAGGAGATACTCTTGGACAAAGAATATATTTCTTAAACAATAGACTTGGACAACTATGTATGACTCATAACATACAAAGAAAAGCCAAAAGAATTAACACCCAAATTTATTGCCTAGATACAAATACATCAACTCAATAGGGATGCAATGATAAAATTACCAGGTTTTTGGGCCAAATACTTCAGAGAAGAATATGAAAAAGAAAACATAGAAGGAGATACTCTTGGACAAATAATATCTTTCTTAAACAATAGACTTGGACAACTATGTATGGCTCATAACATATCAAGAAAATTCAAAAAAATTAACACCCAAATTTATTGCCTAGATACAAATGCAGCAACCCAATGGAGATGCAATGATAAGTCATATAACAGAAGAAAGAAGCACAAGAAAGACTTAATCAAAAGGAAAAATATTTCAAGAAAAGACTTTTGGCGTCTTCCTTATGTGTGATGCATGTGCCCTATTCAAATAGACTATTCTTGTCGTTTAGTAGCATTCAAATGGTTTATCTTGGAAATCAAAGGTTTAATGATGGAGATTTTGAATTAGCTTAGCTATAAGCTATGGCCACAATAAGTTTCAAAAAGTGAAGACAGATCATAGTTCCAGCTAGTAATTTTTTTTTAATAAAAGATGGTGTTCTTTTTATATATTATATAATTAAAGTTTAGCAAACATCATGATAAAAAGATTTTCTAATATAAAATGTAAGGCTTATCTTCACATTAGTAAGCAAATTTGTCTTTAACCATGCAAACTCTACTTTCAATATGTTAATTATTAATATAGCCTATCAATTATTATCACTTCTAAGCTAGAGTAAGTTATACTACAACAACAAAATAATAATAAATTCAGTGTAATTTTATAAGTGATTTTAGAAAAATATTTATATAAAAATAATATGAGAAAAGGAGAGGAAAGTTGTGGGTTTTGTTAAAGAGAAGTAAAAGGGCATTTACTCTATTTTTTTTATCCAATAGAAAATGAATGATTAATATTTACCCAAGAAAAGTGAATTTATATGTTTGGTAAAATCTTACTAGTTAGCAAATGATGTTTGCATAAAATCAAGATTTTTATTTTATTTTAAAAACTACAAAAGAAGCATAACGGAGAACATACTATTAGCTCAAGAAATCATAAGGGACATTAATTGGAGGAAAAAATATCAGAATGTGGTAGTAAAGTTGGGATATGACCAAGGCATATGATAGAGTATCATGGGTGTTCCTGATTAAAGTGCTTAGACAATTCGGCTTCTCAGAATTAGTTATAGATATGATATGGCGACTTATTTCAAATAATTGGTACTCGATTCTTGTGAATGGGCAATCGTATGATTTTTTCAAGTCGTCAAGAAGTCTGAAGCAGGGGATCCTTTGTCCCCAACCCTGTTTATTATTGTTGCGGAGGTATTGGCTAGGGGTTTTAATAGGTTGCACATCGATGGAGAGCTTAAAGAATACGACATGCCTAAGTGGAGTCCAAAAATAAACCATTTATCGTATGCAGATGATACCATTTTGTTTTGCTCAGGAGAAAAAGCATCGATGATGGGGGTGTTGGGTTTCATGGAAGGATATGTGTTATCCAATAGAAGAAGGTGGGATTGGTTTGAGATCACTACATGATATATCAAATGCTTTGTCAGCTTCAGAACTTCAACCACTTTGTGGAGCACTTTTATGTGGAATAAATATTGTAAGCCAGTAATGGCAATGGAAAAAGGGGCTTCTACGAAGTGGAAAAAAATGATCGAGACAAGAGAAAAAACAGAACCTAACATTTGGTGGCAAATTAAAAATAGAGAAGGTAGTTTTTGGTTTGATAACTGGACCAAACAAGGGGAGTTGTTTTATACGGAAGAGCAGGGGAGTGGAGAGGAAGAAATAGAGGTTAAACAGTTTGTGAATAATGGGGAATGGGACTAGAGAAAATTGTTGTAGGAAGAAATGGGGGAGTACATTATAGAAAACATTTCTCCAAATATTTCAGAATGGGACATGGACAGACTTTGGTGGATGGGAAGTACAAATGAAAATTTCACAGATAAATTAAAGTGCAATACGGATGGAGCTATCCTGGAGTAAGTGCTTATCGTTTCTGTATTTGAGATTACAATGGAAGCTTGATATATGCTGAAGCAGATGCTTTAGGGCATAGAAACAATATGGAAGCAGAGACGACAACCAATTCTAGAGGCACTTAGATATTGCAAGAGAAACAATCATTGTAGAAACGGATTCATTAGGCATAACAAAAATGATTAGACAGGAATGGAGGATCCCATGAGGCCCTGCAGATGACATAAAAGAAACTACAAGAACATGTTCAGGCACACATACAACAGGAGGGAAGCAAATAACTTAGCAGATAGATTAGCAAATGAGGCATGAGGGGAAGATTCAAGGGGAATTCTAAATACGAACAAGGAAGATTAGAGTACATGGCCAACATCATGAGTAGAGACAGACAGACAGCACAGATATGATAATTACGCCTGAGCTTTGTCAGCAAAAATTGATTCCTTCAAATTCAAATGGGTTAGATCTGGAGCAAGCCTCTTCGAATCTCTTTTTCTACCTCAGCTGACGGAACGACAACAGACAAGAAACAACTCACTTAGACCGTGATCAACAGTAAAGACCTTGGAACACAATAGCCACCGGGGTATGTATCTACGCAAAAAGGCAGATTTAGACGAAGAAATACATATTTCAATTGAAGAAAGAGTCGCAAACAGGAAACCTTACTTTTTTTACGCTTTAATAGAAATTGATTTCGACAAATTACTTAACTACACTCCTTTACTTACCTTAATATTCATTTATCCCTACTTATTTCAAAAATCCCTTATTTACCTATGTATTCCACATGTATCCCGTGCACAATGCTATGTATCTCGTTATGTGGAATGTATCAAACGCTATGTATCCCGTGCACAATGTTATGTATCCCACATGTATCTCGTGCACAACACTATGTATCCCGTTATGTGGAATGTATCAAACCTAATGTATCCCGTGCACAACGCTATGTATCCCGCTATGTGGAATGTATCAAACCTAATGTATCCCGTGCACAACGCTATGATCCCCATCATTGGAATATCAACCTATGTATCCGTGCACAACGCTATGTATCCCGCTATGTGGAATGTATCAAACCTAATGTATCCCGTGCACAATGCTATGTATCCCGCAAACATCATTTTTAAGGGATTTTTGGTAAATAGAAAACTAGAAGGGATAAAATGTTATTTAGTACTTATAATATGTGGTTCCTATAATTTATACTTGATTTTGTCTTATTTACACAGATCCGAACAAAATTAGCAGAATAATAACTTGCTTCTTTATTAACTCAATCTCATATTGATCCATCAAATTTAATTCAATCCACCCATTGGATACCCTTTTCCTAATCCTAACTACAAATAAGTAAGTGATGTTTTATTTCAGGATTATTATGAGCTTTAACCATTCGGTCATTTAGTTTACAAAACAAAGTGTATAAGTTGTGTATATTTTATACTAAATATACATATACTATACATGCATATGCATAACATGTACACTAATAGTATATATATTATATATTTTCCTATTATATTAGATATACTAGTTGACGGAACGATATATATCCGTAACTTTTCCTTTTATTTCCAAAATGATGAAAATGTCAAACCTTTGGACTTTAATCTATGCTGATTGGTGAGCCTCTAAAAATGTTTTGGGCTTATTGATAAGTAGGTAACTTTTGGGTCTTATGAGCCCAATGGGCTATTCTTGCAGCAGTTACCATCAGCCCAGTAAGTTTTGGGTATCTGACCTTGAGAATTGATGCCCAATAAAATGTAAAGATGTTTTCACTTTATTATTATTTATTATATTAATAATTGATGAATGAGTGTAGTAGTTTTTTTCTCTATTAGTATGTGTATAATTTTACAACAAAATTAATTGTACACAAAAAAATATAGTTCATCATCCAAATATATAAATAACTGGTATGTACGTTCACCTTAGTGGGTGAAGAGGTTTTGATATTTGGTGTGTATGTGTATGGGGATGAGAGGGACACAATCGATAATAATGAAATCTTATACCTAGTGAATTTTTCACTCTACCTATTCCGAACAAAAAGGACTAGTGATATAACGATCGTGTATCGTTGTCTACGCATTATCTAGCTTCCAGTCTATTTCTGGACATTTATTTGATTAAAGGTAAATATCAATTTTTTCCATAGAAGAACCAAACAACAACTAGGTTAGGGGCCCTTTAAATACCTCAACCAATAGATAGAAATAGATAGGAATAATCAAATCACGTCTATCGTTAAATAATGAATGAAAATTGATTTGACAACAACAAGACATTGTCCATCAATTTTTTGTCTTTTGACGTTATTATTACAATCAAACAGAGAGGAAGTAAGCCTCAAATCCAACAAAATCAGACCCTTTAATAACCTATCTACGTTTATTTAACGATATGATATTTACACTTTTTTGCTCGATTAATTGAGGTTTTCACTAGATAGGCTAACTCAGAAGTTAAAACGCTCTATAGCAATAAGAAGTTTTTTTCATTCCTTCAACTCAAATAAACTGTTCTACTATTGTTTTTAACTATTCGGTATTCGAACCTATTTAGCCTCGATTAATCTTGATTCTTACCAGTTAAACTCAAATGTTCCGTATCAAATAAGTTCATATTTAAAGTTCGAACCTGAGAATTTTAATAATAGTCTATATATCAATCTTGCCACTATTTATTTCCAAGATGAGATGAAGCCTTAAAATGTGGTTTTTGGCCCACAAAGGGTTTCCATCAACACACAAAGGGACAAACTAGTAAGGCAAAAGCACAATCTTCACATGATAAATCGAGTAGACAAATTTGAAACCAACTCCAATCAAGTCAATAGTGTTGAGTTGCAATTTGGATATGCACTAAATTTACCTCCAATTAAACATGTGAAAATCTATATATAAATAAACCTATGTATACCACACATATAAAACCAAGTTGCAAAATCCTTGTCTTGTCAAAGAAATAATTCATCACTCAATATTATCCTATACTCGCTTAAGAATTTCACTAATTCGGATTCATATCGTGTAAATGTAAGAATTATTATTAATTATTTTTTACTTATGACCCAAGTTTACTTGTAATCCAAGTAATACCATAAATAATATTTAATAAGGAATAGATCTTGTCCGTACATTGATTACTTGATGGACGTACCAGATTAAGTCATAACCTCTATAAATTGGTCCTCCCTCCACCCATTAGGGTTACCACATATTCTCTACAATAATTCCATCGCTGACGGTTGTGGTAACATAAAGTTAGGGCTAGGAGGTAGAAATCAATTTACGACTAACGCTTTCGCTTCTCTTCGTGATTATGTCTTCCTCATCAGGTATCAGGTATGTGCCCCTAAGGATCTCTATGTAAGATTATCGTGTTCAAGATCCTGATATTATGTATTAAAGTATTTAATCTTACAGTAAAATCAACAAAAGATGAAAGCATTATTTCTGATTATATTTTTTCTTCATTTTCATCGACGTTCATATCTGAAACCTCTAATTAATAGTAAATAAATGTATTCATTTCCACACAAAGCTCGATGAACAAAGAAATAAATGAGATAAATGCAAATAGTTACTAAATCATGTTCCCTTTTGGTGCCATCCATAGTGTTCCTTATCCTATAATTTAATGGTCTCATCTCAATCTCATAAGTTATTGGGGCTACATGTAATTGAGTACACACAAAAATAAGAACAAATAAGTTTTGATTTTTTTTTATTTTTCCACACAAGTCTTTTCTTTGCTGACAACAATCAATGAATACTCTGTTGAAAATTTGAATTCTTCATTTTAGTTTTTTTTTCCTTTTTTGGCTACTTTTTGGATATTCATTTCTCTTTCTTATCAATTAATTTTGTTAAAGAAGTTTTCATAAACCTCTCCATGATGGACTTTTAATGTTATTTATAAGTCAATTCATATAAATACTTAACATTGTTTTTCTACTTTAATAGAATATGAAAATATTATAGAATTTAATTTTAAGTTAGAGAGGGAATAGCTTTAGTCTCATATAGGACAACTAAATGCACCTCGATATATATCAATAATTATATCTATTAATAATACTGTTAGATTTGTTATGAAGAGTTACATATGGCTATAGATTATTTTTTAAAACTTAATAATATATATATAGATAGATAAAATTAAAAAATACACTATTTGGTGGAATTGTGGCATCAATTATAGGACCATTCATGATGGTGAAAGTCAAAATAGTAGTGATCCATTTTAGTGTATAAAATTTAAGAGACTCGTGTTTTTCCATACGATGTTTGATATATATAATAGAGTATGATAAAATTTGAATTTATACTGAAAAGTCTCAAAACACTTTTTATAAAAGTAATTGTAAACTCAGAACTTGAACCTAAAACACTAGGAATTTATTCCATAACAAAGTAAAAGGCAAAAAAATGAGTAAAGACATAAAGACACAATCAAAGTTATCCCGTATTTGTATAAAGATACCTTAACTTTCAAAGTGTCCTATCACCCCACAGAACTATTTAATATCTTTGTAAATGGACTATTTTGACCCATTCCCTCGTCTATGTAGTCGCGCGTGTTGCTCACTCCCTATGATATAATTCAATCCGGCCCGACCCTATTCTTTGAACAAAATTCAAAAGTAGTTGAATTCACCTAATAAAGGCATAAGGAGCTCATCCAGTCAAACTCCAAGTCGTACAAATTCAAGAAGAGAAACGGAATGCAATGTGTTGTTTTTCAGATTCCATACACCAACTACTAGTTGGTAGGGGCAACTGTACTGAATTGAAATCTCTTGTTTTATTGGGGTTTAGTGTTGTTGGAGTGAAGAAGATAACAGAGAAAGGCAAAGGCGGTTGCAAGGGAGAAGCGGGAGAGAGAGAGGTGTTTGAAATCACTTGATCTTGCTATGGAAAAAACCATGAAATCAAAAAAATTAGGGCTACCAATGGCTATTTTGGATTTAAAATTGGGGAAGATGACATAAATTGATTAAATAATTAATAATAAAGAAACAAAATGACACGTGACAATTTTAAACTAGTCCATGGCAGTGAAAACACTTAATGACACACCTCATATGCGTGGTAACAACCCAGACGAGGGAATGGGTCAAAAATGGCCCATTTACAACGATATTAAATAGTTCTGTGGGATGATAGGACACTTTGAAAGTTAAAGTGTCTTTATGCAAATACGGGACAACTTTAATTGTATCTTTATGTCTTTTCTTGCAAAAAAAAATATGTAAGTATGATTGTGCTCCATCTTCCTTCATATAGACATTGATGTAAAAAGGAAATGGGCTTTTTATATATGATATGATTTGGTCTTAAGGCATGCAATGGATCATGGCCTACCAATTTTGATTGTGACAAACATTCATCATTTTCCATTCTTCATTTGTTTTTTTGGACAATGAGAAGTGTTTATGAAGTTTTTTGTTTTTTTTTTAATTCTTGGACCATATGGTATATAGATTTTCCAAAGTATTTAACAAATTGAGATAGTGATGGTTTCATGTGGTTTTCCTATTACTTGTAAGAAATTAAACCTACTCTTTAATTCAAACTCATTTGATGTGATATACTTTTTTTTAGACAATTGAAAAGAATTATGATTTTTAAGTTAAAGAAATAATTTAATTTTAAACTTTTCAATTTATCCTTCATAACATAATTTTACAATTAGAAATTCTGACGAAATGTCCACCAAAAAAAATCCCTACAAAATTTTCGTTAGAAATCCCAAATTTTCAATGGATTTCCAACGGAAACGTTTATTTGAAATTTCCATGTTTAGCAGTGCTTGAGATAATGAGTTTTAAAAAACCTTTTATAATTCTAAAATTTATCGTTCAATTAAATGTCTTTAGCATGAAATGAGACAAAGAAAGTAAATTGTAATGCAAATAATTATTTGTCTCTTTCCACATATGAAGATTTCTTTTTAACAACTAATAAACTTGTGTAACCCTATCTACCAACATTTGGTGGAAAAAAGTGAAATGATTAGATCTCAATGTCTAGTAATGAAATGGAAAAGAAAAACTTTTTCCACACACAACAAAAATTGCCCATATTTGAAATGAATCTCAAAGAAAATACTTAGTGCTAAACCATGCTTAATTATGTACATAGAACAAGTGATAATAACTAGCTAACCAACCAGGATTGTAGTGTGGTGGTTGAGATCCCTTTATTCTTAACCAGAGATCTCGTGTTCGAGACTTGAAAATGAAAAAAAAAATCTTGTTGGGAGCACACCAACCCCAAAAATAGGATCTGTAATGCGTGAATCGGGATTAGTCGAACTCCAATACCAATTGTCATTTAATACAAGATGACACTCATACAAATGGACAAGGTTAGAATAAAAAGGAAAAAACATGTATTTTCTTATAGGACAATGAAGTTGATAGGTAATTTTGCATGAATATAAACTAATAATAGTTCATTTACTTGCATTTTTTATAGTACACATCAACCCACCAAAGCCACAACAGAAACTAACCCTAATAATTATTTTGTAAAAAAAATAGACAGTAAAATCACTGTATATATATACTGATTATAAGCTTATAATATACACTGGTATACACGGCGACGACTATAATCTATTACGATTGGGAGAGTGAAATATTTATTGGTACTAATTTAAATTCTCCCCGCGTATGGCTCATTTAAGAGGGAGTACTTATTCCTCTCTGAAACTTTTTTATTCTTAAAATTCAAACTCGACACCTTCAATTAAAGGCGAAGAAATCTCATCTATCTTATTATACCTTGCAGCGATACAAGTAAGTCGTTAAAAACACATACTCTCCATCGAAATTATGGACTGACTAATCCAAATTTTGTATAGTTAACTTGTTTATTCCCATGGAATAAGAAAAGATTGCTTGTACTAAGATGTGAAAGGCCTATGATATGATATATATATATATAGTTTTTGTGGTGTGAAATCAATTATATAAGTTGATATTATCCTAAATTTTGAACAATACAAAATTAAATAAAATTTAAGATTGGAAAATCTAAAAAGGGATTTTAATATAAAGATAAAATAAATTGGGAATATTTGATATCACAATAGTCAAGATTCTCAAGCTTTTTTTGTCTACTGAAAAATATACACCTGTAATCTTTGATTCTTTTACTTTTTTTCGACTTTCCGTCATATCTTTTAATATAACCACTAATATATATTTTTTAGGGGGTGGGGGGTTGAATCAGAGGATTTTTGGATTAACTAATATTTTTTAAACTAATGTTTGTGACTATTAGTATCCAAATATAGTAATAATTTGGTTTGGTCTTTTCTTTTTAATAGTATTGTGGTATTTGAATTAGCTTAGACGTATTTTTTTATCAGCTATTTTACTGAATACCTACTACGTACTTGTCTCCTACGAGTATATCTATCGGATAATTTTGATCATTAAGATTTAGATATATAAGAAGAAATTATCTAATATTTGATTTGAACGCTAGTCTTCTAAGATATTATATAATTTGGTTGATCTTTTTATGTTTATAACGATGGTAAAGTTGAACTTGAACCTTTGGTCTTCGATTTTTTTTTGTCACAACTAGAACTTGAATATTGGTCTTTAAGAATTTGATTGATCTTTTTTATACATAAATCTCGATGATATCATCACTAGTTTATGTGCAATATAAGTATACTATTAAATGTTTGCTACCTATCTTTTACCAGTACGATTACAAAATAACTTTATCTACCAAGACATCATCAAATAAGAAAAAATATATCACCTAGTATTTATCGGCTCATCTTTATCTTAGGTTATAAGTTGTAACAAAATCCAAAAAAAAAAAAAAAACCTCCAAATGTTTTTTTCCCTACTTTATTTGTACATTGAAATTATTACAACCAAAAAAGAAGCATTATAGCTTTATGGAGTAGTTGAAATACCTTTCCACAAAGGTCAATATTAACCAAGGGTTTTGTTATTTTTTGGGAATAATCATTAGTTCCTTTGAGATTTAGATCTGTCAATTACTTCCAATTTAAAATAAAATAAAAATATATATGTCAATTATTACTGAGATAAAAGTTTAATAAGAAGTTGAGCCTTTAGATCTCTAAATCAAAGTGGATTTGGATAATTACCATAGTGTATTCTCAACTTCATTTGCGGTCTCGAATTTGAGTTTTTGTGATAAAATTACCTTTGATCGATAATGATTACTCCTAAAATGAGATTTGTCCAAATATGAATTCAAAATTAGTCAAGCTTGAAACGATTATAAAACACCAGATTAAAAATAAAAAATCATTATCACTTTATGACATATTAGCGTCATAATATGAAATTTCACAAAATGTCCTTTCTCTTAAACAAAATTTTATTTTTTTTCGTTTTTAAAAGCTCTCAACATATTATTAAAAAATGTAATTTAGAGTTTAGGAAGATGATTGTGAATGTTGCTAAGTTTTTGAAACATTATTATATCAACTCTAAGGTTATAATTACACAACTATCTACAAAATGATTAAATGTCTTAATATATAAAATTAAGAGATAATTATGGCCCTAAATACTTGGGCCAACTAATATATATGCATGCTAAGGTCATTAAGTGTCACTAAGATGTAAATGCTAAGATGATATTATTGTGTGAAATTGTCTTAAAAAATCTATTTCTTGAGCTGAGAGTCTATCGAAAACAATTGATCTATCTTCATAAGGTAGAAATAATAAGGTTGTGTACACATCTTTCGTTCCAGATTTCACGTGTGAGATTACATTACGTATGTTATTATTGTTATATTGTTTAGCTCAGGTGAGTAAAAATAGCCAGAGTAATATGATGAGTGGAAATATATATAGTCTACTTATTATTATTGTTATGGTTGCCTGACCTATTATATGGAGCTAATTACTGAACTTCTAATGTGATTAAATAAAATTATTTACAAATTGCAACCAAATAAAATGTTGTATAAAAGAATTAAAAAGAAGATTTTACAAGTTATTTAAAACACAAAAATATAACGTGGTCAGCAAATTCAGTCAACAATTCAACCAAAAAGAATATGACAGAGATTATTATTTTGAGACACAAAAAAAAATTATGTTGTCAGAAAAATCAGTCAACAATTCTATAGTAGAATATATATAAACCTGTTAAAATATAAGATTGTACATAAAATAAAAGAGGTTAATTAAAAAATAAACATGATAAATAAATTGTACATAAAATAAAAGAAGTTAATTGAAAACATCAATGGACACATTCATATTTGATAAGTGTACATACTTTTATATTGGAATCTTTTACCCATTTCCCCAAAAAATATATAAAAAACATACAGTCTTGTTGTATATATATAAAAATAAATAAATAAAGTACAATACTAACAAATATAAAAAAGCTAACACTAACTCATGTGCTTCCAACTATTGTTCCATCTTTTCATGCCCTCCCCCCCCCCCCCCCCCCGCCCAAAAAAAAAAAAAAAAACCTCCAACCCCACTTGAAGGTTTTTTTTCAAAAAAAAAATTGTTCGATGTTCGATATTTCATTTGAGATTTTTATTTAATTTGAATTCACGCTGCTACGGTCAATCAAAGGAGGAAAAATTTCTTTAGAATATTTTTTTTTTCATTCTCATATCTCAAATTCGAGACATATGATTAAGGTTGATGAGATTTTATTTATCCCACTATAGCTTTTGGTGGTCAATTGAAGATGTTTTTCAACTTCTTACTTAATATTTTGTACCTATTTTAGAGGAAAACTATTTTGATTTCACGTCACGTGATACTCGAGGAGAAGCATTCCTAATTATTGTTTTTTTTTTATTTTCAAATTTGAATCGAAAATTCAGATTAAGAAATAAGGTATTTTATCCATCTTACCACAGTCTAAGGTGGTCATTTGAGGGTGTGTGGTCATAAAGAATCCTGTCCATTAATCAAGTAGGGTCCACACAAAAAAAAAATTATAGTATCTTTTAATCAATGGTTAGAATGATGTTTTAGGATAAACCAAGTTACACTAGCCAATCCTCAAACCATGTGAAAAAAAATGGAGTTACTCAATTAGATGTAATAGTTTATAATTATTTAAGGATATACATTATAGGGGTATGATATGATAGAATAGAAGCATTAATAGCTCACAAAACCCAAAAAGGTTATTTTGTTCATTAATGGATATAAAATAATTAAGTACCATAACCATTAATAAATAAAAATATAAAATTACTCTAGAAATGGACCAAGAAAAGAATGAACTCAAAGAGAGAAATCTTAATTATATAAGATTAGGGTAAGAAAGGTTTTACACAATCAAATCACACAAAGTAAATATGCAGATAGAAATAGAGTTAGAATTTTAATTTTAGAAATTTTGAATTTTAGAACAACGACTTCAATTTTTAAATTTAATGTGTACATATATAATAATTTTTTTTAACATAAATAGATTATTTGAGCAAAATTATTGAATGCAATCGAATCTGAACCTGAGGTTCTATCTCCGCGACTTCACCCATCTCTATGTTACATGCTACAAATTAAAATTAAAATACTAATTACTATTAGAAAAATGAGTGTTTTACATATTCAAGAAAATTTAATTGTTTTTTAGCAAAAGAACAAACAAAAATTCCAAAAGACGTAATTATTTGGAAATATATTTATTTCGAAAATAATAATACACTTATTTGGAAAATGAGTATTTTTTACCCATTAAATAACAATAAGAGCATTCTTGGACCAAAATATTGATGGCAAGGACATTTTTGGACCAAACTATAAAATGAGGGAATTTTTGTTCCTTTCACATAGTTTAAGGGCATTTTTGAACCAAAGTATTGACGGTAAGGGCATTTCTTAGCCAAACTATAAACGGAGGGCATTTTTATTCCTTTCACATAGTTTAAGGGCATTTTTTACCGTACGACCGGGTTCCGTCGTTATAGAAAAGCCAACGGGAAATAAAATTGGGTCGGAAATTTTTTTCGTAGTAACTTAGAATTTCTCAACCTAGTCCAGATTGGACGAAATCGGAGTCTTTAAATTCTAGAGAAATCTGGTAGCAATTGGGTGATCTAATTATGTTTTTTATTACATGAGTAGTTAGATAAGTCGCTAAGGAATCCGTACGACTTTACATAATTGAATTCGGGTGAGTAGAACTCCCGGAATTGATCTTAGCATTAACTGGTAATTTCTGAGTGTCATTGGTTGAAGGCGTGTTGTGAAATGGGGGTTTTGAAATTCTTTAATTTGCTCATTGTTTTGTGCAAGCCGCTTTGGCGGTGGTTTTGGTCGCCAGGGCGGCGCCGCTGTAGCGGAGTGGGTACCGTTGTGGCGGATCAGACGCGACTTAAAGTCGTAAATAAATCCCAAAACGTCTTTATTCTGCACTTTTCAATTTTTTGAGCTAAGGAACGAATCGCAGGTGACTTTTGTCAGTTTTCACCATTCTTGAGGCTAAAGGTAAGATTTTAACTCCCCGAATCCATTTTTCAATATGTAGAACGTAATCTAGTGGGTAATTATCGATTGGGGAGAGTTTTGATCTAGAATCTATGGTGGAAACAACCCCTAATTTGGATACTTGGGATCATGGGTATGATCTAGGGTTGTTAAAATTGTTAGTAATTCGGGTAATTAGTGATTGTTTATTGATTCTCATATTATTATGATTGTTTGTAGACCAAGAACAAGTGGAACGAATCCGGAAAGGGAATGATCAAGTTTCTTAGGGTTTCAAGCTTGTTTCGAGGTAGGTGATGGTTGTGATTCTATGATTGTGTGATGCATGTTTGTCTTGCTTCATTATGATACATGTATGTATGCGGATGTTGCATTATTGATCACACTTGTTGTAAATGAGGATATATAAGTGATGAATGCCATGAATCATGACTTGATTGTCTGATTATGAGAATGCACTTTGTGATTGTGATTGTGGCTTGTTAAATGGATCGGGTGTTGCGTTCCGACACACTAACTTGGATCGGTTTGCCACGTTCCAGCATAAATATGGATCGGTTGTCACGTTCCGACATAAACATTGGATCGGGTACCACGTTTCGGTATGCTAACTGTTTGGGTTTGGGTTCCATGAGATGTCTAATGACTTGTCATAATTGTGTATCTTGAGAAATGTGAAGTTGTTCGTAAATGTTGATGATATTGTATATGTTCGATATATGCATGTGATTATATTGTTGTATTGATTTTATGTATGTTGCACTTAGTGGGATAGCCGCGTGATCCTACCAGTACACTGGTTGTGTATTGATACTGCATTTGCTCTTTCTTTGTTGAGTACAGGGCATCTTCAAGCGGCTATTGACAGACCTCACTTAGAAGATCAGTGATCGTTCGAATTCAAGGGCGAGCCAATTCTTCCGGGCCGTCATGAGTTCTCTTTCGTCTATGTCCACCATTTCGGACTTAGACTTTCTAGTTAGTTATTAGTGCATTAGTTTGGGGTTGTATCCCTTCTTGTTAGACTTGTTGAACTTTAGATGTTTTGATACATTGACGTTCAGGTTCTAGGTGTTACTTCCGCATTTGTTTAGTTGATAGACTTTTGTTTGGAGTTTATGGGAACTCCCTATTTCTTTCCTTAGTATTTAACTTGTTTCGTATCCTTAAATACTTTAGTTTTGGTTTAGTTGCTAGGTTTGGGTTGTAGTAGTGATTCTCCCACCGAATAATTAGTGTGGGTGCCAATCACGACGGTCCGGGTCGTGACACATTTCCCTTTTTTTTTACTAGCAGTTGTACCACCTGCCCAAATTCCCCACTCTAAATTCTAGGTTTTTATAGGGTAATGTACACAAGATGTAAATAAATACAAGAATGTTGCCAAAAAGGCAAAATAAAACAGTCTTGAAAGGAGAAAAATAATGGCATCATACCCTAATGGGATACAATGAGAAAATTGGACCACAAAAGACCAATGGAATAAAGTGCATATACATATATTCAAAATTTTCAACCTAATTAAAAATAGAGACGGAATCAGAATTTAAAATTTATACATTAAAAATTCTATGCCTTTTATGTTATCGATAGAGTTTTAACTTAATAACCTTTATGTATATTTAATAAAAAATTAAATAAATATAAAATTAAAATTAAAATTATTGAATTTAGCTAAACTCGTAACCATCGCCCTAGAAAATAAAGAAATATAGTGCCTTAGAACTTAGGACACTGAGTATTACATTCCAAAGGAGTAGGATATATGGTGACATTTAGGGGCTCAAAGCAAATACGTGACTCTCCCAAGAAGGAATTGAATTATCCAAAGAAAAAAATAGTTAAATTTATGTCCCATTTTTTGGGAATTTGTATCAAGAAAATTATATAAACAAAAAATAATGAGTTGTCTCCAATTCTTTGGTAAGTGAAAACTTTTTATACCACTAATGAAAAACCACTCGTCAATGTTTATGGAAAATATCATTTGAAGTTGACAGCTAATTAATATGGAAATATCATGTAATACAAGTAAATCATTCAATAAAAATTTGATATAATAAGTGGATCTTAATATTTGTAGCCAATGGACTAAAATAAATTGTCCTACCTAGTTGTAATTGTTTTGTATAATAGATCGGAATGATTTAGCTAGTTTGGAGGGTGGTCATTCACACGGATAATTCGGGATAGATTCCCCTTAATGCCTTTTAAATCGAGTCTATTGCACAAGGCTTGTCTAGTGCAGTTTACATCATCTGTGTGGTTTACATGTTATTACACAGTTGGGAGTTTATCCAGTGCTCACTCAAAGAGTAAAGACTATGATAAAGATTGTTGCGCAGGTAAATTATCTTGAAATTTTAAAAAATAAAAATAAAATAAATAATAATAATAAAAATATATATATAAAATAAAAAAAATAAAAAATAAAAATAAATATATATATATATATATATATATATAATTACACTCTATATATACATATTATATATTCAAATAAAGATAAAGTAGACCTTCTAAAATCAATTTATAAACAACATTTATCCATTTACATCTATTCCTTTTTCTTAAAAATAAAATAAAATCAATTTTACTTCAAAATTCAGTGACCTAACCTAGTTTTTTAAATTTGTAAACTTTGCCTATTCAATACATCAATTAGGTAAGATTGAAAAATAAGATATGGACTAAAGAGTCATGTTAAATATTTTTTCTTTTCAAGAAATTAAAGGGAGACACCTCCAATATTTTTAGAAAATATTTTTCTTTGTACCAATTGCATTCATTATGTAATTTTAAAACATGTGAATACTGAGTTTACATAAAAAAAAATTGTACTTCAAATAGTTTCTTCGCATGAATAATTTTTTTAAATTATCTTTATTGAGATGATTTTCTTTGAACGTAATTTTCTTACTTATTTTTATTTATAAAAGCAACATGATATAAATATATCATAACTTTGACTCATTGGCTTTCCAATTGATAGGAGATTGACACCACCTACCACAAGGCTTCATAAAGTACCATATGTCGGAATTTGACTCATTGATAATATTTTTAATGAACTTTTTCATTGAAAATCTCTTATTAAGCTAAATTCTTACGGGACATTTGTTGAAAATCAATAATTTTCTGTTAGTTAAATATTTTTGGAAAATAAAAATTTGTCCACTTTTGATAAACTTAAAAAATTAAAACTATTCAAAAGGATAATGAAGAGAACACTTTGAACCCACCCCAAACATAATGACCATTTTTGTTGATTTCTCACAAATAAGTTGTTACTGAAAAATTATGAGTTAACTAGCATATAATCATACTTTAACTAAATAGAGATTTAAGAAAAATAATACACAATTTTAATAATGTTCGACTTTATCTAATCATCAAACTATCAAAGCAAAAGCAGAGAAAATTTTTACTACGAAAAAAACGAATCTCATGAAATTCTTTATGTTATTTTACTTCTCGATATATTTTCAAAAATATAATTATATGTTGGTCAACTCACACTCTTTATAACATAACATAAAGTAAATAATATAAAAAATGAGATGCATAGACCTACTAATGTATCTCACACTTAAAAAACATAATTATAACTTCAAAGTAGCTGGGCAATTAATTCTATATTTTCTTCATTGTTAGGTAACCATGATTTGCTTAGTAAATAATTAAATATAGAATTTTACTATTTCTAAGTAAACTTGAGAAAATTTATATACGTATTAAAAGTACATCTTCCCATATTAATAATTATTTTACAATACGTAGATATATACAACTTCCTACCTAAATCTTAAAATAATATTATAGTTGCACAACCATGCTTATACTATAGTCAATACCATAATTATTCAATTTGATAGATTGCAAACCTACCAAATCAATAATTTAAATAACTATTTAATTTATTGAGTTTTATAATATATTAAGTGTATCATTCATAACTAACCATCAAATGATGTGGTGTAATGGATGTGACTGTTTTTTTCTTAACTAAAGGTTTCAGATTCGAGTTTTAGGTATGAAAAAATTATTTGTAGGGAGTGTTTCTCTCGCATTACGAATGTGAAATAGTTGCGTTCCTATGCAGGTACCAGATATCGGATGAAAAAAAAGTATCATTACTACAAAATATAATAAATTCAAGTTGACTTGAATATTAAAAAAATTGTAAAGAAAAGTGCATATTTAGACCAATATGTTTACATTGGTTCATTTTTCAAATTAGTTAGACCTTTGTTTTCCTTGGTGCCAAATTTTCAAATAAAATAATTTCTTCAATCAAAATTATAGGGAATATTAGTTGCAACTCAAAAGTTTATTCTTCTTTGAGCAATAGGTAAAATTTCATTTTTTTTAATTATCAAGGCTGAAAAATAAATAAAAATATGTCAGTAATTTTTTCATAACTTATCTCTAAATTAAACGATCTTTATAAGTTTACAAAAGAGGATCTTGATATACTTTCTTTAAAATGGATATAATTTTATTTTTATTTGATAGAAGTATTGAAAACACCTCTAAACTCGGTATGAATTATTAGTTTCATCTCCGAACTATTGACAACCTTAAAAACACCCGATTACTTGACTAGTTGAACTTCAATACACCTCCGATCTTGCAACATGAGCGAAATACACCCCTAAATTCTCATCAAGTTTAAGGGTGTTCTCAACACTTCTCATTAAGAACCTCATGCTCCTACAAGAGTTTGAGACCACTTGCTATGACATGTGACATATCAAAATTGTATCATAGTTTAGTTAGTCAAGTAGAAAGACGTTTTTAAGAGTATTAATAATTCAAAGACACAACTAATAATTTGCACTAAGTTCAGAGCAGTTTTCAATACTTCTCTTTTTATTATAGTCCATTTTTCCTTTCAATTTTTTTACTTTAATCTCTAATTTCCTTTTTACTCCTAAATTAATTTTTAATGAAATAACCATTAGCAAGAAATAAAAAAGTGACAGAGAATTTGCGTCATGATCAGTGGCAAAGGTGTAAAATTAGTCAACGTGAAGGGTAAATATGGAATACGTCATCCTGACAACAATTCCCACTATGAGCAAAACTCAATTTGCTGACTACAATTTCTGAATAATTTCTGACTTTTTCATTTAAAATAAAAAATATAAAAAAATATAAAAATATATAATAAAATAAAAAGAAAAGAGACAAAGTACAAAACTTAAGAGGTCCCTAGATATATTGCGCCCACTGAAAAGTAGGTTGCTTTACAAATAATCCACCTCTTTCCAGAAAAAAATAATACAAAAAATAAATAAATAAAAAATCATGTACTTTAAACAATATTTTTTTACCAACAAAAAGCTAAAATATAATAAAAGTTAAAAGGAAATCATCATTTTACGTTTCTTGTTTAGGAAAAAAAACATTAGATTTATATTTATAAAAAGATCTTCTATGAAAATTAGACAAAATGTTTTTATTTTATTTTGGGATAAGACATTACAAAGAGTATAATTTTCGAAGTTATTATCTTCAGAAAATCGTTAATTTCAAATTTGTCAAAATTTTCTCCTCGATGAGGGATTTCAATTGAAAATTCGTTGAAAACAATATTGACAAGGTAAATTTTGATTATTTTTATTGAAGATTTATCGATTTTCAATTAGTATATAGTTTAATAACACACATAAAAATAAAATCTGATTTTTTTTTTATGAAAATAAGTATTCATGTGGATTGTTACTTCCAGATTAGATGAATAATTGAATTATACTTAATTAATTATATCACTTATTTCTACTGTTCAGATATGAATATTTTGCATAGTCATTCTCGTAATAAATACTCACGTGGATTCTCACTTTATGTATTCTTTAAATTTTTTTATTTTAAACCACATAACTAAAATCTCATTAAAGTTGTTTATCAGAGTAATTAGTGTCCTATTGAGGTATCTTTTCTAAATCATGAGAGATTATGATGGAGTATATATGATTATGATGGAGTAAATATGATTATGATGGAGTATATATATATATATATAAATTAATTAGAGATTTTAAATTTAAATTTTAGATTTAAATTATTTTTGATGAGGAATACTTTACTCCTCACGTAAAAGAAATTCGGATTTTTGCAAATGAAAAAATTCAATTGAGAACACCATCTAAAAAATGGATTAAATAATAGTATATGATTTAAATTTAATCGGAGTTCAAATACATATGTTAAATCTTAAATAGAAAACATAAAAAAATGAAAAACATTCTATTGAAAACGCTGTCTCAAAAATGAATCATAAAACGTGCGATTCAAATATGATCAGAGTTCAATACAAATATCAAATCTTTAAATAAAAAAAACATTAAAAAAAACAAAAAAATATTCTACTAAGAACAACATCTCAAAAATGAATAATATACTCCTTCCATTTTAATTAACACGAAATTTAGGAAATAAAGAAATACTTTTGAAATTAATGATCTAAAATAAGTTATAAATATTTGTGTAACTATAAATCATTTTATTAGAGATAAAATAAACATTTTAAAATTAAAATTAAAAATATATAACTCTTTTTGAAACGAACTAAAAAGAAAAGTAAATCATATAAAAAGTACGGTAAAAAGTATAACATATTACTATTGGTATTTAATCGAAATTCAATACAAATATCGAACTGAGATTCTTTTGTGTAGTCCCAATGAACAATGAGCCTCCTGAATTAGAAAGCCGACAAGAAACTCCTACAGTGGCACATTACACGTAATTCCCTACTATTTCAAAGTCTATTTCTGTCAACTCCAAGAAAAATTAAACTAATTAACTCCCTCACTAATTAAATCATTAGCGCATTTTAGCAAGACATAAGCATATGTTAGCACACTCCGCACCACCTATTTTTACCCCCTTCCTCTTCCCTCTCTGCTGCTCCTACTTCTTCTGGTGATGAAAAAAAGCACACAGAGCAAAAACACTAACAGCAGCCTCCTCTCCCAACTACCCACTTCCTAAAAAAACACATAATACACACAGTGATTACACTTTGGAACACCAAAGATTCTATTTTGAACATCCCCAAGAATCAAGAACACACTGAAAACTAATAAAGCTTTGATCTTTACTCTCTTTAGTCACTAAAGATTCATATATTTGTTGGGTTTTTGTTAAAAATGGAGAAAATTGTGTTTGTTGTCAACTGTGAACTTAAAGCTTGTGGTATAGTGTAGTTTTCTTCTCCATTTTCTTGGCTGAGGAAAACTGTTCTTTTTTTTTTCTTCTTTCAGTTTCAACCTTTTTTTTCTACCCATAGAATGGGTTGCAGGCTAAAATCAGTAGAGAATTTGGATCCTGTGAGAAAAAGAAGTGGTGGACTGAGAACTAAACAGGCAGGGCGTGGGTCTTGCAGGGGGAGTTAGTTTCTTTAATCTGTAATTTTTTAGCTGAGAAAATTTGAAAGTGAATAAACAAAAGAATAGTGCAAAAATGGGGTATTTGCTGAAAGAGGTTTTAAAGACTCTGTGTGGAGTCAACCAATGGTCTTATGCTGTTTACTGGAAGATCGGTTGCCAGAACACAAAGTGAGTTTTTTTTTCCTATTTTTCAATGAATGAAGTTTTTTTTTTCTTTCAAGAAAATGTAATAGTATTGGCTTGTGACTTGAGTTTGAGGTTTTATGTGAAAGTTTTGTTTGATGGAAGTGAAAAAAGAAGTGATCTTGGCTTGTGGGTTGATTTCAGATTTCATGTTGATTCTTGTTTTAGTTTTTTCATGTTGTTGAAAGTTGAAAAATGCAATCTTGGCTTGTGGATTCAGACATTGAGTTCATTTTTATGTGAAATTTCATTTTCTGGATGCCGTGTACTGTCTTTTGTATCAATTGACTTATTTTCTCCACTGTCAAATTTTGATTTGTTGCACTTGAGCTTCTTTGCCTTCACGAGGTAGTGGTAAGGTCTAGTTTATTCTACCCTTTGCTAGATCCAACTTGTGGGATTATTGTAGGTATGTAGTTGCTGTTTCTTGTTGGGTGTAGCTTTATTTTGTTCTTTTTTATTAAACCAAAAAGA
The DNA here is from genome assembly GCF_900185275.1 of Solanum verrucosum. NCBI lineage: Eukaryota > Viridiplantae > Streptophyta > Magnoliopsida > Solanales > Solanaceae > Solanum > Solanum verrucosum. Next base: position 1,504,866 of record NW_026019984.1, on the reverse strand, counting down.
AAATGAGAGTTGATAAAAGAGAATACTGATCCTATAATCTTGCTTAAGATTTGATAAAAGAAAATGAGATGTTTATGAATTCATTTCTTTTTGAGGCAAAATGGAGAAAAGTGTAGGATTTTACTATTTTTTTGTTTGTTTTTTCTATGGCATTTGTTTTTTCATCTTTTCATTTTTCTTGTTGTTCTGGTTTCTGTTTTGGATTTTGTGCTGACAACTGTTCTTTCTCTTTGCTGAGAAAATGGAAGACAAATGAAAGTAATAAACTGAAAAAGTGTTAAAAGTTTGATGGTCCTTTTGTTGTTCAGCACTTCAGCTGTTGCTGCAATACTGTGAACTGAGTTTCACTGATTCTATTGTGTTCACTTCTTTTTTTTTTGACCAAACAAAACTGCTAGCTTTCTTTAATGTGTAGCATAATACTGTGCTAGTAGGTAACAATGTGGTGTCTTGTTATCCATCCATTCTGATAGCTGTACTATTCTTGTTTTTTCGATTATCATATTATTTTGTTGTAGTTACTGTCTTCTTACTATCTGCTATTTCTTGTAGTTTTGTTACTTCTTTTTCTGGACTGCTTCGGAGGGGTTAAGGTCTGCCTAGACTCTACCCTATCCAAACTCCACTTGTGATATTATACTGAGTATGTTGTTGTTGTTGTTGTTTTTTATTATGGTATATATGATTTGACATGCTATAAATTTACTAGATATTGTTGTGTTTTTGCTTTTTCTTTTATTATCTGGAAACTGTCATTTTCTGCTTTTGGAATGTTGTGGTTTGTTCCAGTCCATTTTGTTTTGAAGAATCTTATTGGAATGAATGAAAAGGAAAATAAATAAATGAAAGTGATTTGTTTTAATCTGATGAAACCCTTTATACTGTTATGATTTTCCTGTATAGAAACATATACTCATTACTCATTCTTGTTTGATTCTATATGTGTTGTTATTCTCCAATTTCTTGTCTCTTTCTTCTTCTTTGTTTTATGTATGCACTTCTCCAGTAATCTTGCTTATAAGAACACATAGAACTGTCACTTTCTATTAATATTAATGACACTGAATCTTGGCTTATCTGCTGGAATTTACTATAGTTTTTCTTATTTTTTTACTTGTACTGATTGGCAGGCTTTTAATTTGGGAAGAATCCTATTATGAACCTTCAACATTCTCCGGAATTCATGGAATTTCGGGGGTTGAGAATCCGGAATTATCATTCCATGATTGGGGCGTTTGCTGGGGTTCGGGGGAGGTACGTAATCCTCAGCTTATGAATCAAGCAGGGGAGAGAGTGCATTTGCTTGTAAACAAAATGATGATGGAAAGTCAAATCAATATAGTAGGAGAAGGGTATAATATCTGAACTTTCAGTTTATTGATTCTTTTTTTATAAAAAGTATTGAAAAGATTTTGTTTATTTATACCATGTCGTTGATATGCATAATTTTACTTCTCAGACTAGTCGGACGGGCTGCAGTTACTGGGAGTCATCAGTGGTTTCATTCAGAGGGTTTTAGTAGAGTAGTTCATCCACCAGAGGTACATTTTGATATAATTTTTAGCATGCTGAGGTTAAGAGCCCGTTTGCCGTTGTGAAATTTGAAAAAATAGTCGTTGTTTTCAAAGTGAAAAATGGTATAATATACAAATTGGACTTGTTTTGAATTTCTGTGAGTGATCACTCATTTAGAAAACAACTTTTTGGTGTTCTTCAAAATGTTTTTCCAAACATGATGTTCAACTCTGGAAAGAAGTAAAAAAATATTCATGGCCTAACGACCACTAAGTTATATCCTGAGAGAATATGTAGTACGCATTAGTATACAGGATTTATGCTTTCTCAACAGCATTTAGAAATTTGAATAGCTGCCCCTTGCGATAATCAGTTGTGTGGTTAAAATTTGATAGTTTTACCATTGAACTGAATTTGGTCAAGGTTAAAGACAAACTATATATACAATTATTTTTATTTTTATCTTTTCAAAAGGCTAAAGATAAACTTAAGCTAGGTTAATCCTAAATCTTGTATCCTTTTTTATTTTATTTTATTTTTTATAATGAGGAGATGCTACGGTATGTGTCCTGATGAAACAACTGATACTCATTAGTGTATCCATACGCTGTTGTTCTTTTAGGTCCTGAAAGAGCTCACGGGACAATATTCTGCTGGCATCCAGGTACAATGTGTTTGAGATAACATACATACTAATGTGTGTTTTTGTTTTGCTGGTCACTGATTCTTTATATTGTTGATACATGCAGACAATTGCAGTTGTTCCTGTTCTTCCTCATGGTGTCGTCCAATTTGGATCATGCTTGCATGTAAGTCTATTTTGCTTTTTGTTTTTCATTTTCTCTTTTTTTTTTTGACAGAAAACAAAAAATTGTATTTTCGTCATTGTTGCCTTTAAAAGACAAGTTAGGGGTCAAATAGAGTAGAATATATAGCAGTGTTGTCAGAGGTGCGCTTTTAAGCCTTGAAGCGGGATTCAAAACGTATTGAGCGTTTCACCTAATGTGCGCCTTAGTCTCGTCATCAAGGTTCTAAGGCATGCTCTTTTCCTTGCCGATGAGGCGACACTAAACAATTGATATATCACTTTATCGTAAATATTTTTCAATTCTTTGTTCATATATTTTGTCATTCATGCTTTTATAATTGTTACTCTTGGACTAAATATAAATATTTGTACCTTTTCTCCCTTTTCGTCTTTTTTCAGTAAACCCCACAATTTATTTGCGCTTATAGCCCCAACGGACCTTGGAGCTTTCTTTGCATTTTTTACTTTTGTTAATACCGATATTTAGGCTTATTGATTGATTGAATTTCTTTTTTTATAACTACTATCATAAACTACATCAAGTAAAATGGTAATTTTTTTGCCTCAGATAATGGAGAGCACGAGTTTTGTGGAGGATGTGAGGATACTGATAAGTCAACTAGGATGTGTCCCTGGTGTCTTGCTATCCGATGAAAATGCAACGAAAGATCCGATGGTGAATACTGGCACGCCAGTTTATCTGGGAAGTTCAAGTCTTGTAGATTCTTGTGTGAGCACAAACGTAATGAACTCTGCTCCAGTTATTGCTAGCTGCAGTTATCAGGGCAACTCAAGTCAGACTGATGGTTTTATTTGTCAAACTTCTTCCTCTATGGCTGCACAAGTTCGGGATAGAATAATGCAGTCTACCGATGCAACATTTCCAGCGTCCAATATGACCCAATGTTTTGTTGAATCTCATGATGATCGTCAGTTTCACAAGAAAATTATTCCAGAGGTGAAAGCACATCTGTCTCCTAATAGCCAGCTAATAAATAACGTGATTAAAGCGGAGGTAATTTCTCCAAGCTCTAACATGTGGATGAGTCAACAAGCTCCTTCACACATTCCGAGGCCTCCCTTTCATCAGCAATCTTTTACTGACTCATTAACTGTAGATAGCGGCAGCTTAAGCAATGTATCCCAGCTTAATGGTTTCACTGCATCTGATCCAAGACCCAATGATGTCCTGATCTCTAGTTGTCATGGAAATTCAATTTCTCCATCCACTGGAGAAAATGAACTATGTAAACGAGGGGATGGGCATCACCGATCAATTCCATGCCCCAATTCTACTGTTGATGCCAATGGACTATCAAACATAATCAGTTCTTGCACAAAGTCGGCTGGAAATGGGCTTCAAACCACGTCAAAATTAAATGTTGGTGATGATTTGATAACTCGTAATATTTCTGATGGTCTGAATGCACAATTTATGTGGGATGAGAGTAATGGAATAGTCGAAAATGATTTGTTTCAAGCACTTGGAATTATGCTAACACAGAATGAGCATCCATGTAGTACAAGCAAGTCGATGCAAGAGGTTTGTGGTGAAAAACATGAATATGTGGGGCAGAGTGCATTACTTGAAAACAACAAGTATGAAGATTCCTGTGTCCAACGTCACTCGGGGGATGACCTGTTTGATGTTCTGGGTGCTGATTTTAAAAATAAACTATTCAATGGAAGCAGGAACAGTTATCAAAGTAATGGACCAGACTCAAACACATGGGATCGGGTTAAGAGTAACTCTACTTCTGTGATTAGTCAGCATGCTTCTTCGATAGTCAATCAAGGAAAATCAGATAGTGGATCATTCTTCGTGGCTGGTTTTGAGCGTCTTTTGGACTCTATAGCGTCCAAGCCTTCTGCCAAGCAGAATCTGGATGATGATGTTTCTTGTCGGACAACGTTGACAAATTTGAGTAGCTCCTCTGCTCCAAATATCTCATCGTCCTATGGCCGAGCTGGTTTCTCGAGTCAAATTCAAGGAGATGTATTTGGGAAACCCAAGAACCTTGCAAAATCAGGAACAACAGTTTCTCGGTCATTTAGATCCGATAAAGAAAAGACAGGAGCTTATTCGCAGAGTAGTTCAATTTATGGGTCACAAATTAGTTCATGGGTGGAACAAGGTCGTGATACAAAGCCAACTAGCAGTGTTTCTACTGGATATTCTAAGAAGCCTGATGAGACGAGCAAGACCGGTCGCAAAAGGCTTAAACCAGGAGAGAATCCTAGACCTAGGCCAAAAGATCGGCAAATGATCCAAGATCGTGTGAAAGAACTGCGAGAAATTGTTCCAAATGGAGCAAAGGTACATATTTTGAACTATTTATCATGTCCTTCTCTAGTTTTGTAGACTCGTTGAATGAATATTTTCTCTTACAGATACCTTTTCCATTTTGGTTTTGTGATTTCAGTGTAGCATTGATGCACTATTGGAACGCACGATCAAGCACATGCTTTTCTTGCAGAGCGTCACAAAACATGCGGACAAATTAAAACAGACTGGAGAGTCAAAGGTTTGATTATATAACCATTTAACCTTTGTTATGATCCCATTGTCAAAAATTAGTTTTCAAGTTCAGATGATACACATTGAAATGTGTCTACAAAATGTTCGGATGACGTGTTAGCAAGTGATACAAGAAGCCTGAATGTATGAGAATTACTGACGACCTTTCCCCTCATGTTGTCAACTTGCAGATTATCAGCAAGGAAGGAGGATTGCTTTTAAAAGATAATTTTGAAGGAGGAGCGACGTGGGCATATGAAGTTGGTTCACAGTCTATGGTCTGCCCGATCATAGTTGAGGATCTGAATCAACCTCGTCAAATGCTCGTGGAGGTCAGGACATCTATAAATTATGAAGTTTTGACTCTTTTTTTTTTTTTTTTTGATAAAAATTATGAAGTTTTTGACTCTTCTGTGGACTCATTCATTTATTTCAGCTGAGTTGGTTTGCTTTCTGCAGATGCTTTGTGAAGAACGCGGTCTATTTCTGGAAATAGCCGACATAATAAGAGGATTGGGCTTGACCATCTTAAAAGGGGTTATGGAAACGAGGAACGACAAAATATGGGCGAGGTTTGCCGTAGAGGTACACACTTTTGCCAAGTTCAACTGTCTATATGGTCACTGACTAAGTTTGAGCGTCTTATCTTACCAAACGTGTCAAGTTTAAGGGGCTATCTAGGTGTTATGCCTTCTTATAGTAGCCCAAACATTTCAATAATTTGATGTTTAATTACAGGCAAATAGAGACGTGACGAGGATGGAGATATTCATCTCACTTGTTCGCCTCTTGGAGCAAACATCAAAAGGCGCAGAGGAATCTGCTAAGGCCATTGATAACGACACAGCAATGATGCATTCGTATCACCAAGCAGCGTCTATACCAGCAACAGGTAGACCTTGTACTTAACAATGCTCAACAGATGAGAGACTGTGATCTTTGTCTGGACGTGTTGAGAGCGAGCAATCAACCATGCTTGCCATGACTAACATTGTACACTTAGGCTGACCCTCGTGGTTTTTCTCAAAGCTAATCCTCATTTTTCGCCACAATATCCAGATTCTCGACGTGCCAAGCCTTTTAGTCCCCTCTCAGGATTGCTTTTGTAGAATGGCGATTCATCGTTCGGGCTAGTTTTTTTTTTTTTTTTTGGCTCTTGCCCTTTGAAGTACTATAATTTTGATTTGGTACAAGGAGAAGGGAAATGGTTTTTATTATTGTATAGAAAAAGGTGGAGGGTAATAGGAAGTAAGCTTAGGGGTGTTTATTTTAGCTAATATTTGTCTAGTTAAACTGTTTTTTCTGGCTTTAATTATGTGTTTTTTGCCAGCTGAAATATTCTTGTTTGCATTATTATTTACTTGCCTTTGGCCGATATCATTTCTATCATTTTATGGAAAGTGAAAGTCGTTTCATTTGGTACGAGATTGCTTCACATCTCGAATGTCGAAGTTTTGTCCAAAATCCTCATTTGAGAATTTGTATAGAGAAGGATTTCCCACAGCCCAGCAGTTCTTCCATACCAACTTAGCTGGTGTTGCTATTGGCATAACAATTGGTACACCATAGGTTAGTCCAACCTAGTCCTCTCGTACTAGGGTTGACTTCTTGCAGATCTCCGTTTTACACCAAGGTAGATAGGAGTCTCACGACGTTCTAAATCCAACTCGCTTACTACTTTTCCACTTCATTCTCATTGGAATTGCCAACAAAAATAAATGTTGGACACATTCTAAGTTTAAAATTTTGTCTATGATTACGAATTTTGAAAGTTTTATTACCACACAAATATTGTTAAGAAAAAAACCATAATGTTGTGGCATAATAAAACTCTTAAACTTAGCGTCGAATTTGAATAATTTTTCTAAGTAATAAAACTCTTTTGATGTGTTATTGTGATCGTTGGGATTTATACTACACAACAGTCCAATAAATTTACAATAAAAATGATCTGAATTTATTATTTTTCACAAATTTAAGTTAGTATAGTGTATAATTAATGTAAAATAATGTATTTTATTTTTCAGGTCACTTTTTATGTGCACAATAACGAAACCAAGAATATCGCTAAGGATATAAAAACTTTTATATAATCAATGTATATTATAATGTTGAATTAATCACCAATCATTCTAGCTATTTTTTCCTTATGATTTAGGTTTTTTTTGGAACCTAAGGCAAATTGAAAGTCGTTATTTTTGGATGCACACAAAATAAATTTTCTTTTTGTAAAAGCTCACAGACTCTAAAAAAATTTATAAATCACATTAGATAAGTTCGATGTGAGGAACTCGACTAAGAAGATATTGATAAAAGAAATCAACCTCTAGCTTTCATTGTGGAATATCACCTGTTGCACCAATTCGATTAATTAACATTTTTGTCAAAGCAAAAATCTATGCTTATAGGTTATGAAGTTGGGTTGGTTCCTCAAAATATATCTATTCTTTTGTTATAATAATATTCTTTTATTTCAAAGACATATTCCTGAAATTTTATATCCCCAACTTATATGGTTAAATTGGATGCTAAAAGAATCAAATATTTGTTTGTCTGTGCTATTTTTTCATAAGAAAAAAAGAACGATTTTTTGAAGTGAATAATAAATAGATTTCTTCACCGAAAAAAATATATTTATTTACATACTGTAAGATTTATTTTTCACAACAACATTTTCATTTTCAAGAATTATGAACGATGAAAAGATTCCAATCATTCCTTATTTATTTAAGGGTAAATGACATTTTTGGTCCCACAATTATTACATACTATTAAGTGTATATACACTTAATCAACAATTAACTAAAATGTGCACTTTGATTGTTTATATCCACAAATTTATCATTATTACTAATTGTTCCACTACTTTACTCATATGTTATGAAGCTTGCATTAATATTTTCCATATTTAGATGGTAATATAGTTCTAAATATAATCAAAACATAACATACTTTCTACCTAAAAAATCCAAAAATACATGTTTCAATGAATTAAAAATTAAATTTACTTTGTCATATTCATAAGTATCAAAATAAGAAATTATCAATAACTACTACTATTATCTTTCAAATAATTTTGTTCTTTGTCTTAAAAAATGGTCAAGTGATTAGTTTTGCATAAAACAGATTCAAGATTTTTTATTTTTTTTTTACATATAAAAGGTCAAAATAAAATATGAGAGTTTTTGGAGAAAATTATTTTGTTTTTATTTAAATTGCAAAGGATATGGAGGAGAGATCTACCACAAAAACTATTAAGTGCGGCCTAAATCATGTATTTATTTATATTAAGAATATATATACTTAAAATTACGATCTAAAACTCATAAATTTAAAATTCTCGACTCTCGACTCGAATAAAGCAACATGTCTGGTTGTCCTAACAAAACAGTACAGCAACATATCTTATCAATAAAAGATGCTAATATTTTTTTTTCTATGAGAACTAAAAAATCTTTTACTAGGAGAAGATTAGGTCTCAACCATTGACAAGATTCATGGATAGGGGGGGATAAATATAAAGCAATGAAAAGTTTAATAATGTTCTAACCAAACATTATTATTTTCCATTTATTTATTTATTAATTTATTTTGTTCTAGCATTGATGCTTTTTGTCTATTCATCAACCCTATTTTCATGACTTTTTTTTCCTTTGAATTCTTAATTATTAGGATGGTAATATGGAGTTTTGGAACAACAGTAAAATTGTCTCTGTGTTATCTATAAGTCATAGATTTGAATTGTGGAAGCCGTCACTAATATACTTGTATTAGAATAAACTATATACATTACACCCTTAAAAGTGTAATTTTTTTTCCAAACTTTGATAACGCAGAATATTTGTGTACGGGGTTGCCAAGTATTGTAAAACTAAATAAAACTTTACACCAAAAAGGAATATCTGGATTCTATTCTCTAGCTGGATAATAAATGTATTTCACTTATTATAACAAGTTAGTCACCATTTAATGATTATCATAGAGACTTACCTCTATATATTACCTTTATAAGTTATCATTCATGAGAAATAAAAATTAATATAAATGCACGTTAGTTAATGTATATCATTCAATATTAATTTGTGGGATATTTCTATCAAACGTAGAAATATAAAACTAATGTAATAATGTATACATTTGAATTAAATAACTTAAGTATATAAACTTTGCTTGGTGGAGTGTTGGTTTTGAACTTCACTTTGCACCATTAGGTCGCAAGTTCAAAATTATCAACCCCCCTGCTTTATCACATCCAATTATATATACATATTATTTTTTTCGAAGTTAACGGGCGCATGACGTGCACCATCACATGAATACATGGGTTGTCTGCCTCTGCGTCTGGATACAAATTCAGTTGAACCCAATAGTTTTTGATTAAACAATATATTTATATTAATAAATTTATTAAATATGTACAAATATTAAATTTAAAATCTATTTAATAACACTTGAAGTTGTCGTTCTAAAATTTAGAATCTATAAAATTGAAATTCTGGCTTTTGCATTTCTAGGAGTTGTTTAGTGTTTTGTAGATTTATATGTATGTCAATAGAAAATACAACAAACTTGTAATATTTTTTTATCTTATATTTATAGAGGGGCTAATATACTCCTCAATTTTGAAATTTGGAGCATATATATTCTTCGATTAAAATTAAGGTGATGCATGTATACCTCACTCATTGTCTCACAAATAATGTATATATACATCACCATCTAACAAATGATGCATTTTTACCCTCGTTGTCTATCAAATGATACATATTTACCGTTTTCGTACATACCTATATTTATGGAATTAAAAAGAGAATCATAAAACTAATTCTTAACTTCCAACGATATCATTGAGTTAAAAAAATTAATTCACCTATTTTTTATTATTGCTATCAATAATATTTGTCTGAGACGAGTTTATATAAAATTAATCAACCCTAAACATTTGTTTGAGATTGAAACGTAGTCGTTTATTATTGCTATTTTTGTGACGTGTTGAAATGTTAGGGACATATCATTTATGTCTCTAGCTCCTATATATTCGGAATGGAAACTTCACACACATATAATAATATTCTTCCCAATATTCTTTTTAAAATTTTGGTATTCTCAACCCCTCAAATATTTTAGCGTTTGATATTTATTTTGAAATTTAATTAATTTAATTTTACAATGTACAAACTTAGTGTCTCCTTCTAAAGATTTTTTTCTTCGTTTATCGAATTTGAACCTGCAATATTTAATTAAAAGTATAAAGGAACCTATTCATCTGATCGTAAATCATATGATAATTTATGCTAGTGAAATGCATGCATTGGTATGACAAAACAATTAAATGTGAACCATTTATTTCCTCTAAAAATAAAATTTATTATCTCTTATCTGTCATACAACATATTATTATTCTAGATCTATAATTTTATTGGCCAACTTTAAAAGAATTTGGTTAAAAGTTGAAGTGACTTCAAATTTGGAATATTTTCAAGAACACTAAGAATAAATTCAAATTCTTCGGATCATGTGTCTTGCAATCAAATCATCAATTGGTAAATAAAGTTACTCCGTTCCATTTTTATGTGACAAATATTAAAATACGCTAGTTAAATTATGGGTGCACATGATACAATAGTTAAATTTTTTATTTTTGTTTTTAAAAATATTATATTATTATCATATCAAATTAATTCGGTATATATATGATTTCAATATTTGTAAGTTCCATTTTAATTTATGATTTGTTCGACTTGACTTACATATAATAGAAAATTATGACTTTTGTTTTTTACAAAAAATATCTCAATTATATCATACTGATTACACCTTGATAATCGTGTAGAAATATTCAAATGAAAGTATAAACAATTACTTTGTTAATCGATTATCCAAAAAAGACATTTCAATCAAAATAAAATAATCAATAGTTTCGACTAAACAATTAGTTTAGTACTAATAGTAACTTATGAGTTTGTTAGTATCATAAGAATATAGTTGAATTGTTTATGAAATTATATATCTTAGTACGGTATTCAATATGTTGATTATCAAATCTTTTTAAAATGTCATCAATTATCATAATACCGAAATCATGATATCAAATAGTATTTTAATATGATAATTTAGTATCTACCATATCGTGTCCACCATAAATCAAACAACCTAATTTTCTATGTGAATTTGAAAATTAAGCAACAATTTTCATAGAAAGTATAGAAGTGTTAGTCATTTAATTAATTTACAGTTTAAACTAATAAAAGTGTCCAAAAAAATTAATGTCATCTCACATGTAGTGATTACCTTATCTGTCCCAAAGAGAGGGAGAAAAAACAGCTAATCAGAATCAAAGTTTCTCTCATTTGATATTTAATATCCATATTAAAATTCTGATTAATTAGCATTCATGTTATAATATTTTTAGGCTCAACTCAGACATAACCTTATATAGGAGAGCATGGAGGTTGAGAATCATAAAAGACAATTAGTAGGTGATCAAACACTTTTCTTTCTTCTTATAAAAATGCTAGCATTATCTCATCCTTCGATTTTATATTTTTATTACTATTGTTATTTTTCTAAAACTTAATTTGGTTACATTTACTATTTTATTGACAATACTTTTCTTTCTTTAATGTTCTCATCGATCATAGTTTTTTACTCTTACATTTTTTTAAACATGTTTTGAAAAATGATTTATTTAAGTCAAGGGTCTATTAAAAGCAACATCCCTACACTATAAATAAATAAGATTAATTTATGTACACCTCATTTTTTTAAAATTTCACTTATAAAATTATACTGATCCATTGGAAATTTCTTTTTGCTCAACATTTCCAACCTGCATGTTGAAAAATGATTCCTATGTTGGGAAAAGAAAAAAGTATTTTTTTATGCATGAATTAAGATAATTCATGTATAGGAAATTAATTAAGATACATGTGTTATTTTAGTTTGTTGATGAACTAGGAAAGATAACATTTGTTCATGATCAACTAGGGTAGATAAAAAGATATTTAGGATTAAATTAGGTACATGCCAAAAAAATATGTAAATATCTATGTGGCTTAACTATTTTATTTAAGTTAAGTTAGTGAAAAAATATATATTTTCCGCTTATTAATTACTAACAAATATATATTTCTATCGAAAATATGGATAACTCGAATTTTAATTAGTAGTGTTTCAATATAAGCTTTTTAGCCTAGCTAAAAAGGGTGAGGCAGCACTATTCGTTTGAAGTAATAAAGTATCACTCACCTAGTACAAGCCTTTTTTCTTGAAGCTCTCTTCGTATATTTGAAAAAGATTAAACATATATGAATTAGGTCAAACAAAGTAGGAATTGATGACGGACAAATTCTATAGCTAAATAATAGAATTTGTTATTAATCTTACTAAACAATAAATTGGCAACAAATTATTTTAAAATTATGTAGCTAATTTTAATTTATTTTTGTAGTGAATATTCATTATAATAACCGAAATATTGTAACTATTGTCATTGTAACAAAGTTTTGCTTGCCTTCTTGTGAGAGACCGTAAGCGTCATCATAAGTACTAGAGCGATATATGTACAAAATATCTCACGTTAACAAAATCAAAGAAAGAATCGAAATCACACCCCATAAAATGTGACGTAGATAACTTATCATAAGTCTAGGGGTGTTCACGGGTTGGTTTGGATCGGTTATTGGTCAAAACCAAAAAACCAAACCAACTTAATCGATTTTAAAATTATCAAAACCAAACCAAACCAAATATAATATACATTTATCGGTTTGGTGATTATCGGTTTCGGTTTGGTTTGGTTCAGTTATTAACCATACACAAAAATAAAAGAAACAATTCATTTAAAATGTGAAAAAAGCGACAACAATCCATTCAAAATGAAAAATAGTTAGAATGACTTAAATTACTGAACTTTCGATCACTAAATTTACTATCAATAAAGCTTTAAAGTTCACTGTATTGGCCTAGAAGGAAGAGACAATAACATTTTCAGTCCCACAAAGAATTGTCATAGACACTCATATACATGAAATCAATAAGATAAATGTTTCATCTTGGGCATTTTTGCTTTCAATAAGTAAATTATAAAGAAATTTTAATGAAAATATGTATAAGATCTTTAAAATTGTTTATAAAAACAATATATTAAGTATGTATATTAATAAAATATATGTATATAATTCATCGGTTCGGTTCGATTATTTCTTCAGTTTTTTTCGAATAAAACCATAACCAAACCAAATACTATCGGTTTTCAAAAATCTAAAACCAAACCAAACCAAACCCAAATAAAATCGGTTTTATTTTATCGGTTTAGTTTGATTTTTCGGTTTGAATCGGTTTTTATCCAAACCGTGAACACCCCTAATCATAACACATCTTAATATTTTTTTTCTCTAGTTTTATGTGTGTCCTAAATAATAGTGCACTTGTGACCACAAAATTCGTGAGTGCTCTAATATTATCTTCAAGATATGTCTTATCTAATATATTTTTTTGGCTATTGAAAGATATTTAAGTTTCCAAAATAGTCTCAATATATTTTACCTTTTCTTTTTGGATTTAACTTCAAGTAAATAACTAGTCATCTACCACTATATATGAACAGTCAAAATACCAAGAAAATTAATGCAACTGTTCCAACTAAAACTATAAAGCCATGAATAACGCATCTGAAAAATATTTATATCAAATGCATAACAGTTCATAATAACACTTGGAAAAAAGAAGAAGGGTGTGTTTGGTATGAAGGAAAATGTTTTCCATGGAAAATGTTTTCCTGGAAAATAAGTTGATTTTTGACTTATTTTCTCATGTTTGGTTGGTGAGTAGAAAATATTTTCCGGAAAAGATTTTTAGTGTTTGATTTATGAATGATTTTTTTTTTTTGAGAAATATCTTTTATTTTTACTAGGGTAGAAAATAATTTTTGAAATTGAAAATATTTTTTAAAAACAAACTTAAATTTTTTTGGGGGTGGGGTGGGGGGGTGGGTTGAGGGTAGGGGTGAAAAATTGAATTTTTGAAGTTGAAAATATTTTTTAAAAACATACTTAAAATATATTTTTTTGGGGGGGGGGGGGAGTAGGGGGTAGGTGGGTGGGGGGGTTGGTTGGGGGCTGGTTTGAGGGTAGGGACAAAATAAATTGATTTTTTCAACAATTTTTTTTTTAATTGGAAGTTGGAAAAGAGTTTTGGAAAATGTTTTCCTTAAGTTTTGAAGGGAAGTCATTTTCCTTAAATTTGAGGAAAATGAGTTGATTTGGAAAACATTTAACCCAACCAAACATGAGAAAATTGGAAAACATTTTCCGGAAAATGTTTTCCTTCATACCAAACACACCCGAAGAAGAGAAGCTATCAACTTGATGATAGTACAGTCATCACAACCAATATTGCTAACATGACCACTGTCAAATCTTGTAGTGAAGTGGTAGAAACATATATTTTTTATTTTTATGTTACGATTTAGATCATTGTGAGTGATATCTACACAAAACAAATTGGTGGGAGAACCAAACTAACTCGAAACCAATTCAATATCATTAAGCAAAACCAAGTCTATCATATAAAATAAGAAAAATACTTTAGTCACTAAAGAATTGAGTTCCCATAAACTCAACCCAATAGTCTAAAAATATTCAATGCAGAATTATGCCTAAGAACTGAAAGTCATCATAACAAAATTTCTAATACAATCATACTGGGGATGCAATCCTGAAACTAATCATAAAGCTAAAACTAGTGTCTGTGTCCGAAGAATCCATGGCAGCTAGAAAGATGTAGCTCATCCTTGGATTCAGAAATCAAACGTCTCTCAATTGAGGTTTCAGATCAACCGTTGAAAGATGTCATGTACTCAACAAGAAAAAGAACATGTGCAATATTAGTACACGAACCATAGTGTACTGATAGGATCACGCGGCTAGTCCAAGATACAAATATAAACGGTCACTACAATACGGTAACACATAACAATGTATAACATAACAACAATTGTCAACCACATAGACTCTCAGTCACATGTCATGAAACAAAATACCTGGGTCAACCGATTCTTAACTGCATGTCCCCACATGCTCACAATGCAAATGACTGATCCTCTCATGGAACTCAAACCCAAGTTGTTAGTGTGATGATGTGGTATTTGAGTCATCCATAGTTAGTGTATCAGCGTGGTACCCAAGCCAATCAACAATCACAAACATTCATGCACAATCACATAGTACAATGAACAAGACCACTTGAAAACCACAAGTCACAATCATAACTTCATTGCATGAGATTACCTACATGATGTCATTTCGTATGTCTCTACCATGCATTGCACGAATGATACTCCAAAAAGTAGTAGACATACCTACATCCATACATACATAAATCAGAAACATTTAACCATCACCTACCTCGAATCAAACCTTTTGAAAACTCTAAATGGCCCGAGCTTTTCTCTTGCAAAGTGCCTTGACTTGTTCTTGGTCTAAAACAAATAATATAAACAACAATCAATCGCTAATGGCCTATTAGTTTAACCAAATTATTAACAAATCTCAATCCCGGCAACTATATGATCATCTTCCCCGACTTAAGGCTCTTTCCCACCATGGAATAATGTCAAAAATCTCTCCCCCCCCACACAATATCTATAACTTAGATTCTAAGGTTTAAGAATCAATACATAAGGTCGGGGAGACCTTTACCGATAAATTCTGTGGGGAAACTGGTGCAACCTGCCTAAAATCGTCCCTCCTACGTTCAAGAACTCAAAGTGCAGAAAATAGAAACTATGGAGCTATTTCTGCACTAAAATCCGATTCGGATCACTATAGCGGCGCCACTATAACAGAAGCTAACCCCGCTATAGTGGTCTGCACACTCTGCTATAACGGGATGCCTCCCACTATAGCGGTCTTGACGAAACTTTAGAAGGTCAAGCTCCGAAAAAGTTTTCTGGCTCAAATACTTTCACTATTGGCTTACTCATATCGATCGAATCAGGTCATTATATTTTAATTAGAGATTTTGAGTTTGAATCTTGAACATGATTTTTTTTTTATAAGAGTATCTTACCCCTAAAATATGATTTTCCAGAACGACTTTGATTTAGTTAGGCTTAGAAGTAGTATCAGACATCATATAAAAATGGAAAATAAATAAATAAAAGATGTGTGGCCACTATCAAAATTTGTGGTGAAGTGGTAAGTAGGGATGGCTTATCATGGATATAAAGAAGAAAAAAATCAACTACAATTGATAGTTGATATACTTTGCATATCTAGCTTCTTCTTTTTTTTGTCTTAGGTCACTATGATCAGTACATGTATCAAAGCTCATGTTAGATATATAGGATTAATAAATAATTAGGGGTATGCATTTAGTATTTGGTTCAATATTTTCAAATTTTAATTTCGATAATTGAAAATAAGTACTAAATACTGAATTTTTAAAATTTGGTCCGATACAGTAAATTTCAATTCAGTTAAGTGATTTATGTTTCTCTAGTGATAAGTATTTCTTTATCATTATAAAAAAAAAGGTCTCGAATTCGATATCTAAGTATAAACTTACCTTTTAGTGAGTATTTCACATCCAAATTAAAGTGAGATCTTTTGACTCAAATTTAAATTAATGGAGCTCCAAAATAAATACTGTGAACATAGACACTTGGTGAGAAGCCTAAAAAAAAATGCTGTAAGGCCAACCAATTCCAATTTTAACAAGTTCTTAAAAAGATCCCAAAAAATGGTTTGCCCTATTCTAAAAAAAGCTTTACTTTTGACCCATTAATCTCAATGTGTGGATAACAGATGGATAATTAAAATATATTTTACTATAACTTTTTTTGTTTAAAAAAAAAACATAAAACTCACTTCATCATTTTCAACCTCTCTTTTTTATGCACTTTCCTTGTACTTCCATCGTACATGAAAAGTAGCACCTAAAAAAATTCACTTTAAAAATAAAATAATTTTTTTACAATATTTTAAAAACATTTTCTTGTTTTGTCACCATCCAATTAGGGGTGTGCATTCGGTTTTTCGATTTGATTTTGCACTATTTGGTTTGGATTTTTCGGTTTTTGGTTTTGTAAAAGTGTAACCAAATCCGATTCAAAATAAATTTGGTTTGGTTTGGTTTTCCTCTATTCGGTTCGGTTATTCGGTTATGTCAATAATTAATAACATAACCAAAGTAACAATATTGAATCCCTTAAATATACTTTCTAATATAAATCATAAGTAATACTTAAAACACAATACTTATAAGTATACCTACTAAAGATGTTTAACCATAAAATATAGACGTAAAGGCAATAACCAAAAAGGGACAAAAAGTGGTTAACTGTAATTTAATTCTAAACCTAAACACTTTATATATACCAAACAAAGCAATTTATTAATTCAAAACCAATCTGAATAAAAATTCGATTTAATTTAATTTGGTTATTCGATTTAATCCAAATAATGCACACTCTACCATCCATTATTCCTTTGTTCTCTCTATAAATATGAGGCTATCAGACACAACATGTCTTATTAGCAATCCCATAAACTTCTCTGTCTTTTTCTTGTCTCTCACATTCTATTTTTGGATTATTTTGCCTTTTTTTTTTTGCAAAATTTGGTCCAATATTTATTTTTATTTTTACTATGGAGATTGCTTCTATGAACAATGATGAAAAGCCAAGTAATTTTTTCACTAAGGGATTATTATGGTTCAAGTCTTTGCATGAAAAAATATATACTAAGATTGTTGGAATTGCTAAGCAATTCAAGACAATTGCTAAAGATGATCCAAGAAGAGTGATTCACTCACTTAAAGTTGGTTTATCACTCACTTTAGTTTCATTATTCTACTATTTCCAACCCCTTTACAATGGTTTTGGTGTTTCTACGATGTGGGCGATAATGACTGTGGTAGTCGTCTTTGAATTTTCTGTTGGTACGTTATACACTCCCCCCCTTCTGTATCAGTTTATACGATGATATACATTTAAATACACATGTCATATATACTATTTGAAACTATATTCTCACTAAATAAATATTTTTTTTAATTAGTGATGATTTTTTTTATTTTTGTAGGTGCTACACTTGGAAAAGGATTAAATAGGGGAATGGCAACCTTGCTAGCTGGTGCACTAGGGGTTGGTGCACATTATTTGGCTAGTGCAACTGGTAAAGTTGCGGAGCCAATACTTCTTGGTCTATTTGTCTTTCTACAAGGTTATATTTCTTTTTTTAATTCCTATATTTATCGCTAAACAGTTCATAGCTAATCTCATGATATTTAAATAGGAATAACAACAAAGTCTTGCTTTTCAGAAATACAAGTCATCTGTCGCTAATTCATGTTTTTCTTATAAAAAAAATACATGACAATGCCATTCTTAATCTCTTATATATATGTATCTTTTTCATCATGCACTACTACCTATAAAACAAGAATTAGCTACAAATTTTGTCACTAAATATTAATCCATAGTAACCAACATGATTTTTCGATAATCCATCATATTAATATTGAACAAACATAAACGATGAATTTTTTTTTATTCAACGATAGAAATTGTCTGTCGTTAATTCTTATATATTTTTTTTCTAACATGACAATTTTTATTTTCTTGTGCATGCAGCATTTGCATTAACTTTCATAAGATTCTTTCCACAAGTGAAGGCCAGATATGATTATGGAATGTTAATTTTAATATTAACATTTTGTTTAGTGTCAATATCTGGTTTTAGAGTTGAT
Source organism: Solanum verrucosum (assembly GCF_900185275.1). Classification (NCBI taxonomy): domain Eukaryota; kingdom Viridiplantae; phylum Streptophyta; class Magnoliopsida; order Solanales; family Solanaceae; genus Solanum; species Solanum verrucosum. The sequence goes on along the minus strand of NW_026019984.1, from coordinate 1,486,273 downwards.
GAAATAGTGGATATGGCACATAAAAGAATCTCAACAATACTCATGGGTGCTTCTGTTTGTGTTATTGTTTCTATAGTTATTTGCCCTGTGTGGGCTGGTGAAGATCTACATAAATTAGTAGCACAAAATATGGAAAAACTTGGCAAGTTCTTAGAAGGTAAAAAAAAAAATCCATTTATTTTGATGATATTATATATAGTCTATAGATAATTATGGATCATAACGAAATGATACATCTTAAAAGACTCGATTTTATTGATACTGCTGAACTATAAATCGTGAGGATTATTGAATAAAATAATGGTAATTAGAATTAGAATCCTCTTTTATATGTGGTTTTATATATTTGGATCATAACAAAATGATACATCTTAAAAGACTTGTATTGATACCACTGAACTATAAATCGTGAGGATTATCAAATAAAATAATAATAACTAGAATTAGAATAGACTTATTTTATATATAGATAGATATTATGGATCATAACGAAATGATAGGTCTTAAAAGACTCTTATTCATACCACTGAACTATAAATCGTGAGGATTATTGAAAAAAAATAAAATAACTAGAATTAGAATCGACCTCTTTTATATAGATAGATATTATGGATCATAATGAGATGATAGATCTTAAAAGACTCTTATTGATACCACTTAACTATAAACCGTGAGGATTATTGAACAAAATAATAACAACTAGAATTCGATTATGTTGTTTTATAGCTTTATAATATACATATTTTAATGAAAATTGCAGGATTTGGAGATGAGATTTTTAAATCATCAGAGGATAGTACAGAATCAAAGGTTACTAAAACATCCTTGATAGAGTATAAAAGTGTTCTCAATTCAAAGAATTCTGAAGAAACTTTGGTATGTAATTCTTATTATTTTCATTTTCTTGAACATATATATAATTTCATTTTTTTCTAATTAACTCAAGTATTTAATTTTTTTTTTTACATTTATTCAGGCTAATTTTGCAAAATGGGAGCCAGGGCATGGACAATTTAAGTATAGACATCCATGGAAACAATACTTGAAAATTGGAGGTCTCATTAGGCAATGTGCATATAGGATTGATGCACTCAATGCCTATATCAACTCTGAAATTAAAGTAAGTTATTATTTTTATCAAGTTACCAATTACTAATATTTATTATAGCTATATACTTATTAATTTTTATATATATATATATAGTTTCCTAATAAGTGATATGATATTGCAATTATGTTTTCTATCGTCAATGTACATAACTTTAACTCTTCAAAAATCTGTTATTTTCTTTGCTTCAACTATCGTATTAGTTTTTATTTATATTGTTTTTCTTTCCATTAATATTTTTCAAACTAGCTTTTTTACCATTGCATTTCCTTTTCACACTTGTTTTGGTCTATTGTTTTTTTTCCATTAATATTTTTCAAACTAGCTTTTTTGCTATTGCATTTCCTTTTCACACCTATTTTCAAATGTCTAACGGAAACAACAAAGCTATCTACCTTCATCAGGTAGGGTACAAACTAGTACTCTATTTAGACCTCACTTGTGAAATTACACTGAATATGTTATTGTTGTATAATTACATTTTAAGTGATCTTACTTGACTGTATTAATATTTTTTTATAGTACTATCAGTGCATAGAGCTCAAACTCGATCTTTTTCAATTTCAGGCACCAGAGGAGATCAGGGAAATGATCAAAGAAACATCAATGAAAATGAGCATAGAATGTGGGAAAGCACTAAAAGAACTATCAAAATCTATGAGGAAAATGAATTTGCCAATTTCAGCTGATGAACATGTCACAAATGCAAAAAATTCAGCCAAGAAATTAAATTCACTTTTAAAATCAAGAATTAATAATTGGGAAGAAATTAATTTACTACAAGTGATTCCATTGGCTACAATTGCATCAATTTTAACAGATATTGTTATTTGTGTTGAAGAAATTGGACAAGGGGTTAATGAACTTGCTTCATTAGCTAATTTTAAAACCACAAAAAGTAGTAAAGAAATAATTAATACAAATAAGGTGATAGTGGTGGAGAAAATAGAATTATCAAATAATCATGTTGTTATTACTATTAATGAGCAAAATATGAAATTGTGATGTATTTGATTTATTGGTTAATTAAATATATTTACATAATGTACTACTACTATTTATTGTTTCTTTGAAAAAAAGAAGAAGAAGAAGAAGTTGGGATGTGTGATAGAATTGAGGTTCACAATTTGTGTGATATATAGAGAGAGGGTTCAAAATTTCTTGTATTATGATAAAAGTGAAATATACAATTTTTTTGTTGTCTAACTTTTCATGATTTTATTTACTTTTTGGTTGAATATACACTTTTTTATGTCAAAAATAGTTTGTTGGATGGAAAACTTATGGTAGGAAGCGTTTTAACTTTTAATTAGCTTTATGTGAGACGAATTTAAATTATTTGAGAATAATAAAGTGGATATCAGAGATGTCGGACGAGAACTGAAAACAAGATAGTTAGGTGGCGTTCAAGTACTACGATTTTTTTATTATAGAGAATGCTTCTCTTTACGCAATGTGAGTTCATATTAATTGAGAAATAAATAAAAATATTGAACATCAGATGGAAAGGCATAAAAAGAAGATAAAGGTTTGAATTCTTGAATATTGAAAAAAGTTCTGATAGAAATACTTTCTTTTTAATAAAATTCTATGGGGCACAAATTTAAATTAATCGAAGCACCACTAAAATAGGTAAAATATGATTTTTCCTGCTTTGGGCTCGTTTGAACTTGAAAATGGGCTCGTTTGCCCCTCAGGACCAACTAGTTCCATTAATAAGGTCGTAATGGGCGTCCATGAAAAATTTGGACAAAAACAATTCTTGAACCTATTACCAAAAATTTGTGGACTATAGCACATGAAAATTGGTAAAATCTGGTTATTCTAGCTTTACGGCTTGTTTGAACTTGAAAATTGGCCCGTTTGCCCCTTGGGACCAACTGACTTCATTAATAAGATCATAATAGACGTCTCTGAAAAATTTCGGCAAACAAAGTTCAAGAATCCCGAATCACCAAAAATCCACAGACTATAGCACAGAAAATCGGTAAAATCTGGTTTCTCCTACCTTGGGGCTCGTTTGAAATTGAAAATGAACCTGTTTTCTCATCGGGACCAACTGGCTCCTTTAATAAAGTCGTAACGTGCGTCCATGGAAAACTTTTGACAAAAAAAATTCTGAAATTCTATCACAAAAAATTTGTGGCCTACAGCACACAAAAATTGGTAAATTTTGGTTTTTCATGCTTTGGAGCTCGTTTGAACTTGAAAATGGGACTGTTTGCCCCTCGGAATCAACTAGCTACATTAATAAGGTCGAAACGGACGTCCATTAAAAAATTTCGGCAAAAACAATTACGGAATCCTATCACAAAAAATCTTTGGACTATAACACACGAAAATCGATAAAATCTGGTTTTTCCTGCTTTGGGCTCTTTTGAACTTGAAAATGAGTCTGTTTTCTCTTCGGGACCAACTGGCGCCATTAATAAGGTCGTAACGGACGTCCATGAAATGTTTCGGCAAAAAAGTTTTGAAATCGCGAATCACCAAAAATCTATGGACTATAGAACACGAAAATTGGTAAACTCTGGATTTTCCTGCTTTGGGGCTCGTTTGAACTTGAAAATGAGTCTGTTTGCCCCTTGGGACCAATTGGCTCCATTAATAAGGTCGAAACGAACGTCCATGAAATTTTTGGCAAAAAACATTTCGAATCCTATCACCAAAAATCTGACTATAACAAACAAAAATCAATAAAATAAGGTTTTTCCTGCTTTGAGGCTTGTTTGAACTCGAAAATGGGCATGTTTGCCCTTCGGGACCAATTGATTCCATTAATAAGGTCGTAACAGACGTCCTTGAAAAAATTTGACAAAAAATGTTTTGGAATCCTGAATCACAAAAATTCCATTGACTATAGGACACGAAAATCGGTAAAATCTAGTTTTTCCTGCTTTGGGGATCGTTTAAACTTTAAAATGGGCCCGTTTGCCTCTCAGGACCAACTACCTCCATTAATAAAGTCGTAACGGACGTCCATGAAATGTTTCAGAAAAAAAATTTGGAATCCTATCACCAAAAATTTGTAGACTATAGCACACAAAAATTGGTAAAATCTTGTTTTTCCTGCTTTGGGGCTCGCTTGAAGTTGAAAATGGGTCTGTTTGCTCCTCGGGACCAACTGACGCCATTAATAAGGTCGTAACGGACGTCTATGAAAAATTTTGGAATCTCGAATCAAGACATAGCACACGAAAATAGGTAAAATTATTTTTTTCTGCTTTGGAGCTCGTTTAAACTTGAAAATGGTCTCGTTTGCCCCTCGGGACCAACTGACTACACTAATAAGGTCATAACATATGTCCATGAAAAACTTCGACAAACAAAATTCTAGAATTCTGTCATCAAAAATATGTGGACTATAGCTCACGAAAATCGATAAAATTTGTGGACTATAGCACATGAAAATTGGTAAAATCTGGTATTTCCTGCTTTGGGGCTCATTTGAACTTGAAAATGGGCATGTTTGCCCCTCAGGACCAATTGACACCATTAATAAAAATGGGCATGTTTGCCCCTCGGGATCAATTGACGCCATTAATAAGGTCATAACGAACGTCCATGAAAATTTTTGACATAAAAATCTCCAAAATCTCGAATCACCAAAAATTCATGGATAGCACACGAAATCGCTAAAATCTGGTTTTTTCTGCTTTGGAGCTCATTTGAACTTCAAATGGGCCCATTTGCCTCTGGGGACTAACTGGCTCCATTAAAAAAGACGTAAGGACGTCCATGAAAAATTTTGGTAAAAAAATTTCTAAAATCCTATCACCAAAAATATGTGGACTATAGCACACACAAATCAGTTTTTCCTGCTTTGGGGTCGTTAGAACTTGAAAATGGGCATGTTTTCCCCTCGGGACCAATTGACGACATTAATAAGGTTGAAACGGACGTCCATAAAAACTTTCAGCAAAAAAAGTTCTGGAATCCAGAATCACCAAAAATTCATGGATCATGCACACGAAAATAGGTAAAATCTAGTTTTTCCTACTTTGGAGCTCATTCGAATTTTAAAATGGGCCCTTTTACCCCTCGGGACCAACTGGCTCCATTAATAAGGTCGTAACGTACGTCCATGAAAATATTCGGTAAATGTTTTTTTGAAATCCTATCACCAAAAAATTGTTGACTAATAGCAGACAAAATCGATAAAATCTGGTTTTTCCTGCTTTGAGGCTCGTTTAAACTTTAAAATGGGCTTGTTTGCCCCTCGAGACCAATTGACGCCATTAATAAGATCGTAACGGACGTCCATGAAAAAATTCGATAAAAAAATTCTGGAATCTCGAATCACCAAAAATCCATGGACGCACACGAAAATTGGTAAAAATCTGGTTTTTCCCTCTTTAGGGCTCGTTTGAACTTGAAAATAGGTATGTTTACCCCTCCGGACCAACTGGCTCCATTTCGTAACGGACATCCATGAAAATTTTTGGCAAAACAAAATTCTGGAATCCTATCACCAAATCTGTGGACTATAGCACACGAAAATTGATAAAATCTGATTTTTCCTTCTTTGGGGCTCGTTTGAACTTGAATATGGGTTTGTTTGCCCCTCGGGACTAACTGACGCCATTAATAAGGTCGTAACGAATGTACATGAAAATTTTCGGCAAAAAAAGTTCTGGAATCTCGAATCAATAAAAATCCATGGACTAGCACAGGAAAATCGGTAAAATCATGTTTTTCCTACTTTGGGGCTCGTTTGATCCTGAAAATGGGTCATTTTGCCCCTCAGGACCAACTAACTCCATTAATAAGGTCGTAACGGACGTCTATGAAAAATTTCGGTAAATTTTTTTTTGAAATTCTATCACCAAAAATCTGTGGACACACAAAAATCGGTAAAATATGATTTTTCCTTCTTTGAAACTCGTTTGAACTTGAAAGAAAGTGGTGTCCCATTGTGATCCATATTATATCTAATAAAGTATAATCAAATTCCGCATGCATTTATCCCAAACTTAGGGTTAACTAAAAGAAAATAGGTTAATTACGAGTTTCAAACTAAAATTTGGATAGATAATCATTTAGAAAATAAATATAAAATATGATATTTGTTTAAATATAATCTAATAAATCTTACGTGATATAAATTTAAATTAATCCAAACATGCGATAATTTAATATTCTACTATGATATCAATACTAATTTTTCACATATAAACTATAATTATTTAAGAAATATAAAATACCATTGCTTACACATAAGAAATAAGGTATTAAATATATTTTGTTAGCTAGTCAATAATTACAGACTCATATTATTGAAAATTCATGATTATTTATTTAAAAATAAGATCAATTTTTATATAAAGCTGCCTACTTTATACATTCACATTTTCATTCATTTTTGCCACAAAAAACATAAACGTCATATATATATAAAACTTGTGTGGTTCTTTTTCATATGGTGAGCTCATCACGTTGCTACTTTAGACTTTAATATACAAGTTGTTTAAATAGTGGCCCCAAAAGTTATAGAATATATTTTAGGTAGTATATGGTATGATATGATATGATATTTTTAATTCCATACAATAACATAATGTTTTTCTTCATTACGGAACGTATCCGTTTCCTTGAAGTCACCTAATCATTCATCAAATTGCATGTGTATCATAAAAATTGTCCTATACAGTGTTAAGAGCGTAACGCATGATTAGGTGAAATTAATATTATGTTTACTAAGAGGATATGAATTAGACATATGAAGGAGTCAAGAAGATTAGTGGAGGCATATTTTAGTATTTACAAGTCACTTTTTAGGAGTTTCGCGATTTTCTTAGTTTTTTGTGTGTATTTGCCCATGAATTTGGCGTCTTGGGGTACTCAATTTTTTTCTCTTTCTGAAAAAGTTTTATGAGGATCTCCGTAATGAATTGAGAGAGCATTACGTATACTCCCATCATTTTAAGTCATATTTTTTACATTTACAAATCAACTTTTAGAAATTACGTGACTTTTTTTGTTTTTCATGTGTATTATGTTAACCCATGAATTTGGCGCCTTGGGGCAACCCGAAATTTTTTCTGAAAAAACTTTATGAGGACATCTGTAATAAGTTGGGGGAGCATTACTCCCACCAATTTTCTAAAGCATATTTTTGTTATTAAGAGCCACACTTTTAGGAATTACGTGACTTTCTTAATTTTCGTGTGTACTAGCTCATTAATTTGGCGCATTGGGATATCCTAAAATTTTGTCTTTGTCTGCAAAAAAAATTATGAAAAAATGATGGAAATATACGTAATATTCATCTAACACATTACGTATGTCCTCATAATCCAATTATATATCAGTTAAATATTATCACATTATTAATTTAAACAGAAAGAGATACAAATAAACAAAGAAGAAATAAAAGAACACTACCTAATAAAGAGTCGTAGCTAGTCAACTTATCTACGTTTGAATATATATATATATATATATGACGATAAATAATTATCTTAAATTATTTATTATATAAATTAAGATAGAATTAATTATTTTTAAATTTTAGTTTTATAATTAATTATTTTCTTAATTCTTAAAAGATAAATTAGTAAAAATATTTTTTAATTTATAATTTTTTTCTAAAAAATAAATAACTAATATGAAACGAGAGAAAGTAATTATAATAAGTGGAAAACAGTGAAAAAGAGAACCTATTAATTGGTGAAAGTCTAATCTGTTTCCCACTAACAACATTTTTTTTTCATTTTATATGTTTTTGGGCTTTAGTGCTGCCCATGTTATTTATGTTAATTAAAAATTATGGGGTGATTAATCAGATTTTGTGTCGTGTCACTATTAATTAATTAATTAATTAATTAATACATAAGAGCACTTAATTATCACCGTCATTAGTGACCACTTACCACGAATATTCTTTCATTAGGTCAAGCTTTGCTAATCAATGATAGAGATGTTTATTGAGAAGGGCAAAAATATCATTGGACTATCTGAAAATGTTGGGAGAAATTATCTAATTATATATATTTCTATCATATTTACTGATTCTCCAATAGTTTAAAATAATTACATTTTATATCACTAATTAATAATTTTATAACAAATTGCAAGTCATACACCTAGATATATGTTTTTTGCTATCGTATACATTGAAATAGGAAGGGAGGCGAGCGACCTAGATACATGTGAATCACGCCAGATACATGTGAATGCATCTGGTATGAGTCACATGTATCTAGGATATCATATATATTGGAGAGTGGCGAGTGAGATGGGAGGGCGAGGGAAGCGAGCGGGATTTATCTGTGTATCCCAAATACATGTGAATCCACTTGGATACAGTGTATCTAGAACAAATTACAACTAATGTTGACCCAATGTATCCCGAGATACATGTATCTAGATGTATCTGGAGGCACTAAAACTTGGTAAGATTCGTAATATTGCAAACTAGCATGTATCTAAGTAATTAGCTTTTAAACTAGTGAGATTTCTGTAAGTTACCCTTAAATATAACATTTATCCACCTATTTGGCTATAAATGCCACTTACCTCATTTTTTTGGTCCACTATTACCCTTAAAACTAAGGAAAATGAGCACTTGTACCCCAAAAAGAGAAACTATTTGTAAGCGACTACCCCCTTACTTTTATAGCCCTAGTTTTTAACTACTAATTCACGTTTACTACATGATACCATCAAAGTATATATATACTCTGAGGAAGAAGCAGTGCTTCAGTGAAAACACTACTCAGTTACTCATTCATACCACTAGAGTATATATATACTCTGATGGCATCAAGGAGGAAGAGGCAATGCTTCAGTGAAAAGACTGTTCAATTACTGGTTGATACTATCAGTGTATATAGATATCATTAAAGTATATATATACTCTGATGGTATCAACAGTATTTCAGTGAATAGAACAAGGGTAAATATATTGGGTTGGGTTGAATTTAGATAAATACTTTGCCTAATAGGTCTAATTTGTATAGTTTTCCTAAAAGCGTAAATTTCATATATGACATATATTATATTAATATTTTCAAGTTATAGCAGTAGATTTAAACTTTCAAGTTGTAACATCAAAAATTTCATGTTCTAACAATTTATTAAAAAAAAGTTGTTTTTTATAATTGAAAACATTTGTTTAAAAAAAAAAAGATAAAAAAACAAAAACAAAACACTTTTGAAGGCAAAAAGGTAAAAAACAGAAATATGGGTGTTAATTTAATTTGAATTGAGTGTAGATAATTACTAATTAGCACGAATTAAGGAATTCAAACTTATTAAGAATATTTAGTTTCCTTAATTCACTCAAATTAGTTAAACTTAATTAAAAATTCTGATTTTATCTTTTTTCTTTTGTTCAACGTTTCTCTCTCTTCAATTTTCTGCCAAAAATCTTCTCACTGTTGAGGAATTGAAGTTTTTTTTTTCTTTGAAAAATCTTGATTTTGTTGTGATGGACAACTACGTATCAATATTAATTAAACATGGTGGAAGATTGGAAGATGGGATCCTTCAGGTTAGTATTTATTATTGTTTAGTGATTGGTCAAAATTCGTTTTTGTTCATAATACGTTTTTGTTAATTTTGTTCATAATACGTTTTGGTAAGTTTCTTTTTGTTTTTGTTTGATTAATTTGTATACTGTCAAAACCATGATTTCGTGAGAAATAGGCGCAATATATGAAAGATTTGAGTATCAATGTATAAAATATAAATAGTTTTATCGTTGTAGATTATGTAGGTATAGTAAAATTGTAATATTGATTACTGTTTTCTTTTTTCGAAAATATAAATTAAATGTAAAATGTTGAATGAATTTGGTAGTATAAATGTAATGAAATTGATATGAAAGTGTGTTCACTAATGTGTAAAAAAGTTATTTAGATTTTTGAAGAAATGTATGAAAAGTGTTTTAATTTGGTATGAAATTTGAAATTTTATTGATTATATATGTTTTGTCATTTGTGTATAAATTTGTGTGAGAGTAATGAATTATTTGGTATGAGAAATGTATAAAATTGGTATGAATGATGATTGTTTTATGAAATGTGTATTAAGTGAGTATGAAATGTGAAATATTATTTTTTGTATGAAATTTGTTTTATAGTGTACTGTCTGAATGATATTTGTATGAAAAAATAATGACGAGTGTGTATAATTTTGTTGTTATTATAATCAATTTTTGATGGAACAGGAAAATATGCAATTCAAAAAGTGTTGGAGCATAAATTGATACAAAAAAATATTGTTTCAGTGCGTATTGTCATATTATATATAGTTTTGTAAAGTTTTTTGTACTTTTGTATCCTGTAATACTAGCACAATAATTTAAGATGGAACAGGAAAATATGCAATTAAAAAAGTGTCGGAGCATAAATTATTGTCGTCTGGTTCAAAAAGAATTGTAGGGAGACCACAACATGAACATTGGAAAGGATTTGCTGATGTGAAATGCAAGAGGTCTAAGGTTACGTGCAGTACATGTCGTCGGGAGGGACACAACAAGAAGACATGTTCAAATTACCTTGCTGGAAAAAAAAGACATTTATTTTTCTTTTGTTATGGTTGTTTTAATGTGACAAACTCATGTTTTGATTTATTTTGTCTTTTAAGTTAATGAATTATAATTTCAGAACATTTATTATGTGTACTAGTTAATCATTGTGTATTAAGTGTTTTTCAAATGTATAGTAAAAAAACTAAATAAAGATGGTATGCAATTGATATCAACTGAAAATTCAAATCTTAGTATGAAATTGGTATACATTTGGTATCCAACTGATGTCCCAGCGATAAAATTGAAAAAAAAACTTGTAATTGAGATTTCAAGTGAAATAGCCAACCTAAAGCTAGTTAATGATGCATCTAATTTGTAACATTTGGTATCGAATTGATATTCCGTTGGAAAAATTGAAAAAAGGGCATGTAATTGAGATTTCAACCGAATTAGACAACCTAAAACTAGTTAATTTTATACCCAATTGGTATACATTTGGTATCTAATTGATATCCAATTGGAAAAATTGAATAAAACATGTAATTGAGATTTCAACTAAATTAGTCAACCTAAAACTAGTTAATTTGTACCCAATTGGTGTACACTTGGTATCAAACTCATATCCCATTGGAAAAATTGAATAAAACATGTAATTGAGATTTCAACTAAATTAGTTAACCTAAACTAGTTAATTTGTACTCAATTGATGTGCACTTGGTATCGAACTGATATCCCATTGGAAAAATTGAAAAAAACATGTAATTGAGATGTCAAATGAATTTGCCAACCTACCAACAATATCATGTTTCATTCCGATACCAACTTCATTTTATAAGTAGTTATAAATTAATTATTTCACATAATTTATACAAAAATTAAATCAATTTCATATCAACATTCATACACTATATATAAAATTCAGTTCAGACCAATATTATTCATGTTTCATTCCATATTCATGTACATAAATTTTAATAAAACAGTATACCATATTTGAAAAAAAAATCACACCAATATTATTCAAATATCATACCAGATTTCATGTGCACTGTGGCATTTAACAAACGACACTAAAATCAATTAATTGGGCTACTGATATCAAACCAATTTCATACCAGTTGAATACCAACATTCCATCATATTTCATACAATATTCATATATCATATATTAATGTCATATTCATACAAATATTATTCAAATTTCGTACAGTTTTCACATCAATATAAGTTTCGTAACAACAATAATCATAATACAATATTTTTAACACAAAAAATATTAAATTGAATAATTCAAAAATAAATTAAATAAAATACTTATCCTAACCATTTTTTTGCCTTTTTTTGAAATTGGGATTTCTGAGTCCTCCTTCCTTGTTGTTCTTCTTGTTGATTGGTTTTGAAGACTGACCAATTTCGATATTTGTTGCTTTTTTATTTTTTTCTTTTTAATCTCACTTACGATATCTGAATCCGAATCCGAAACAGAATGTGTCGCTTCTACAATTTTCACCTTCCTCGTTTTTCCCTTTTGATTTGCATGACTAACAGTTTTCTTTACTTGACTAATCTTCGACTGAGAAGAAGCATCTTTTACCAAAATTTCATTATTTGTTGGCATTGCAGCACTTATCTCTAGTTCAAGAGCAGAAACCTTGGCCAACGCCTCTTCTCGAGCTGCCTGCTACCGACAACAAAAGAGTTGATAGAGAGAACAAAAGAATAGAAAGAAAAAATCAGAATTCATATATGACATTCTTTCGTGCACATATAATTTTTAAAACATGTGTTAATTTTAAAAATACAAATCCACTTCTAGTGGGGCACAAGTAAGCATTCGCTTCTTCCAATTATCAAACATAACAAAAAATTCATACATAAAGGAAAGTATGTTATCTTATTTTTTTCCTTCCACATCCATGGGGCTCAATCGTGAGTTCTGCTAAATTTCTTTTTAATGAAGAAGATGAACGTTGAAGATGGTTAGAGAGAAAAAATCAGTTCTATGTAAAAGAGGAACGTGGGGGTGGGAGTGTGAAAACTGGAAAAAAAAAATCTCTAAAATGGTGTAAGAGATAATGACAATTGATTCTCTATTAATGTTATCCCTAAAATGGTGTAAGAGATAATGACAATTGATTATCTTATTTCTCTTACTTATTAATTGTAAGGTAATTATAAAAATAATAATTAATTAATTAAATCAAATAAATTAAAACTAATATGTTAATACTTGTAATTAAACTGTTATAAGTAGTAATATAAAAAAAAGTACATCTAAAGGCTGTAATATTAAGCCTTAAATAGATATCTGGGGTGAATTTTCCTTCCTAAAACTATCAAACTTTTCTTGAATTAATTTTATTATTGTTATTATTTAACTTTTATAATAATAATAGTTATTGTTTAACTTTTTTGAGTGAGCACATTCACAACATTTGAATATAGCAAACGTGTGTTGTCCCCACTACTTGATTAATAAATGAGAAAAAGTATATCATAGTGAAATTTATATTAATAAAACATTAACATGAACGTACCATATTTGATTCACTTTATTACATACCTAATAAAGGACATTGTGAAAATTGACTAGTTTCTAGGACCAGAAGCACAAACTCAAGGAATGCACAAAGGGCAAATCAACAATAACTACGTCTCAGTCTCAAACAAGTTGGAATCGTCTATATGAATCCTCATTTCTTTCATTTAAGCTACGAATCGGACAAAAACGACAATGAAAGCGAGCGGCATGGCACATCTACAACACTGTGCACTGTCATAGAATGGGAACAAAAAGAATCTGATTCTAAATATAAAGTAGGTTGGTGTAGGTTACATCATCCAGGCTGAAGAATGATTTATCTTGTCTACTTGGGTTAGTGATATCTATCCAAGAACTTCTCTATCAAGACTGAAAATGTCGCGAAGCCAGCACAACCCATACACGCAGCTTTTGGTCCACCTGAAACGAAATCAGATTGTATTATAAACCCATTGTAATCCCACAAGTGGGGTCTGGAGAGCGTAGAGTGTACGCAAACCTTACCCCTACCTTGGGAGTTAGATTGCCTGTTTCTGATAGATTCTCGGTTCAAGGAAACGCACATCAAAGAAAGAAATAACGGAAGTGAAGAAATCATGGAAAAATACTAAGAAAGCATGACAATAAGAAAGGAACAATAACTACAACAAAATAGAGTGATAATTGAAGTACAAGAGACAGTAAATAGTAACAGAAACCAAAGGACAAGAAAGTAAAGGAGAAATACTATGACTACCAGTATGGAAGGATAAGCAAGACAATGCTCTACTACCTACTAGCCTCTACCCTAATCCGTGGCAAACCACAACCTCCTATCTAAGGTCATGTCCTCTATAAGCTGCAACTACGTCATGTCCTGTCTTAATCACCTATATCTCCAATACTGAAATCTCACAACCTGTAAATGGAAATCTGGGCAGGTAGTGTCATGATTGTTCGAGGGAGAAGTTTCAACTCCCCCAACACCCCAGATCAAATGGAATCTTAAATACTTAACTGGGATTCTCACTTTGATTATAGGTTTTGCTCTAAGAAAACTAAGGCAAAAAAATCCTTCAAAAGCTAAAATAAGAAAGCATGTGTTAAACAGTACACTTCCGACCATTAATTTTCGAAGGGAGAATATAAATAAATTGTATACAATACTGAAAGCATGTGTCAATGTTATCAAACAAAAACACCTGAAATGAAGGAGAGACCGCAATTCAATTAGGCAAAAAAACTAAGTCAAACGCTCATTAGATGAAAACTAAAATACGAAAAGAAGACCCAGTTGGCAGCCGAAAACAGTAGTACTTCCAGGTGCAACTTTCTCAGGGAGAACAGACAAAGAGAAAACAATATTGAATGCTAGTCATCTAGCGATTTTGTCGAAATCAAAATGTCTATTATGAAGGAGAGACCCCCATTGCAATTTGTTTGCTCATTTTCCACTAGGTATGTGTTTGCATGAAAGAAATAATTTCACGATGCATTCACTTTCCAGTGTTTGGTTGGTGAACAATATGGCTTCCAACAAAACAGTTTGAGTGAGGACGTTTCATTATGGCTGTTTAAGATAATAAAAGTAGCAAACTCACGTTTCAGTATAATAATACCTTGCCTCATGATCAATCTTTTGAAATGTAAAATTGGGACTCGTCCACTGAGGCATGGAAAATCTAACCACTTTGACGGGATTCTAGGAGGCTAAAATCCCATGGGACTAGCACCTCAATAGGTGTGTTGTTCCCTATGCATGATTTACATTATGAACTATTCCACCCGTTGCCACAGGAATGGCTTGTGTGGGCTTTATGCATCAGATTGTCCGTCATGTATTCCCGAACAAATTTATTTCTTAATCTTAGTACAAGTAATTGACTACAAATTATATTTGTGTTGTTCTATAGCTAAGAATTTAGGAGAGTTCAGGATATTATTGTGTAGATTTATTATTATGTTCCAACAAACTTTTTGTAGTTGTAAATTCAAATTTTTACTTGTTATTTTCTCAAATATTTTGAAACCCCTGATTCTTCATTATTTTCTTCTTCCTCTACTTTGATTTTATATACTTGAGCCGAGGGTTTTTTGGAAACAACCTTTCTATTTACACGAGGTAGTGATAAGGTCTATGTATACTCTACTCTACCCTTTTTGTTGTTGTTGTTTGAAACCCCTGATCAGTAAAGCACCCCACCCTGCATTTCCACCTTATAAACGCAGCTTGGGACAAAGTAATGCAGTCCAATCTTTTCAAGTAAGAGTAGACCAAAAAATAAAAGGAAAAGCACCGAGAAAGAACAGGTGAATTCTACATGATGAGTGACACCCTGACTTCTAGCTCAGTTCCGCTATTTGAAATCTGAAAGAGCTACATGGCAGTTTTCAACCAATGAACTCGTCTTGCCTATCCACCACTGTCATCCATATGAATTTAGTTAAGAATAAGAAATTGGTCTTTGATACTGTTATGTTTAGCACTAGATATATGGGATCAATGCCTTGATCCCAAACTAGTTGGGATTAGCTACAGTCGTTTCAACTGAGGCCAAACTCTCCTCTCAAATGGTTGGACGCACTCTCTCTTTAAGTAGCCAAAACCACCTATTCGTCGAAAAGCTTTTGTTAAACATACTACTTCATCTTTCTTCTTTGTTAGGCATGAGTTACATTTTGATAATATGAAACATATAACAATCACGTAAGATAGGAAAGTATATCTACTGAAGAACCCTTTGTACACATTTTTGCATGATCAAAGTAACAAATTTTACCTCTAGCTGATAATGCGCCACCTGTTACGCACCCTGCAACTGCTGTATTTGTAATGTCATGCTTCGCCCGTACCTTTGAACATAAGATAAGAAAACAGTTACTTGTGACATTTGAGTTTTAGAATATTTCAGAAGTATCCGATTCTAATAGTGAGAATGATTTCCAACTACTTCATTGGTTCAAAAAATGAACAGGAAAACTGTAAAACGACAATTGCAGAATACCACATGGTTATCCTCTCTAAGGATCAAAAGTACCTTCTCAACTGTACACTCAGCAGCAGAGAAAACCAAACCCATAACAGCAAAAGTCTTGCATGAACTCCAACTCCTTCGACCCATCTGCTTTGCTTGGTATACAATTTGTTGCCTAGTAGTCATTTCCTCTTGCATTATTGGGTTATCCAATGCCCCGAGAAACATACCCATGAACAAACCAAGTCCCCCTCCTACAAAACTAAAAAATGCATCACTAGAATCTCGATGAACCCCAGAAGTAACCTCACAGCAAAGTCCATAAACATCGACAAAAGATTTCAAGTTAAGCAGAAAAAATTATCCAATTATATTTTAGATACAGATTCATTCCCAAACAATGAAAGTTGATACTTGATAGAGCTTGTAAGCTAACTTAAACAAGTTCTCACATTCCCAACTCCAACTCCACGAGTACAAGAGAATAACAGTCATAGCAACGGAGTTAAGTCTAAAAAAAAAAAACTCTTGGATTACCTCTTGTCACTTGTAACATTATTATGATATCAAACTTAGAAAATTTGACATCCTTTTTTATAAAGAAAAGTATTATGATTCATTATATTAAGGGATTGCAAGAACGACATTTTGGACATAATATCCATAAAATAAACACAAAACAATACGACACAAAAATTCAAACAACTAGGAGATCCTTGTGATTAAAGCATACCCATGACTCCGCTAACAACACTACGAACTGCACAGTTGTTCCAAATGTCTTGGCCCCTTATTTCCTCCACAGTAGGCATCCGAATAGGCTCAATCTGGGGCTTCTTAGCTTCTTCGGAGCTTGAATGCACATCATTCGATTCGGTTGCCGGATCACTCATAGCAGCTTTGGTAAAATAAATCTGTAATTAGTTCAAGAGAAATAGATTGAGTCACATTCAGAATTTCTCCTCCCAGGAGCTGGGAATAAAACTCCCTGAAGTTGCAACTTATTTAACTGCATTTAGATAAATATCAGCATCAACAGAAAATAAGTAAGTTATGAATCTTTCACTCTTACAATTTAGTTAAAAGTTCCAGGCTTCAAAGGTTCAAACTACAACCATATTGAAAAGCCGAGGTGTGACTAACAACGAGAATATAAACAATACAAATGGTGTAACTGGCTCTGAGATCTAACAACAAGAAGAAACAAAACAAAATATTGAAAGTAGGTTACACAAAGCTAGAACCCTCCCCAAAACCCCACTTGTAGAATTATACTAAGCATGTTATTGTTATAATAACTTATTTGCTATCGGATATAGCCTCTCTACCATGGGTGTGTGTACATAATGCCCTCCAAGACCCACCGGCAAAGCTCAAATTCTAATGGATTATTAGAATAGAGGTTTGGTCATGATTTCAATAGTGTGTATAATGGATTCTTGAAACGAAAATCACTTTTATCAAACTTGACTAATGACCAAAGGACAAAACTTGAATTTTAATGGATTATTAGAATAGAGGGTGTATAATGGATTCTTGAAACGAAAATCAATTCAACACAACTACAACATTTTATCAAACTTAATTATTAATAGGGTGTATAATGGATTCTTGAAACGAAAATCACTTTTATCAAACTTGACCTAATGAGTAAAGGGCAAAACTTAAATCCTAATGGATTATTAGAATTAGAATGGAGGGTGTATAATGGATTCTTGAAACGAAAATCAATTCAACACAACTACAACATTTTATCAAACTTGCCCTGGATCAAAGGCAAAGCACAAATTCTAATAGATTATTAGAATAGGAATGTATAATGGATTCTTGAAACGAAAATCAATTCAACACAACTACAACATTTTATTAAACACTAAAGCAAACTTTCAATAACCCCCAAATTCCTCAACAAAAAGAAATATATACCTTTTATGTTTCAGAAAGAGATGGAAACAGGCGGCTGTGTAGATGTTTAATTTTATGTCGGGTTAAAATATATATGGGTTTGGAGTTTGCAGACATAGCCTCAACAGGAATGGGCTTTAGCCCATGTTTTCTCCAGTTTTGGCCCCGACATGAAATTGTGGGGAAAAAAACATAAATAGATAGTTTTGGCTAATTTATTTTATTTTTTATCATTCCTAACAGATACATACTCCATCTACTAATTATATATTATTGGGGGGTGAAAAAATCAAAAAAAGTGTTATTGGGTTAACGGTTATTTAATGGTTTTAACAAAAAAAAATTAATGGTTTATCGATTCGATATTGATTTTTTTATATTGGATTATTGAGGGTAACCGATAACCCATTAAGAATATAATAATTTACTATTTTAATTTTTAGTCATACATAAATATCAAACAAAAAATATTAATATAATTATTATATTAGACCTTAATTAAGGACTCTACACAATTAACATTACTTAATTAACTCTGCTTTTTGTATTTATCCTTTAGGTTTTAGTATTACTTTAGTCTTTTAGGCAATGGCTAGGGTTGTGAATTATGAGTATTTGCTATACTTTTACTACACTAAGCATAATTTTTGCACTAATTATTTTTTTATTGGTTAAATCGAAAATCGAACCGTTAAACCAATACCGATAACAAATATCTTATTGATTTGATTATCGATTTAACATATTTAAAAACCGAAAACCAATAAACTGAACTGATAATACTTAAAACCAAACCGATACACACCCCTATATATATTACTACTAGTGATGGTGTGCAGCACGGGCCCAATCTGGAGCAAGCAATGGAAAAGAGAAATCAAATAGATAAAAAGAGGCTGAGGAAGAGGATCGCCAATGAGAAAAATTTGATGAAATATAATATCCTCGTTCATCTATTTGTGTAATCAATAATAGACAATGGCAAATATTTCATGGAAAATTCAAAACATCTCGAATTAGAAATTAAACCTAACTAACATTAAAAAGGCCAAACAAAAAAAAAAAGGAAGAAACTTACCTGTAAACTGGGCAAGAAAGAGCAGTTATTCTTCAAGACTTGTGATGTGATGAAGGAGACTGACTGCTTCTAACCACAGCAATGTGAAATAAGTAGCAGAACTAAGGTTTTTTTTACTTTAAAACCTAAAAAGGTACAAGAATAACATTGCTAAAAATAATGGAAATTCCTAAAATACCCCCCTAACCTAGAGTAAACAAACAGCGACTAAAACCATGGCGTAGTTTTGGGGAACTCAGTTGATTTTCCGGCGAGAAATCGCATAATTTCATCAGGTATATAATATTATGTAATTTGAGCTGATTAATTTATTCACCAGATTTTTTTCTTAGTTTTACTTGTTGATGAAACGATTTTCCCAATTTTTCAGCAAGTGAAAAAAGAGGATTTAATCAATTTTTTTCGTTTTTGCATTTTTGCCTGAAGGATATATTCGAGCTGAAAGTGTTGTTCAATTCCGTGCATTGATTCTCTATGGAGGCAGATAGGTATGTGCCTCTTCTAACATTTTTTTATTGGGAAAAAGAATAAATATACCCGAACTATGGCAAATGGTACGTAGATACCCTTCGCCATATTTTTGGGATATTTGTGCCTCTGCCGTCCAAAAACTAAAGCATATATATATGCTCTAGTTTTTGGACGGCAGGGCACCAATGTCCAAATGTATGATGGAGGGTATTTCCGTACCATTATAGTTCGAGGTATATTTGTCCTTTTTCCCTTTTTATTTGGTCTTAGAATTGCTTATTTCATATTCACATATTTGTAGTCATTCTAACTGTAATTACACACTAAAAATGTGTTCTTTAGGGTGTTTGGTATATGGAAAATGTTTTTGGGAATATAAGTAGATTTCTTGCTTATTTTCTGGTGTTCGGTAAGTAAGCCAAAAAATGTTATCACAAGAACATTTATATGTAATCTAGGAAGTAGTGTTGTTAAAGGCACGTTGAATGAAGTGAGGCTCACACAATGTGTTGAACGTTTTGCTTCACATCATGTGCGCTTCAGTGTCGTCATCAAGGTTCTAAGGCATACTTTTCCTTATTGTCAATGAGCTTCTACACTAAACAATTGATATTTTATTATATCGTAATTTTGTTTCAATTTCTTTGTTCATATAAGTTTCATTCATGCTTATAATTATTAGTCTTGGACTAAACATATATATATATATATATATATATATATATATATATATATTTGTATGTTTTGTTCCTTTGTACTGTTTTTCAGTGAAGTTCATGCTTTATTTGCACATTGTGCTTAAAGCCTCAACATAGCTTAAAGATTTTTTGCGCTTTTTGCTTTTTGATAACACTGCTAGGAAGATACTATGGGGTGAGGTGAGATTGGGAGTTTATGGGGGTGAGGCATGGGCGGAGTCATCTTAAGCGAAGGGTGATCATGAAAATTATGTGGTGTACGGAGGTTAAATGTTAGTTATTAGAGGTGTATAAGAAGAAAATTTACACACTATTCGCCAAATTCTTTGCTCTGCCACTGGGATGAGGTGGGGAGTAGGGAGTTGGGGGCTTAGGGGCTGGGAGGTGGGGAGAAGACAATGAGCTTGTAATGCTACTTATGGAACTAAGGACAATTGTAAAATTGTTTTCCGAATTGATCTCTCTTGCTTAGACTTGTTTGGGACTATGGCGTTGTCGTTGATTTCTATTGCTTATATACCACCATTTGAAAAATGCAATCAATCTGATCACTTTGCCTATTTAGCATTAATTAATTGATAGAACCAAATGTAATGACATTACAACAGGCTTATATGCGCTTAGTTTTTAGTATTTCGGTTAGTAGAATACATACTAGTTTGTTATGTAGATTAGTGAAAACCAATCTTAGTATGATGACTACAAAATTATGGCGAAATTGTGTGTTATCATCACTTAGTAAAAAGAGCATACACATGTCTATATTTTCTCAAAATGACTATACCTAAATTTCACTTCTTTAGGTATATATTTGACTTACTTACAGATGTTGGTTTTCTCTTGCTCATGATTTCTTGTGTATATGTCATTTGGTGGTCTAAAGTCTCAATTTTTAACCAGATTAAATTCTCCACACACTTCTGCAATTTTCATTGATGTTCTGGGTCATCAGCTTCAGTTTTGCCAGGTAATTAGGCCTTTGAATATATGCTTTGTCGTTTATTATTGGTCTTTCTTTTTCACTTTATTTTATGACAGGATCCTAATTCGAAGCATTTAGGCACTACTGTTTGGGATGCATCTATGGTTTTAGTAAAATTTCTGGTAAGGTTTTAAGTCCCCTCTAGTATGCTTCAACTTCAATTTATTCAACACTGCTTTGTTTTGATCTGCTACGCACAAAAATGATATGAGTTTCTATTTTACTGTAGTAAGACATGAATAATTTGTTTATCCTTGCTACCATACTGTATTCCTTCTCTTTTCCATTTTTCTTAAACCTGACTGTGATTTTTTATTTTCCTTTTTCGTTTTCCCTTTTCCGAGTTGAGGCTGGAATACAGAGATCATTGGCTTTTAAATGTTGAGCCTTTTTCTTCAGTTATTCAAGCTTATATATATCTACATGTACATGTATATACTTTTTTGAGCACTCCTACTCCTTCAGTTTTGACGTTTTTAGCTGGAAACTTTTGATTTGAAATCATAGGAAAGAAATTGTCGAAAGGGGAGGTTTTCTCCATCTAAATTGAAAGGAAAGCGTGTGATTGAACTTGGGGCAGGTTGTGGCGTAGCAGGATTTGGTAGGCTGCCTTTACTTTAATTAGACTCAATTCTTTTAGATACCATCTACAGTTACATGGTTCTTTGTCTTAGATGGAACAAATTTCCACAGGCATGGCATTGCTTGGATGTGATGTAGTTTCAACTGACCAAACTGAGGTTTTGCCATTGCTAATGAGAAATGTTGAGCGTAACACTTCCAGGATCATGCAGACAATCTCAGATCCAGGTTTCAAATTAATGTGCCATTTGGATCTTTTTAGCTTTTTGAACTGTATATTCTCTATCATTTGTCGTACTTTTGTATGCAAACTGAACTTTATTCCTTGTAGATTCATTTGGTTCCATACAGGCTGCAGAGTTGGACTGGGGTAATGAAACTCATATAAAGGCTGTTAGCCCTCCATTCGACTATATCATTGGGACTGACGTTGTAAGTTTTTATCATCTATATGGTAGTTGAATTCTACTTGCTCATATAAAGTTTTATCTGCACTAATACTTCCATATCTTTACTAGGTTTATGCAGAGCATCTTTTGGAACCGCTTTTGCAGACAATAATTGCACTGTCTGGACCAAAGACAACAATTCTGGTGTTGTATCCTCTCCAATGTTTTATAGAACTTGCGAAATTTATTTTCTTTATCCAATTCTCTTTTTGTTATTATTAATTAACGAACTTCTCATTTATAGTTGGGTCATGAAATCCGATCAACAAATGTCCATGAAAAGATGCTTGAGACGTGGAAGAGACATTTTGAGGTCAAAACCGTTCCAAAAGCAAAGGTAACTAGGCCATAGAATCTCCTATCATCATCAGTTATGTGTATATTGTTGAACTTTGCATTTGTAAACGGTTTTGTTGATTTTCTGTAGAAAGGGCTTCCAAATAAATAATCATATCGATTATAGCCAAGTTTTTGGTCCCGAATTCTCCAACCCATGAAGCTGATCTTTTATGTGGACCTATTTTTATGCAGATGGATAGTACATACCAACATCCAAGCATCCAGTTATACATAATGAGCTTCAAGTCACAAGGAAGTACCTCGGAAATTGTTAGACAGATGGCTCAGCAGCAGACAGAAGAGATTGGGGAAACAGAAACTAAGAATGGATCAGACGAAGATGAAAGTAAATATGGGCTTAATCAAGGTGATGTGATTGACAATGAGGGCAAGGTAGACAATAACCTGGTTATGGATCTTGAGAACAGAAACCTTAGTGATTGGGAAGCTAGAAGATGTGGTGCCATGGCTGCTAGACTTCTTCGCGATGTCAAGATAACATAAATTAAAGGTTAGCAGATTTCCTTGTTTCAGTGCAAATATCTATGAGTTTGCCATACTTCTCTTACATGCATGCATATCCTGCAAATTAAACATCTTAGAATCAACCTCTCTCCGAGTCTGCAACAACAACATACCCAGTGTAATCCCACAAATGGAATCTGGATCTTTCTGCATGCATCCCTGGACTCATCAAATGAAGATATCTTCTATAACACGTCTCCATCGTGCTTAATTTTATCAGATTCAGGAAAATGATTGACAAAGACTTCCCATGATTTGGTTTTCCTTAGGATAACTTTTTTTCACGTATCTATGGCGTTTTGTTTGGCAGGTCCTAAAAAATGGCATTACCGCTACCAACATTGTTGCACACTGAACTACAAATCAAAGGACATTGAGGCAGGATTGTCTTTTCACTAGAAGTACACTGCATCTTATGGTTCAAGTTCAAACCCAAAATACACTAGATGCAAATTACAAGCATGTTAGAACTCACTTTTTTTTTTAACTTTGTTTGAGTTTTTTAAAGATGTAACAAGAAAGATGATTTCTCAATCTTGTGACTTGGATGTCCAAGTTTAGATGTTGATGTTTTTACTAATTTAACCAAGATTCAAGGCTGATCATCCACTCCATGCATGTGTAACTTTATCTTAGAGGTGCTTGCTTTATGTACAGTATTGTTTGGTTCTGAAAATTCAGTTGTCTATCGTTAAAAATGTTATCATATTACTAAAATTAAGATGATAATTTTAAAATTTGGCTTTTAGTTTATGCAGTAAAAGTTATTAACCGCAATTTGTTCGACTTCAACTAATATACAGCAGAGAATTATGACTTATACACAGTACCAACACCATCATGCTTGAAATGACAAAATCACTAGTGTGGATTAAAAACAAATACATGTCTAGAGTAATAGAAGCATGCATTTACTTAAAACTTACATGATGAAACAAAACCAAAACATTTCCTCAAAAAAACAAAAACAAAATAAACTACTCAACGTAGTGCATATTAGCATGGTTACAGTAGCAATCAAACATTTTGGTTCATTTACGATTGTCAACACCTACCATCTCAAATTCTCAAACCATAATAGAATACGAGTAACCTCAACAGCTTAAACATGACCGATATTGTTTTTTTACATTCCCTCCCTCCTCCGTGGGGCACAAGTGATGATTTCGTCAACCCTTAGGATCATCTCAGCAGCCTCAGTTGCAGAGAGCAATACTGCCTGTTTAACTTTGAATGACTCGGATATTCCTAGCTCTGACATATCTCCAACCTGTCAAAGATGCCCAGTTGGATAAGTAAATTTAGACGAGTACTATTAATAAGCAAGCAAGATATGCACGTGATTACAAAAACTTAATAGTGCTATGGAACGGAAACATGATAAAGAACAGTTTGTCTTTGCTTCTCCCTTTCCATTCAAGCCACACAAGGAAAAAGACTTTCCGATCCATCTCTTCCATTTGGGTGAACGTCAATTAACTAATCTATTGCTTATTATTTCTATCTATAGTTTGCAAACCTCCTTAAGCAATGAATAGATGAGGTTGTAAGGCCACCAATAGCTGCTGCTTTACCGTTAAAAGTATCAGCAATAGACCTATTATCAAACTAGTAAAACAGAGGGAAAGAGGTAGGAAAACAATGACTTATCCACAAGAGAAAGAGAGTCAAACATTGACTTTCTCAAACATCGAGTTGCAAACAAATTAAGCACCAACTATTTAAAGTTAGATAGTGGTTAGGGTGAAGGAAAACAGATTTGACTAAATTTTCTAACTAGATCTAACCTTAGGATATCGCATCAGTTTTAACTTTTATCATTTCCATCTTGCACTTATTTTAATGCTTAAGGCAAAGTCAATCAAAAAGAAAGCAGAGGCAACAAAGCTCAGAACAGCTCCATACTCAGAAACTATTCTGAACTCATAGCATGACAACAATGTTCATTTCAAAAATCTTAAATCAGTTACTCACAGATCCAGAGATGACATCAATTCCTGCATTGCTTTCGTCCTTGTGGTGTTCAGCACGAAGCTGAGCTATCAGCTCAGCACTGTCTAACCCAGCATTGTCGGCAATGGTGGTTGGAATTGCCAAAAGTGCACGGGTGAAAGCCTCAATTGCATGAGATTTTTTACCTGGAGTCTTCTTAGCTAGTTCATCAACCGCCTTAGCCATCACCATCTCGGGCCATCCACCTCCAAGTAGAACCCTGCTGTCATTTACTGTCTGAGATAGTACACACAATGCATCGTGCAGAGATCTTTCAGCTTCATCCAGTACATGAGGGCTGAAAAAAAGAACAAACAGAGATGTTAACAAGGAAACACATCACAAGTAGAACATATCATCATATTTAAAACCCAGTAAGGAAAACACAAAAAATTCAGAAGAATGCAAGGTGGGCCAATTACCATCAGTTCCATTTTCAGAGAACGCAAGCACTAAGGAGTCGAGCAGGTCCTCTAGTAAAAGTAAAAACAAACAGTCGAACAATGCTTCTTTTTTTCTTTTGTATAAAAAATAATTATCCCTAGACTTCTAAAACAAATTTAAATGCTCAAACTACCTTTAAGAGGGGGGAGGTAAAAATTATGCGTCTACAATGTCTTGGTTTAATACTCACACAAGGGACATCACAGTTATGTATAAAAAGCTTGCACAAGCAATTGAAACATATGAAAATAAAATGCAGACACTGTAGCACCAACTCACCTTGCACCTCTCAGAACAATTGTACATGCCTGTCCCATTGCAACCCCAGAGAAGTGGATCAGCTTATCTTCGCCAATCATGATCTCCTCGATAAGTTTGCAGTGGCCAAGTTTGACAGACTCTGGGTTATCAAAGGTTGATGCAATTTCTCCCCCAGTAACTAAGCCCAACCGCTCAATACCATCAAAGTCAGCATGCTCAATTGCAAGTATCCCAGCATCAGCAAATAGTTCCTCTGGGAAATTGTAGATCAGCTGTCGGTTAACAAAGCAATTTATTCCATGACTAATGATCTTTTGCACCTTCTCTCTCATCTTTTCCTTTTCAGCTGCTTCTAGATCAGCAACCTTGGCCATTGAGTCAACTCGAACACGTGCACCATATATCTTCACTTTATCTGTATCCATAGCAGTATTTGCCACCAAAATCTTAGCATTTTCTATGCGTTTTGGTTGGCCAACCCCGATCTTTTTGTCCAAAATAAACCTACAAAAAGAAACTTTACTACCACTTCAAAAGAGAATATGTAATAAAAAGCTTGTCCTAGACACATAGATTTGTCTTCCATCAAGAAAAAGGAACTGCAGTAACTTATATTTCATTGAGGAAGGGCTGGGGGTAACAGGAAAAACTTATAACTTGTACATAACGCCAGAAATTAATTCTTAATCAAGTCTGGATTATATGGTTTGGGATCATTTAATGTGGATTGAGTGTTTCAGTTAGTCTAATCTAGAGAGTAATGGAAGAAACAAGCGTACTGGAATTAGTTAAGGCCAAGAAATGTAGGTTCATGATGGCTAAAGGCAGACTCTTCTACAATTAGTTAAGGCCCAAGAAAACCAACTATACGGACATCGGGTTCATCAACTGAAGGCTACAGTAACAATTGCAGTGGATCACATTGGATAAACAGGCTGTTTTCACTAATGTAAACAAAGAACAAAGATGCAAGAATCAATAAAGCACTACAGTCATATGTCTTTAATCAGAAATTACCATTTTTGAGAATGAAGAACGGATAAATCAGAAGAG
This sequence comes from Solanum verrucosum, assembly GCF_900185275.1. NCBI lineage: Eukaryota > Viridiplantae > Streptophyta > Magnoliopsida > Solanales > Solanaceae > Solanum > Solanum verrucosum. The sequence continues at coordinate 1,459,415 of NW_026019984.1, read as the reverse complement.
ACTAGACATGGGAAGACTATGCATATAGTAGTAAATAGTTCAAACCAGAAGAATACTCACCCTTCATCTAAAAATGAATCCTTCAATGACCCTCCAGGTTTCTTAATTATCTGGATTGATTCAAGATTGGTACTTCCCTGTTATTACAATCTATTTAGCAAAAGATTGAAAACACGATATATAAATAAAACTAACAAAGGAAGGGGATGGGAAGAGTTAATGAGAGGCACACATCTTTCTACCAATAGATAAGTGATAGACTCATTTTCATGTTAATTTTTCACATTTGACAATATAAAGCAGAAGTTGAAATTTATTCGCTGAAAGAAGGTGAAAATTTCCTAATTTGGCGAAACCAAATCTCTAACCCTTTGAAGAAAAATATTTAGTGTCTGACCAAGGAAAAGAAAGACTCTGTTTAATTATAGATAAGGAAGAGGAAAACTAAGTTTCATTCACATTAGAATTTTGAATAATGCAGATCGACCAAGATCACAGGATTAAAAAGAAAAAATATTTTCTTTGTAAGTCGCTAAAGCAGATGAAATATTGACCTTTAACCTCATAACCGCATCAACAGCCAGTTTTGCAAAATGCTCCTTGTCCTGAGACAAGATTTTTGAGCTCAAAGTAGTCCTTGCAATATTCATCAAGTCTGATCTGAACTTCTCTGCAACAAATAAAGGAAATGACCATATCATAATGAGAAAAAGCAAGATAAATAAATAACTCTTGGACTGATTGATTATCAGTTACTAGCATCCAGAAAAAAGTTATCTTGGCATTGTTCAATGAGAAAGTGGTGTACCAGTCTAAGGAAAACCAAAATCAATATATGACATTAAATGTGCAGGTTCTCTGCTATGATGTTACATACACAACTCGAGCAACAATACCTGCATCCTGCTTGTTATCCACAACCTTCTGCTCCAGAACATTGCGGGCACACTCAGATGCCATCCGGAAACCTGATATAAAGAAACAAATAAAATATTGATAGGTACCACTAAGCATGAACCAGATTAGGTACCTCAGATACTATCAACTTAACATATAACTAAGAAATAGGAACTAGCTACGTTTTGGCTTGATAAGCAGAAAAGAAAAATATTTTAGCTGATTTTTGGATGGAAATGTTGGGGTGTGAAGGAACTTATACCGCCTCTTGGCAATATCTCCTTTATAGTTGTTAATGTCTTTAAAAGTAGGTATCTGAGCCAGCTTACCTCGCACCTCAACTATTCTACCAGGTACCTTCTACCTCCTTACAAAGCAATCTCTTCCCACCAACACTGGCAGACGGGAAGAAATCAATGAAAAATAAAATTTTCCCAAGAATTCAGCATTCAGTCACTACTACTAATGTGCAGATACCTAGGAGGCTAGGTACTGATGTTCTGGCGCAAACTTTAAGCCTATCATAGCATTCAATATCATCCAAGGATAAATAGTCGAGCTTTTTCTAGATTAACAACTGTCAAGCATCGGAAAGTAAGAACCCTAGATGCTTCAATAGATAAAAGAAAAGATGCCCACATAAAGAAAAAATAGCAAGCAAGTACTGCAGTAATGGTACACAAGAAAACTCAATAAAGCAGTCTATAAGCAATTTGTACTCTACTATTCTGAATATAAGAAGCTTGAAGGAAGTGTCAATGATATGCATACACATGCGTATGCCTGTACAAAACATGTTAAGACATCAGATCATCAGAACAACCTGCTATAATTGTCATTGGATGAATTTTTGCGTTTACCAGCTTCTCTGCCTCCCTCAAAAGTTCTCCAGCCAAAACGACTACTGAAGTTGTCCCATCACCAACTTCATCATCCTGTACCTTGGAGATATCTTACAAAGGGTCAAGAGATAACATTGCATACAATCACATTCTATTGTTCTCCGGAATCTTTCCTATGATGAAGTTCCAGTGTCAATCTCATTCAACTATCTGTAAAAGATCTTAATTAAGTAGTATATATCTAGCCTTTCTTTTAAATGATAACTTAAACGAAAAAGAAAGTAAGTTGTGTAATCTTCCACTGAACCCCTATTACCTGTTTGCCATTTGTCCAGATGAACCTATTAAACACTATGTTCAGCGGATTCGTTTTTGGATACGATCCAACTTTACCTTCAACAATAGTGGCCATAGAGTTCAACAACCAACTAGTTACACTATTATTTCAAAAGAGAGCAGAACTATCTAACGCCCATAAAAAAAATGCTCACTTACTTCAGGGAAAATGTACAAGGAACACAAAGAAATCAAGGATACCAACAAGGACCTTGGCAGCTGGATTATCAATATGAAGGGACTTCAAAATTGTTGCACCATCATTGGTGACTGTAACGCTGTGTCCTCTGCCTGTTGATTGCAGAATTTTATCCTGCAAATTTTGAAACAAAATGAAGTATCTATCAAAACCACAATCCTAACTCTTCTCATTCCTTAATACCGGCAAGTACATAATCAAAAACTTAGTTCTTACCATTCCCTTAGGTCCTAAGGTTGTCTTTACCAAGTCAGCAATTGCCATTGCTCCAATAAAGGATGCCTAAATTTTGAAACACTCAAATGGTTTCAGAAAATCGAAGAATAATAGTCGTAAGCAGCTATATAACATGGCAATGCAACAACTGAGCTTGTCTTTCTCACATGATGCTCGATATTTGGGTAACAAAATGAGACTTACCATCCTAGCTCGCTCACCCTTTTCCTCAGTGGCTTCATCTTTGAAGAGTTTGTCAATCTAAAAACGTGGAAAAAAAAAACATTAGATATGGAACCCACAATCTAACATTATTTTAAAAAAAAAAAAAAAAACTTACCGCCATTAGAAAGAAATTGGAGATACCAAACAGAGTCCCAAAAGCTGAAGCTTAGCAACTATTCAAAACAACAAAACAGTGGTAATATCAGAACACTGCAGAATCAGTTCAACAATAATTTTAATTATTCAAACCGTTAAAAAGATCTACTGCCCTTTTTCAATTCAAGTGTGAACCCTAAACAACTACCGATCTACAACATGATGTAGAAGCATTAGACCATGCAACCCAAATCTTAACAACAACAACATACCCATTGAAATCCCACTCCCACAAGTGGAGTCTAGAGAGAGTAGAGTGTACCCAAACCTTACCCCGCCTTAAGAGGTAGAGAGAACAAAAAACAATAGATAGTAACAGAACAAAAACTACAATACTACAATACAATAATCAAGGTACAACGAACAACAGAGAGTAACAGAAATCACAAAAACTACCAAAGCAATAATACTATGATTACTAATATGTAGGGATGGCAATGGGGCGGGGCGGGGCGGGATTTGTCAAACCCACAAAATTCCTAACCCGCTCCGCCCTGCCCTGCCCCGCCCCGCCCCACTAAAGTTTTTTTTTCTTACTTCATTATTTACATATACAAATATTTTTTGAAGTTTTATAAATTACCATTGTTACATTAAAAATAATTTAACACTTAATTTAAAACTATTTAATTAGGAAATTATAGAGTCATGAACAGATTTTTAACTTTTTTTGGGTGTAGATAGTTGTAACAGTTTTTGAAGTTTTAAACAAAATTAAAAAGGCGAGTTTGAAATTCTTACAAATACAGCTCAAACAAACATCATTTGCAAAAAGAAACTCAAATCTTTTTTGTTGCTGAATCTGCTTGTGAATAATTTTTAACAAATGCCTAATATTATCCAACCATCAAACAGTAAAAAAAAGTGCAGCTCTTCATTGACAAAACAGGAGGAGACCCGCCAACCACCCCCCGCATAATTTTAAAAAATCAAAGTTTTGACCTGCCCCGCCCTGCATAGCCTTAAATCCACACCGCCCCACACCCGCACCGCTCCATTCCCATCCCTACTAATATGAAAGGCTGCCTACTAGACTTCTAACCTAATCCGTGTCCTCCACGCCCTCATGTACTCAGCAATCCAAATCTTAACACAAGAAGAAATGATTATAACCACAACAAAACAAACGAAATAAAAATCAAATCTTTAATTCAAAACAAAGCAAAATCAGATCATTTAACGAATGCCCATTACTTAAAAAGTCTCAAACAACAGATACACAGTGAATAAATCAGCAAAAAAACATAACTAAAGTTACATAAAAATTCAAAATTAGGGCAAAAGATGCGTAGAAACCTAACCAAATCAAAAAGAGTTAGTTCACTACTATGAGAGATGACGGAAAAGATAAAAATGTACCCTGAAGGTATAATGCCGTCGACGGTGGCGGCGCCGGAAAAAGGTTAAAGCAGTGAAAGTGGAAAAATGAGCAAGGGTTCTGGAGGAAGTGAGAAGAGTTTTGCTAAAATGGAGGTTTAAATGGTCTGATTGGTAATTTTTTTAGTTTTTGAGGGTATAATGATAAAAATGAAAAAATTATGTGGGCTTTCTACTTGGGCCTGGTCCAATAAGATCAAGTGGACTCTCCCACAATGAAGTAAGTAATTGTACGGTTTGTCTTTCAAATGAGTTTGTATAGGAAAAACTACATAATTCGACCTATTTCACTATCATATATACTATTATGGAAAAATTACTAAAATACACATCTTACATTTTCCTTATTTTCAATATTCTCTTCTATTTCTAAAAACCTCTAAAATCTATTATTTCTCTCCTAATTTTAAATTATTTTATAATATATCCGAGCTAGTTTTTAATGTATCTGAGCTATATTTTATGTATTCGATTTATTTTATAATGTATCCGAGCTAGTTTTTAATGTATCCGAGCTACATATTATGTATCCGGTTTGTTTTACTTTTTCAGGGATTAATGTAATTACAAACTAAATAGGGATAGATTGTAATTTCATATTAAAACTATGTGATTCCTAAAATTTATACATTATTATTACCTATAATTTTAAAATATTATGTATCTTATCACTAATTAAGATTTTTCTACTGTATATTGAGGAAGATACACTTAGATACATGTATTTTTGCTACCAGATAAACTAAAATAGGAAAGGCAAGCGAGATGGGGAGGGGGGGAAGCGAGTTTCGTTATGTATCCCTAAAATATGTGAATCACATGTATCTGTGATGCCAAATACATATGAGAGTGGTGAGCGAGATGGGAGAGAGGCGAGTAAGATTTGTTATGTATCTCAGATACATACGAATCCACTTGAAAACAATGTATGTATAACAAATTACACATAATTTTGACCTCATATTTCTCAAGATGGACGTATCTTAACGTATATGGATACACGAAAATCTGATAAGATACGTAATATTGCAAACTAGAGTGTATCTAAGTAATTAGCTCCTAAACTAATGAGATTTATGTAAGTTCGTTCCCCTTCTTTTAATTTTCAACCTTTAGATTAGTTGGTTTGTATTTTTTGTTCCCTAGAAATCTAACTTATGTCTAAGTAATTCATGAGTTTTTTATAGACGTAAAACATAATTTATAAGTTATTATGATGCAAAAATATAAGCTTATGCCCCGTAAAAAAATTATTTGCCTCGAGGAGAAAAATTAAAAACAAAACATAAAATAGAGCCTAAAGTGTAAATGACCCCAAGTTTTTGTATGAAATGTCCCTATTTGGTGCTCATTTAACTTGTTGTAGATTGATAAATTAAGACATTCTATTTAATTGCTACTCGCTCTTTATACGTTTAATCTTAATAATCACATGTACATTCAGATTTAAGTGTCTTAAATCTTCAAATGAAATTAATACGTAAGATGTCTGGACATCATTCACTTATGTCACCATACATTAACAAAAAAGCAGTCTGATACACTAAGCTTTCACTATGCATGAGGTCCGAAAAAGTGTCGAACTACATTGAGTCTTATGTAATCATTTTGTGAACTTCACACAACACATGAAATCAGGTTATAAAAATTTCTCACACAAGCATTAGAAAAATCACAAGGTCCATGTCCAGTACATTGAAAGTTGCTCCACACTAAAGTGAGTTGTGTTATATAAACTTTATGTTACAACATCTGAAATCGAAGAAAAAACAACATGCCAAAGCATCAGAAAAACCAAAAAAGAAGATTCAAAGCTGCTCGACGAAGATTAGATGGAAGCAGATTGAGACTGGTTGTATGCAGTTCTTCTGAAAACTAAGTTGTTAATGAACTTTGATTTCGTGTGTGTATCATCAGAGACATGTTGTGGAACAGAATATGAATCCATGTAAATTCCCAAGTGGGAGATTAGAGGGAACACCTTGGACTTGTCGATAACAAACCTTAGTAGGTGAGATTTCACTGTAGGAAAAAGTAACAGCCTCCGATATCCTACTGTCGTTCCATTTACCACATGTTGCCATGTTCCATTTTCATCTAACATGTCAAGATGAAACTCGATAATCCGCTGCCCCATTTGAATTGGTTCTTGAAGTTCCAAGACATTGAAAGTTATAACCTGTTGAAATTCTAAATATAGTGTCCAGTCTGATTGTTGTCCCTGATCTGGAGCCCAATATGTATATAATCCTTCCTCAATTACATTCTTGGAGCTAAACTGAGAATCATTCGGATCTCCTCGTGTACTGCTGGCAGAGAGAAGGGCAAATTTTGCAAGATTATGGGAGAATATAGAATTACGAAGCTCGGAGAACTCTTTGAGGACATGTATATCTTCGTCTGATATGAGACCAGATGAGTTAGGTGGTACATTTAGCAATAAGGGACAGTTTCTACCAACTGATTTGTAATACAAATCCAGAAGAGTCATTGCACTTTTTGGCTTTTCTGATGCATGCCAAAACCAACCAGTTCGGATAGACACATCACACTCAGCAGGAACCCAGTCCTCGCCAAAGGCGTCCCCCTCCGCTGAATATCTGTTGAACACATGAAAAAAAAAATAGAGGGATAAAAGGAAGCTCAGTGTTCAGAGAAGAAAGAGTTGAATGATGCAGGAAAGACACTGCGAATTGTTATGTATTATGTGAAAGCAATTTATCCATATAGATTTCTTGTCTCGATTGATGGAATTTAAGAGTGATAGGGGCCTTTCATTTTTACTAAAGGTGTTATTGCTTAGCTAAAATGGCAATTACATCTAACAGTAAACAATGAGGGAAGAAATTTCGCTGAAAGCAAATAAGAATAAGAAGATCGATGAATATGAGACTAATCACACAAGATTTACCTGGCATCACTATAACCACCAATCTTGATTCCGCTGTGATTGAAAAGGGACCAGCAAGTGCTTCCAGCAACACCGTTCTCGTTCCCAACCCACCTCGTATCAGGACCAACATCAGAGAAGATTGAAGCTCCAGGTTGGAGTTGATGAACAAGGCTAAACCAATCATCAAAGAAATACTCCATATCCTTCTCGCCATCACCTTTTGCACCATCTAAAAAAACATATTTAATCTCTCCATATCTGCTCAGCAGGTTTTTTTCGGCAGGGGTGGAGATCGGGAGTGATTGTTGTTAGAAGTTTCTCTAATCGTAGAAATTCAACAGGAAAAAAAAGCAGTTAATTTCATAAATTCTGCCTATATGTCCTGTATAATCAAGTTTTACATATTTCTTTGTCTAAATATGTGTGCAGTTTTTGATGGCAAGAAATAGTGAACTCAGCAACCAAAATAAATACAAACTATAATTGGTGGGGGTCAGATCCTCTTATACTTCGGTAAGATGACCTGAAGTATCACGACTCGAGTAAGAGTGTGAATTCACGTCCCTCATGTCCATAGTTAAATTTGACTGTTCTAGGGAAAAAAGTACTCCGTATTTTCCATTTGAATAAGGTTTATTAATTATTCCGAGAACTAAATTAGGAATCTATCATTCAGATAAGGAACTCAAAGTTCGTTTTACAGCTAGATTGTATATACAGAAGCCAACAAATATACCTTAAAGCTTCTAAAATGTGCAGTCTGGCACAAACAATTAAACTGTGATACGTTCATATTTGTGTTGCTTCAGAGCCATTAGTACGGAACAAGACCAAATTAAGAGAAATGAATGGGATTAATATAGCGAACCTTGACAAGATTGGAATTGAGGCATAGTAGTAGAAGTTGTTGTTTGAAGTCATTAGTAAGTAAAACGACTCACAAATCCCTGTCATCATAGAACTCATACTTAAAGAGATCATTCTAAATTGGTCCTTCAATAACTATTCCCGGATAAAAAAAAGAATCATTCTAGATTGGCACCGTAAAAACTCGACTGTGAAACTGCAAACGTGAGTTACAATTTTAAACCATCATACACAACTTCATTATTCACTCCCCATTTTCACGTTTTTTCAATCACATACATATACAATACCCCAATCACAACATGAATAACTACATAAAAGCCAGAACAAGCTCTAATCCAAAAGCACATACTTTATTATTTCCCTAATACAGGTTGTAACAACTATCTTACTAACAATGAAAACTATGTGTACCACCTCATCTAGAATCTTAAATTGTAAGAAATGGAATACTTCTAATTATTTATTTTAGGGTCTGCAACAACCATAACAACAGAGCAGTAGAATCCAACAAACCAAGAAATGCTCTTAAATTCACCAAAAAAGACATTCTCAAATCAATTCAAAACTAAATGACAGAACAACAGCGACATACCTAGGATAATCCCACAAAGTGAGGTCTAGAGAAGATAGAACGCAGACCTTATCCCTAGAGGGTAGAGAGGTTGTTCCTGATAGATCCTCAACTCAAGGAAAAACAATCAAAGCAGATCGAAAAAGGAAATAACTGAAGTGAAGAACCCATGGAAAAATACTATACAAAGTATGACAAAGCATTCTGAACAGTAACCAATAACTGCAACAAAATAATACGATAATCGAAGTACAAAAAGCAGAAAATAGTAACATAAATCGAGTAACTAAATCACAAAACAAAAAGTTAGAGTCTTTACCTTGTAAGTAACAACAACCATAACAATAGAGTAGTATAATCCAACAAACCAAGTAATGCTCTTATTGAAGTCACTAAAAACATTCTCAAATCAATTCAAAACCAAACCAAGAACAGCAAACCAAGTGTGATCTGGGGAGGATAGGGAGGAAAAAATACAAATATATATGTTTAGTCCAAGACTAATAATTATAAGCATAAATGGCAAATATACAAACAAAGAAATTGATTTTTTTTTAATGATAAACTGAAATATCAATCATTTAGTATCGCCTCTTTAAGAACAAACTCATTAGCAACAAAAACTATGTCTTAGAACCTTGATGAGAACACTGAAACGCACATTAAGTGAGTGTGAAACACTCAACACATTTTGAGCGTCGCTTTACGGCTTAAGCAAACACTAACACTAACTACAACAAAATAATATGATAATCAAAGTACAAATGCTGTAAATAGCAACAGAAATCGAGGAACACAGACCTTACCCCTACCTAATAGAGACAAATAGATAATTTCCAATAGACACTCAGCTTAAATAAAGATTGCCAAGTAGCCACAACAAATAACAACATACCATAACTGAACAAAAGGAAACAACACATGCTACTAAAATCGACGAAAAACAGGCAAGCTAGACAACGCACTCAGAACCAAACCACAGAGCAAAAAGTTCAAATCTTTACCTTGTAAGTAACTCAGTCATTTGACCCATATAGTATTCATTATACTCAAGAGTTTTCCCATAACAATGCTCATGCCTATCCCATGGAGAAAGATACAAACCCAATTCCAATCCCCCATTTCTTGCAGCTTCAGCCAATTCAGCTACAATATCACCAACCCCATTTCTCCAAGGACTTGATTTAACAGAATAATCAGTGTATTTTGAAGGCCAGAGACAAAACCCATCATGATGCTTAGCAGTTAAAACTACTCTTTTGAAACCAAAATCTTTAGCTACTGTAACCCATTGTGTTGCATTTAACAATTTGGGGTTAAAAATTGATGGGTCAACGTGACCTGTACCCCATTCTGAATCTGTAAAAGTGTTGGTACCAAAGTGGAGAAAAAGTGCCATTTCTGCAATTTGCCATGAGATTTGACGGGATTTTGGGATTGGTAGAATTGGGAGTGGAGGTGGCTTTCGATGTGAAGATTGTGAAGTTGTTGAAAGTTGAAATAACAAGAGGATTATGATTGTTTTGAGAAATTGTGTAATGGGTTTCATCTTTATCATCTTCGGATTGCCGTTGACTTTTTTATTCGCCGGTGATCATTCTACAGCTGCCGGAGAGAGTGGAGTTTACCGGTGACTCCAACTGTTGACCGACTTTTGCACTTCTGTTACTTCAAAAATCTTGATGATGATTATTTTGAGGTTTTCAATTCTTTTTTATTTTTCCAAGTCAAAGCTACTCATTTTTTAGAGTTAATATATCATTTATTTTTTTTAAAATAGTTTACATATATCTTTATGGTTATACAAATATGGGCAACCTTAGTCTATATGTTGCTCGTGAGCTGCCAAGTACCAGTCTCACAACAGTATTGGCGCAAAAGGATCGATCCTTCGTTGATCATTCGCGAGTCGAACTCGCTTTCTTGCCACGCCTTTCACTCACTCGCTTGAGTCAAACTTAATCACTCTTTGAGTTTGGAGGATCATTCGTTATTCACTAAGTGTAGCGATTTGTACTATTGAAAAAGTTTCGCTAACCGGCAGGCAATGTCTAAATATATCCTTTTCGCGGATGAAAGTACAAAAAATAATTTTAATTTACTATTAAAATATATATATGGGAAAATCGCATGGTTAAGCAAACATGTGCTAGTTAATTAGTCATTATAGCTATTGTTTTAGTTAATCAGTGATAATTACGTGGTTGGGGTTTCGAGTTTGTATAATTCGCACATTTATATAATTATGAAAATTTGTATAATTTTTGTATAATATAATTTGTATAACTATTTAAAGTCAGATGTTTGTGTTTGTATAAATTAGTTATTTCGAGTTTATACAAAAATAGCTCAATTATATAAATTCGCGAATCATACAAACGAGACAACTTAAACTATAGCTAGGAAACATAATTAAGTTTATGCAAACTATAGAAATGGTACTTTTTCTCACTTTGATATCTACACTCACAATTTTGGGGGCTTAGAATACAAATGTTTTCTCCTTCAACTTGATATTTGTTGTCATATGTTATCTTATGTTAAAATAATAATAATAAAAAAGTCTTGGTCTTCTTATGTTAAAATAATAATATAAATAATAATAAAAAAAAGTAAGGTTATCTTCTTTGTCTCTACAATTCAATAAAGAACATAGAATGTCTTCTTTTACTAAATGATTGAACTTATTCATTGGAGATGGCTTATACTGAAGTCACATCTTTGATGCACACTCTGCAGAGACTCATGCAACTTCATCCAAAAAGTGGAAAGAAAATTGAATCTCTCCTACAAAAGGTCAGTTTATTGCAAGGTTTTTTTGATGACACTGGAAAAGATCATGAGGACATTAAGTGTTTAGAAGGAATTATTAGAGATGTATCATGTAAAGCAGAAGATTTAGTTGAGGAAATTATGTTTGAGTATTCATCTAGTTCAAGTTTAAAGAAGAATGCAATTAAGTTTCTTGGCGTTAATCGAGTACTATTTAGAAAGATTAAATCTATTGAGGCTGCAATTACTAGTGTTTATAATGACATTTCTGCTATCAAAGGTAGATCAACACCGAGTTCTTCTGTGAACGGGTGTTCACGTGATGTCACACAAACTTTGAGTTCACAAAAGGATGTTGTAGTTGGTCTAGATGATGATTTTTTACTAATTGCAGATAAACTAACAGGGTATCCTGATAAGCTTGATGTTGTGGTAATTTTTGGTATGGGGGGTATTGGTAAAACCACTCTAGCTAAAAGAATTTTTAATGACAAGTTAATAGAGGAACACTTTTATGTTAGAGCATGGATAACTGTATCGGAACAATATAAGGTGAGGAATATGTTGTTAGACCTTTTGGGTTGTACTTCTAAAGTTCCGTTTATAATGGATGAAATGGAAAATGAAGAATTGGCTGAACGGTTGTACAAAAGTTTAAAAGGACAGAGGTATCTCATCGTCATGGATGATGTTTGGTATACTGAGGCATGGGATGATGTTAGAAGATATTTTCCAAATGACAAGAATGGAAGTAGAGTGATGGTGACTAGTCGAGTCATGAAAGTTGCTCGTTTTATCAACCCACTTAATCCTCCACATCAAATGCGTTTCTTGACTGTAGATGAAAGTTGGAAGCTATTGCAAAAGAAGATTTTGGGATTAGATGATCCAAGCTTCTGCTGCGATTATGAAATGGAAAGGATTGGAATGCAAATTTCCAAAAAATGCAAAGGATTACCACTAGCAATTGTTATGGTAGCTGGAATTCTTTCTAAAGAAAGCGCGACAGCTAGTAAATGGAGTGATGTTGCAGAAAATATTCATTCTTCATTTGTAACAGAGGAGTCGCGGGAATTCTTGGATATACTAGCATTGAGTTATAATCATTTGCCTCATCATTTGAAGGCATGCTTTCTTTACATGGGCGCTTTCCCTGAAGACGTTGAAATCCCTGTGTGGAGGCTCATCAGGTTATGGACTGCTGAAGGGTTTATAAAGTTGGAATCACCGAAGACGTTGGAATTTGTAGCACAAGAATATTTGCAGGAACTCATTGACAGGAGCCTAATTATAGTGAGTAAGAGATCCTATGATAATAGAGTCAAAACATGTAGCATTCATGATATCTTGCGAAACTTTTGCCAAGAAGAAGCTAAACAAGAAAAGCTTTTGCATGTTGTGAGAAAGTTGGAACCACATTTTCCTCGAGGTGTTCACCGGCGCCTACATTTCCATTCAGACATTTTTGCCTACTCCTCCTACACATATTCTAATCCATACGTTCGATCTTTCTTGTCATCAAAAGCATGCTCGGTTTTAGAGGATTCCTACTTCGGTTGTATGGGGTTCAAATTGCTTCGTGTGTTGGATGTAGTTAACTATTCCTTTTACGGTTTCCCAATTCATGTCATAAAACTAGTTCATTTGAGGTACCTCGCGCTCTCCATCAATTCTGAGCTTCCTAGGTCGATATCCAAGCTCAAGAATCTACAAACCTTAATCATTTATTGGGGAACCAAGGAAATGCGCATACTTCCGTTGGAAATATGGAAGATGCCAATACTAAGGCACATCCATGTGAAAGGAGATGTTTTGTTATTTGGATCCCCCATTGCTGATCACTCTAAAGGGAACTTTCAAGTCTTGGGGAATCTGCAAACACTTTGCACGATTACTATTAGCACAATCAACTTTTCTCATGGACTTGTTGCTACATTACCTAACCTAAAGACATTGGCCTCTAATCTGGTAACTGGTGGAAACCATGATGCTTTCGATGTGGATTGGCTTGGCAGTTGTCTCAACAACCTAGAGCAAATGTACTCACTTGAAACTCTGAAGTTGCTGTTCAACTTGCCAATGAACAATCCTCGTCCCCGTAATTCTATCCAACGATGGAATGCATTCCCACCGAATCTCAAGAACTTGACTTTGAGCTGCAGCTTTTTGCTGTGGGAAGATGCTAGAGTTCTTGGGAACTTACCAAATCTTGAAGTTCTCAAACTGAAAGATTTTTCCTTCCAAGGGCCAGAATGGGAAACCGATGAAGAGGGGTTTCATCGACTCAAATATCTGTTGGTTGAGAGCAGAGACTTGGTGGTTTGGAAGCAGGCCAGTACAGATAGTTATCCATTTCCAGTTCTCCAACATTTAGTTTTGAGGTTTTGCTACAAGCTAAAAGAAATCCCTTATGAAATTGGAGATATCCCATCTTTGCAAGTTATCGAATTGCATTCGTGTAGCCCTTATGCCACAAGACTCGCTAGAATGATTCAAAAAGAGCAAATTGACTCGGGAAACAGTTGCCTTGAAGTTTTCATTCATCCAGCTAGATAGGTAAAATTAAGGATTTCTAACAGTTCATGTAGTGCTAGTGCTATTACATCCATAATGAGTTCCTTTATTCTTATGATTTTTGTGAAATCATGAAGATTTATGATCAAATGGTGGAACCACAGTATTACAAACAGACTTGTATTTTAATGCTAATTGCATCTTGCACACAAACTTATTGCAGCAATTTTTCTTTCTTATATGTGATTTGATTAAGCGTGTCGTGTGCAGGATCTAATGGATCATACTAAACACTGGAAGAGAATCAGTATGTCCTATGTCAGGTTCATGGACTCCCTTTGAAAAAATGAATATGCTCTAGTGGCTGACTTATTGGTACTGTTGAGTCCCACATCGGTGGGATGAGGAATTTGGACCCTTTATATGGTCTCGGGGCAATTCTCTCCTCATGAGCCAGCTTTTTGTGTGTGAGGAGGGGTGTTGAGTCCCACATCGGTGAGATGTGGAGGATTTGGACTCTTCGTATGGTCTTGAACAATTCTCTGATCCATTTGACAGGTAACAGTTACTAAGATATGCAGTCATATTTTGTACTTTGACATATTTTTGACATTCACCATTTCTCATTGCTAGGAGGGTTACATTGAGGAGGCATGGAGAGTACGAGGCATACTCTTTGGGGCGTAGTAGAAGAAGGGGGGAGGGAGTTCTCAAACATGGAAAAGCTTTCAATGAAGAAATGTTTGAATTGAACGAGGAGTTGTATGAGGTGAAAATCTCATGCATGTACGACTTGTCAATGCCAAGAGTCCTGATGTCCATCGCATTGAGGACACGTGGAGAGTGTGTGGCATACGTACTCTTTGAGCATAGTGGGAGAAGGGGGGAAGGGATCGAGTTCTCAGATATGGCAAAGATTCCAAGAAGAACGGAACAAGGAGCTATGTGAGGTGAAAATCTCATGTGCGGAACCTTTTGTCAATGGTATGAGTCCTGAAGTCCATTGCATAGAGAAGCCTGGAGAGTACATGGCATACTCTTCGGGGCGAAGTGGAAAAAGGGGGGAGGAAGAGTTTTCAAACACGGAAAAAGGTTCTAATGAATTCTAAAGAAATGAACGTGGAGCCGTATGAGGTGAAATTTCATGTACGGTTATGTAGAGTGACAGTAAAGGTCCATATAAAGTTGGCTATGAGACTTTTCAGTGCCAACTTCTCTAACAAAAAATGTTCTTCCATCGTGAATTTAGATTCTATAAACTTTGTGATATCAAGAATTTACCTCATAGATTTCCCTAGATATTGTCGCTCTTACTATAAAGTAATTCATTAAAATTTTGAAATATCTTTTAGTCGGTCCCAAAAAGAATGACACGTTTTTATATTTAGTAACAATTTAACTTTAAAATGCCCATTTTACCCTTAATGGAATGATTTATAACCAAATAAACATTGGTGACTTATTTTAGACCACACGTTTCAAAAGTCTTTCTTTCTTAAAATTCGGTATTAAGTCAAACTACATCACATAAATTAAGACAGTGAGAGTAGTCATTTTTATACCTTGTGATGGCACACGGAAAATATTGTAGAATGCATGAAAAAGTGAGGTCAATGTTGTGAAAAGAGAGTTTAAGAAGGTGTTCAATCTTCGTGGAGTTCTATCAACATGTCCAGCGTTTGTTCAAGTCATACGATTGTTGTGTCCTAGAGGGAACAAGTCAAGCGAGTTATTGTTGGATCGGTGAAGATTTTTCTATGGACCTGAATTTTTTTAAAGACAGCGAGATATCTGCAACTTGATCTTTTGTTGTTCCAATTGTAATTATACTTTCAGGTTGTTAAATAATTTTCATTAATTTCCATAGATAAACCAAACAGAACTCAAATATTGCCTATTGGGCCAATGACCCGAGCCCACATAGGCCCAACTAGTATTGCTGCCAAATTTGAAGTTGCCTTTGATATCTTCATGTAAAACAAATATACATTTTCAACAAGGATGTTTTAATTTCACTTTGCATCAATACTAATTATAGTAAAAAAATAATATTAATCTGTTAATTTATTTATTTATACATTTAATGAAGGCAATAAATAATACATAATAATTATTATTATTACTGGAACAATTAATTTTAACTTGTCAATGTTGTTGTGTAAAACTTTTATCTTTTAGAATTGATCATGTCATTCTTGTGTATTTGCATAGTCTAATATAGTATTTGGAGACATTTATCAATTGACCAAAGAGATTTTCTATCTGAAGTTTGGTTTATTTTTTCGGTTTTGCGCAGTTGAGATTTGTTTTTATTTGATGATATAAGATATTATGTTGTTGGAAGCATCTTAAGAGGCTTAGCTATCGTCGGTATCATATCGATTTTTCATCTTTCTTGTATATCCACTGTATATCATCACAAAAAAACATACTCCTATTTGATCTAGACAAGTCTGTGTATCATACACTGAACTTGTATGATCATGTGGCAAAAGTTAGGAGCTTTATAAAATGAGTTCAGCATCAACTTTTTGCTTTAGAATTTCGTGTCATTAATAAATAATCCATAGTGTAGTTATTTGGAGACATTTTATCAATTGGCTCAAAGGGATTTTCTATCTGAAGTTTGGTTCAATTTTTTCGATCCCTCACAAGTGAGATTTATTTCGATTCGGTGATATAAGGTATTGCGTTATTGGAAACATCTTAAGAAGCTTAGCCAACAATATTTGAGATAGTTGGAGACGATTAGAGATGAGTTTATGCTACTTTAATTTACAAATCGAAATTTAAAATTGAAGACAACTTCATTTTTCTTGTATATCCATGTTGTATATCAACAAAAATACATTTGATCTAGACACATCTTTGTATCATCCATTGAAATTGTCTGATCATGTGACACTCATGATTGAGGGGAAATTTCTTATTGTGGCATCCATGATGAAGGAAAAGCCTTTAAAGAAGGGTTGTACATTACATCTTAAACAAATTCAGAATTAACTCTTTAAGTGTGTTTGAGTTAATAGTTGGACTAGAGTCGTTAATCGTTACACATGATCTTACCTAAAAACTTTAATCTTTAAAAATAAACTTCTTATTTATTTACTTAATCATGTGTTCAAAAGTAGTCTCAATTGTCAAAGAAAACCAAAAATGTACCAACTAGAGCAAATTGGCAAGCAGCCAAAGGCATGATGGGATTTTAAAATTGACAGTCAATTAGATGTGATTGATTTGATTCATTCATTCATTTTCAACAATTCATCTATTCCTCCACGTAGAATCAACCAAACACAAAAATCCAATACTACACTCCTGAATATTAGTTTAAGGCCTTCACTTTTATTAAAAAAGAAAAGGTAACGTATCGAGAAAGGTAGAATCGTCGTGCGTGTACAAGTATCATTTAAAAGATGTAGTAGAGATAGATGTAGGGCGCAACTTTATATTAGTTCTTCAAAATGACTGATAATACCATTGTACATATATATAAACTATGTATAATTATGATTTTTTGATTTTGGATTTATAATTTACTATGTTTGTTTTTTTGGTTTGGTTTCGAATGTAGAAAAATAAAAATCGAATTATATATATATAAACTACTTTTGTCACTTTTTAGTTATTGTCTTTCATTATGTTTTTGTTTATATTTTATTTTGGGCATCTGTAATTGATATAATTTTAAGTATTGTGTTTTACGTTTGCCTTGTGATTATTAGAAAGTATATTTAAGAGATTTAATATTATTACTTCTCATATATATATGTTCAAATTGTAAATATAACTTTGATTATGTTTTCAATTATTGATATAACCGAATAACCAAAAAAAAAGAAAAAAAAAAGAGAAAAACCAAACCATATTTATTTTGATTCGAATTGGGTTACACTTTTTCAAAACCAAAAACCGAAAAATTTAAACCGAATAGTAGGAAATCAAACAAAAAAACTGAATGCACACCCCTAATATCAATAGGCATATCAAATATAAAAAACTAGTATAATTATATTTCACTTTAAATCAGAGCCCCATATCCAATCAAATAAAAAAGAACATAAGCATGATCCAAAGTTCAAAACATTTAATTTCTCATGTTACTTTATGGAGTATATATTTGGAATGTTATGTTAACTTAGCATATGTTCATTGATGTAAGTTTGGATCCTAGTTGTAAACATGAAATTTATAACTAATGTAAGATCAGGTTGTCCCTTCTTTAAATAGAGGTTTCGAATTGAAATTCTGGTTATGGAACAATTTTTGGTAGGGAGCGCTTCCCTACGAAGGGGGTCTTACCTGGCAAAAATTCAAAATGGTCGGACTTCATTATAGATACTGAACACCTAGAGAGAACCCAAAAACAAAAAAAAAAGTATTTCATCCGTTTCAATTTTTTGTATATTGTTGCTTCCCATTGCACACGATGTGGTCGCGCAAGTAATATAGTAGCTCTTAAAAGAACCAAATTATCGAACTCAATGGACTTGTCAATTAACTATTTTTACTAAATTATACTAGTCTAATTATTTATTTAAGAGTGTCAAAAGTGTTATTTATGTTTATAAAGAAAAGAATGCAAGAATTAAATAATAAGATTACTTACAATGGTTGGAAAATTCCAGGGCTGCAGCATGCATTGGATCTCATGTATCATATTTTTGGCTTAAAACTAATTTTAGTTGTCAAGTTACTGGTTTACATGGTTAATTGGATGAGTCGGGTATCAAACCTCTAGTCGCCTACTCCAGTTAGCTGTCTAACTACATCGTTGAGCGGGGATAAACAGGTCTAACTAGCGAGCATTTATATTTCATCTTGTTTCGTAACCAAACAAGTTGTTCGTTCGGGCGTCACTCCTGAACACAAATCACCTCAACTAAATGGATCGATCGAGCTCTCTATATTCTCTGGTCTATCTAACCCCTCCTCTCTCGATTTTAAGATTAGACAATATATTTATCTCTAGATGGCCAGTCAAGAAATACTAAAACAAGAATATAAAAATAACTTATAATGACAACCAAGAATTAATTCATAAACCTTAAATAATCAACATTCAATTCGTAACTATAGCCCCAGAACTAGGGCGTTTAGCCACTAATCTCTAATCTAAGAAAAGAAAGAAGAAAAGAATCCAAAAAAGTATTGACAATTTTATACTTGATGCTCTATGATTGATCTCCCCCCCCCCCCCTCTCAAATAATTATTTCTATAGACTATTTATAAATATAAAAAACCCTAAATAAAATAACTAAATCCAAAATAAATTGGGAAATCAAAACCCAAACAGATTGGAATTGTTGTAGGCGTGAAACTCTGTCCGCTTGGTGCTAGACGCACTAATGCACTCAAAGTCTACCACGTGGCAACTTGATTCTTTCAATTTCGCTGAATGCTGCACTTTTCCTTATACATTATTATATTGAATTTATTTTATTAAGGTATTGCTTGATTTTCTTCTATAATCTTTCATTTTAAATTTATTTTAGCTTCAAATTTCTTTAACTTTACATCAATTTATTCCTACAAATAAAATACACTATTTAGCACAATTCATAAAATTCATGCTCAAAAAGAACATATATAAATAATAAATATGAGGCAAATAATAATTAAAATATATATTTTTGCTCTCACATCAACTACTATTTGATTGGATATGGTCATGCTAAATGAAAAAAAAATAGATTTTAACAAAATACGAACAATTACATAAATTCACAAGAAGTGAAGATTGAAAAATGAGAAGAAAAAAAAAGTTATGGTTCAAAACAAAGATTAGATATTTATATGTCTATAATTTATTTTATTGAGGACAAAAATGAGAATTTGAAAGTGATGTTTTTAATTATTATTTTTTAAATGACAAACTTTTTTTGGAACACTCAAAAAAATGTTTCAAATAAATTAGAAATTAGGACATAGAGAGTATAAAATAGTAGTTTACTCTAATGACGTTTTGTAATTTCATTTCATAATGAGATACTTAACCTCCTTTGTAATGAGAATGTCACACTAACTATGAAATCTTAACCTTAATTTTTCGATTATTTTTAAGTCATCAATTAGTTTCAAGATTTGACTAAACAAAAATCTATTAGTTTCAACTTTTAACAACATAATATGAGTTATAGCAGCCTCTATTATGGGCCCACTTATTATAAATACTCCAAATTAATTTTTGAAGTTGAATTCACAAATAAAATTTGGACAGTTATAAAGGGAAAAAGATATCCGTACCCAAAAAAGGAAAATTATTTACAATTGTCTTTCTTTTATACATCTGTTTTTAATTACTAATTTGTATTTATTGTTTGATATCATCAGAGTATATATACTATTAGATTTACTCTGAAGGTATCAACAGTGATTTAATGAATAAAATAAGGAGGCAATCAGTAAATAATTTGTGTTGTGGGTCCAATCAGGGCGCACAAATTTATTGGACTAGGTCCAATTTGAGTAAATATTTCACCTAATGGGTTCAACTTGTGTAGTAATCCCATTTTTAAACTACATGAAAAGGATTATTAATTACAATTTTTCTCATATAAATTTGATAAAAACATATTTTAAAATATCAATCAAAACTTACTTAGTTTGACTCTCAAACAAAGAAACATGACAATTGATTTGAGACCGAGAGAGTTGTAATAAAATTTATTAAAAAAATACAGAATACATAAACATGTCATTTACTTGTTCTTAGTTGATACTTAAATTTATATAAAGTTGAACAAGTAGATACATGCATCTTATGTGGCGTTCTGTATCGCAATCTATATCCTACGTGGCATTCTATATGGCAATCTGCATCCAACGTGCATTATAATATGTAACTACATATATCTACCTGTTCAACTTTATACAAATTTAAATTCATATTTATGTACATCCAAAGTTGGAATGTATATAAATAAGGAAACTTTCAAAAACAACAAATATTAGACCTTAAATAGGACTCATTATCTACCGTTTCACTAATTACAATTCGCAACTACACTTTGATTTGCTACGCATTTGTATTAGTTGTACTTTTCGCTGGTTTCGAAGAAAAAAATACAAATATAAATTGATTGATATCAAAATGAACACATAATAGGAGGAGAGAGACGAGCGAGATCGAGGAGAGAGGATGAATACATGTTGTTTTCGTTGCATCACGAATAGAACTAATACATAATATATACATATACAGTTGATACAAAATACAAATATAATTTTTCAAATACAGGTTATATAAAATACAAATCTCTCACCTATATTTGATTGGATACAATTGATACATAATACATTTGATGGAGAGAATCAATACATATAGTATTTGTATGAATCACAAATACAATTGATACATAATATAAATATATTATTATCAAATACAATTGATATAAATATAAATCTATCACCTATATATATATATATATATATATATATATATTTGATTGAATACAATTAATACTTAATACATTTGACGATTTCGTTCTTATTGATAAGTGGATCGAATCTCTATGGTGACTTTCCCGCCATCTTAGAAAACACACGTGGGAGTGTGGGCCCCACTAAGAAAAAGACGAAACTGGTTACGTATATTCAGACAGCAAGACTTTTAAGACTTTTGTCTGTCGAATCCTAGTTAGGACACCTTTGACTTTTCACATTATTGGTTTTGTGTTTTTTTTCATTCATTTGCAAATTCACCCCTCTTACTTTTATAAAATTCAACATTTCCCCACTACTAGTTAGAATGATTCGTCGGATATATAGCTTCTTCACTTTCGTTATTTTGTTTTCTGTATTGCTTTGAATTGTTCTTTCATTGAGATTAGAGTCTATCAAAAACGATATTCTTATAGTCTGTATATACTATCATTGTCTTGCATAAGACGACGATGATGTCCTTTCACTTTGAATTTTCTTCGTTTAATTTGTGGTTAAATTTGATGATATGCTTTGACGATGTTACCTACCAAATAAAAGATTTGTTAGACTAAAATCCTACTATTGGTTTCTTCGGAAGGAAATTTGTAACTCACTAATAGATGGATGGAAATTCGAATTTCTTAAATAGGGCATCAACAACTGTTCCACTCAAGCGAAACTGAAGGTACCCCAGAGTTCAGGAACGAAAATCCACTTGACTATTTATTCTTAGTAGATTCGCTTTGTGGAATTACACTAAATATATTATTACTATTGTTGATGGTGATGATTGTGGTGATGGTGGTGTAGGAGTAACATTTCCCCTCCATTAACCATCTGTCCAATGAAAAAAATAAATTAAATTTGATTGATTTGTTTTGACTTGTCATCCATTATTAGTTTGGATCGTAAGTTTTTAATACTCGTTATTGTAAAAATAGATGAGTATTTGGTATTTACATTGACAAATGATATAGGCTTGACAAAAAAATCATTTTTTTATAAAGATAATTGAAAATGAGTCAAATATGCTCTTAAGCTATGCGAAAAATTCATATTCACATATTTTAAGAATAAAATTCTTTTTTCTGACGATATTATCATTGTCTTCTTCAACACTAAGGACTTTCAAGTGCCAATTTTCTATCAAATAAATTCAAATTTATAGCCTATGCCAGATCAAATCAACTCAACTCAACTCAACAACAATTGGATGCAATATCAAATTCATGAATTCCCACATGTATCAAAGTTTTATCACACAACTATTCATCACTAATTCTTCTCAAATCATCAATATCGATATAATTTTACAAGTGAGAACATGAAAGATAGTGTTTATGTATATACAATTTTATTTTTATTTTATAAAAAAATAAAAAATATTTCTAATAGATTCTCAATTTAGAATAAAATCATCGAAGCATAGGAAAGGGTAACATTTTTTCTTATTTTTTGGTTAAAAGTCGATACAAAAGAACAAAACACAAGTCCACATCTTGGCTATATCAGATTCAACGATGGACACTTGTTACATATTTTTCTCCCTCCTTTAATATTTTATTCATACATAATTTATATATATATAATAATTAATTATTAATTATTAATTACACTTCATTTATTTGCTGTGTTACACATAATAGTGCCTTCAGCCTTGTATATATATTTTTTTTCTAGTAAAAGATTCGACGTTGCATGAGAAAAGACAGAGAGAATACATGATTAATTTAATTATTATTCGTATAATTAGTGGACCTCACTATATTAAATAATTTTATCCTTTGGTTTATAATTTGATATGTCAGTCATAAGGTACATGCATGTTATATATATATATATATATATATATATATATATATATATATATATTATGTTGGAGGATTTTGAGATCATATTAGTTATTCATTATCTGTTGTTTATCCAAGAAAGATGGTAAAGCATAACAGTCAAATATGTTAGGACTTAATTAAAATAATTCTTATAATGAGACCACCGTATAAAATTGTAAATTATTTGATATGTCAGTCATAAGTTTTATTTATTGACGATATAAAAAATATTTATATAATCAATTCATGTTTGAATATAACGTTTACTAATCATATATACTATTATTAGATGTATCAACAAAGAGATCGAGGAAATTTAAGCATAATAATAATAATAATAATAATAATAAAGAGAAAACCAACAAAGAGAGTCCTTTTTTAACCATTATTATTATTATTATATATTATCCTCCAAAATTCAATTATATGTGGCTATTTACTTGTGATACAAATAAAATTAGATGTTTTTTTTTATTGAAGTATATTACTATTTCATCTAAAAGTTTAAGATGTTAAAGAGATTATTATACTTTTAACGAGCTTGATTCTTTTTCATTAGTAGTACTCAAGCACATAAATCTTTTTATTTTTATAAAACATGACAGTAAAATTCGAATCTAAGATCTCTATTATTTAATTATATCATGTCATGAATTATTAAAGTGTGTAACTATTTATCTCACGTTTATTTTAATTTCTAGGAGTGTTAGGTTAAGATGGAGAAATATCACACCTATAAAGTCTGGATGGAGTATTGAAAAAGCTAGCTAGTACATTGATGTTACTTTAAACAATATATTATGAATGAGACACTTAATAATTTAAGTGAAACAATGATTTGTAAAATTATATAATTTAAAATGGATAGGTCAAAGAATTAGAAGGGGTTATAAACACAAGAACATCAATAATTTGAGATTGAATATAGAAGATACATGAACATAAAGAACCAAAAAAAGGAACAGTTTCCTTGTAGGTGTCACCAAGCAAGACATCCATGAATAATTAGGGTGTCGAATAAGCGGATTGGATTTAATTTGAATGGATAAAAAATAATTGTGTTGATAAATAAGTAGAATGAATATTAATATCTATTCAAAAGTCACTTAAACTAAAAATAGATCAAGTTGATAAACGGGTAAGTCAGTAATCAACACTTATTTAATTGAATGAACGAATCATATTTTTATAAGTTAATTTTACCACCTCGAAAAATAATAATACTAGCACAAAAGTTAACTCAAGGCTAAAATATTTGTCATATAAATGCTGCTTGTAAACGTTGGATATATACCAATTTTATTATTTCTCTAATATCATCAAAAGTGTTTTTTCGAATTGATTAGCTAAATACATGAAATTACTATTCATCGAAGATATTTTTTTTTGGAAATACACTTCTAATAACTATTTTTAAAAATAAGCAAATTTTAAACGTTTGACCAAAATAGATTAAAACACTAAGCTACTTAAAGTGTTTTTTTTTTTTTGAAAAAGTATCTAATATGAAAGACTTATTAGGTTCTAAAATATAACTATTTTGCGTCTGATATTTTAGTAAGCACGAAAATTAAAATGAATATTTGGGAGTAGTATTTATGGTTTTATTTGCCTAACTAAAGGTTCCTTGTTAGAATATATATCCTTCTAAAAATGTTATTGCCGTTGATTATTAAGACAATGAGTTTTATTTTTATTATTATTATTATTATTATCTTTTAATAATATTAATAATTAGATTCTTTCTAGAGGTTGACCCTTTTTTCTAATTTGTATTTGGTAAAGTTCCTTTTCTTGGTTGTTACAATTAAAAGGTCATTTTTGACGTAATTATCAAATATTAGCATTAAGCCCCCACCCCACCAAAAATATTTCCCCTTAAGTCCTTTTATGATTCAAAAAGTTTCTTTTGTAACTTCTAGAATCAATTTTCAAGGTTTAGCTAATTATTATATTACAAAATTGAGTTATTCCTCCGTTCTACAGTATTTGTCATATTTTATTTTATGAGAATCAAATTAAATTTATTTTAATTAATATTTTAAGTTATATTTTTTTAATCATATTAATTAAAAAAAATTATAACTTATAATTATTTTTCTTTGTATTTTTGAATATCTAAAAATTATAATTTTAAAATATTAAATTAATTTAATCTGATTTAGCTTCAAAAATTAACACTCAAAAAGTGAAACGTAACAAGTATTATGAAACAGAGAGAGTATTTATCATCTTGTTATTAAAGTGAGTGTGTATGTGCAAGAAAACACTAGGAAAATGAGTATGTCTTCTTATCTTGATATAAGTATGTCTTCTTTTTCATATTTTTAGTTATTTAATCTAGATAACGAACTTCTACCAAACATATATAGCTGTTTCACAACAAGGGTCAACAAAAGGAACCAAGGAACTTTTTATATAAAATAAAAAGAAATGATTTTTATTTTTAATTTTAGGAATAATTTCAGAGACCTCTTCGAAGTTTTGCTTTGAGAAGAACAAATAGGTCATTTTGTTTTTTTATATTCCGAAATTGTTGTTTCACATGGCCAAAATGGTATTAAAATATGCCTATTTTTTCAATCATTTAGGAGGAACTATACTTTTACAGACAGATAAAGGCTATTAAGAGGTTAATATAATTAAGAATGATTAGGACAAGATCTTTAAATTAGTAAGAAAAAAAATTGTAAGTCATGTGTGTTATAGCTTAATTAATGCATAATCACCCAACTTGGTCATTATTTCGAATTATAAGTTGCATTAAGAGACTTATTACACTAAATTTGTTTAATTAGGTTTATAGTTTCTAAAATCAATGTCAAGTCATCTTCTGAATTTTATAGGTACATAAATGTAAACAACTAATTATAAGGAAAAAAAATTTCAAAGTTAGGTGCTTGTCAATTGTTAATCATGTCTACTGAGTTTACATGTTTTGTTTACCCGTTCAACAACAACAATAACGATAACATGTTCAGTAAAATTCTATATGAAGTTTGGGGAGCGTAAAATGTACGCATACTTTATTACTACCTTGTTGAGATAGAGATGTTGTTTCCGAAAGACGCTGGGATCAAATGCAGTAAATACAAGTACAAAACAAAAAGAAAACAATTTAGAAAACATAGCAATCAATTGACACGGTGAACAAACAAAATGGTGCGCTAATTCAAACACATTAAACTTATTTCCTCGCTTGATGTCCGATATTCACATTGTAGTCCGACTAAATTCAGATTACCCAACAAAAATGTCACGACCCAAAAATGGATGTGATGACACTTGTCTTATCCCACCAAGACAATTCAGCCTAAAACTCAACCATTACAATAAAATGTGGAAATCTTATAATCAACTTAAAAATACCCCCAAAACCTGATTGTCACGTGTACAAGCCTCTAATGTGTTATAACAAAATTGAAAGAAGATACAAGTCTCAAATGACATTGTTTCTAGAATACAACAAGATCATAATTAAGGAGAAAGAAGGTCCGCTGAAATGACAAGCAACTACCTCACAAACCTCCACAAGAAGCCTCAGACAAGGAGAAGAAAAAATATCACAAAGGTTCGGGCTAGTAACCTACAAAAAATGTAGTAGCAAGGGGTGAGTATCAAACCACACGGTACTCAACAAATAAACTTCTAAACACAAGCTAAAGGAATAGAATACGGGAACTCCTTACACCCCAGCCGAACCTCCACAACTACAACCTACATAAAACCAACCCAACCTAACAGTTCACAATTTATATAGCACACAACTCAACAACAACACTTAACAATTACATATCCTCAACAACAAGCTCAATAATCATCAATCGCAACTATCACCTGCATAAAACAAGCCTAACCTAACAGTTCACAGTTTACATAACACACAGCTCAATAACAACACTTTAACAATTATATATCCTCAACAATAAACTCACTATTCATCAATCAAAACTTCCACAGAAAGGCACTCACAAGATCAGCAACACAAGATCAAGTTCATCAATGATAAAGTTGTGCAATGCAATGTCAAGTATAATGATGCATGTCTGACCTAGTGATACACACCCGCTGTCTCTCAGTCTGTGACCCATGGGGATATATCTGTCCATGCATCCATTGCGGCGTGCGATACGACCCTCGATAATAGTAACCATCGCGGCGCGCGATACGTCCCTCGAAATATAGTATCCATCGCGGTGTGCGATACATCCCTCGAAATGGTACATCCTTTTTAATTTCTTATTTTTTTCTCAATTCACATAACACTTGTCACAACCATGTCTCAAAACAATGCAAATGACATGTTCACACAAATAATGATGAGATGATCATTTTCATAACATTGCACAATTCACAACAACACAATCATGATACAACATCAACAACGATTCAATAAGCCTTTCAAACCATTCTCAAACATCACACACAAACAATTAATTACATTGCCTTTTATCACCCATTTTTCATCATTAGAATTAATCAATGTGGACAAGTCAACCCATTACCGAGTCTCATTACCTCCAAACACATATTACAAGGAAATACACAAATTTCATACACTTAACAAGGGTTTAGAAATCCACTTGCCTCAAATAGTCGAACAATCACTCTGAGACTTGAGCCTTCCTTTTTCGTTGGACTTCCAACTCAAAGCAATCTATTCACATTAATAATCACAATAAGATTTCGAAACTAACAACACTCATATTACTATAGGTCTAGCCTAGACTCATTTAATCCTTACTACCATCAAGTTATATTCACAAAAAAACATCAATTCCTTACTACTACTTCCTAACCCATAAAGTTATATTCCACCACGTTGCACATAAGTAATTTGTTTCCAATTCTAATCTCTGTCAACAATAACAAAAGGAAATAACCTCATATTCAATGCAACAATGTGCAACCCACTTCTCCCAAATTAAAATATAATAATAATTTCTATACCTACCTTATTCATCAAGGAATGGAGCTATACAAATACATATGCATCTTACCTGAACGGAGTCGTCCCTTAGATTGTGTCGTCCCAAGTCTTCCTTCCCGTAAGTTACTAATTTATGATTTACAAATACTAAACCCTTTTACTTAAATTCAGTTTTTAAACTCTTTTTATGAACTTAGCCCATTAGCTACCAACTAAAATTAATTACTTAAAATTACCCGTTAACTAAAATAAATAAATTAATTAATAAATACCCGTTAACTAAAATAAATATAGTTATTGAATAGTTAAAAATTCTAAAATCAACTTCACCGACTGATCAGAAATAACTCGGGGCAACTATCGGGAGAGGTAAAATGATAATTTTATAAAAATTTCCAAAAATGACCTTCCGGGTCATACCAAAAAAAATTTCCTTCCCCATGGGCTCTAATTCAATACCTGATTAAGGGTGGATGGTTCTTAATCATATCTCATCACAATCCATCTTGATTAATTACACATTATTAACATGCACTTAGGGTGTGAAATTTGTTATGAAGTAAAGCATTTTTCTAACTTTTCATATTTGATTGATAAAAATAGTTTGAAAATTGCACGATTTGTTCATCAAATGAGTTGGTCTATAATTCTCCCTCTCCTCTCCTCTCCTCCCCTCCCCCACCCCCACCCCCACCCCTCCTTCAAATAGACTGGTCTTTCTGCTCCTAGAATTCGAACTTATGTCTATCGATGCATAAGTTCTTGAAAAGCGTTGTAGAAATCTCACGTCTAGGATTAGAGAAATCAAAGATTGTATTGATGATTATAATATTGAGTTACAAGCTCCTTATATAGGAGAAGATTCCTATTCTAGTTATACTAGAAAACCTACTACAACACAATTATTTACATGAGTAGTATTGTGTTATAACTCAAATACTTTATCCTAGTCGACTCCTGCAATATACAGTAGCATAGTTATACATAACTTAGGATTTAGTAGTCTAGTCCTAGTATGACTCTAACTCTAACTCGTCAGCCTGCTTCGATGGACCTGTTCCTTTGACATGTTCCATCAGTCTTCAAGCTTCCTTCAACACTTCCCCTCAAGCTAGTGAGTGGAGGAACTGTAACTCCTAGCTTGCTGCGAAAACCAGAAAAAACCTGTTTTGTTAAGGCTTTGGTATGAATATCAACTAACTGATCCTTAGACTTCACAAACTGAGTAAGAAGTTGTCCCCTGACCACTTTTTCACGAACAAAATGATAGTCCATTTCAACATGTTTGGTTCGAGCGTGCATAACTAGATTAACCGTCATGTACAAGACACTCATGTTATCACAGTACATCATAGGAATAGATCGAAGGAACACTCTAAGGTCATGAAGAAGATACAAAATCCAAGTCATTTCTGCAGCAGTGGAGGCTAGTGCTCTATACTCAGCTTTAACACTCGATCGGGCTACTGTAGTCTATTTCTTGGAGGTCCAAGAGATACAATTTGCACCTAGGTAGATGCTATATCCTGTAGTTGATCTTCTAGTGGCAGTACAACCACCCCAATCAGCATCTGAGTAGCCATACAACCTACATGGAGACTGTGAAATAATTTTGAGTCCAAAGTGTAGAGTACCTTTGATGTACCTGAGAATCCTTTTTACCCCTTGAAGATGTTTAGTGTTTGGGCTTTGCATAAACTGGCTTGCTAAATTCACAGCATGAGTGATATCAGGCCTTGTGAGGGTCAAATATTGAAGGCTCCCTACTATTATTCTGTACAATGAGGCATCTATAAGACTTCCCACAACTTCATGCAAACCATGCTTTTGAGCCAAAGGAGTGTTACAGCCTTGGACAAAGTCATCTCTGTCTTGGTCAGCACCTCAACAACATACTTGCTTTGATTTAACTGAATTCCTCCTTCGAAATACTTCACCTCAACTCCTAGAAAGAAGTGTAAAGGGCCAAGATCTTTCATAGCAAACTCCGTCCTAGGTTGGAGAATCGATGCTGAGACAAGAAATGGATTACTTCCTGTGACAATAATATCATCCGCATATAACAAGAGAAATATTTTGACTTTGTGAGTTTGCAAAATAAACAAAGAAGGGTTAGCCTTACTACAAATGAAACCAAGGTGTAAGAGATGCATGCTAAACCCATCAAACCAGGCTTTTGGTGCTTGTTTAACACCATACAATGCCTTTTTAAGTAGACACACATGTTGAGGATATTGGGGATTAACAAAACCAGGAGGTTGACTCATGTACACCTCCTCTTGTAGAAAGCCATGGAGAAAGGCATTTTTGACATCTAGTTATCTAACTTCCCACTTTGAACTGACAGCAATGGATAGAACCACCCTAATAGTTGTGGCTTTAACCACAGGACTAAATGTTTCTTCAAAATCTATCATTTCAAGCTGCGAGAATCCCTTTGCCACAAGTCTGGCCTTGTATCTATCTACTGTCCCATCAACTTTTAACTTTGGCTTAAACACCCATTTTAAGCCAACCAAATTTATACCAGGAGATTTGGGCACCAAAATCCATGTCTTGTTAGTATGCAAAGCATCAATTTCTTCATGCATTGCTGCAAGCCAATGAGGTGACCTTAGTGCTTCCTTAGTAGTACTTGGTTCTCTCAAAATTTATGTACTGCTGCGAGCAACAAGTGACAAGTGATGTTCCTTCGCCTTGTGCCTAGTGATCATATGATGCCTTTGTGGTGCAGGAAGTACCTCAGCTGGTACATCAACTAAAGTAGTTGACTGGACTATAGCATTGTCAGATTGATAGTCAACTGGTACATCGACTAAAATAGTTATTTGATGATGCTCATTGGCTGGACCTGTTAAGTGCAACATGTTCCTCACCGCTACTAGCAGATCCAAAATCTGCAGCTGGAGTTTCAATACTATTGTATGAATCATCACCTTCAACCTGTTCCTCAACATCTAATTCTGCGCCTGAGAGGTCAATAGTAGTCTCATCATCAATGAGTATATGAGTTGTAGCAGCATTATCACTAGTAATGTGTGGACTAGCAGCATGTACTTCCCCTGAATCAGACTTAACATGTGCCTGCAATTTAGAAAAAAATTCAACAAAAGTAGCAAGATGAAGTGAGATATTAACGTTAGTCTGAGATTGCTTTGGAAACGCATAGGGTAACGTGTTTTCATCAAACACAACATGTCTGGATATGTAAACCCTTCTTGTAGGGGGATGATAACATCTATATCCTTTGTGTAAGTTGTTGTACCCTATGAACATACAAGGGTAGGTTTTTGGACTGAATTTGTTGCTACCCTTGATATATGGAAAACATCTACACCTAAACACTTTTAGACTGTTGTAATCAGGTTGTTCCCCATACAACTAAACAAATGGAGTCACCATCTTTACTACTGAGGATGGCAGTCTATTGATGAGAAATACTGCAGTGAGGAAAGCCTCAACCCAAAGAAACAAAGGTAGATTAGCATGAAGTAGTAGAGTTAAGCCAGTCTCCACAATATGCTTATGTTTTCTCTCTGCAACTCCATTTTGTTCAGGTGTGTTAGGACATGAAATATGTCTCACGATGTCACAATCTTCCAAATGCTTAATGAAGTTTGTTTGATAAACTCACCACCTCCATCACACTGAAAAGTCTTAATTTCTTTAGAAAAATATTTTTCCACCATTTTCTGGAATTTTAGAAAGGCCTCAAAGAATTCAGATTTCTTTTTCAGTGGATAAATCCATGTATATCTTGTGTGATCATCAACAAAAACAACATAATATTTCATCTGTTGGGAAGATTCAACTGGAGCAGGTCCCCATAAATCACAATGTATTTTCAATAAAGGTTCTTTCTCAATTTTATTTCTCAAACCAAATGGAAGTTTACAACTCTTTCCCAACTGACAACTGGAACAAACAGTAGGCATTTTATTCCAACTACTACTATTGATGCAACTATTACTATTCAAAACTTGTAAAAACTTCAAACTAGGGTGTCCTAATCTAGTATGCCATATGTTATTCGATGTGTTCCAATCGTGTGCAATAGTCAAAGCATAGAGATTGTTATCTTCCAAAGCATAGAGTCCATTCCTTTTAGTTCCCTTGGCCAGTAGTGTCCTTGTTTTCTTGTCCTTTACAACAAAGTTAGTTTTATCAAATTCAAGAGTGCAACAATTATCCTTTGCAAGCTTACTAACTGAGAGTAAATATTTATTAATCTTAGGGACTACAAGAACTTCTTTTAGCTTTAGACTTGGTCCAGATATGTTTCCAACATGTGTTATATCTAACTTTGATCCATTCCCAATAATGATTTTATCTGTTCCATTGTAGTGTTTAAGATCAGTTAGGATACCTGAGTTATGTGTCATATGACTACTTGCTCCAGAGTCCACATACAATGTGTCATCAGTAGTGTTTTGTAGATTAGTAGCAGTCAATGCTTGTGATAGCTCATCTGCGGCTTGGTAAGAGTAATCCCACCTGTAGAAACACTTAAGTGCAGTATGGTTATTCCTACCACAGATTTGACACGCATCAATATTGTTCCTCTCATGACTTCCACTTGAAGAACTGTTCTGAGGACCTAGTCCGTTTTTGGTGTTATAAGAACCTGTTCCTTGTCCAGCAGGCTTAAAGCCTCTTCCTTTAGAATTGAAATTATTGTTTCCTCTTCTTTGAGAGTAGTTTTCTCTTCCTCTGCCTCTTTGGGAAGAGAATGCCATGTTATGATTTTGTTGAGGCACTTCTTCATTATCTTCCCTTATATCAAAACCCCTGAGAGCATTAACAAATTGATTATGAGTAGGATATGGTGTCTTACCTAGCATGACATTTCTGAAGGTCTTGTACTTAAAACCTAGACCTCTAGCAAAATTAATCACTTTGCTATCTTCATCTACATGCTTGTGAATGGCTGCAAGGCCATCACATATGCCTTTAAATTCCTCAATATATTCGTCAATTGTTTTGGTTCCTAGCTTCACACTTTGCAGTTATTGTTTGAGCTAGAACTCTTTATCTTTTGTTGCTTGAAATCAGCTTCTTCCAAGCATTCCCACATCTCTTTGGCAGTTGAGCAGCCTACGATCAAGTATATGTTTTCTTCTGTCAAGGTGCTTGAGATCCAACTCCTTAGCAACACATCCTTCTCCTCCCAGTTATCAACAATATTGTTGTCTTCTGCATCCTTATCGCCTGCTACAGTTTCCTAAGTAGTCTTTCCAGTGGAACATGTATCTTTAGGTGGTTCTGTGATTAGGTAGGTTAATCTCATCACTTGAATCAACTAAGACATTTGTGTCCTCCATATAAGATAATTCGTTGGCTTAAGTTTAATGGAGCAGGACGAAATAAGATGATGAAGTGAAGAGCGGAAAAACTTTTGTGGTTGTTTTGGTTTTGTGGTTGTTTTGGTTTTGATCTAATACGTTAAAGAGCGGAAAAACTTTTATTGCTCTGATACCATGTAGAAATCTCACGTCTAGGATTAGAGAAATCAAGGATTGTATTGATGATTATAATATTGAGTTACAAGCTCCTTATATAGGAGAAGAGTCCTATTCTAGTTATACTAGGAAACCTACTACAACACAATTATTTACATGAGTAGTATTGTATTATAACTCAAATACCTTATCCTAGTCGACTCCTGCAATATACAGTAGCATAGTTATACATAACTTATGATTTAGTAGTCTAGTCCTAGTATGACTCTAACTCTAACTCGTCAGCCTGTTTTGATGGGCTTGTTCCTTCGACATGTTCCATCAGTCTTCAAGCTTCCTTCAACAAGCGTAGGATATAGTTTATGAAATATTTTGAGGTGAAAATATAAATTTATACCTTGTCAAAAAATAATTATCTAAAAGAGTAAGAGTATTCAAAAATTAAATACCAAAACAAAATAAGATTTTTTTTTTACAAATGACCCATATAAGGGGGAAAGCCACACATATAATTAACAGGCTTAGCCCAATATGTAAATGTGCTAGGAATTTACTTTACTATATTCTTAAGAAAAGAACTAACAAAGTGTTAGGTATTAAAAAGAAGAATTAACTTAAATAGTGGCACTCATCTAAAAGTTTTAATTATAATTAGTCGAAGGATTTATAATGTATCATAATTGTATATAATTAAGATATAATTTATGTATATTGATAAGAATAAATAAATAAATAAATTGATTGGCTAGTTATGTGAAAATTTTGAAATTATATGGTGTGCGTAGAGTTGTAAGAATATTTGAACTTTTGACCAGCTTACCCGATGAGTAAAACTTAGAGGTCGTTTAATTCATGGAATAACATGAGATATTTTGAATTATATTTGAGATTAAATTTATAGTTCGTTTGATTTATATATATATATATATTACGAGATAAGTCTATATGTCAAATTTGGTGTTATTTTATCTCATTGAATGTGCGATTAATAGTTTAAGGATTATAATCTCATGACTATAACTCTGAGATAACTTTATCCGTGAACCAAATGACTCCTTAAAATATAACAAGTTTTAACTTTTAATCTTGAAGATTTACCCATTGTACAACTGATAATCACTTTGTAGATATAATAAAGAGATGTAAAATTGAAGATTAATTCCCTATAATTTTTTTAATAAATTTATATATAAAAAAGCCCTACAAAATCAATTGACTTAGTCTTAATTACATGTGATAAAAAAAATACTTGGTAAAAGCAGTAGTAACTTATTTTATTTATATGAAAGTGATTATGGATTAATTTATGTTTATCCCAAGCTACGATTCAAACTTTTTTATTAACAATGTTAAAATAAAAATGATATTTCCTCTTTGACATTAGTGTCTTGTCCTATCGTATTGAATATATATTATATGACATAATTGGAACAATATTAATGTGTTTGACCAATATGCCTTTCATTGGTAATTTGTTAATCTTTAGGACCAATAATTGAATTTTATTGCACAATAAAAAAATTAATATAATTATGCATGAAGCTATCATAGATTATAAAATAAGAATCAATACAAGAATACGATATCGTCATTCGTCACTGTTCGTCCTCGATTAACTAATTTGTTAATATCAAACGCGTTCTAATTATTTTATTCTCATTCATTAAATTTAAAAATGAAAAGAAATAAAAGGATCCAACAATGAGTATATTTTGTTTTCTATTATGTGTTTAATATCTGTTAATTAATTTAAATTTATATCGTATAAAGTTTATCAAATACTATTTTAAAAAATGTAAAAAATCATTAAAGTTTAAGAAAATCAGGAAAATAGACCGAGTCCGTTGTTTATTTTTTAAAAAAAAATTAAAAAATCAATAAAGTTTAAGAAGATCGACGGACGGATGTGAATTTTTTTAGTAAAAAATTATATATATATTTTAAAGAAAGCTAACATAATCTTTCGGGTTTTTGATTATTATTTTTTTTACAAAAATTGACAAAGGCAAAGCCCACGATGTATCCATCAATTTGCCTTAAAAACTAATTATGTGTATCGAGTTTGACTCTCGATTTTGATGCAAGTTTTAGTAGCGTAAGGGGCGAGCGCTTCTCAGTTAAAAAAATTCTCATATCAAGAGCTCAAACAGAGACCTTTGTTTCAGTTGTGGTGGAATTCTATTCACCCACACAATTTTCATTGCTTATCGAAGACTAACTCTAAATAAAAAGATATGGAGATCGAAAATTGGGATAAAAGCCTTTTAGATAGTTGAGCATTATATTAGTACTCTTCCTTATCAATCTTGTTAGCTTGTTAGTTCCTTTGCTTTGGTTACGACATTATGTGTTATTGTTACTATACCTCTCTTCTCCATTATGTCCAACATAACTGCTTCACTACTATATTTTCCTTTTCATATTGATTTTATCACATTTTGCTTAAACCGAAGATGTGTCAGAATAGAGACAAGAATATTTATACACCACGCTCTTCAGACTCGATTCACTTGAAAATTTACACTCAATATGAATTGATTTTAGGGAAATGGATTGATTTAACACTTCCTTAGGAATTTGTATTTTTGTACATGATAGAAACCTAAGTTGACACGTTACTTAGTACGCTTTTTTTTTCTTGTACTAAACTTAGTACTTAATTTCCACTGGGTAAAAACTAAATTTTTTTCCATGATATATTAAATCAAGAAAGGATAAAGTCAAAAACATGGGCCAAAAAATTTAGTGATTAAAAAGCTGCTAATTAGTAAGTAGTTTGTTTCATCCAATAAAACATTTTTTTACAATCTGTCAACTTTATTTTAACCTTCTCTTTTAAGATGTAACTAGGTAGAAAAAGTGGGATTTCATTGGATTTTGAAATAAATTAAAAAAGTTGTAAGAATGTTATGTGATTAATTTAACTATATTTAATAAACGCTTGAGAATATATAGAGTTTTTTTCTTTCAAAAATTGAACCGAAAGCATTTAATATATAAATAATATTTTATCATGTGTTAGGTGCTTAATCAGAACAAATCATGATTAATAGTATAAGTTTAAGGAATTATCGATATATTAAGCATCAAGAAAAGATCAAGTCAAATCATGGGCCATTTTTTTTTTGTAGAAAAACAAAACCATGCTTAATTATTTAACAAAAAGCTGCTTCATTTTAATGATCTCTTTTAAGATGTACTAACTAAGTAAAAAAGGGGGATATTCATTGGATTTTGTTGGAAAAAAAAGGTTGTAAGAAGGTAGATTAAAAAGGGTGACAATTCAAAAAAAAAGAACATTGATAAGTCAATCAATAAAGTGAATATTAATAATCATTATCATAAGTCACTGTAAAAAATCTCATACATGATTAGGTGTTAGCAGACAATCTATTCATTTTATTATGTTTGGTCATTTGTTGGGAGACATGTCAATCCTTTAAAAAGGAAAAAAATATTGAAGAAATTAAAACCATAAGGAATTAGATGAACTATTTTGAGTTTTTTATTTTTCAAAAATAAATAAATTGTATTTTGTTTTGAAAATTGGCCAAGATAAGACTTAAAAGATAAGTTTAATTTATAGAGTGGTGGTTAAATGAACAATGATGTTTGAGTGGAGTCTTTGTTGTCCACGAACTCACACATTCAAAAAATAAGAGCAGCGTCAATGAGGATGTTACGTTGACTCCGTGCATATTGTGGACAAGATGAGAGATATGATAAGTCTGAAGACATGTCTAGAATAAGATATGCGTGACACCCGGGCATGATGGACAAGATGAGAGAAGCAAAGGCTGATTGAGATGGTTTGGGCATGTACTAAAAAGATGCCCTAATATATGCTCCAACGAGAGGGTGTGAAATGTTGGATATGAGGGGATCCAAAGAAGCATCAGAGAGATGATTAGACATGACATAACATATATAACACTCTTGCAGCTTATTGAAGACACAATCCTAGGTAGGAAACTAGGAGGGTATGAAGATCAAAAATTAGGATAGAAAGTTAGTGAACAATTGTGTTGTATCCTCTATTGATTCAATATCGTATTATTTGTTATAATTACTACTCATTTCAATAATATTTTAACATGACTATTTTTTACTAATATATCTTCTTATACTTTTTTTAAGTGAATCCATGAGACACTTACATTCAACATGAGTATCCTTAAGTGTGTATAGATGGCTAATATTTTTTGTTAGGTAGGTGTAGTATTCTATTAATGTTATATATAATTGACTCGTGTAAATAAATCTAATTAAGATAAGCTCTAGAAAAATTGGAGTCTTCCTAGAAATTATTAGCCTATTGTTTGGAACATGTCAAAATAATTTATGTGACCCAACTAATTACCCGTCAATTAGTCAATTAATTAACTTTATTTTATATCAAACCTATGAAACTCTTGGGGGGTTTCTTGGAGTTTAAGAGAAAGACTGCTTACTTAAACAAACCCAAAAATCTATGCTTTATTATAAAATATTATATGTATCTGATTTAAGTCTTGAGAATGGAAAAATCTCTTGATGGAACATATTCATGAACAGAGTTAGGGTACCGAATGATTAAATAGCTTATATAAGGTTAAAATTATTTCCATATATAAAATATAGATTCAAAATCTTCTTGATCAAATGTTTACTTCTTTATTATATTTTGATTATCACCTTAATGAAAAATTATAGTTCCATCACGGAACATACTTTTCTCCTTATGGACTTAGATTGATCGTTGATTTACACAATTAGTCAGCCAGTAATGCAAAGCTACCGTACATAATGAATTATGACTGCACGCTACTAAAATCAAATGTGTATTAAAAGTGATGTATACGTTTGTCGTACGATGCATAATTTGAATTAATCGGACCAGTAAATTTTAGATAAGAAAATCCAATCAACTACCACTTTTTTTTTCTTTACAAGAGCTAGAGTTCAGCAAAAGTAAGTTAAAAATAGGTCTGTCCTTTTGACTTTGTAATTATAATTATATGACTCAGAAAAATTCAAATTTTCTTCTTTTTTACTGTTTTAAACCCCCACCCCCTCGCCCTGCGCCTTCCACCCCCACCAACCCAAAGTCACCTCTTAGAGTATTATTTAATATAAATATTAGCTACAACAAAGAAACTCTTGTCCATTTGTCTACATATCTAACTAAAAAAAAATCCTCCCAAAAAAAAAAAAACCATTAGTGTTTGTAAAACAACACATACACAAGAAAAAATGGGAAGAGCTCCATGTTGTGACAAAGCAAATGTAAAAAGAGGTCCATGGTCTCCAGAAGAAGATGCTAAACTTAAAGATTTTATTCACAGATTTGGTACTGCTGGTAATTGGATTGCACTTCCTCAAAAAGCAGGTATTTATTATTCAACTTACTTGTATCTTGTCTGTCGAAAACAGTCTTTCTATTCCGTAAAGGTAGGGATAAGGTCTGTGTACATATTATTCTAAGTACTTTAGACCTATTTATGTGATTATACTGAGTATGTTATTATTGTTATAGTTGGAAAATTGTGTTTGATGGTATTAATTGTTTGAATATTTTTCAGGACTAAGGAGATGTGGTAAAAGTTGTAGATTGAGATGGCTAAATTATTTAAGGCCAAACATAAAGCATGGTGATTTTTCTGATGAAGAAGATAGAGTTATTTGTAACTTGTATGCCAATATTGGAAGCAGGTGATTTATTTTATTTTATTTATTTATTTGCTATTTTAGGTTTCTATGATGACTTTTGAGACTGAAAAAAAATAAATTGTCCCCACTAAAAATGGAAAAAAAAGAACCTCAATAAATGAGAAAAAAGGAAAAAAATATTTATAAATATTTAAATTAAGGTTCAGAAAGAAATGCAATTAGTCTGTTGGATTTTTTAATTAAAGATTCTTCCATTTATAGACAAATTTTTTCTGCATGCATGACAGGGTTTAGATCTAAGATAAACTCTTTGTTTATTTAACATAGTTCACCCCCCCCCCCCCCTCCCCCCTTAGTGTTTATGTTTACGGGAGATTTGGTTTTATAATCCGTTACATGTTAATATGATCATTTTTAGAGAAGATCGTTAATTTATTTATTTTTAACATGTACAATTATGTTGGCAGGTGGTCAATTATAGCGGCTCAATTACCAGGAAGAACAGACAACGATATCAAGAATTATTGGAACACGAAGCTCAAGAAAAAGCTCATGGGATTAATAATACCTAATAACAATTCTTCTTCTTATAATAATAATAATTACCAAAAAAAATTACCATATTTTCCATCTACTTCTCTTCATCAAGCCCAACAAAATCTTGGGCCTTTTATTACAGGCCAAGAACAGCCCATTATCATTCCATCTGCCCAACAAAATATTATGTACACCAATAACAACAACTTGATGATGATAGCCAATAATTTGCAAAATTATCCAAATTTTGGTGCTGCAAATTATAATTTGCAAAATTATCCAAATTTTGGAGAAGTTGCAAGTTGTTCTTCATCAGATGGAAGTTATTGCAGTCAAATGAGTTTTGGTACTAATAAAGATATTATTAATATTAAAAGAGAAGAAATTATGAGCTTTGGTCATCACGATGGTGCTATTTATGAAGAAATTAATAACCAACAATTTAATTTTGGTTATTTTGGAAATACTATGCAGGAGATTGCTACAAGTTGTTGTACCAATGGCAATAGTGGTAGTACTACCCATAGTAGTAATAATTTGTTGTTGTACAATAATGATGAAAATTGTAACAAGTCAAATGAGATAGGGATGTTTTATTACTAAAAAAATGTAAGTACAATTATGGAAGATGTGATAGTTGTTGTGTTGTTGGGGGTATGGGGTTATTGCCAAGTAGATTTTGGACTTTTTTTTGGGGTTTTGTGTAGCTCTACTTATGTTGGAATTGAATGGAAAAGAACTTCTTGATTTCATTTCATTTGGTTTTTGATATTTGTTGTGAGATTTTGATTAATTTTAATTTATATTGTGTAAGATTTTATTTTTTCTTCAAACTTGATGCATGGTACTTGGGTTGAAATCATCATGAGTAATTTGATTTGCATAATGCATCCCCATAAAACTCATTTAATGTTTTGTGTAGCTACTTATGTTGGAATTGAATGGAAGAAAAAGAAATCTTGATTTCATATCACTTGTGTTTGATATTATAGTGAGATTCTGATTAATTTAAATTAGTATTACGTAAGGCTTTAAAAAACCTGATGTATGATGGTACTTGTTTTGGAGTCATGTTTATTTCGATTTGCATCCCATAAAACTCATTTAATATTTTGTGTAGCTACTTATGTTGGAATTGAATGGAAGAATTGAAAATAAGTTTTTTTAATTTCATTTCACCTAGTGTTTATTATTCATTTTGATTAATTCAAATTGCGTAAAACTTTTTCCTTTCAAACTTGATGTTTGGTACTTGTTTTGGAGTTGTGACTAACTCGATTTGCATTTCTTAAAATCCAATTAAGAAAAAAAAGGATGTTTTTTCTATTTCAAGGGCAATTTAGCATAGGTTAATTACCATCATCTTTAAAAAAAATTAATTCAAAGATATTTTAATGTATAAAGTATCCGGACTTATGTAGCTTGTTAAGGATGTGTGATGTAAACAACTAGTCTATTATGATGTATACAAGCAAGACTAATTTTACGATACAAATGTATGATCTACACATAAATGAGTTTATCTTTACACCAAAACAAGAATATAACTAGAGATTTTCACCTATAGATTCGAAAGAAAGATAAAAAAAAAAAAAAAAACTCATATTTCTATTAATTTATTGAGTGTAACAAACTATAGAAATTCAAAGAATCTTTGTATGATGAGAATGAGTCATGCATATACAAAAATAGATAATAATAATAAAACATGGAAATATATATTTG
Source organism: Solanum verrucosum (assembly GCF_900185275.1). Classification (NCBI taxonomy): domain Eukaryota; kingdom Viridiplantae; phylum Streptophyta; class Magnoliopsida; order Solanales; family Solanaceae; genus Solanum; species Solanum verrucosum. The sequence continues at coordinate 1,417,989 of NW_026019984.1, read as the reverse complement.
GGGATTTGCATGGTGGTTCAAGATTTGAAAGTGACAGAAAGATTAAATAATCAAAATCTCAGTATTTTTTTTTTATAATTTTAAAAAAACATACGAATATTTATTTAATTGATCTCTAGTTTTATATACTATGATTAAAAATAGTAAATACTCAAACGCATTTCACGGCAATGAAGAATTTGATTCATACTAGCGATAAGATGAAAATTACTCCCTTTTAATGATTTTCGTGCCACCACAATAGAATGATATCGAAAGAGTGATTTATAATAATTATTATCATTATTATTATTACTGTGTTGATAACAATAATAATAATAATATTTTTATGCTTATGATATTATTGATTGGTCAATTATTATTATCATTATTATTATTACTGTGTTGATAACATTAATAATAATAATATTTTTATGCTTATGATATTATTGATTGATCATTGACCGTTGTTTTTTGGATAATCAAATATGGGTAAGGGGTCCACATTAAAGTTGACTCTTTGCATAGAAATATCATCTTAGGTAAGCTTAATAATAATTTAATACACTTGGCGAATAATTCCATATGGCAAATAAATATAATATTTATATTTTTAAAACATAATTTCTTGTTGAATTTATTTTCTATTAATACATTTAATTACTTCTTCTCCTCTAGTAAAGTTTTGAAAATGATAACTACTTTTGTTTGACTAATATTGTCCCCAACATTTTTGTAGCTTCTAGAAAATTACTTCAAAATATTAACTTGAAGAACCTTTCAAATGACAACAACTTGTGAAGGCATGTTGCATTTTAAAATCAGTTACACTTGTGGTGGTGTGGTTAGTATTTTTTTATTTTTAATCAAAAATTTCAAATTCGAGTCTTGTTGCCTGTTGGATACATAGTCGTCGTTATTAGAGAGTGTTTTACTCCTCTCCCTCATAATATAGAATTTTGTGGTGCGAATCCAGATTTAATCAAATTCCACTATAGATATTGAACAATGAGAAACGATAACAAATTAATTCAAAGAATGATTCTTTTTTTTTGTTTCCCACCTAATGTTCGAAACCTACATTGGAGCCCCGACTAAATTTAGATTGCACACTGCAAGGTCCATTCGGGGTGGCGCTCCCAACAAAAAAAATTCATACCCAAGACTCGAACGTGAGACCTTTGGTTAAGGATAAAGCAGTCCCACCACCCTCAATCATCAAATTGCAATTAATTTGCTTGTTTTTTTTTTATGTCTTGATGGGACAAATTGAGGAGAGAGGCTAGGTCAAAATTATTATAAAAAATTAAGAGATGAAAAACAAATTAATATAATTTATTTTACCCCTTATTAAAGACCAAGACTGAGCACACAAATGTAAAAAGGAAAAAAATAGTTTACTATTTAATTTCTTCTCTAATTATTCTTTACTTATTACAAAATATTTAATTACCTAGTTGTGTTTGAACTAGCTAATTTGACCAACAATGTGAAAATGGTTGACAGTATGAGAAATAAAGGTGAAGAATTTCAAAGCTTTAGCAAACAGTTGAAATTTGAAACTTAATTTGTATATCAAGCTGTTTTTTAAATTTAAATAAATATACATGATTAGCAAGTTTTTGCCTCTATTTTATCTATCATGTTGTCATGAGTTTGGAATGGAATAATTTGTTATTGAATAAATATCTTATTGATGCTAATATAAGACCTCTGATTAAAAATTGAAGGATCTTAATTATCCTACCAAAATCCATATTGGTGAGCTTTATGTGTTGTATTGTATGATTTGTATCTCAATCAATACCTTAAGTTCTTATGATGTTTATATTAATTCTAAAAGTCAGTATTAAATAAATAAAATATAATTTAATTGGTAGCTACGTAAGACAATTAAAAGTGCAATTTAACAGGTTATAGCATAACACTATTTTATTTTTACATTTTTTTAACACTTATTTCCATTTTTAGTTTTCTTTTCTAACCATGAACTGTTATTATTAATTTTAAATTGTATCAATCTAATATTTAACTTTTCTCTCATTTTATTAAAACACACGTCAATCAATTATTTTTATCACAACAATCTAGAGGTCGACAGATAAGATATGTATGAAGTTTCATGCTCAATTCTTAACATAGACAAATACGCTAAGTGATTTATTTTCATTCAATATTGATAGACAAACGATCTTAACAAATACCTTGTAAAATTAGTTAACGTAACACATATATGGATCTAGACATAATAGCTATATATTATCAAAAAAATTATACCACGACCTAGCTTTTCCATAGGAAAACCACTATTTAAAGTCATATTTTGAATATAAATATACATATATATTTTCTCATATATATATTCAAGGACTTTTTTTTTAAAATAATCTAAATATGACAATAAATCGTTCAAAAATCATATAGGTACAACATGACGTGCCATGACCTAATAGATACAAATCTTTAAAGGATAAAAAGTTATAAGAGTTAAAAAAAAGAAGAAGCATATGACAACAATTTGTTTTGTGGCTCGATGAATATAATTTTAGTGACAATAAAGAAAAAAAAAAGGGTAATGAATATTGACAGGTGAAGGAATCACTCGTGCTTCTAGCTCGGATTCTGACTTAGACGAGTTCAATTATAATTTTATGCATGGTGATTTCGTACGTTGGCTTTTTAATCAAATATAATGACCGATCGTGCAAATCAATGATTTTACTCATATTAGCTTGAATTATTATTACAAAATTGTAGTAATCAACATGGTGAAATGTAATTTCGAGGTATTAGTTAACTTTGTCTATCAAAATTTTCCTTTCAATTTGTCGCAAAGAAGAATGTTCACCTTTCCTTAATTATAAACAATTTAATTTTAAAATTCTTCTTTCACTCTTAATAAAAAGATTTAACGACAAATTTAAAATTTGTTTTAGACCATAAATTTTAAAATTCTTCATTTTTTATCTTAAACTCTATATCAAGTCAAACAATATTTTATAAATTAAAATGGATAAAGTAATTTTCACAAAATCACTAGCAAATATGGTATGCAGACAATAATTGTCCCTTTTTATTTTTATTTTACCAACATGTGCTACCACGAAATAGTTGAGATTTCTTCCTCCTTAATAAAAAATCTCAATGTTTGAGTCCTTGTTAATGAAAAAAATAATATTGAAAACTCCTACCGTAAAAATATATACTCCAATAAACAAATTCATATTCAATCGAGTCTCAATACATGATATTAATCCTAGTGAATTGAAAAGGATTCAATTGAAAGCGTCTATCCTAAAAATATTTCCTGCAATATGTAAATTTATATTTAATCAAGCCTCAATACGAGATGTCGGAGGATAAGTACTCTGTATATTGTCATTATAAGAGAATGTCTTTTCTAAGTGAAGAGTAAAAGGTCAAAAGTTTGTGGAAAAATTTTAACTGACAAAACTGACATTAGTCATATATGACTGAAATATATGTATAAAAATGAGTGAATTTTATGAATTTTATATAAATTGTGATTGAACAGTATATATCTATCTATCTATCTATCAAGTTTATCTTGTCATCAACAATCATAAATGTGACACATAAAACTCTGAGAAATTTTTGCATAAAGATAGAAGCATAAAATTCTCTCATTCATTAAATTTAGCAAATCTATACTCCTCAGAGTTCAGATCTCTTTTTTACCATATGATAAAATTTAAAATTAGAGGTCTAGAAAGTTATTTCTCTGTCTCAAAATATTATATTTGTCACGTCTTATATTTTTAGTTATTTTTAAATTGAATTTAAATATGAAAAAACAATACTAAGAGTACTATTTCTTCCGTCCACTTTTAACTGTGATGATTTTCTTTTTTAGAGTCAAACGATAAGAACTTTGATTAATATTTTATGATATATGATATGCAAAAAATTGTAATCTATAGTACTTTTCATATAGTTTTTGAATATCTATTTTTTTTTAGAATATCGAACTAATGTAATCTAATTTAACTTTGAAAATTAGTTTGTTGACTTTTGAAAAATGCAACATGACAAATAAAAGTGCACGGAGGGAGTATAAGTTATCGTTTTTCTCATATCAATATGGTGAAAAATATATTTTAAAAATATTGGCCAAAATTTATGTAGTTTGATTCTCGATAAGTGAAACGTGATAGATATTTTGAGATGAAGGAAGTATTTTATTTTACTACTATTCCCTTTGTCCCAATTTATGTAGTTTGAATTTTGAAATTGAGATTTCAAATAATTTTTAGAAATAAAATTTATATATTTAAAAAATACGTCATTTTTTATTTTTAATTATAAATACAATTTTTAAAAGAAAAAAAGGCCAAAGTGTCAAATCGAGTTATAAAGACTACAAAATTCTGAAAAAGTATCGAAGCACCACAAAATATGAAGGATAAAGAACCGATCACGACATGTAGGATATATGTACTAAAAATATTATTTTTATCGGTCTTTGATTTTCGAGATTATTGAATGTACGAATAAAATATCATGTTAAAAATATTTTTTGAATTAGCTTAATCTGACTCTGATATCAGAATTAATGATTCGATAAGACAAATATAAAGATGACATATGATCTTTTGGGTCTCGACTTATTGTCTTTGTTCGTCTACTGGTCAATTTACTATATATCTTTACAGGAATGAATTGCAATCACAAAGAGATGTAATAGAAATTTTCTTTTTTCACACCTCATATTATTGTGTTCGTTGGGTATGCAAACAAATTCGCATATTAGTAGACGAAAAGAAAAGAAAGTTCAATATAAGGAATATGATTACTTTTACATGAAATTAAAGCCTCTAAGCAAAACAGTGTGAACTTTGTCTGAAATAGATAATATCACACTATATTAAATTAAAAATATTTTTGAATAGTCGGTTAAACTCAATAACTGATATCAAAATTAATAATTTGATGAAAATAGTATGAAAATGACCGAATGATAATGATATATGGCTCGATTTACTGTCTTTGCTAGTCTTCGAATCGATTTACTATCGTATCTTCTTAACTACCACTACAAAGATTCTGAAAAGTATGGAAGCATCATAAAACATGGAGGATAAAAACCGAGAATATTTTTTTTTTACTTTATGGTTTCCAAAAAAACATTATTTTAAAAAAATAATAATCAAAGTTTGCAGAGATATATGTAAGAGACAAGGATAGGACGTAGAGTTCACGGAAGAAGATCGATATATATATTTTACATATTAATTTAGAATTGAATCATTCAAAAAAAATATAAACTTACAAGTGGAGTCTGAAGAGGATAGAGGCGTACTCAAACGTTACTCCTATTTTGAAAGGTAGAGAAATCGTTTCAGTTAACCCTCAGTTCACGGAAAAATTTAACACAAGCAAGTCATATACCAATATAGTAGGATTTGTGAACAATTTAACGAGATAGGTATGTATGTGTATGTGTGTGTGGCTGTGTATAAATATTTTTGACCGAGCGATCAAATGTGTAACTTCCCCTTGAAATGATGCAGCTGTAGGCCCATTAGAGCTTCAATAATTGAAGTTTTTCTTATTGAATTTTTGTTTAACTTGCATCAAATCTATAATTTTGAAATACAGTATACATCTGTTTTGTTTACATTAAAGAGGTAAAAAACTTTTTTGCCCAAAACATGGGACAAAATTCATTCACTAGCAGATTAAACACAACGCGAAAATGTTCATTTCTGGAAAAAAACTCTCTTCAATCGATCTCTGAGTTGATCAACACTCGTGATTGAAGCCTCAAGCGCTCCTGCACCAAGAATAAATCGTGTATTTAGGGATCATATGGACAAGAACACGTCGTGACAGAAAATTCCAGAAGGAAATAGACATTGTAACAACAAACAAGTTACTCGTCTTCCTACAATGGAGATATTTAGCCTGAAGGTACAGCCTCGACTAAAAGATGCATAACATGGACACCGGAATTTAATATAGTAAAAATCACTGGTTAAGGGCATAGATGGAAATTTTAAATCTAATGCAGCGTCTGCAAATGCGCCTTAACATGTCTAATAATCAATAAGAACGTAACATACGAAAAAAGTATACCAAAACTTCAGTACATGTCTTTGCATCAAGCTCCTGATAACCTTTAAATGCTTTAACACCATTTAGTTGTAAATAATATGAACTCCCGACAATATTTTAGCACAAGTTAGATTAACATGAGCGCACACACATGCATTGTATATCTGTATTAATTATCAATACGGTTAATCAAGTAAAATCACATGACAGAAAAACAATATACCTAATGTAATCCCACAGGCCACATGCAAGGTCTGGGAAGGGTAGAGTGTACACAGACTTAGCCCCTACCTCGTGGCAGTAGAGTGGTTGTTTCCGAAAGACCATCACCAAAGCACAATCGATGAAAAACAGAGGAACTATCTTATTACTAACCCCTCAAAGATTGGTTCTCCACACCAAGCACCAAACTAAATATAAAAAGGGGAAGAAATAACATGCATATGAAAGGTTTCAGTAAGGGTAGCAGGTTATGTCATATCTATGTTTTCCTTCCTGTTTTTCTCTTTTCGGTGCATTCAAGGCCCAACCACATAAACCAATAAAAATGTCTCTCAGTCTCACATAAAAAAGTTGCACATCACCAAGAAGACAGTGAGAGCCTTAACCTAGGTTGTGTTATCAAAATGAAATTTTAAAATTTTTGAAAAAATTAAGGCTTCTCGTAGCAATATAATATAGCTATCAAAATAATGAGAAAAGACTTACCTGAACTAAGAAGCAGAACCAGCAGCGTCTTTGATAAGTTTTGTGTCAAAGATCTCGATCCAATAGCCATCAGGATCTTTAATAAATGCAATTCCTTTCATTTTTCCTGCAAATATGTTTACCTTAATTAGGAGATGAACTAAAATATATGCAAAGATCAGCTGATTATATGAAAACGAAAGAGATCAAAGCATTCCAGTCTAGTATCTGTCAGAAAATAGACAGAAAGGAATCCAATTAAGAACAATAGAAGACGAGGTAATGATTAATAAATTCAGAATGTGCTAGACAGGGAAAATCCAATAAGCTTTGAACTCAAGCATCTAACTACAGGCAGATCACAACAGAAACAGAGATCTGATGTTTTCTTGCTTAACGTTTAATTTTTATTTTTTTTGACATGTGCTAATGGTTTCATTTGAGGTTTGTTAATTTATTGGAAACTTTAGTGACATTTTTTTTTTTTTTTTAATCAAACTGAGTATAAGATACTCGATCAAAGATTAATAGTTTCACAAAAATAATACTCTTAAAAGGTTGAACGGTATGGGGAATGGGATAAACACAGTTATCCCATGGATTGGGATATTCCATAGGATAAGTTATCCCACCATATATAAGGGATAACTTATCCCATTCTAATAGTGTAAATGATGGGATAATTAATCCCGAGATTGATTAATATCCCTAACCAAACGTAGGACAAAATAATCCTGCATTTTATATTGGAATTGTTATTCCTTATCCCTCATACCAAACGACCCCTTAAATCCTTGACTTGGGAGCTTCCAATCATATATCTGGTAACTGGTTGCTTTTGTTTTTGGTAGTCGGTCCCTTTCTCAACTACTTCTTATTCTTGATCTTTTCTATGTTCACATTGGTCAAACATGACAATCAGAGTCCATCGAGCTACCCTGCTTCCTTTTTTTTATTTTAAGCTTGGTCTTTTATGTTACTGTTATCCACTTAATCTCATATCAATTTATCACTTTTTCAAAAAATGTAGTAGCCGTTGGCAATAACTTTGTTATAAATGACCAGAGTACGAGAAGGATCATCCTTATAAGGCATGAGCCACATAGGCTTTTACTATTTCAATCTTCCGAGACCACCATCATTTGTCCAGTTAACCCCTCCATTAGTTTATATTAGGGATTATCTTAGATTTTATTTAGCAACCTCTCTTAAATCACACCACATCTAGATTATTCTTGTGTGAGTTCTCGTTCTCTCTTGGATTTGATTGAGTACAATCTAATTAGTGTCAAGTTATATTTGATTGTTCTTGATGTTAACTGATTGTGCTCTAATTGTTTGAATTCCCCTTTCTTTCTAGCTATCTTTGATTAGTGTTTATTATAGGAATTTCAAGTTTAACTAATTCATAGAAAAAATCTAGTTATTTCCCCTATCTGAACCCTAAGCTTCTATCCTTAATTTCTTGTTGATACAATACTGTGTTCTTGGGGTCCCTTTTTGTATCACCTTCTGTTAAATGCTCTACACCTTTTGGATATGTTGGGGTGGGCTGAATGTTATTTGATATTTCAGAAAGTTAGATAAAAATGTGGTTTCTCAATCCAGTTCAGAAACAAAATATCGAGCCACGACCAAGGTAAGCTGCAAATTATAACGATCAAACAACTACTTCAAGAACTGAAGTTAGACTAGTCAAATGAAACCTGTTTTAATCAGATACACTTCATAGCGGTTTCTCAATCCAGTTCAGAAACAAAATGTCGAGCCACGATCATGGCAAGTTGAAAATTATAATGATCAAACAACTATTCCAAGAACTGAAGTTAGACTAGTCAAATGGAACCTGTTATAATCAGATACTTTTCATATTTACATCCAATTAAGTATTTCATGAAAAGACCAAGCACACAAAACTCGTCCATTTATCAAAAATACCTCCAGGAGGCATTATTGTTAAGTTTGTGAAATCAAGTAAATAATCATCCTGCAAATATATTCTCCAAGTCTATTGCTTGTCCACACCATTGTATATATAACAGATTAGGTGCATACAACTTGTATTAGAGTCCCACAATGGTGAAATAAGATTGTTCAACTGATCTGCCTTAGTTGGGCTATTGTACATGATGCTTGTTTGACAAGATTTGAAGAAAAGAGGGTTCAACTTATCAAGTATATGCTTCTTTTTCAAGAAATTAACAGAATCAGTCTATATATTATTATTTTTGCATAGTAAATACAAATGACAGATCAGTGTATGTTCATGTCTACAGGGATAGAGTGGGGGATGCCAGAGAATCTAAAGCTTACACTAGCGTGGGTGATGACAGGGCCAGAGATTGATGAAGGAACGGAGGCATTTCCTTTATGAATATTTTGGACAATTTGTGTTGAAAGCTAAGTTGAGAACTCTTCACTTTCAGTGTTGCACCCGTGGCGACACAACGTGGGTGTGATGAACTTTTGGGTACTTTTACCAAAATTGATTAGAGAAATTCAGGACAAAAGCTAGGGTGAAATAATATTTAGGCATATGATTTTTTATCGTTAAAAGATATTTGTGTTAAAAAGTCAGCAACTAAGGGTGCTTTAAAGATATTTACAGGTCAACATCACTGTTGAATGTGCAATGAACTCAAGAAGTCTATCATGACTTCCTATATCATTTGCAATAGTCATGTTTTTTTTTTTTTGAGATAAAGGTAACTGCAATAGTCATGTTACACCCACAAAACAATAAAGAGATGCATGTGTACTTACTAATTTCATATTTGAACTTGCTCTTAGTGCTTTCCTTCCAAATAGTCCACCATAATTTACATATATTCTTTCAACTTTGTTTTTAGATATTTGAATTATTTTTAGCCGAATCCCCGCACCCGTAACCATACCTAGATCAGTACCCCCAAATCCTAAAATTTAGATCATGAAGGATCCGACCTCTAGATTTGCACCTGTATCGTACAACCCGAATCCGAGCAACTTAGGTTAAAAGAAATCTTAGGTTCTTTGAAGGGGAAAATAGCATTTATTTTTTTGTAAAATCGAAACGGTGTAAATGATCTAGATAAAGTACTAGAATACTTTAATTCGCTAATACTTGAGAAATAAAGAAGTCTTTTTTAAAAAACTGGTACGATAATCAAGAAAGAATCTTACCGACTAATAGCAGACACGTGAACAAACACATAAGAGAAGATAAGATGAAGAGAGTATTTCTGAGTGAGAAAGGTTAAATTTTACTTCTCATAGCTAGGAGGCCTACTGTACCAATGAGATTCATCCATCAAAGCTCAAATAATCAAAGGTCAGAAAAGCATTTCTTTAGTGATGCATAGCCAATTTCAATTCACTTGTTAAGCTAGCCTTTTCATACAAATATCGTCTCAAAGAGGCCTATAAAGTAAGGTTAAATTACCGTCAAGAGGTTTCTTTACAAACTCAACTCCCAGACTTTCAAATCTCTCGCAAGCCTTGTAGACATCATCAACAGTAACACCTATGTGTCCTGAAAGAGGAGGAAACAAGTCAACCAACACCAAATAGGAATTGTAACATCTACAATGACATGCTCTAGATGCTCATAGAATTGCCGTTAGATACAAAGTAGTGAGCATCAGAAGTTAATGAAAATAGGCAACCAAGAACTTTCAAGTGCGCAACGTTTGAATTTTCATATAGTTACATAGCTTGTAACATATTTGTCAATAAAAATTGGGCTGGACACTTGGAATGTACAATATGGCTTACATTCATAACAATTTTGGCAAAGGCTTTACTTTTTGCATCCCAATATATGACACGTATCCTTCATCTACCTCGAAACATCTCAATTGGCTCGACTAACTTCTATACAAGGCAAAGTCTTTTATTTCAAAGAAGTCAATTTTTGAACAAAATTGCTCCACTGTTCACACAATTGAAGTGTTATTCAGAACAAATTAAAGTGTAACTAGTATAATATCCTTCAACTTATCTTTACTGATCTCCAGACTTGCCAGATGGGACTAGCTAAAAAGGGACAGAGAGAGAATGCCTTCTCTAAAATGGATTCCAGAAATCAACAAGTCACCTATCTCATAAGATATGTTCTCGAGAAACACAGCAATTTTTATAAGAATTATTTTCTTCATTTCAAATTGACAACTTGCTTTTGTTGTTCACCGGCCTAAAACGGAATCTTCACCTTTTCTCTTCTTTTTTCCTTTGATGAAGTGTATCATCATGTTTTATCATAGGCAGTCCAACACTTACCTGCCCTTGCTATTTACCTACCAAGCATTTAAATTAACAGAAATTGACCGATTTCTCCCATATGTGAGCCTAACTGTCAGAAGGTTCGTCTTAAAACAAATCCACTAAGATATCTAATTGAGTGAAAGGAAAAAAACAAACTATTGCCACTTTACTTCAAGACACAACAAGGTAAAGGTTTACTGCAGAAGAAAATCAATGAGGTATAAAGGGACAGAAAACGAAGCAAACAAAGAAGCTCTCTAAAGTCGAGCAAACAAAATTTGCAAATGTGCAAATTACATACCAAAGCCACGTGGTTCCGAATTTCCATTGTGGTAACCTGTAAAATTAGGGTCACTCTCAGTACCCCAGTTGCTGCAAATAAAATTTAAGAAACTATGAGTCACCAGATAGCAAGAAAATAGCAAATATCATACAGGCACCATATACACAATAGAGTTCTTACTGTGTAAGCTCTAATGTAGCTTTCTGACTAAAGGTCCAAGCAGTACGTTCAACTGGATCACTGGGTGCTAAGGTTGTATCCTATACCACCCGTAAGCAAATGTAAGTGAAATGAATATAAAAATTGGAGAGGGGAAGTATATCCAAAAGGAAAGAAGATAAAATAGCATTCTAAACACAAAGTTATCAGAAACTCACCTCATACCCCATGAAGTATAAGCTGAACTTCATCTCAGGGAAATCAAATCTCTTGAGCAAGCTGTAATGGACAAGGCATAAATCACACTTCTTCCGTTTCAATTTGCTTGTCTTACTTTCCTTTTTAGTCCATTTCGAAAAAGAATGCCTCTTTCCTTTTTTTACTCTTTAATTTAACTTTCCACATGACATGTTTAAAACCACAAGATTAAAAGACATCGAGGCACATTCTACATATCTTTAGTTTAAGACCACAAGATTCAAAAGTCTTCTTTACTTTCTTAAGCTCCGCACCAAGTCACAACAAGACAGATAAATTGAAATGAGGGAGTACTAAAATATTGAACTCCACATTTAGCTTATGCCTACACTTTGATACAACTAAGACAAATTACATCTATATTCACAGATTTAAGGATTTGATCAAACTCAAAAACATAAAGTTCAGAGATGTATTCGTCAAACATTATACTGTATGGGAATCCAAACAAGAGCATTCAGAACTTAATCAAACACCATTTGTCAATGTCAAACATTATACTATTTGAAAATCCAAACAAGAGCTTTCAGAACTTAATCAAACACTATACTGAACAAATCCTACAGTAACATTACACTGGGTTCCATTGAGTTGTAATTTACCAATACAAAGCATTAACAAAACACAATATTAGGGAGAAAGTGAAATAGATAACATTAGCATAGTAAAAATTAATTCTAGTGTGTTGTTTTGTATTGTTTTGATGAATACAACTTGTTTGAATGGTTGTTACTTGTTGTATTGTATTGTGTTGCTAGTTTAAATGCAATGTTATTTTGATTGTTAATTAAATTTCATTATATCGTATGGTAAAATTCATCCTTAGGTATTGAAGAAACGTCTCATTTGTATAACGACCGACTTGGTGCGATCGCACCGTTATCTCTTTTTTCTTTTGTCATTTTGTCTTATTATATAATAATCCCGCTTTATCATTAAACCTTTTTATAGTAGCTCTACCTCACACCCTACTTTACTTGAAGGTTAATCCTTCAAATTGTTGATGTTTTAGGTTATACAATAACGAAAAATGATACAATCTATCCAAACGTTCTATTCATCAAAACAACACAACCCAACACAATATTATACAATACTGTATAAAACAATACGAAACAACCATCCAAACAGTCAATACAGGCAAACGAATGTTCGAAATAGATAGAAAGACTTACGACATGCCCAACACTTTGGAGTAGAACTCAAGACTCACTTTGGGATCCTTAATTCTAAACATCTAAATTCAAAAAAACAAAAAGGGGTCAGTAACACAATCCATAAAACCATTTACTCAGTATCTACAGTTCCACAATTTTGGGGCTTACTGTTTGTTGCAAAAAGTAACCTTTAGTTGCTTCATCAGGGGTAGCATGAAGACCTGGATTATTAGAAGGCGAATCCTTTGAATCTGAAGCCATTGATGATGATATAAACCTAGAAAAATTAGTAACCTGCAAAGAACAGAAATGGGTATTAGTAAAAATTATAATATTTTACAAAAATTGAACCAATTTTTTTTTGTTTTTGGAATCAAGAATTGATATGGGTGTTGGACCTTAGGTTTGATTGTGAAGAAAGAAGGTGTTGGAGATGAAAATGGTGATAAGGAAGGTTTATTTATGGTTGAATTAAGCAAAGAGAGTAAAGAGAAGGCTGCTCTAGGAAGTGAAGCAGCCATTTTTGGGGCTCAAGAAATACAGAGAAAAGCTAATAATCTCACCTGGTGAACTTTTTACCACTGTGATTGGCTTTGGATAATTTGTGTAGTTTATATAATAGAAGTATATATACGCAAATTTACGCAAATTTCACTAGTTTAGAAACATATTAGTACTTTCCTGTACGCAGTGGCGGACCCAAGATTTTCGTTCAGAGGGTTCGAAAAATAAAAGTATAAACGTGAAATAAGCCTTTGGAAATGGAAACCTTGAATTCTTATGGGTTTAAAACCAAACTTTTAACACATTTTTTAAAGTAAAAAAAAAACTAAAAAACAGAACAGAAAATTAAAAAAAAAATTGAAACTGAATAAGAAAAAAATAAAACGCTTTCACTGGGATTCGAACCAGTGACGTACATCATAATTTTGGGGTACTTGCCACTGTGCCATCAGTATCTCTTTGATATTGAGGGGGTTCAAAATATATATATCTACAGAAATACAGTAAATTTACCTTATATATATCGTGTAATTTTTTATCGAGGGGGTTCGGGTGAACCCCCTGGATACAACGTGGGTCCGCCCCTGCCTGTACGGGTTTATAATATTAAGAATTTTATTAAAATTTAAAAGAAAATAAATATATATCTATTCGCATGTATATGACTCTCTTCTCTTTCCCTAGCTTCCTCTCTTGCTAGTCTCTCTTCTTATGTATCTATATTTCAAAAGTATGTGGTATTTCTTATACATATATCTAGTGTGATTTGCATATATATGTGATACATAAATTGTTTCACTTGTCTTTCTCTCTACATTAGCTTGGGTCGCTTGGTAGAGTGTATTAGGAAATATAATGCATGCATTAGGTATGTGTATTAGTAGTACCTTGTTTGGTACACTTTTTCATGTCATGTGTTAGTTATACACTATATTGTGTATTAAATTGTGTATTACTTATACCAAGGAATTCTAGGTATTAGTAATACATAATATTTAAACACTTACATTAAATTAAATAATTACAAAACTACTCTTAAAGCCTTTTTCATTTTCTTTGTTGTCATAAGTTTTTGTTTTTATTTTGATTTGCTTTTCAGTGTCTTTTAATTTGTTGGTGTCTTAATAGGCTTTATGGCCTCTTAAGTATCTTTTTTTTTTAAAAACAGTTTCAATATAATTTAATCAAAATTGTTACTATTGTGACAATAAATTTGATAAAATAATTTTTTTTGCCAACTTTTCACAAAAATATTTTGACGCAATAGTAGAACTATTTAATATTATTTTAAAAGAAGAAGAAGAAGAAGAAGAGTTAATGATGTTTTGGCAAAGAACTTTGTTGCAAAGGAAGTGAACAAATAAATAAAGCGTGAAGGGTATTTTTGTAAACATATATTTTTTAATGGAAATTATGCAAGATTTGTTATTTCTAATACATCAAACCAAACAATGTATAAGAAATAATGCTTGCATAATTGATGCAGGCTAGACTAATGCAAGCATTATTAATGCACCATATTTTGCATTGTTCTTACACATTCTACCAAACGAATTTGATAGCAAAAATACATATATTTATGTATATTGAATTGAAATTTGATATATAATTATAAATTAATAATATTGTACATAATTATTTCAAACTATATGAAAAAATAATAAATATATGTATAATTAGATAAATAAATATATGTATAATTAGATAAATATAAATATTAAACACCGAATAAAAAATCAAAGTTATCGCACTGAAAACATAAAGAAAGATTGCTCAAATCTATGAGGAAAGAGAGAAAATATTAACCAAATATCTTACCAGAAACAAGCACTAAAAAGGAATAAATATATGGATTTAATTTGCATTTGTTTTCTTTTTTACAAAATTGGAGCAAAGAAAGTTCATATAATCAAACGAACTACTGTCATTTCTCAAAAATATATGATATGCACCTGCTGGGAAACAAAGATTTGATTTGTACATACTAAAAGTAAAATACCATTAAAAAAAATGAAAAAATACATTATTAATGGTGTTTAATATGTTCCAGCAAATTATTTGTCCTATTTTTAAATTACTAATCCTAATTATCTAGGGGATTACTTATAATTTATCTTTTTAAGTAAGTGATGATTTTGTTTTATACCATTAGGTGATGTTTAGTTGTTTTTTTATTTTTCTTTTAGTTTTCATTAGGAGTCTGGCGTTCATACTGAAGTTTTGAATAAATTTGAACAACACATTGCAGGATTTGTTTGAAAATGAAGCTATAAATAAAAATTTGATTAAGGATGACGCAATTCTATCACCGCACCACAATCCATATTGATATATGTAGTTGAGTTCTAGAAAAAACAATCTTGATGTGAAATATACTTTTTTTTTCATTTTTATATATACTAGATAATGTTGTCCGTGCTATGCACATGCCCAATAATATAAATGGTATGTTTTGGGGCTAATAACCGAGTTTTTGAAGCGATTGTTTGCGTGGATAAAGGAATAAGTTTTTTTATCACAAACATGTACTTTCTTTGACGCTATTTAAGGCATAATAAGACTACCCACATACAACATTTTTGAAATATTTTATGTTGTCAATTATCATGATTTATAGTATTTTTACGATAGATTCACTTCAAGAATCAGTGGAATTTTTTGTATTTTTTTCAAAACATATTTTATGTTGTTGTCAATTATCATGATTTATAGTATTTTTACGCAATTTTTAAATATAAAAAAAAACTAAAAAAAAATAAGACAAATAAATTAAAATGGACCCAATATATGTTTTTTTTGTTGTCTTAATTTATGTGACACAAATGAAATTTGGAGAGTCATCCAAATTTTCCTTTTTAAAAAAAAAATGTTTTAAGTTATTAATTATTGTGATTTATAATATTTTTATGTAACTTTCAAATAACGTACATTACTGGTCACTTTGTCCTAATTTATGTGATATGGATAAAATTACAAAACTAACCCTTTTAAAATGTCTTTCATATATTTTAAGTTGTTAATTATTATTATTTATAATACTTTTTTTGTAATTTTAAAATGATATGTGTTATTTTTTCCGTCCCAATATATGTGAGCCTGATAGAATTCTAAGAGTCAACCTATTTTATAATTTAACAGAAATTTTTCAATATTTTGTAACTCCTATGGTTCTTATGTTTGAATATTTGTGTGTTTCCATTACTCTTATATAATATTGAATAGACAAATAATATAAGTTAGCCAAATGCTCATTTGGTCCAGTTTAGCAATGCCCTCATGGATTTCAATAAAATGTAACAATATAGTGCGTAACCATGTGAAATAAAAAGCTCCTATCTACCCAATCCCCTCCTCTTTTTTTCCGATCTAAACAATTGTGTTGGTTCATTTCATCCTCCTATCTACCCAATCTATATTACCTCTCACTTTTTTCCGATTTCGACAAATGCGTTGGTTCAAATTAAATTGTTTTTCAACTTCAAACTCAAAAGACGTCTATTTACTGTCTGGAGGAATTTGGAGTAGTTGAGGTGTGGAGAAACCTAGTAGCAATCGGGTGAATTAATTTTGGTTTTGATTAGATGAGGTGATAGATAACTCGTTAAGGAATCCATATGACTTTACGGAATTGAATTAGGGTGAGCTAGTTCTTCCGGGCTGCCTTGAGTTCTCTTTGTTTAAGTCCACTCTTTTCGGACTCAAACTATTTGTTAAGGTGTTGTTTAGTTTCGGGGTTGTACCCCTTGTTCTTAGACTTGTCGCTAGTAGAGTTTTCGTACATTGACTTTCAGGTTCTAGGGGTTGTATTTCCGCATTCGTGTTAGTTCATTTGTTTAGTTCCTTAATAAATAATTTAGTTATTTAAAACTATTTTTGTATCTTTAAATGCCTAATTTTTCGTTAAGTTGCTTGGTTGGGTTGTAGTAATGGTTCTCCCACTGAAGGGTTAGTGTGGGTGTCAATCACGATGGTTTGGGTCGTGACACTCTCTCACACATTATTGTAATTTTTAAAGCTTTTTAAGTCATTTGTAAATGATATATGTTGCTTCCTTGATTGGGACTTTTCCATTTGTGACACACACACACACACACATATATATTATTTTAAAAGGGAGTTTATGCCCAAGTATAATATATAATATTCAAGATTGAGACTTTTTAAAAGAGAGTTTATGCCCAAGTATAATATATAATATTCAAGATTTGGACTTTTAAAAGGGAGTTTATGTCCAAGTATAATATATAATATTCAAGATTGGGAAAAGTCTCAATCTTGAATATTATATATTATACTTGGACATAAACTCCCTTTTATTATATAGTAGAATTTAAATATTTTAAATTGGTAATTATTGTAATTTTTAATGTTTTTTAAGTCATTTGTAAATGATATATGTTGCTTCCTTGATTGAGACTTTTCCATTTGTGACATATATATTATTTTAAAAGGGAGTTTATGCCCAAGTATAATATATAATATTCAAGATTGGGACATTTAAAAGGGAGTTTATTTCCAAGTATAATATATAATATTCAAGATTGGGAAAAGTCTCAATCTTGAATATTATATATTATACTTGGGCATAAACTCCCTTTTATTATACAGTAGAATTTAAATATTTTAAATTGGTAATTATTGTAATTTTTAATGCTTTTTAAGTCATTTGTAAATGATATATGTTGCATCCTTGATTGGGACGCTTCCATTTGTGACACATATATATATATATATATATATATATATATATATATATATATATATATATATATATATATATATATATATATATATAATAAAAGGGAGTTTATGCCCAATTTCTACTATATAATATTCAAGATTGAGACTTTTCCTAATCTTGAATATTATATATTCTACTATATAATAAAAGGGAGTTTATGCCCAAGACATAATCTCCCTTTTAAAAGTCATAATCTTGAATATTATATATTATACTTGGGCATAAACTCCCTTTAAAAATAATATATATATGTCACAAATGGAAAAGTCTCAATCAAGAAAACAACATATATCATTTACAAATGACTTAAATATTCAAGATTGGGACTTTTAAAAGGGAGTTTATGCCTAAGTATAATATGTAATATTCAAGATTGAGACTTTTAAAAGGGAGTTTATATCCAAGTATAATATATAATATTCAAGATTGGGAAAAGTCTCAATCTTGAATATTATATATTATACTTGGGCATAAACTCCCTTTTATTATATAGTAGAATTTAAATATTTTAAATTGGTAATTATTGTAATTTTTAATGCTTTTTAAGTCATTTGTAAATGATATATGTTGCTTCCTTAATTGGGACTTTTCCATTTGTGACATATATATATATATATTATTTTAAAAGGGAGTTTATGCCCAAATATAATATATAATATTCAAGATTGGGACTTTTAAAAGGGAGATTATGTCTTGGGCATAAACTCCCTTTTATTATATAGTAGAATATATAATATTCAAGATTGGGAAAAGTCTCAATCTTGAATATTATATAGTAGAAATTGGGCATAAACTCCCTTTTATTATATAGTAGAAAGTAGAATAGAATAGAATAACTATAATGAATATTTGAACCAAAACAAAAAAAAATCTGTTTAGTTGACTTAATAACATAATACTTACCAAATATGTTTAAAGTAAGGGAAAAAAATTGTATTTTAAGTCCTTAATTAATTGAATCGTGTATGCTTAATCCTTCAAAATTCTTCATAAATTTAATGAGTGACGTGTTCTTGTTATGTGTAGGATCTGAAAAAAGATAGGATCGCAGGGGTTTATTATACATAATTTTACTCTGCATTAATTGTTAAATCATTCAACTATCCAATTATTAAAATTATTTTTTTTATTTTCAGTCAGTGTCTGAGGTTCACATTGAAGCTTTAATTAAATCTGAGTCATATCTTACGAGACATATTCGTGGATGACGCTCTCACCCAACTATTAATATCACTCTATATTTAAGAATAATATTACTTTTATAAAATAATTTAAATGTTACACACTTCCATGTAAAGGGATAACAAATACACATTTTACTTATTTATTCAAGAATAAATACACCGAATCAAATATTATAAAAATCAAAATTAAAGTTTACCAATATTCCTAGAATAAGAACGAAATTGTGGTCAACTACTACGATTTTTGAGATGGTTTTTTTCCTTCTTTCTATTTGATGTTCGTATCTGCTTTAAAATTCGACTAATTTGAATTTTTACTGAAAAATTTCACTTTAAAGATAATCTTTTAAATTAAAAATTCAAACTCAAATTCAAAATCTCAAATTAAGAATAAAAAATAAATAATTACCATTCCATTATAACATTAATCCGAATTTAAAGGCGTCATACTTTGGTAGTGGAGGAATTAAATATATTTTGAAGATTTAATATTTACTTGTGAATTATGTGTGAGAAAGCAAAAAAGATTAGGTAAGAGGTACAAAAAAAAAAAAAAAGATTAGGTAAGAGGTACCTAAGTTTATTTATTTGCTTACTAGTCATGACTCATAAGTAATCACTTGAATATTAATTTGCTTTGTTCACGATGTGTGTTGAATATAACAATAATTAAAAAAAAAGGTAAAACATTACTTTCGTTGATAAATATTTAATATTTCATAATTTAAAATTCCGAATATTATATCAATAGGATTTGATCAATATTATGATTTGACACTTGAGAAATAAAAATAACCTTGGTATAAAAAAATTTCATTACGCAAAAACTCACACATTTAAATACGGGCGGATTTTTTAAGTATACAAATTAACAATTGTATTTACACCAACATAGCAATACTTTTTTTTTCAATTATATAGCAATACTTTTTTTTTCAAAAGTAGAATTTAAATTTAAAAAAAAAAAGATTTTCCAAATCAGCCATGCTTATCCCACTTCCCATAAATTTCTCCAATAATTTTACCTTCCCTAATTTATTCAAATATGCTATATATTATCTCCCATAAATAAAGGTTTTCTACCAAAAACATAACTCCTTTCTCTGACTTAAAAAATCGGCCAAACAAAAAACGATTATTGAAAAAAATGCATACCAATAATTTCTCAATTCTAATTCAACACAACGGGTGATGAGACTCAGTAGGTAATTATATAAAAAATAATTCTCATGATTTTTTATTTTGTGATTGAATTTGATTTTTCACAAATATCTATTTTGTACTTTTTGGTAGTTATTCGTTTTATATATTTTGTCAATTTTGGTGTAAATTAATTCATACAATTTGGTTGACGTTCGGGATCGTCAAAATTAATTCATACAATTTTGGTGTAATTTCAACAATTTCGTATGATTTTGTTGTACACGAATGTGTAAAATTTGTTTTTAGTTAAAGTTTATGTTTAATTGGTATGATGTGTTCCGTATGGTAGCAAGTATTTTATATCAATAAGTTTTCAATATGTATTTCTGTATTTGTTTAGGTATTTGATCTGGTATAATTGTCACTAATAGCTGACACCAAACAAATAGCTTGATGCATGATTTGGTGTATTGTTTGGTCAAATTATAGTATCTTACTTATGAACGTATATTAAAGTGAGTGTAGTTATAAATAATTTGGTGTAATTGGTGGTGTCAAAAACTACAAGTTTGACGATCTATGGTATATAATTAGAACCTCATAATAAAGTTATGTTACATATTTTAGTCAATTTTAAGTATGTGAATTGGTGTAAATAATAATGTGCAAAATAGTTCGTACATTTACTGATGGTAACCTGATAAAATCATAAATTTTAAAAATTGTTTTAAGGGTATGTAATTTTTGACTGTTTTTTTTACGTTTATTATATGGTTAAAATATTGGTAAATAATTTGGTATTTGTTTGACTGTTTTTTTAAGATAATTACATGGTTAAGTTTTTGGTAAATAATTTGGTATTTGTTTGACTGTTTTTTTAAGATAATTAAATGGTTAAATTTTTGGTAAATAATTTGGTATTTCAATAAATGGCTTATATACCAACGAAAATCAATGTATGAACAAATCTAAATAAGTTGATGTTGTAGTAGGTAATTCTGAAAGTTCCTTTTAATATTAACAAAGAATTTGTTATTTTAAACAGGCAATTACGTGGATTACAATATTGAAGGAGTTATGTATGATCCAACCACCAAATATGAAGGCTTGCTTACAACTATAGCTTCACAATTGGGAGTGGACACAACAATTTATCATTTGGAACTAAGGTATTTCGTGAGTGGTCCATCTCTACCAATGAAGATACATAACGATACGGGAGTGCAAGTTTATTTAGATCAAAAGAGATGCAATTCAAATTTCTTTTCAAAATATCCTTTATGTGTGACATGTGTGGACAAAGCTATGGAATCCATTGAGTACCAAACAAATGTCCAAACAACGCGACAACATATTGTGGGATCCAACACACTATGTTTGACTAACATGAATCCAATTTTGGAATGTTACATTGAAGAATCACAAGGAACGGAAATAATTTCAAATCCTCAACACTATTTGGTGGCCGAGGATCAAGTTTATATAAACAAGCAAACTATATCGGAAGTTATGAAGCGATATGCATTTCTAAGAGAGTTTTGTTTCGTTGCAAAAAGATCAAGTCCTACCTGGTGAGTTATTATATATGTTGATTTTAAAAATTATCAATATATTTTAACAACTTACCATGTATTAATATGCATGAGTTTTTGCAGTTACTATATAAAGTGTGCTACAGAAAACTGTTTATGGGTTTTTAAATCCTCATGTTTGAATAATTCAAAGTTATTCAAAGTGAGGAAATTTTATGATACACATTCATGTCCATTGAAGGACCGGATTCAATCAAAGCAACAATCAACAAGTGGTGTGCTTGGGGCAATGTTGGTTGAAAAGTATGTCGATCTGAAGACCGTTTACACACCAACAGACATACAAGCAGACATGCTAAGGATACATGGTATTTCATTAACATACATGCAAGCATGGAGAGGTAAAAAAAAAGCTTTCGAGACATTAAGAGGTGACCCTGCCGAATCATATGGAAAAATTCCAACATATCTATATATATTGGAGAAGACATATCCAGGGACAATTGTGAATTATAAAAAAACAGATGAAAATCATTTTTTATATTCATTTACAGCACTTGATGCAAGTATAAGAGGCTGGGAGTATTGTCGACCAATAGTAGTCGTGGATGGTACACATTTAAAATCAACATACGAAGGCACAATGTTGATAGCTAGCACATTAGATCCAGGAGGTACTGTTTATACCATTACCGCAACTAGATTGATTTGTTTTATATATAATCAATATATGTTGTATTTATTTTGAAGATATTTGTTGTATAGGTCACATCTTGCCGCTTGCATACGGAATAGTTGATTCAGAAAATGATGATTCATGGTTATGGTTCTTTGAGAATTTTAAAAATGCATTCGGTGAAAGGGAAGATATGTGCTTTGTTTCTGATAGAAATAAGAGCATTTGGAATGCTACTACAGCTGTTTATCCCGAATTCAGACATTACGCATGCATATACCATCTATGGACCAATTTACTAAAGAAAACATACAGAGATACAGAAGAGGTTAGACCATTATTCTTCAGTTTAGCCAAAGCTTACACTGTTCAAGAGTTTGATGAATTGATGACAAGGATGGATCAAATTAATCCAAAATACTGTGCTTATCTACAAAAAGCAAAGTACGAGAAATGGTCACGCGCACATTCACCAGTAAAAAGGACTTGGACACTAACAAGTAACATTGCAGAGTCACTAAATAACGCTATTCTTGTTGGAAGAAGGTTACCAGTGGTACCATTGTTGGAATTTGTTTGAAAAACAATTGAAGCTTGGAATGAGAAACACAACGAAGAAGGTAGAAATACTACAACAACCTTGACAAGTAAATACAATGAAATGTTAGAGGACAATAGAAATTTGTCTCATCGTATGCTTGTAAGTATTAACAATTCTCTACTATGCATATTATGTTTTGGTTTTATTATTGATAATGAATGCTCTTAAATGAAGGTACGCGCATCAACAATACACCTTCATACCATTACATATGGTGCAAAGAGGTTTACAGTATGTCTAAATACACGAATGTGTAGTTGTGGCAGATTTCAACATGATGAGATCCCTTGTAGTCATGCACTTGCAGCAATCAGACATAGGAATAAACATCGCGATGATTATTGTTCAACTTATTATAGTAATAAGAATTATCAAGATACATATGCAATACCAATTGAACCCTTGCCTTGCAAAAACACTTGGGATGTTCCATCACATGTCTTGGAAGAGGTAGTATTACCACCAATTACAAGAAAGCAACCTAGCAGACCTCCAAAAAATGATCGCAAAAAGGAATTCACCGAAGGAGAGGGGAAGAAGAGGAAAGTAACCTGTAGTGAATGTGGTATAGTTGGGCATAACAAGAAGACTTGCCCAAAAAAAACTCATGATAATTAGCTTTGTGATATTTTTGTTGTTATTTTTACTTTGCAGTTATACAGTTGAACTATATTACTTTTATTAGATGTATTGTTTCTTAATTGCATTACCTTATTTCAAAGTTGATTACTTTTTGTTATCTTATTCATATTTTTGAATACATAGTTGTTATAAATGGTTGTATATAGTAGATATCATAAACTCTTTTGGATTACGTGTTGTCACATATCTAGAAATATTGATAAAAAATATAAGCCAAATTCTTGGTAAAATTATGGTAAATAAGAACAAATATATGGTAAAAATAAAGGATCATAATAATTGTGTATTTAGTAAAACAAATGTTTGCAGTTAACCAACCTAAAACAATAAATTGAAAAGTAATAAATGTTAGTATATTAGTTTGAACGCTACAGTAAATAACACTCACTTACTGTAAAATTGGTTTACTCTTGTTACAACTGGTACATAGCTTGGTATAAATGATGGTATATATTAAAACCAAATGTCATAATGATGATGGTATATATTAAAACCAAATGTCATAATGATGATGGTATATTATCTTACATATGAACATACATAATTTACAATGAGTGCATTAATAAATTATTTGGTGTAATTGGTGGTGTAAAAAACTACAAGTTTGACGATCTATGGTATATAATTAGAACCTCGCAAAATAAAAATGTGGTACATATTTTAGTGTATTTTAAGTATGTGAATTGGTGTAAATAATAATATGAAAAATATTTCCAACATTTATTGATGATAACATGATAAAATCATAAATTTTAAGAATTGGTTTAAGGGTATGCAATCTTTGACTGTTTTATTTTAAGTTTATTAAATGGTTAACAAATAAATAAAATACTTTGGTATTTCTTTGACTGTTTTTTTTTAAATCATTAAATGGTTAAATTTTTGGTAAAATACTTTGATATTTCAATAAATGGCTTATGACTACACTCTTGGTTAACACTGAAACCACAAAAAAAAAAAAACACTATGCTAAAGAAAAAAATTGGTTTACATATGAAAGAAAAAAAGTACCAAACTGGGTAAACACATTGGTATGTATACCAACCTGCAACTTTGAAAGAAATCCAAGCGATCATATAAAAGCATGTAATATAATTTTTCAATAATGATAAAACCCAATTTATACCTAACTTTATACCAAACTCATACATGTACAAACCAAACTCACACTATAAATTTATCACAATATTTAATAAAAAAAACAACCAAATAAATGCATAATCACAGAATAAAGCCAATATCTAACTAACTAAATACCATAAACGCAACTAAAGTACTATCCAAAATTACAAAAAAAATTCAAAAGCATAAAACATTCATGAAATTCTGTCTTAAGAAATGACACTTTTTACTCCTTGACCCTCCGATTTGACCGACCACCTTGGTTAGAAGCTTCATCTTCACTAACAGATTTAGTATCAATTTTCATCTTTCCATATTCCCACAGAAATGCTCCAAATCTCAATCGAAGTTTTTCAGCATTTAAACCCGACATAGATACGTTCCTATCTCCACGACACACATAATCAGCAAAAGCACAGGTATACAAATCACAATCCTAAATATTACCCAATCAGCATAAGTAGTACAATGCATAGTATAATCAACAACAAAAAAGCCACATTATACTTACGTTGAATTGTCGAATTGTTGTGGGATGTTTTCACGATTACCATATACCAACGGATTACCAACTGGCCTTCCAGCACAATGCACATCTGTATTCCAGTCAATGTTTTTCCTTAAAGCATAATAATCAGTAGCAACTAGGAACAAAGGTATCATTCTAGATATTTTTTGAACCAAACTTGTTACTGCATTGGTATGTTTAACCCCATAACCATTTAAAGAATCATAAATATATAAACACCTTTTTCTGATGGAAAAAACAACCAGAAACCAGTGGAATGCAGCACTACTATTGACTGGAATGCATACATGATCAACATCCACCCATGGAGTATTAGTAAGAATCTTATCACCTCTTATATATTGTGCAGCCTCATGATGTATACTAATCAGACTTTCATCTTTGCCATTGGTCTCCCACGCATCATGAATTTGAACAACCCAACTGATGAAAAAAGGGTCAGTAGTAGTAACTCTTGCACTATTATCAGGACCATACTTGCAAAACTTGCGAAGATAATACATTATCACATCAACATGCTGCATATCAAGTTTTATTAGTTAGCACCAAACAACAAAATAATATCACAACTTGATTGAAAGAATTACCATTATCTGATTATTACCTATTAGACTATATTTAAAATTATATGTTTGTGTCATTGTAACAATTAAACTATAATTAGGAGTCTATGTTTGTGTCAGTAGTTGATTTTTCTAACATACATACCAAAAACAATTGTCCCCATAGAACTAAATCACAGATTTCAGTGACTACAATGAAGCAAATTTTACTTACCAATCACTAAAAATCACAACAAAAAACAAATACCAAATCTTACTTTAATATAGAGTTACACCATAAAAAATTACCAAATCACTCCAAGGCTGCCCTGGATAAGCCAAAGGGTGAAACCAATCCATCAAATCCACCCTACCAACACCGAACTCAAAAGGAGGATCGATTGAATTTGAAGCAGCAGTGAAGAAACTGGTTTTCCTATAAAACAAAATGAGTAGTTATAGCATATAAAGTGAATGAACAAATGGTAAAATACAATTACACAACAATACATACTTTCCACGTTTCTTGGATAATTTGCTATCAACTCATTTCTTAAATTGAAGGATAACTTCACTGTACATATCAAACCTCTTGCAATTTACAAAAGGATGCCTCCATAAACAGTACTTCACTGTGTTCACCGATGTGCCACCTGATTCACTTAAGTTTGTGTATGGTGATTGGACATACTTTCCTAGAATCTTCGTACGAACATGCTGAACTGGTGAGATAAATGTGTTTTCACCCTCAATAACACCAAACTGATTGAACTTTGTTTTTCCAGCTTTAGCAACTTTCAAAGGTGTGACACAAATATTTTCAAATTCAACCTCTACCAATGATGACACGTATATTTGTCCAGTTTCAAGAGCAACCAACTGTGATTCACGCACATTAGGCATAACAAAGTCATCCAATGTAGGAGTTTTTCTATTTATTTCAAAATCAACAGATACACCACCTATTAAGATATACAAACATCATTTATGTATCTATATTTTATGAATTTTAAACACAAATCAGAAATGAACGAAAAATAGTTATAAAAAATAGTTTAAGCTAACAAAAAAGAACTTACAATTGTTATCAATAACACGATTACAAAACGAAGATGGTGTCTGGACACCATCTTTATCTCCACAATCTTGCAAATGTTCATTTTGAACATCAACATTTCCTTTTCTTTGATCCTCAACAACAACCTTAATGTTCTCAATAAAAATAAAATTTTGAGTCATTCAACTATTACAATAAGACAACAATATAGCTAATTACGGATATATAATCAACAAGAAGATTAATAATATTTAAAATCAACACAAAGTATCCATATTAACATTTATAATAATCTTGATCTAAAAATTAGTTTATAAGTAAATAATAAGTCCATATATTAATAAGTAGACTAACCCGTTCACCACCTAAATATTTGTTGGTTGAAACATCATTATGAAGAGATTTCAACTCTTGAATGATATATTTGAATGATGAATCCATAAAAACCTTCATTTCAACAAACTTAGCATCTACATTTTTTTCAAACTTTTCCAACTCATTACGAACCTAACAAAGATTAAAATGACATTAATGTTTCTTCAACCAAAATTCTGACAGAAAGTAAATAAATTTATAATCATACCTTCACAACTTCTTGGGCAATTTTCTGCAAATCTTTATTAAATGACAAACTCGGATCACTTCCAACCTTCTGTGCAGAACTATGAGGCAAATCTTTAACATTCTGTCGAACGACAGAATGAGTCTGTAAATTCTGATTTTGCCTTACATATCTATCACGTTTACTCTTCTTATTGAATGGCATATCAGTCAAAACAGTAAGATTTTCCGACTCAATGATATGAAGCTCCTCATCCATGAACACAAGATCTTCAAATGTATACTAACACAATAATAATAAATTGTGAATATACACTACTCATAAAAAATAAAATTAATAAATAATAACAAAAGAACTTTTATTACCTGATTGCCGTGTTTTCTGAACATTCCTTTCTGGAGATGGTCAAAATATATCTTGTTTTTGGATATATCCCAATTGAATATTCTAGGCGTTCGATTGGATTTACGAATTGCAATTGAACCATCAACTTTGTTACAACATTCATAAAACCAAATTTGCAATGCGAGAGGAAACCCTTCAAACTTCACATAATCCGGATCTTTTGCCATTTGACTCGATATAGAATGACGAAGATTAAAAAAGGAGAGATTGCTCCAGGGGTACGTAATGTACTGTCCCGACTCAATACATAAGAAGTGATCTTTTGGAATATGTGACAATTGTGATGGAGATGACAAAATAAATGTACTAATGAAATAAATCATAGACATATTAAAAAAGTCTTCTTCCTGAATCAATCCATCTTCTTTAAACACTCTTATGAAATCAGCTTTCAAAACCTTATCAACAGCATTTGGAAAGTAACGAGAAAGTAACTTAGATGTACTATTCTGATCATGATCAAAAACCATACACCCACCACACTTAAAACCAGTAATTACCAAAAATTCTCTAAGCCCAAAATGCATTTCTTTACCATTTATGTCAAACACAAACATGTCATCCCGATTGTTAGCTAAATGATGAACAAGACATCTAATAATCTGAGGTTGGACTTTCAATTGGGACAAGCCTAATAAATAACCAAAAGGAGACTCTTTAAACAAATGAACACTACCAATTTTTTCAAGTAGCTTTGTTATATCAACAAAAACGTTGACATTTACATAAGAACACCAACGCGATTGTTTCTTCTTGATCTAAATAAAATATATTAAAAATCAATAAATTATAATAGTCATAAAATGCAAAATTTATAATATAAGCAAAGAAATATTTGCATAAAAAATTACATTACTATAAAACGACGGTAAAAACATACATTTAGTGGTACTTGTGATGCCTTTTTCCTTTTATTATTAACAAACCTAGTCCATTTTTGACTTAAACCATTCATGCCTTTGCTCACCGAACCATCAACATTCTAGGGCATAAAAAATTAATTAATGTTACAAATCTTTCTATTAAGAATAAGATTCACCACTTGCATGTCAAAAAAAAAACAAAAAATTCATCAAATAAATAAATACCTTTGAATCCTGATCATTATTTACTCTTAATCTCTTAGAGAGGGGGATATCATCCTCAAAATCGCTGTCATGTGGATAATGATCTTCTACCAATTTTTCTTTACTCTTCGATTTTGTATCAACCCCATAATCATCTTTTTGTTGAAATTTGTAGGATGATGAAGAATTGATAACAATAAACTCATTAGATCTACCAGATGGTCTTGAACTGATCGGCGGGCTATCAACGATTACCACAGATTTGTTAAGTCTAGGACTTTTACGTGGAGTCTTTTCCATCGAACAATGACAATTTTTTAGATTAGTTGTCTTGTGAAACGTTTCTGTGAGAAGATTAAAGGTTAAGAAATTTGAAAAAGAAAGAGAAGATTAAAGGTTGTATACTAAAAAATTCGCCCGGTTAAGAAAGTTGAAGAAGAATATGGAAGGAAACCCTTTTGACTTCCCAAAATATTTTCAAGATTTTATTGAAACTATCACTCAACATTGAAAAGTACACCCTTTCTTGGTAAAAAAATATTGCTTTATCAGAACAAAAATAAAAAACTAATTATGATCCCAAAGACTTCCACTTTGCCTAAAAAACGAAAAAAAAAAGGTAATGAACGTGTGAATTTGGAACTGTTTAGGAGAGAGAATATTTGATAAATATTAATATCCTAATTATACTCCCTATAAAAGACACGAATTACTAAAAGTATGAGAGAGAAAATCTGTAAAATTAAATTAAATTAAATACAAAAATTAAATGTTTTGTTATGTATGTAATTTAAAAACTTAGTTTGTAATTAAATATAAGTATATTGATATTTTGTTGATAAAAAACTTAAGTAGTATATTTCTGTAATTTTTCCTTTTAAATACAAATAATCTTTTTTTAAATATCAACTATATAAATAAATTATTTATTTTGGACTAAATATAAAATATAAAAATATCAAACAACACGGATAAGTATGATATAATTGTTGTCCTTTTGATATTTACTTCTTGAAGTACTAATTCAATATTCAATAAATCTAAGCATTGAATGTTTGTACTAATAATTGAGTTGATTATTTTTTTCAAAAAAATTAGTTTTTTGATAACTTGTTTAAATGTGTGGTCCGCCTGTTTTTATTGTCAGTCGTTATATCTCATAAACGTACACGACATGTAATAGTACCACAAATAACTGTCAATAGTTCGAAAATGAAATTAATAATTTGCAATCAAATTTAATACATAAAAATACTGTTATTAATTAAATTTAGATACACCCTGATTTACCACATGTGACTCTTGACGAAGAATCAAGAAAAATGTTAAAAACAAACTAAACTTGATCAGAATTTAGGATATTTCACTCATATTATAAGATTGAAAGTGTATTTAAATTTATTTAGTTAAATAAATAAGTATTTTAAAAATTATCAATAATTTAAAACTGAACGTAATAATTTACATCAAGTTTACGAGCTTACTATATCAGATTTAATACTATCTACCTCACCTACAAACTAAATCATTATAAATGGTCCTAAGAAAAAAAAGATAAAATAAGTTGACTCTTTCTCTAAATATGAATGGTCTACTCTACTATGGCAAGTGTCATCCTCTAATCTAATCTACAATTGTCCACACACTGATGTGATGTGTATTTCATTGTCATCTTCTTCATCTTTTTCTCTGTAATTCCAAATACCCATTTCAATTTCTCACTGAAAAATCCAAAAAAAAAAAGTTTTAAAAAAAATTATCTACAGAAAAGTAAGCAAGATTGATTTTTGATTGTAATGGAGAAATCTGGTTATGGCCGTGATGGGATATACAGATCTCTTAGACCTCCTCTGTTTTATCCAAAAGATGAAAAACTATCTATGGTTTCTTTTTTATTCAGAAACTCCTCATCTTACCCTGAAAAACCTGCGTTTTTTGATGCTGATAATGGTGAAACTTTATCTTTTTCTCAGTTCAAATCTATGGTGTCCAGAATCTCTCATGGACTTA
Source organism: Solanum verrucosum (assembly GCF_900185275.1). Lineage (NCBI taxonomy): Eukaryota > Viridiplantae > Streptophyta > Magnoliopsida > Solanales > Solanaceae > Solanum > Solanum verrucosum. Next base: position 1,386,832 of record NW_026019984.1, on the reverse strand, counting down.
TTCACCAAATGGGTATCAAGAAAAATGACGTTGTTTTGATATTTACCCCAAATTCTGTTCAATTTCCTCTTAGTTTCTTTGGGGTTATTGCTATTGGTGCCATTGCTACAACTGTTAATCCTATGTATACTGTTTCTGAACTTTCTAAGCAAATTAAAGATTGTAAACCAAAGCTTATTATTACTTCTCCTGAATTGTTTGATAAGGTTAATAGGTTTAATTTACCTATTATGCTTTTGGGTCACCCGGGAAATTCGAATTCGATTAATTCGGGTGTTGTAAGGTTTACTGAGCTAGTGGGTAAAGCTGGGTATTTTGATTTGGATAAAACTATGATAAAACAAACTGATACTGCTGCATTGTTGTATTCTTCGGGTACAACGGGGGTTAGTAAAGGTGTAGTTTTAACTCATAGGAATTTCATATCGGCGGCTTTAATGGTGACTAGTGATCAAGAGTTGGCTGGGGAAATGCATAATGTGTATTTGTGTGTTTTGCCTATGTTTCATGTGTTTGGTCTTGCTGTTATTATGTATGCACAGTTGCAGAGGGGTAATGCTATTGTATCTATGGCGAAATTTGATTTGGAAACGCTTTTGAAGAATGTTGATAAGTATAGAGTGAGTCATTTATGGATTGTACCTCCGATTGTTTTAGCATTGGCTAAGAATCCTGTGGTGAAGAAGTATAATTTAACGTCGATAAAGCAAATTGGATCCGGGGCTGCACCTTTAGGGAAGGATTTGATGGAGGATTGCGCTAAGAACTTCCCTCAGGCTGTTGTTATGCAGGTAATTTTTTATGTATGCTTTTATCTTGAATATTGGAATGAAGGATATTGGCGCAATATAAGTAAGAGTTGCCGCCATGTGATCATGATGTCACGGATTCAACCCTTGGCAACAACCTCTTGTAGAAATGCAAGGTAGGTCTGCGTAGAATTGACCTATGTGTTGTGGTCCTTTCCGAACCTTATGTATAGTAAGAGCTTAGTGCACCAGGCTACCCCTTTTAGTGGAATGAAATAGGTCAAAATGGATCATAATGGATATAGAGGATTGCTATAGCCGACCACGAGTAGTTTGGGATTGACATGTGTTAATTAAACTCCCTCTGTTTCAGATTTGATTGTCAGTAAGGAGAACTTTTGAATCTTGTGGTATTAAACATGTCACGTGGAAAGTTAAAATTAAGCAGTTGCTAGATAAGGAAAAAGACACTCCTTTTAAAACAGACTAAAAGGTAAGTAAGCAAATTGGTGACGGAGGGAGTAGTAGTTTTTGTTTTAACCTTCAAATTTCAATATAGTACTTCTTGAGTAGGCATTTGCCTTCTAAACATCAAAACTACTTTTCTCTTTATCTGTTTGTCTAACCATTTTTGTGGAAGAAATATAATTCTATGAGCCTCAATTCTTTGATACCTTGTTTAGTATGTTCATGTTTAGACCAGAACATCATACGCATGAAATGAATGAATAATCAGACAGACGTTATGGGCAATGTTAATAGTTTTACATATAATGTGGGCTTCTCATATTACTAGTGCTGTAATTTCAGGGATACGGTATGACAGAAACCTGTGGAATTGTTTCAATGGAGAATATGTATGCAGGTCCTAGACATACAGGATCAGCAGGGACTCTAGCTTCTGGAGTTGAAGCTCAAATAGTAAGTGTTGATAAATCAAAGCCTCTTCCTCCTGGACAATTAGGTGAAATATGGGTGCGTGGTCCCAACATGATGAAAGGTAACATATTTGCTAAATTCGACTTGTAGTTTTTTTTGTAAGAAGTTCATGTATTATGGAATAGGACTATCTTCTTTCTCCCATTGAAGGAGTAACGTGATGTGCTAGGTACTAGCAGTACAATGAATAAAAAGGCAGATCCAATATATAAACTTGATGAGGTCAACCTTTAATATTCATATATATGAACTCATTGTACTTCTGAAAATTATGGGTTTAGTATAGAATGTTTGTGGTGTGGCCTAGTGGTCAATGAACTAGTTGAGAACTGAGGTCTCAGGAGACAAAAAAAACACTTGGTGATTCTTCCCATCTATCCTATCTACTTGGTGATTCTTCCCATCTATCCTAGCCTTGGTGGATAGAGTTACCTAGTATCTATTGCTGGTGGGAGGTGGCAGGCACCCCGTGGAATTAGTCGAGGGTGCGCGAAAGGTGGTCCGAACACCACGGTCATTAAAAAAAATATTCCTCCCTCCATTTCAATTTGCTTGTCTTACTGCCCTTTTTAATCCGTTTAAAAAAGAATGTCTCTCTCTTTGTTTGGCAACTCATTTAATTTCAACTTTTCATTGTGAATGTTTAAAACAACAAGATTAAAGGGCATTTTGGTACATTCTACATATCTTTAGTTTAAAACCAAAGATTCAAAAGTCTTCCTTACTTTCTTAAACTCCGTGCCAAGTCAAAACCAATCAAACAAATTGAAACGGAGGGAGTAGTGTTTTTACATGTATATATCTATGTTTTATGTCAAAATATTGTCTTCAGTTGAACCCATCGTTCAAAAGCTCCATCCGATCTGTATGAAATTTACACCTTGCACCTTATTGCATTTAAATCTCTTGAAGTATGGTCAGTTCTGAGAAGAATAGGATTAGAGTATCATGTGCTTCTCTGCTGGCAATTCTTCCCGATATTTTACTTGTCCAAAATAGAAAAAGGAAGATATTATGAGATAGTATCACAGTTGAGATGCTCTCCACGATTTTTGTTTACTTCAATTGACTTCTAGACTCTTATAAATTTAGTTCTGGTTAGTTGCCAAAGGGCATGTTTTTTGAGCTAATATGTTTCTTTTGGACAAGGCAATAATTGTCAATCTAAAAATGAATAGTTTGTAATGACTGTCATGAGATGGACGGGTTTCACTGGGTATGTTGTTGTTGGTTTCTCACATTTCACAATGACCGGGTCATTGAATTATTTTAGCATGTTCTTCATGGAGTCTTGCTATTTTCAGGTTATTTCAACAATCCACAGGCCACAAAGCTCACTATAGATAATCAGGGCTGGGTTCATACAGGAGATCTTGGGTACTTTACTGAGGATGGATTACTTTATGTCGTTGACAGGATCAAAGAGCTCATCAAGTACAAAGGTTTTCAGGTACCCTCTTTTTTGGTGATGGCGGAGTTTCTCCAGGTTTTAAAAATAGAAGTAGCATAGACTCAGCTGGACTTGCTGGACCCATTTTTGTCCGTGCCCTGACGCGGTGCATGTGCATTAGTTTCACGACCAAATGTTGATATAATGAAGGGGTCATAATCCTATCTTTCTGATTTCATTGATTATACATATTTATTATTGTATGAGCTGCTCACGACCAAGTTGCATGCTGGATTAGTTTCTGACAATAAGTTTCTGTAGAACAATTGCATCAGTTTTTGCAAAACATGGCTTGGGGATGTTTAATATTTCTGGAAAAATTTTGGTCTGATTTCCAAAAAGGATCATTTTTACTACTTTCTCAGACCTGCTCACAACATGATCTTTTCAGCTACTGGGACTCCTTCAGTATGTCATTTCCCTTAAACAGGTTGTGTGCCATGTGTTGGCGAAGCGCCCACTAGGAGGTCTGTCTATTTACAATCTCTACATAATGGCAGGTTGAGTCTGCCTCTGTGGTAGTCGCTTTACGGAATATGCCCTTGGTAGTCCCCTAGTGGATTCTCAATATAGGATTGTAGTCCAAGGAGCTTTCCGTAAAAGTTCAGAATAAAGCACATATTGGGGTCCCTCCTGAAGGGAAAAGTGCCTTCATTAGATGCTTGATGAGGCAAATATTTCTTGTTCCATTTGGATTGATATACAATTCTTTTCAGAGAGGGTATATTCCATTTTACTTGCTGAATGGGCAAGTAAACTCGCACTAACCTTAAAGACAATGGGAGTAGCCGTGATCATTTAAACCCCTTTGGAAACTCTTACACAACCGATGAAGGACGAATGTAGCATGCTCTAACATCCACATTGGAATCCTAGTAACCTAGTTGAAAATAACCTATCGTTATCCACTAGCTATAGTTAACTTTTCAACATCAACTGTCTACTTTCATTTCCGTTTTGCAAAATAGTTAGATTGATGGAATTTCATATTATGAAGGAATTATTTAGTGCTCTCCGGATGCATATCGATTCTTATATCAATTAATCAATTCATGCATATTTTTTTATCAGGTTGCACCAGCAGAGCTTGAAGGTCTACTTGTTTCTCATCCTGAAATATTAGATGCTGTTGTTATCCCGTAAGTCTTGCTTTAGTAAATTTTGAAGCTATCTTATTCGAACATCACATGCTACTGGTGATTTATCCAAAGAAAAATGTCATGTGATACTGTACTGTTACCCGAAAAGATGATACATCAAAATACGAAGTTTAAGAGTTTCCTTGTAGGTTTCCTGATGCTGAAGCTGGTGAGGTTCCGGTTGCATATGTTGTTCGCTCTCCTAATAGCTCTCTGACTGAAGAAGATGTTCAGAAGTTCATTGCGGAGCAGGTATATGCTCGTGAAACAATGACATCTCTTTAGATAAACATAAGATGCTTGCACGACTAGCTTAGAATATCTCTCTATATTAGCTAAAAAGAAAACATACCTAATAAATCGAGGTTGTTGATAAGATATAGAACTAAACAAACGACATAAATGTCACTTGGATCATTTCAACACCATCATAACTGTCTCAAAGTATGCGATTTGGCTGGTGTTAGGAATGGACCCTCTTCAGACTCATCTGCCGGGATGTGTTTTACCGAATTATACATGCTAAAACAGTTGCAACAAATATGTCTATCGCTCTTTTTAGACTTTTGTCTTGATCCGACATCACGGTTGCCTAGGTGAGCAGCCTAGGAGCACATACCAAACATATTTCTGTACTATGAGGATTAATCAAGAATTGACTAGTTTTACATTAACCGTTAACCTACCAAAAACTCCTCCATTATATCTAGGCTTGAGACCGACAATATGCTTAATATTTTGTTGGAGCTGCAGTGGGATGTTGGGTTGGCTCGGGAGATGGAAATCTTGAAATATAAGTCGTTACAGCTTACTCCGAATGAATGTATGTTTTGTCGATTTCAAGATCTTATTTTCATTTTTCGATCCATATCTATGCAGGTTGCACCTTTCAAAAGATTGAAGAAGGTAACATTCATAAACAGTGTTCCAAAGTCAGCTGCTGGGAAAATCCTAAGAAGAGAACTAATCGATAAGGTTCGTTCAAAAATATAAGATTTGTACCCGATACATGTGCTGGTGGGAGCTAGAAAGTACCTGCAGATTTAGTCAAGGTACACACAAACTGGCCCCAACACCATGGTTATATTATAAAATAAGTAATGGTAAGATTTGCATAGTTTGCTCATTAGATGTTAAAAGCACATCCATCCATCTACTGTATATTTTTTTTCCAAATTGTAACAGAATTGTATGAATAATGTGAAATTACAAGTGATTTGCATAATAAAAGATATACACTTTGGAGCGTACTTATCCATCTCACCACAGTTCTTGGTGTTTTTTTTCCCTCTATTGTATTGATTGATATTGAAATATAATGTATTGTTAAAAGGCAATATACCGAAGTATTAATCTTTGATCTACACGGATTAGGGGTTTAGCTAACGCGTGAAACACTGCTCCTAGAAAATATGATTGCAAGATCGAAACTCAAAAGGAATTTATGAGGCCATCACAAGCCATGGAGCATGTGATTTAACTCAGTATATCAAAATTTAAAATATATAAAATTATACCAGTATTTGACATTTAAATAAGTAACTAAGAGTTTTTATACGAGGCATATTATAAGTAAAAAAAATAATCATGGACAATTTATTTTGACATTGTCATTTAATATGTATTAACCTCATTTAATTTTAGCACATATTCCAACATTTACTTGTGATCGTAGAAGTTAGGTTTTGATAAAATGAAACTTCAAATACAATGTACATATGAAGTTACAGGCTAAAATGTAATCATTTTTGCCAAAAGTTTAGATAAAATTGATTGGACTTATTAATTTTTGCCTGATTTCAACTATTATGTTCGAAGTTCACGCACATATGACTAAAGTCACACAAAATGACAAAACTTTAGCCATATATGTATCTAAACTTCAGCTACATGCAAACTTCATATACACTATCTGAAATTGCCCTAAATAAATACACATGCAAAATTTTAAAAACACTTCACACAAATAAAATAACAACGTCAGAATCTGATATCTGTGCTCTAAAATTGAAAGCTCCTAACTTTTTTAGATCAACTCTTAGAGCACATAACTTGAGGCCAAAAAAACATATATAGAGAATAGAAAGGAAAATAAAAGTAACAAATTAAAAGATATATAACCACATAAAAAAGAGAAGATTATTATACACAATCACACAACACATCGAACAGTAAGTAAGCTCAAGCACTAAAATAAAAGAGTATGATGCGATTATATAGAATGCAATAAAAATAAAGCGCAAGTAATTAATAAGGAGTTGATATCTCAAAAGGTCACTCAACTTTAACAATTTATCTAGTAAAGTCATTAAACTAAAATCACTCAATTTAGGTCTTTGTATCAATAAAATCATTCAACTAAATTTATCATTAAAAATATATAAGGCTTTTAGAACTTATGATCTTCCAACTGGATTTGAATGAATATTAATTATCCAAAGTAATATAGTTAAATGATTTTTTATCCAACATATATAGTTAAATGATTTTTTTGATACAAAAACTTAAGTTGAGTGATTTTATTGATACAAAACAAAGTTTAATGACTTTGTTAGATAAATTGTAAAAATTGAATGACCTTTTGAGACATTAACTCAATTAACAAGTTATCTACTTCCAATTCTAAATCAGTTATGTACAAATATTTTTTATATTATCTTTTTTTTTGGTAAGTAAGCATTTTATTACCAAAGAGAAGTTTACAGTTCAAAAAAAAAAAAAAAAAGAAAAAGAACTATTCCGACTAAGATCGAATCCAACTAATAACTTTTCATCTCCTAACCATCTATCGACTACTTTAGCTTGGATAGTAGTTCAACATCGTCAAGTATTTAGTTAATTTTACTTTAAGACAGCCTCTGAAATATACGTCTTGAATTATTCTCTTCACAAGATCCGATATTTCTCTTCTTTTGCCTTGAAAAATAATTTGGTTCCTCTCTTGCCACATAGATGCAGCCTGTTAAGGCCATTCTATAAATCAAAGAAAAACATATACAATGATCATTAAATTCTTCTCACATTGAAGTAACCTTGTTACTGATCATTGACACAACAAATAAGTACTCTTACTTTCTTTCTTTTTATGTGACACGATTTTTCTATTAAAAATAAGATAATATTTTTATATTTGAAAATATCTAATTATAAAATTTACATTCTATCCTTATTAAAAAGTTTTTATAAACTACAAATTTTCAAAATCATTTTTATCAAACTTAAAATTTTATATTGAATTAAATTCTGTTACATAAATTGAAATCGGGAATATAAAGGTCTCATTGAGTCGTCCTTTAGCTGCTTTTATAAAAGTCCCTTGTGTATGTAAAAAAAGGTCCCCAAAAACTAGTATATATTATTTCAAAATATTCAAAATTTTATACAATCAAGCCATTTAGATATAGTAATTACAAGTGGAAAATCTAGAAAATAAGACAAACAACGTAATATGTATGTATAAAAGATTAAATAACATTTGTACATAGTACTCTTTCTGTTTTGAAATACTTCTCATGTTATTGCTTTCAAGAGTTAATTTGACTAATCTTTAAATTAAATTAATTTAATATTTTTTAAACTATACGAGAAATACTATATAGTTGTTATTTTCATATCATCATGGTGAAAATCGCATCTTAAAATATTGATAAAGAATTAGATAATTTGACTCCTGAGAAATGAAACGTGACAAGTATTTAAGACGCAGAGAGTATATATAAAACAAGAAAGAAAATACGGTGCAGTATATATAGTTTGACTAAGGTAAAAGGGTAAGACCTCATTTCGTCATTCATATCAATTAGTCTTAGCTTTGCTTTGACGATTCAATATGACATTTCATTTTCCTCTTTATCATTTGATTTTTTATATCTAAGAGTTAATTTTGCAAAAGAAGTACTATAACAAGCTATTTGTAATTAATAAAAAGTAACCACCTAATTTTGTAACCATCTATCTTGAATTCTCTGGCATTAAAGTCTTTATCAAACACTAGATCTTCTAAAGATATCTGAAAGACTTAATATTCAACTTCTCGTATACATTATTTAGATCGAAATATATCAATTTAACCTCATACATTAATTGATTATCTAAAGATGTCTAAAAGACCTCATATTCAACTAAAAGTAATTACTATGCCTTTTTTTGACGAATAATATAGTGTTATAATTTCATCGACTAAAAAAATTATTAAAAGAGAGTAACAATTAAAATAGAACAACTATTTTTTTTATAATGGGAAAGTGGCCGGAATGGAGATGGAGATGGCGATTAACAAAAGTCAAACTCTCGCCGACAAAGTAAAAGTACAAATAATCAATCGGACAATAAAAATTTCCAAAAACACAACTAATTCATCTCATCTTTAAAATTGAATGATTAAATGCCATTCTTTAGTTAGTTAACATTAAAAATAACTAACCATTATACTATAAGAACAAGAAAATTTCCATCGAATTCCAAATTTATTTTACGGTAAAAGAAAAGATAAATTACCTCATTGGTGCTCCTATCTTTCTTGCCAACATAGTTCAGACTTCAGAAGATCGAACTCAATAACTTTGATTTAAATCTTGTATTTTTACATAAGAAATCTTTTGAAATTCTGACTCCGTCCCTGCTAATCAAGTAGCTCTAAAGCATATGAAAATTAAACGAGTAAAGTTAATTAGAACAACCCTAAAGAAAAGCAAATTAATCAATTAAATATGCATTTTATAAATAAAGGATAATAAATTAAACTTTTTAGGGTTTAGAGGTTCTGTAATAAAGCCCTAAATGACTTTTTATACATAGATCTTCAAATAACATTCAACAAATTAAATAATATATGCTTAATTTAATTCATAAATATACAAGGAATTTTCTTACCTTTGCTTTATAATCTCCAATAACAAAATATCATGAAAATCAAATCTTTAATTTTGGCTGCCTCCTGAAGCTAAAGAACTCAATATATAATATACATATAAGTTTCATTCTCGATATCGCAAACTCTTTTCTTACCTCATTCATAGGGGATGATTCATTCTGGTTCTATCGACAAATCCCCTATATATAAAAGAAGCATCATGAGACGTTTTTTTTCTTTTCAAAATGCTATATTCACCTGCACTTGAGCTTGCACCTCCTTATTTTCAATCTTTAGTCACATAGGAGGTTAGTAAATATTATTTCTTTATTATATATATATGATATTGTACTTACATGTCTTTATCATAATGGACCCTTATTTTCCCTTTTTAATTCTTTTTTCCTATAACCAAGGAAAGGAGAAAGGGGAAGGCATGGATAGTGAAAATAGAGTAGATTGTTTGAGTTTTTCAAAAAATATCATTAGGTATGTGTTGGATAATTGATCAAAAGTAATGTATTTTTCAGATCCGACACGAGTTTGACATAATCGAATAGAAGATGAATAGTGAGTAGAAATTCATAGCTATTTGTAAAAAAATTAACATATCCGAGTCAAATAACAATGATTTAAAGCACTTTTATTTAAAACTATTTTGGAAACCTAAGCACTTAGTCATATGATATGTAAAAATACACTATTTTCAATTCTAACAAGATAAGGAGGAAAAGGGTTTTTCAATTTAAAGTAAGTAAACAGAATTCCAAGAAATGTCATTAGGTATGTGTTGGATAATTCATTAAAAATAATGTATTTTTCAGATTCTACACGAGTCTGATAATATTGTTTGAGGATTCGATCTACATATATATCGAATCGAAAAAAAAGATGAATAGTGAGTAGAAATTCATGGTTGTAAGGAAAAAATAAAAACTTAACAGATCTGAGTCAAATAACAATGATTCGAAGTACTTTTGTTTTACACTACTTAGTAAACCTAAGCACATAATCATATGAATATGTAAAATACATGATTTTCAATTCTAACATGATATAGAGGGAAACATATACTCAATTTAAAGTAATTAAGTAAACAAAATTCATACTCGATCTCATAGGTGCATATAAAATTCTACAAAAACTTGTATACTACTTGGGAAACCTAAGCACTTAATCATATGGATATGTAAAATATACGATTTCCAATTCTAACATAATATAGAGGGAAATGAATACTAAATTTAAAGTAAGTAAACAAAATTTCATACTCGATCTCATAAGTGCATATAAAATTCTGCAGAAAATCGTATTTGATGAAAGTTGTATGTACGACTTGGAGAGAAATAATCTTTTATATCTTTCGATATCCACCCTACAACACGAGTTTAAAATATACAAACACATTCAATGATTTTTAAAAATCAAAGTATAGAGAAGAGAGATGTAAGGAGGTGCAGGTGCAAATGCAGAAAAAGGCAACATTTTGGTTTCTTGATTATTACTTGTTATTACTAGTATGCATTCTTTTGCATCTTTTATATACAAACAAAAGCCAGTATGATTTTTCCTGTCTATTTCACAGTTCATTTCCAGTTGTCTTTTCAAATATAGCAAGTGTACACACTATAACTTTTTCCAAAAATATCTGAGGAATAAACATTTTTTCCAAAAATATCTAAGGACTTGGCCCTAGATCATAAGAAAGTTTAGAGATCGAAGATTAGGATAGATAATTAGTAGGTAGTTAAGCGATTTATCTCTACCTAGTGATAGAGATTGGTTCTAAGACAATATATGATAGAAAGACAAATTTAAGTCATTTTTCATACGTTAGGAATATATCTTACCCTAAACTCCATTAATTATTCATGACCAAAGGTATCACACATGTGATAAAAGGTTATCCAAAAGTAGGGAATTAGGTCAAGGATAATAATATGTGTGAGAAAAAAATACAAGTGAAGGACATTATGTGCTGGAGAGCAATTACTACTACTACTATTTACAATATCTAAAAAAAAAACACAATAAAGAAAAGCAGTTTTTAAAGGAAAAGGGTCTAAATATATCCAAAATTATCGTAACAATTCTAAACTTTGGGTAGGACCTATTACCGTTTGCACTACTTAATAGTATATTTTAAAGATATATAGGTGTTCACGCGGACATCATAAATATTGCATCATTATAAATAGTAATTTGTTCAGCTGGGCACTTATATATCTTTAAAATACACTATTCAATAGTACAAGGATATAGATCTTGCCTAAAGTTTGGGATTGTTACAACAATTTTGATTAAAATTCGAATATATTTAAGACTTTTTTATTTTTAATAATGTTTGTAAAAAAGGGTAGTACTATTTGTCATTTTCTCTTTATCTTCATGGTCCAACAAGTACCATAAGTTGCCATGTGATATATACCATGTCCTCCACGTGGTATTTTCCTCTTCAACTAACCACATCTCGACACGTGGTGCAATTTACTGTCTTCCCTCGTGGCATATTAATCATGTCGTTTTCTTCCTGACTTCTGTTTTTTTTGTTGATAGTTGGATAAGAAATAAGTGATGTATAATATATATGATGTTGATAGTAAACAAGTAGTTTATATATAATATTAATCTGACGTTTGATTGTCAACAGAGATGGAGCTAAGTGAGGATTAGGGGTTTAGACGAACCAATAGCTCTTTCGTAGACATTGTCTTTATATTAGAAAATTGAGGATATATATATATATATATATATATATATGTATATTAACCTGTGAACCTCCTAACAAAATTGATTGATAACTTAGTGGTAAGGAAGGGGCCTTAGAAATGTTTTCTACACTAGTGTCCTAGGTTCGAAAATATTTTTCTGTTCATACTAAAATTTAGAACTCTCAAACTCCTAATTCTTGCTCAGCCTCTGGTTATCAAACTAAAAACCCGTATAAGTAATATATGTATGAGTTATGAGTGAATTTATGTATTATTTTATACAAAATAAAAGATGAAATAACTAATACATGTACTTCAATCTAACATAAAATAATATATAGATTCACTCATAACTAACCTCTATATCTATATTACTAACGAATGCATAATTCTAACTAGCTACCAAACGACCCCAAAAGATAGAGGGTAAGTTACACTTGCGCATTTGGGTGGTTGGTCAAAATATTATTTTTTTTCATTTTACTTATTTATTTTAGACTTTGCACGTTTTTTCAAAAAATAATGATTAATATTAATACATTACCATATTACTTATATTAATTGATATATAATTTTTAATTTTGTCAAATAATTTGAAAAATAAGTAATTGATATTGAGAATAAAATAAGAAATTTCTTTGTCTTTTTTCGATATATTAAAAGTGACAAGCATTAGTGTTATAAATTTTACCTTTACTTTATTCAATCTTCGCTAGTGAAGTTACAATAAATATATTATTATTATTGTTGTTAGTATTACAAACTGTTCTTTGTACTCAATACATTTGAACCGAGAGTCTTTCGAAAATAATTTCTTTATTTCCACAAGATAGTAATAAGATCTACATATATTATACTTTCGTGAGTCCTCACTTGTGAAATTTCACTGAATATTATTGCATATATTATACTTTTGCCAGACCTCACTTGTGAAATTTTACCGAATATTTATTGTTGTTAGTATTTACAAATTTTAAAACTTAAATTTGAATTTTATCTCAACTTGTATGTATTATTTTCAAAGAGATAAGAGTACATATTCTCTAAAGAAAGAGAGAAAAAAAAGGTGATGCTAAAAGCCCCAACTAGGACATTGGTAGATTTTCGACATGTCCTTTTTATGACTTTGATTCTAAATTGGTTCCTCAATATTCACACTCTCCGCGTACCTCGTACATGATAGAAACTACAATAACTAGAAACATACCTAGTGGTAATCTCACGATCGAGTCCGAAGAAAATAGATTAAATTGGTTCCTCAATATTCACACTCTTCGCGTACCTCGTACCTGATAGAAACTACAATAACTAGAAACATACCTAGTGATAATCTCACGATCGAGTCCGAAGAAAATAGATTGTATGTAATTTTTTATTTTTTTATATAATCGAAAACGGAGAGAAGAAAGTTGTTTCTAAAAAGATATCTGATTAAGGTAATACATGTCAAAGTATGTATTTGTTAGAAACTATGTATTTGTTATTAGGGTTTGTCCTGAATTTCCTTTCTTAATTTGATTCTATGCCATAATTGTTTTTTATTATATATATATATAAATAATATGTGATATTTAGATTTCTTGAAATTTTATAAATAGAACATATTTCTTCTCATAAAAACACAATAACAATTACAATGTAGTCGTCTAGAGAGTTACTAAACTAAATACATTAAAAAAAAATGCGTTAAAAATATTTCTTAAGTGGCCCTTCAGCACCAATGTGGGACAACTTACTTTCGATTATTTTAGGAGTCGTTTGATTCGTGGAATTAAGGATTATAATTGAATAATAAAATTGTTAGTTATTATATTTCATGTTTAGAGTATGTTTGGTGTGAAGAAAATTAATTACAGAAAAAGAAATGGTAATTTATTTATCTATTTATTTGTGCTCGATAGACAAGTAAAAGTATTTATGTATAATTTAAACATATTCTATGGAAGTGAGAGTAGAAGTTGGAATGGTGGGGATGGACCATGGAGGCTCTAGGGACGGAGGCAGGGATGAAGATTAGATGTGTTAAAGTTAAAGGACACGATAAAATTAGAATATCACTTGTAGAACATTCTTTCCTATTTACACTAAAAATATCATTCTAAAAAAAAAGAAACTCTAGAGAAAATATTTTACGAATCGAAAGAAGAAAAATATAATACCTAAATAAAGTAATAATGTCTTTTGGAGGTAAAAATTATAAAGGCATTTAGAAAGCTAAAATTTGATAGTGATGTTAGCACTTTTCTTTTTTCTTTTGTTCAGTAAAGAAAGCGATACTTGAAGATTTTTTTGTTTATTGTTCTTGATATAAGGTTCACAATGTTGCACGTTTCGTCTTTTAAATTATTATTCTTGATATAAGTCTCACAATGTTGCACGTTTCGTCTTTTAAATGAGTTACAATAAAAAAAGTTTAAAAAATTTCCTTTAAAAGAGGGTATTTTAAATTTTCATTCTCTAACAATGGACGCATAAATATTTAAGAAACTGATATTATGCACGGTACAATTTGTGAAATATCATGAAAAGAAAATATAACTTTATGCAAAAAAAAAAGTTATTTGTTGCGAGAAATATAAATTAACGATCATCCCAAAATAGAGACAGACGTACAAATGACCCCATAAATATGGGCCTAAATTCTGGCCTGGGGAATGTAAACTAAACACCCAGTCCATACCTATATGGGCCTTTATTTAGTGGGCCTGAACTGAGGAAGGCACTTATTATCGGAAAAATTCGAGTAACATTAATCTATCTTAATTTTATAAATCGTTCTTAAAGTTTGAAATAATAAAATTTCAACTTCACAAATCTATTTTGAAGTTTGAAACTCCCCGAAATTTTCACACTTCAATTATGAAAGTTAGTACTTTATGAATCGTTCACTTGTTGAAGCTTTGAGCCTCAGTATTGTGTATTAGAATCATTTTTTTATTTTAGTCATAGATATTTTTGTTCAAATTTTAACTCTATTATACAAATATATTAAAAAAGAGATCAGGAAACAGAATGATAAGAATTGAGCTCACACCTATTACGTAATCGAAGACAGTCACTACTATTATTAGACTATAATTTTTTGTACCGAGTGATTACTTTTGAATTACAGCATATCTATTATTTAAAAATAAGGTCTAACTTCTAAATTAAAAAAAAAAACAATAAAGTGGCTATTTGTATAAAATGACACAACCTTCATATGAATTTTGAAAAATAAATCCCACCTAATATTCTCTTTTCATCAAAACTTCTATATAAGGGATTTCCTAATATAAGGGTAAAATAATTTTTTTCTATTAAAAGCACCAAATCATGCACTTCCACTTTTACCCACAATTATTATTTACCTCTGAGTAAAGATTTGCTTTTAAATAGAATTTTTCTACCTAAACACACACACACACAAAATATTTATATATATATATATATATATGGGGATTTTAAAACCAATTTTCCAACAAACTACACATATATTTATTTTGTGCTATGATATTTATTTATTTTTAAAAAATGAGTTCCAAACAGGAGGGGAAAAAGAAGAAAGAAGAAGAAAATGTTAAAGTTATTTTTCTTATAAATATGAATTGTGTCTGCAAGAATTGTTTCAAAAAAATTGCTAAATGCACTCAAAAATTGGAAGGTATATTATCAACACATGTGATCTTTGAATTTCTTCATATATATTTTTCTTAGTTATTTTTGTATTAATTGCTTGGTATATTTTACTTTTTGTCAAGTTAAACACGTCTCCAAACACAATTTTTATGTTTAAACGCCTACTAATACAATTTTTTTTGTTTGTTTGTTATATTGTGAAAAGGTATAAAGTCTATGGAAATAGAAAATACTGGAGTGAAATATAAAGTAACAGTGATTAGCAAAGTGGAATCATTGAAACTTCAACAGAAAATTGAGAAGAAATTGAAGAAGAAAGTGGAAATAATTTCTCCAAAATCAAAAGAAAATAAAGAAAAAGAGATTCCCAAAAAAACAACACTGGAAATTAATTTGGGATGTGATAAATGTGTGGAAAAAATGCAAAACATAGTGACCAAAATAAAAGGTAAATTTTTCTTTTTTTTACAATTTTTTACAAATTTACAGCCTAAAATTCTCTCATGTTTAAAAATTGAGAAACTTTCACATATAGCAAACAAAAAAATCATATTTGTATGCTATAGCAAAGTTTGCATAATTGCGCTCCATAGCAAACATATATATGTATAATTCGCTATACATATATACAAAAAGAAGCAATTGTATAATTCGTTGGCTCCTCTTCAAAATTGTATAATTTCGCTGGCAGACCATTTATATAAATTGTTGTTAGTCTCTCGTTTGTATAAATCGTTGACAAACATAAATTATACATTATACAAGCATAAAACTGGGCAGGGGAATATTTTTATTGTATAATTATAAGTGTATAGGACGAATATATATGTATTTGCATGTGTATATACAATTTTCTCTCGCTTTATACAAACAGAAACATATAAATTGTTGTTAGTCTCTCGTTTGTATAAATCGTTGACAAACATAAATTATACATTATACAAGCATAAGACTGGGCAGGGGAATATTTTTATTGTATAATTATAAGTGTATAGGACGAATATATATGTATTTGCATGTGTATATACAATTTTCTCGCGCTTTATACAAACAGAAACACAATTTATACAATTCTGTTGTATAAAACGAGAAAGAGAGAAAGACAAAAGAGAACTGGGCAGGGGAATATTTTTATTGTATAATTATAAGTGTATAGGACGAATATATATGTATTTGCATGTGTATATATAATTTTCTCTCGCTTTATACAAACAGAAACGCAATTTATACACTTTTGTGTATAACGCGAGAGAGGCGAACCAGAGAGAGTGAGCGAGAGAGGAGAGTGGCGAGCGAGAGTTTGAGGGAGAGAGGCGTTGACAAATAGTTTGCTATAGGACACAATTAAATCAAAGTGTGGTTATACCATTTAATTTGAATTAATAGTTTGCCATTATGTACAATTTTCCCTTAAAAATTTCCCCTATTTTCCTTTAATTTCATTTAAAGAAATTTTCTATTATACCCTTTTTTTAATAATATGAGAAAGGTTTCAAGGAATATTCATAGATATTGTATTAAACTTTTCACTCCAATTTTCCAAGTTTGCAAAATTAGGCTCAACCAGCTTTTCAAATATATATTTTTCCTCATAAAATTTCAATATTATTTTTCAGATAAAATTTCGAATACTATTACCCTTTTTCAACTTAACTTTAAATATTATTTCTTCTTTTTTCAAATATCACTCATGTCGAAACGCCTACTAATTTCGCCTCACCTATTTAAATCCCCCCTTTTCATTTAATTTCTTTGATTGAATTTTTCTAATAGACTTAATTTTCTTTTCTTATGATATTATAAGGGTTTCAAGGAATATTCTTATGATATATATATCTTTCCTCATAAAAAATTAAAAAAAATTCAAATAAATTTCCGAATACTATTAATACCTTTTTTTTCAACTTAACTTTAAATACTGCTTCTTCTTCTTTCAAAAACCACTCAATTTATGTCGAAACGCCTACCAATTCTGCCTCTCCTATTTAAATTCCCCCTTTTCATTTAATTTCTTTGATTGAATTTTTCTAATATTCTTTTTTTTTTCTTCTTATGATATTACAAAGGGTTTCAAGGAATATTCATTGATAGGCCAATGAACTTGGTAATAGTGAGTGGATCAATTAATATTGAATATTTGGTGAAAATTTTGAAAAAGAAGCTGAAAAAATCAGTCAAAATTGTGAAGCAAGAGAAATATGAAGATGATTTGAAGCCAATTTGGTTTCCAAATTATTATAATTATTGGCCAGAAAGTGACCAATATATTCATGATGAAGCTAAGTACTGCAGAATAATGTGAGATAATTGTTGGTGTTTAAGAAGGGAAAAATATATATATGATGATTTGGGATATAATTTAAGTTTAATCTGTCTTTGTTTATGTGATATTGAAAATTCAATAGACCTTTGGAATTTATTAAAGTTATCTTATAGAAGAATTTGATTATATAATAAGAAATGTATATTTGTTTCCTAGTATAGTATTGTTTCTTTTGCTCATCATATTATTTGATGTTGTTCTTGTATTTTTTTTTTTCATTATTAATTTTAATATGTCTTACTTGAGCTACCTTAAAGACAAAATTGTATACACATCATTCTCGTTATATAAAGTTATATATACGACATTAGCACAAGGCGTGTTTGTATAATTTTGACATATTTCACATAATCGGAGCTGCATAGGCAGTGTTTAATACTGAGGGAAATCAAGTATTCTAGAAAATAATTTTACGTATTAGGATATTAATAATTTTGTTATATCAATACACATGTACATGTCTAGCTTCAAAACAAACACTTTCTAAACCTTACCGATCCAAAGAGATCTTCTCTAAAAATACATATCAAAACAGACAGTTCACCAATTTATGAACAAACGATTAACAAATTTAATTTTGTGATCTGTCAGTTAACCCCAAATTCAA
Source organism: Solanum verrucosum (assembly GCF_900185275.1). Taxonomy (NCBI): domain Eukaryota; kingdom Viridiplantae; phylum Streptophyta; class Magnoliopsida; order Solanales; family Solanaceae; genus Solanum; species Solanum verrucosum. The sequence goes on along the minus strand of NW_026019984.1, from coordinate 1,368,444 downwards.
AATAATATCACACAAATTTTAAAGATAGTTCGCCTAATATGACGTAATAATTTGTATTGTAATTAACAAGTTATTTATCGGACATATATGACCTTATGAAAAATAGTTGAAAGGATATTGTGTATGATTAAATGTTCGGAGAAATTTGCAAACAAATAAACTCCCGCCAAAAGCTCAAACAGAAAGTTTATAAAGTACAACGAGAATTGAACCAAATCACATTGTGGAAGAGGAAAAAAAAAAAGTTTCACACGAAATGGAAGAAGCAGATGAAAAAGGCGGCAAAAATGTTACTGCAATTCTCCAAATTGACATGCATTGTTCTTGTGAAGGTTGCTCTGAAAAAGTTTTCAAATGCGTTCACGATTTGCATGGTAACGAATCCGATAATTTTCGAATTGATGAATTTTTGTTTCTGTTTTGATTTGATTTTGCTTTTGAAATTTCTGGCGAAAAGATCTGAATTCGTGGATGAAGATAGAGGAAAATGGAGCGGTATACAAGGTGACGATGGCAGGGAAATTCGATCCGTCGAAACTCCGGCAGAAAATGGAGAGGAAATTGAAGAAGACGGTGAAACTCATTTCACCTATACTGGATATTGAGGAAACTGAGATCCAACAGAAGTATAAATGCAATGAGGTAATAATACGCTACACACCGGAACTGAAATCTCTACTCTGTTTTCCGGCGAAATTTTACACCCTCCGCATTGTAGTCAAATGCGGAAAGCATTATTATCTGTTTCTCTCGTGAATTGAATCGATTTGGAGCTTGTTTAGTACTATCATAACTGTTAACATTGTCGATTGATTCTCAATTTCTTCATATTTTCTCACTTGCTCAAATTTCTGAACAGGCTTCAGTTACTAGTAGTCTGTTTCCGGCGAATTATAGTCCAATATGGAAAGCATTATATCTGTTTCTCTAGTAAATTGAATCGGAGCATATTTTGTACTATCTCAACTGTTTACATTGTTGATCGATTCTCAATTTGTTCATACTTCCCTCATTTTCTCAATTTCCAAGCAGACTACTGCTGTGTTTAAACTTCCTCTGAACTGCGACGCATGCAACGAGAAGATTCACAAAATTATCACTCGAACAAGAGGTAGCATTAACGAAATTCAACTTGCTAAACGTGTTTATCATGTATGTTGTAGAAGTTGAAGATTCAATCAGAGTTTTGATGATAAAAATGGCTCTAATGCAGGATGCAGGAATGTGAAAATGGATTGGGAAAAGAGTTTGGTGACGGTAACTGGGACAATTGATGTGAAATCCTTGGCCGAATCTCTGAGATATCACCTGAGGAAAGATGTTGAAATTTTAACGGTGAATAACGGCGGCGGAGGAAGAGGCATTTACTCGCCGGACTTTGAATGCGTCAACCAGCGATCAACTATATGCAGATCGGTGACCGGAGATTATTTCTATCCTGCAACAGAGGCGTTCAGTGATGAAAATCCAAATGCTTGCACTGTTCTGTGAACAATTTTGGTAAGTGTGTAGAAACTTCTAGTAGTACTAGTATAATTGATCCATAAATGCTAATTCTCAAATGATTAATTACTTAGATTAGCAAAATTAATGCACATATATGCTTAGAATTAGAAGTAACGTGGGATTTTTGTTGATTCTGTTCTGTCTCCAACTTAGAAAATGATAAAAGTTTGTGAACATCCTAATTCTCTTCCGATTTCACTTGTGGATCATACTAGAGTGTATTTGATATAAAAATGATCAAAATATTTTCTCTAGAAAAATAAACTTTTTGAAAATGAAAAAAAAATGACTTTCTTAATAAAAAAAAATAAGGAAAACAAGTTATATAAGTAACATAACAAGTTATCTCTTTTCAACCCATCCACCACCCACTACCCTCCCTTGACCCCCCGCCACCCCTGAACCACCTCATCTCGCCCATATAGTATTTTGCTAGATTACATATAAATGATCTTTGATATAATGTTTTTTACTTTCTTATCGAACACCAGAAGATAAGTGGAAACTCAATCATTTTCCAACAAAATATTTTTTAGGTAAATCTTTTCCATGAAAATACTTTCCTTTGTACCAAACATTCTAAGAGTCGATTTGAATTGATTTATTTTTAAATGTTCTAAGTAAAAAATAAGTTAAAATTTATAAACATTAGAAATTCTACTTATGTCTTGACTTGTAACTTATAAGCCCAAAAATATACCCATCCAAACAGGCAATCGTCCATCCGTATGCTTTTTTGTTGTTGCTGTTGTAACGGGGGAGAAAGCCCATGAGATCATCTATCAATTCATATACATATTTGTATATCTAAAAATTCTAGCAATGAACTCTCATTGAATAGAGAGGACAATAAATATCCGACCTATACGTATAATATAAATAAAAAATATAATTGTAGGTGTTGGTCCTCCATACATACATATAACATATTTTATATATCCTACACAGACAATAAAAAAACATGTACATTTGGATTCAATTGTTCACACTTACAATTGATATCTTAACATATGCTTATACATACATTCAACCTTTGTTTTGAAAAACATATACATACATATATAGTAAAATTAAATGTTGTATTCCCGCAATTTCTATTAGGATTATATATTGTGTGTGGATACGGTATATTTTACTGTGTTTTAAAAGAAAAATACTAGTATGTTGGGGGGAAAATATCTCGTTATATATGCAAAAATAAACTCGAATTATAAACGATCCCAATTAAAAACTGAAATTGAGGGATTTTGACATTTTTTGAAAATTTCCCTACTGAACAATTTCTTTGAAAAGCCCATTCTCTAAAATTGCCCAAAACAAAAATATGAACCACATCTTGTAGTGGCCCAATAATATTTTTTTGTGCTTATGCTGGTTTCTTCTTTCCAAATAAAGTTTTATTTTTTTCTTCATGATTTTTTGATATTTTGTTAAAGTTAAAGTAAACTGTATTAGATAAATTAGTTTAGTGATTTTCATGATATTTGATAAAGCTAAATAACTTTCTATTACCCAAAAAAGAGTATAATAGCTTAGGCCTTAGAGCCTCAGAGGAACAAAGTTAAAGTTATGTACCCATTCATGAAGTCGACCTCTTCTTTATTCCTTTTTTTTCCTCTAAAAAATACATATTCAACTCAACTCAAATGACTTATTTACATTTCTATGAAATTGCAAATATTGAACCTCTATGAATCTTATTTACATTTCAACTTCCAATTTTTTTTCGTTGGATTACAAATGACTTGTTTTAATTGAGAACTTGAATTTATAAAAAAATTCGTTTGGACATTCGAATTATGATTTGTTTCAATTAAACATTACAATAAAGTGTTTCTTTGATACACTTGTGATTCAAATTTGAAAAATACTTTTTTTTGTGTATTCTCAAGTGTTCATTATGTAGTCACATAAAATGTGACACTTCCTTTAATTATTAATATTCGTATCAATAAAATCAAACATGATATTTTATGGCTTATTGAGACTAGTGATTTATAACTAAAGAATATGACATATTTTCATTAGCTAACTTATTTACATAATAAGCATTTGAAAATATAAGTAAAACTTTTTCAAAATTTCAGCTAAAAATTATTTAACAAAAAATTTTATAATGTATTCAAATGCTTAATCGAAACATGTCATAATTTAAATATTTAAGTGAAATTTACTAACAAATCTAAGGGTTTATAGAATTATAGTGGAAAATTTTCGTAACACACACGCAAGGCCCCCCTTGGATTCCAAATGCTTTTCAAAGAAAATAACAGGAAAGTCTCTTTTTTGTCTTTTCACGTTATTTATTCATCCCCTTTGTGCTTCTCCTTATTCTCATTCCCTTTCAAATAGGTTTGGTAGAGATTAATAATGTAAAAATTAATTATATAAAAATTATTTTTTATCGAATATTTGCCTTGATATATAACATTTTAGTACATAGTGTAAATTTAAAGATATTTATTTTACACTTTAAGCCGACAAAAATCTTACTATTTTAAGAGTTAGTTTGATCATTTTAACATTTTAATTCGTGAATACTAATCTCTGAATTCTTATACCACCTCCTATCTCATACATAATATTAGATTTTATGCCAACAAAGAATAAATAAATAATTTATAACGTACCAAACGGCTCCTAAAAATAACCAGACACTTTCATATGAGAAGAAAAACAATATGTTTCGTAGGAAACTGACTTTTTTGTTTTATTCACTTTCTTAAAAATAATAATTTTCCTTGATGCTTCTCCTTGTCTGTTTCCTTGGGATTCAAGTTCTAAGTAAAATTATATACACCATCCAACTCAATTATTAATTGATTTTGGTCCTTGGCATATTTTGTGTTCATTAAATTAGTTGACATTATTTTAGTCATTTATGAATGAATTGTGAATTATTTGTATAATGTTTGCAATAACATTATCAACAAATATGGAGTAGTGTAACAAAGATATATATATGAAGTAACATAACAAATTTAGTTTATATACATGTATACTTAAGTAATGGAATGAATAACAGTTATGATGTGTTTATGAACATTTGAAAAGAATCTAAAGTGTTTATTTTAATTAATTGAAACTTAAATATACTTAATGGAATATGAAGAATAATAGAATTGACATTTACTAATTATTGAGAGATCAAAATTGCTATTAGCACAAAAAGATAAAGAAAAACATTGTTCACTTTATCGCTATTATTCTCTTTTTCCCTTTAGTTTCCTTTTGACACACACACATGCTGAGGAAATAAGTCAATGCATTAATAAAAAGACTTCGTAATTCCTTTAGAAAGACAAAGAAAGAATAACGAAGCACCCAAAATAAAAATAAAATAAAGAACAAAGAAAATTCTTCTACCTAAAAAGAGGTGTGACATCAGGGCAAATGCCTCCCCAAAGACTCATGAAGGTATGCAAACGTAGACTTAAAGTTAAAGACTTTGCTAGTAGCATATTGATATAAGTCTACAAGAATGTGAAACCGACAAATTAAATAGAAATTAAAATCTTGAAATATTGAGTTTTCTAATTTACTGTTATTAAAACAAAGAAACCTCTTATATACTATGCATTGGATAAACATTTATGTGCAATAGTTTCAAACTATAAAGAGATGTAAATTGCATTAGGCGAGTCTCATGCGACGAGCTCAATCGAGAAGGCACTTTGACATCCTGTTGGGATACTACAAATGCTACACCAACATATTCTCTGGAGAAGGAATTAGAGTGGAATTCAATCCCTAATCAGTAGTCTCTACGTAAAACGTAAAGATATAAATCTCATTAGACAAACTCTATACGAGGAATTCAAGTTAGAAGATAATAGGTGGAGTATAACCACCAGAATGACATTTGATCTCTATCTCCGTTGTGGGATTCTTCTCCTACACCAACTCAATCATTTTTATGGGTAAGCTTATACTATTGAAAATGTAACAAGTTTAAAATTAATGTTACAACTTTAAAGGTGGACCTTTAAAAAATGACTGGTAGGCCATTACTTTACAGCTATACACACATACATACAAAAGTACAAAAAGTGATAAAACCCTAAAAAGGCCCAAAAGGCCAGAAAAGACTAATCTCACCGGCCCACAGAAAGTAAACTTACTTCCCTTACCAGACCCGAAGTTTCCTACTTATTACCCAAAGCCCAATTGTCCTAAAAGCACATAAACTTTCATTTTAGTCTAAATTATTTACTTATTTATAGGGAAATTACACAACTTCCTAATAAATTAATTTTTTTAAAAAAACTTATGATATAAAAGCAAATGAACTTTCTTTAGTTTAGAAATAGTCGTGTGTGAGCACATATTGCATTTTAACTTATTTTCTTTACAAGGTAATTACTAATTAGTAAAAATCAGGAGAGTTAGGACCTTCACATAGTTTCAAACTTTCAATATATATTTGACAATTTCACCTAAACTATGTTGGATTATTTATATGGAAATTATAAGAAAAATTAATTATGAGAATAATACATGTAATAATAATTTGCTATCATAAATTAAATTAAATTAATATACTTTAAATTAAAAAATAATAATCATGGTCAATGTACATAATTTAAAATCCTACTTGAAAATCTCTATATTACCATGAAAGAGAATGGTATAATTAAAGGAAATAATATATATATATATTATAATTAAATTAATTATCTAATAGACAAATAAAAATAGTTATAATATTTTCACATTGTACGTATAATCTTTCATGGTGATCATGAGTCTTTTTCTATAAAATTTAAAATGATGATTTATTTTCTTACAGAAAATAATTTATTTGTCAAGTTTTACATTTAAAAAGAAATTGAAACAAAGATTTAAAATTCCAATTTATTTTAATTGAGAACTAAAATTATAATCCTAAATTGCAATTTCAAACACTTGCTAAATGAAATTTTCTGATAAATTTAACGGCGTTAGATATGTATAAAGGCTTTTTTTTTCCTCCATGCATAAAGTAGAATCATCATCATAACATAACATGCATATACTTACGACATGATGACATCTCACACATTCCCATGACAGCTCACTATACCACACGGTCCACTCTCCACTTCTCTCGCACATACACATATACACACAACTACCCTTCTTCCTCCCCTCAACCCACTTCTATATAAATATTCTCACATTTTCTGCTCTGCTCTCATATTCATTTTCTACTTTCTAGAGTCTTCTTAGAATATATCTGTATCCATAATGGGCGAGGTAAGAACAAAAATGGTGATTCCAATGGCGTTTTTGTTTTCCGGTGACTGATTTTTTTATTTTTTTTTTGTTGTTGTTGATTTGCAGAAGAAGAGTAAGAAGAATGAAGGAGGAGAGAAGAAGAATAACAGTGGAGAAGTAGTGCTGAAGAAGGAAGGAGGAGAGAAGAAGAACGATGGAAACTTAACTGTGGTTTTGAAATCGGATTTTCATTGCGAAGGTTGTGTTACTAAAGTTGTCAAAGCGATAAAAAGCGTTGGAGGTAAACTACAATGGCGTATTCCTTTGAATATTTTACAGAAATATGTGTAACTTATTGTTGTTGTTTTTCTTCTGTTTGGTAGTGCTTTAATTGAACTAAATTTTATTGTTCTTCTATTTGGTAGTGTGCTTTGTTTCTATATTTCTGCATTTTGCTTTGATTGAACGAAAAATTGACATGTTATTGTTGTTGTTCTTCTATTTGGTAGTGCTTTGTTTCAATGTGTCTGCATTCTGCTTTAATTGAATAAAAAATTGACATGTGATTGTTGTTCTTCTATTTGGTGGAGTAGTGTTTCAATGTTTCTGCATTTTGCTTGAATTGAATGAAAATTTGACATATTACTGTTGTTATTCTTCTTCTATTCGGTAGTGCCATGTTTCAATGTTTCTGCATCCTTTGCTTTAATTGTACTAAAATTGATATGTTATTGTTTTTTTTCTTCTTTTTGTTAGTGATTTGTTTCAATGTTTCTGCATTTTGCTTTAATTGAACAAAATTTGGCATGTTATTGTTGTTCTTCTTCTGTTTGGCAGAGCCGAGTTTTCAATGTTTCTGCATTTTGCTTTAATTGAACAAAAAATTGATAGTTGTGAATATTAATTGCTTGTTCTTCTTCAGAGTGTGTTGAAATGTACTGTGTACTCTCTGAGTCAAAAGTTAAAGGCAAATGAGGCTCCGCCTGCGTTTTTTGCTTTTTCCAAGTTCTCTTATACATAATTATACTTACTCACTGTGCGTTGAAATTCAATAAAGGTGTGGAGAAAGTTACGTGCGATGCCGATTCGAAAAAGTTGACGGTTATCGGAAAAGTTGATCCGGTGATGTTAAAGGAGAAAGTTGAACAGAAAACACACAAAAATGTTGAACTTGTTTCGCCGGTACCAAAAAAGGACGGCAAAGGAAAAGGAGGCGGCGGTGGAGATTCCGCCGGCGGTGCCGGAGAAGAGAAGAAGAAGCAGAACAAGGAAAAGGATGCGAAAGAGAACAAAGGAGGAGGAGAAGACAAAAAGACCAAAGAGAAAGAGGTACTGCAAAAATTACTGACAAATTGTCGCGTCGTTTCGCTCGTCGTTTTCATTCTGCTTCATTACTTCCATTGTTATTCTGTCCCCTTTTTGTCCTCATTTACGCATCTGGCGCATTTTAGCGTATTTTGGTGTCTCATTCATCATTCAATTGTTCTTTTCAAATTCACAGTATATTCAAAACAATAGAATTTTCTTCTGATTCATTTGTCTCCGGAATAATCGGTAAAATCATGTGTGCCAAAATATCACATGCGTATTTTAGCAGTTTGTTCCCTGTATTGGCGCATCAGTTAACTGTTCATCTGTAAAATTTTGAATTTTCAAATAATTACGTGATTCTTACGTTTATCAGTTACGGCGATGATTAGTCAAAACTAACAATTACTGAATATTCAGATGTTTATTATTCATTTAATTCGTTCTTAAGATTTTTTTGAATTTCTCATTACTTTTGCTGTTTTTGTTTAACAGCCTCCGATCACCACAGCGGTGCTGAAGGTGCATCTCCATTGTCAAGGATGTGTACAGAAGATCTCCAAAATTGTCACCAAATGCAAAGGTCAGATTTGAAACCTTTTTTTTTTCTCCTTGTTAGATTTGTTATTGTTTCTTGTACTCCCGTTACTTCTTTCGTTGGATTGATTTGGACTGTGTTTTTTGTGAATGGTATGATGGAAAATTGATATGTAGCGGTGATTGTGCAGGATATAAGGAAATGAAAATAGACAAACAGAAGGATTTGGTGACTGTGACAGGGTCGATGAACATGAAAGAGCTGGCGGAGATGTTGAAGAAACATTTGAAGAAGGAAGTTGAAATTGTGCCGCAGAAGAAGGAAGGCGGAGATAATAAGAAAGAGAAAGGTGGTGACGGTGGTGGTGAAAACGGAAAAGGTGGCAATGGTGGTGGTAAAGCGAAGGGAAAAGGCGGGGAAGGCAATGGCGAAGGAAAGGGGAAGGTGAAGGATGAGGTAGGTGGTGGCGACGGAGGTTTTGGTGGTGGAGAGATGATAATGAATAGTAATGTAGGTAATGGTATGCAGATGATGCAGCAGCAAGTCCAGTTTGGGTATCCATACCCGTATATGTACGGGCCGGTTTATCCAGCTGACCAGTTTCAGAACCCGTACCCGGTATCAGTTCATGCCCCTCAACTCTTTAGTGATGAGAACCCAAATGCCTGCAGTATTATGTGATGATAATCATGAGATTGGAAAAAATAATCAGAGCTCTTTTTGCTAATTTTAGAGAAAATCAAAAGCTAAAAACTTGTAGATAAAGAGAAGATGGCCTGGTGATAATTATTAGTAGTACTAGTATTAATCATAAATCTGTATGTAATTAGCTTCTAAAATGGGTGAAAAATGTTCTAAAATTAGATAATGATTATTAGTAGTAGCTCCTCTTTTAAGATGGCCAATCCACTACTAGTTATGGCTTAGTTCTGAACTTGCAGAATTTCTTTTGTAGTTTCAAATTTTTGTATGTTAATTTAGTGAATCAACTCTAGTTGAAGCCAATTTTTCTTGAATTTGAAGTTGGTGCACTCTATAATTATTAGTAGTACATATACTTTTATTTTGTGAATAATGATGCAATTGAAAAAAGTAAGGTACTCATGGTTTACTCAGAATATTCTTTGTATGATTAGTCATGGAATGACTAAATGTGTAGGGTTAATGAAATCTTAAGATGTGATTCAACTATTCCTACACTAGTGAGATGACTAAAGTTAAAGTGGTGGAAATATTATTTAATTTATTTCCGAAAAAAGAGGTTTTACTACTCTTTTAAGATATGGGTGAATTCTGTTTTCATTTACTTTCTTATTGTATTCACTGCTCATAATGACAAGGACATAGGTCTAATAATAACAGCTGCCGCATTATTTTAGTGTATGATAATATAAATTAAATTGGTATTTAATGGGATTCTTTAATTGACCAAATTGAGTAGTAGTAAATAATTAAGAAAATCATGCATGAGTTTTTGCCCCAATGCATACGGCGCAAAAACAAACCAAAAAATAAATAAATAGATGCAATAACAAAGAGTATGTGGACAAATAGATAGGGACATGCACTTAGTTATAAGGCTAATATGTTATTTGAACAAATTGAGCAACCAATTATTCAAATAGCTTTAACCTCTTAAATTTATTAGTAGATTTTATTTGGATGTTTAAATTATAATCTATTTTAATTCAATATATTAGATATTTCAATTCACATTTAGGAAAAGTCTCTACGCTTATTCTTAAGAATCTATTAGGTAACTAAGCTGATCACATAAATTATGTTTTCTCTTCTAATTATATACATCAATGTATTGTTTGACGTTTTACTATTTGTTGAGGTTATTGTGTTTAATTTTTTTAAAAATAAAATACTTCATAACTTATTTGTGTATTGAGCTATGGAGAACACACAACAAAATTACTCTAAATACTTGATCAAAATAAATTTTAAAATTACTATTAATAATAAATGGTCATTTAAGTATATTCTTTAACTTTAATTAAGCGTAATGCTGTAAGTAATTACGAAAATCAAGTATGGGTTTTTGCCCCATTACCTACGGCGCAAAAAGAGTGAAACAATAATAATAAATAATACTCCCTCCGTCCACAATTGTTTGGCAGGTATACTAAAAATAGATGTCCAAGATTAATTGTCAATTTAAACAATCAAGAAATAATTAGTCACTTTTTTCCAATTCTGCCCTTAATGATTGTGTAGTTCAATTGAAAAGTTATGTGGACCTTTGGTATTCTTGATATAGTAGGGTTATATTAGTCAAATTAAACCTTATATTAAATTTTCCTTAAGGATGTACATGACCTTTCCCTGACAAACAATTGTGGACAGAGGGAGTATAAGTGGTCAAGTAGACATAGACATTGACATGGCCCCACGCTGAAAACATAAGGGAAAGTTTTATACACTCTGTAAGTTGCAGTGTATAGGGTTATATGTCACCCACTTTCCGTAATATATAAATGTGCTATTTAATTTTGTTTCGGTTGATATATATATGTTTCAATTTTGAATGTGTATAAGTAGATATTTAAACTTATATAAGGTTAAACTAGTATATACACATATGTTCTACGTGACAAATTAAATGAGATAAACTCGAAATGATTTGTATTATGTCACTAGAACGCGTGTGTTTACTTGTTCAATTTTATATAAGTTTATCCAACGCAGGGGCGGAGCCACCCTTGGCCAAGGGATGACAAGCTATATCACTTTGCCGAAAAATTACATTGCATATAAATGTTTAATTTTTATTTCATATATATAGTTTAATCTAGTGGTTAAGGGGTCGTGAAAATTCCTTGAGGTCGCGTGTTTTAGCTCTGATAGCTTCATTTTTTACTACATACAATTATTGGCACCTCTTAATAAAAGTCATTGCTCCGCCACTAACCCAAAATTAAAGGATATAGATATTAACTAAGGTTAAATTAAGTGACATGTTTATATATTGTCTTTCTTAATTATGCACATCAGTCTTAATTGAATATACCTAGATAGTGTATTGGTATAACCAATAAACAATCTTAAAGCGATTTTGAATGACTTTTTATGATTTATTAAAATTAATGCGTATAATTAAAAGAAGTGATATATTTTAACTGATACATTTTTTTATGTAATCGATATTTTAAATTTTTTCCAAAATTTGAAATTTAATAAAGATACTTCTTCGTATCAAAATAAATCATAGTTCAAACATCTAAATAAAGTTTATATTCGTTATGTCCGACCCGGCCCTAAGGCTAAGGGTACCTCTTCTTATTAATTTTAAACAACTCATCGCCGTACAACAGACTCCACTAAAAGGACTTGTTCTTAATGATTTCAATTGGAAAAAAATACTTCTGCATTTACTCTTTTGTCTTCAATCAATTACTATTATATATAATTATAGTGTAGTACTATTTGATAAATAAATAAAGTAGTACATTGATTTTAATTCAGACTGAACAATTTTATTTCTAATGGTACTTGCCAAAAATGTGAGTTTCCAATGGGATCAGGGATCGATCGAAAATTGACTTGCTTGAAATGTTTTAGACGAAAATTGAAGATTTCATATTTTCATAATCTTATTCAAATGCTCTCTTTAAGACATATTCGATAATATTAAGACAATCAAAGCAGTTAGAATAAAAGAAAGACGAAATAGCTCTACGGCTAAAATATAAATGCACCACTATAGATTTGTCGAATTCTAGTTTTGGCCAATGACATGTCCGACAACACTAAAGCTATAAGTGTAAATGTAATCATCTCAATTCATCGATAAGCTTAGCCTTGTTTTTAAATTCCTAAACTAATTAGAACGCTTATGATTATGAGTTTATTGTATCAACTCTTCCAATAATAACTATTGCTTGTGTCACCTTACAATAACAAAAATAATAAATAAATATTTTTTATAACAATATCGTTATAAATAAGTTTGATTGCACTCACATGTTACTTTGAGGTGATCTCACAATTGAATAAAAACTTAAGCAATCGTTTTCAAGTCAAACTAACTAAACATAATCAAATTCATAAATATTGAAATGTCATATAACTAAGCACCATCAACATAATAACACTGTTATATATTTTATATTCATATATGAGTTAAAGTAAATTCTCTTTATTTATTTTCATCCTATTAAAAAAATAAATTTAACAACATCATATTTCATGTTATTTCACAAGTGGTGTCTCGTTATTTAATTTTACCATTCTCAAAAATTCTAATAAATCTATATATATAAGTACTCACTCATTTTAAATGATTTGTCGTGATTTATAAAAATAGTTTTCTTTGTCATTCGTTATAATAGAAGTTTAAGATAATTTATTTTTTTTCCTTTTGTCTTAAGTATTTAGATTAATTATTTTTTTAGATTACAAACATAATAATAAAATAAATATTTAATAAAAAAATCTTTAAATATGAACATAAACAAAAATAAAATAAAATTAGAATTAATATATTTTTTAAAGAAATACACAACAAATTATTTAAGACAGAGAAGTAACCGTCAGTTACGTTAATAATTGAAATTTCTGTTTAGTAATTATTGCATTGACTGTAAATTAATTAAAATTTGGTCAGCCTTGAAAAGAGCAGGAGAATAAATGAATAATTATGTCGGCCTAGGAAAAAAAAACAAAGCCTTTTTATTAATCTTAAATAATATATTTACGTCCTAATCTATTTTTGGAACACTAATTATTTCCTTTTTATTTTGAAAATAATAATTAAATTTTTGAAGAATATGAGGTTGAATTAAGTTTAAAGAAATATATTTAATACCTATAAAACGAGAAATTCATTTTCTGATTTTTATAAATTTTAATTTTTATATTAGTTAATACGACAATTAGATATTAGGTTATAGGTAGCATAATCCTAAATTTTGTACCAAAATTAATATCTTGATCCTAATAACCAAAATGCTCAAATATTACAATGAATTTGACAAGTGCATGGTCCATGGACGATTAATTACTTATTTCCATCATTATTTTTTTCCTCCTCGTTTTCTTTTGTTATAATATATCGTCGGAATTTTAAATTTGTCAATAAATTTTAATTATACAGTTCAATTATCGATTGTGTTAACTTAATATATATTAGCATATAAATTATCTCATAGAAATCACATGACACATAAATTTTAAAAGTTCCTAAATGATCAATTTGTAAGTTGGAGTTTTCAAATGCAACTGCAATAGAAACAAATTAAGGTGTTTAAATGTAAATCCTCAAAGTTGGAGTGTTGAATTGCCAATTCACGAAAAGTTAATCTATGTACTCTCTGTCTCAATTTTGGTGACACACCATTTTTTAGTCGGTCCAAACAAAAATGATATATTTTTATATTGAGTAATAAATCAATTTTAAATATCCATTTTGTTCTTAATAATATGATTTATAGCCAAAGCATTTATAACTTGTTATATACCCCAAATTTTAAATTTCTTTTTTTTTTTAACTTTATAGTAAATCAAGTTATATTCATATAAATTGAAATAATATGACGAGAAATATGTATTATTATTTTTATTTTTAGGATCAATGATGAACCACTACTTGCCTACTAAGCCAATTTATCGAAGAGCCCCATTGTCCCACGTTGTATGTAGTACCATAATAATCAACGTAGTAGTAGTAGCCTAGTAGGAAACACATATCATTATTCATGATGTGTCACATGACATTATATGATCATCATCATACACTTAATACAAATTTCAATGCCATGTAAAAATTCTCGGAAGGTAAGTATTCCTCACGTTTAATATTAGTTTGTAAGTTCGAGTTACTTAAAAAAAGAAATGATGCGGTGAATAAATTAAGATTATCTCTCCTTTGATCAAACGTTTTGATTTCCAGATTTAGTATGATTTCTTAGATATAGGGAGCACTTTCATTGAATGAGTCTAACGCGATACAAATTTGAATATGCTGACGCTCTAATAGAAATATTGCATACTACATTAATTTTTTATTTTAAAAAAGAGATAGAGATAAAGCAAGAATTTAGATTTTAGTACTATTTGTCCATAAAATATAAATTGAAGAGTTTGGTTGAGGTATTGTTTTTGTTTCCAATTTATTGTATGATCGATATTTGTATTGAGGTTCAATTAATTTTAAAATAATGCTAAAAAGTGTCAAATTAACGATAAATATTTTTAATAAAGATGACTCAATATTTGAGACTTCATATTACTCCCTTCTTCCACTTTTATTTGTCATGTTACGCCTTTTGAGAGTCAATTTGACTAATTTTTAAAGTTAAATTAGTTTACATTAATTCAATATTTTAAACAAAGAGATATTCAAAAATTATAAGAAAAGTACTATAAATTGTAATTTTTTGCATATCACTATGTTGAAAAAATACATCTTAAAATGTTAGTCAAAGTTCTTATAGTTTGTCTCTAAAAAGAGAAACAATGACAATTAAAAGTGAACGAAAGAGTACTAATTAAAGAGTTTGGTTGAGAAATTATTTTTATTTTCAATTTGTTGTATGATCAATATTTGTATTGATATTCGATTAATTTTAATGTTATGCTACAAACTGTCAAATTAATGATCAATATTCTCAAATAAAAATGACTCGATACTTAAAACTCCAGATTACTAATTAAGAATGAAAGGATACTCAAGCATGTAAGAGATGAAACTAATGGAATACTTGGGAATTATAAATTCATGTTTTTTTTTTGTTTTTATGTTTTGGATTGAATATATGTCTTATGATGAGTTGGTTGAATAAAAACAACTGCCGTTAATATTCTACCAACTCAAAGTGACTTCATGACTTTGTTGGTACTTTCCAAGCTAATTGTTTAATAATAATAATAAAAATCTTCATGGAACACCTCCAAATCCAATCACTCTCTAAATAAATATGACTAAAAACATATAGTAATGAAAGGGGTGTGCTTCTAATTTTTTTTTTAAAGTACTCCATTTAAAATATATATTATCTCAATATAATGTATATATAATTTAAACAAATATTATATATTGAAACTGATTTTCTCTACGGATACAAAAAAGAATCATTTTTAAAAGTATTTTACAAGATATCTTAACCAACCAAATATAAGAAAATCAGAAAATCAGCACACCCTAAATTAAAATTTGATCGCACATGATTGTTTTCCTTTAAAAAAAAGCAAGTAATTCAAAATAGTGCTTGGTTATGCATTTTTTATAAAGTAAATTTCAAGTTAAAGAAATGATTTTTAGAATTTTTCTAAATCACATTTTTTATGTTGAAATGCTTATTTAATACTTGGAAATTTCAACTCAAAGATGGTATACTTTGATTAGATTCCCTAGGCATGTGGAATTTTTGAATGTGGGACTTGTATGTATTTTTAGATGTGATGATTACTTAAGGCCATGCCCATGTGTGTTCAAGATTTGGAAGGAGATTGAATAATGAATATAGGATTAATCATCTCCGGACCCTTAGAATTGTCTGTATAATTTATTTAAATACTTCAATTAGGACTAATACTTATTGAACATTTTTATTGTTCAGAATAAGTATCTATTTGACACTTTTTGTTGACATGGCAAGAAAGGTATAATACACATCCATTCAGCGCGTCAGAACGTATTTTTGGTTTTTCTTTTTTAAATCTCTCTCTTCTCCTTAGCCATAACTTTTTCCAAAACCAGTACCATCTCCGTCGTTGTCGTCGATGTTGCCACCACCACCATCCACCCTTTTCTTTTCTCCTGCCTCCTCTTCCTCTCCCTCCCCCTCACCTCTATCGTATTCAACTGGGGAAACACCATTACGATTTCCTTCTTCATTTTCTTTAAATTTGTTGGATATTGTGATCTTATTTATCAGAAAAAATAGAGACTCATACAATGGCTACTCTGTTTCTTCTTCCATTTTTTTTCTTATTGAAAAATATATCTAACAAATCAGATTTAAAATAAAAAACGAATCGCCTCTCCTTCCTCCTTTTTTCGTGTATTGCTTAGATGAGTATGTAGTCAACGATTTTATTGATATCTAAAATTATAAATGGTTCATATTTTGTAGGTTCATGTAATGATTAATTTTATGTATATGCAATTTGCAATTTGCTATTTTCAACTTAACAAAAACAGATCTGAAAAAAATTAGTGGATTAAGAGGATTTGAAGGTGACGACGGCTTTCGTGGAGGACGGGGCTATGGTGACGACGACTATGGTTGATAGTAAATTTGTCTCTACTTCATAGAAATTCTCAATGCGTCATTGGACATTGCAACAAGTTGCTTGATCTGTAGTTGGGTGGATGGCAACTTCAATTTTTTCTTTTTTTTTCCGTCAAAATGCCATATGCACGTCATTGATTTGTCAATTTTCCACATCATCGCGAGTGTATTACACATTTCATACTTTTAGCTGATTGTCAAAAAAGTGTTCAAAAGGTTCAAATCCAAATTATTAGAGGTGTTCAATAGGTACAAGTTCTAGTTGAGGTGTCTAAGTGAATTATACGGACAACTTTAAGGGGCCGTCGATGACTTAAGCCATGAATATATTTGAATATAAGACATGAAAAAGCATAATACATAAATATGTCATTTAACTTGGCCTCATTTCATATTTATACCCTCCAACTTTGAATGTGCACAAGTAGACACTTAAACTTGTATAAAGTTGAATGAGTAGACACATGAATCCTATGTGGCATAATAGACATAGGACACCACGCAAGACGCAAATTGCCATGTAGGACGCGTGTGTCTATTTGTTCAATTTTATACAAGTTTGAGTGTCTACTTGTGATACTCAAAGTTGAAGGGCATAAATATAAAATAAGGTAAAGCTAAAAGGCATATTTATGTATTATGCCACGTGAAAAGGCATGAAAAAATTATGAGCCTCTCAATTATCCTAAAGTCCCCCTGCCAAAGTTTGAATAAAGAGAAGAAAAAAGAAAAAGAGGGAAGAAAAGAAAAAGACAAGGGAAAAAGCTTCATAAGGGTGAAAGTAAGTGATTAGTAAAAGAGGGCAACTTTTCTTTATTATTAGATTATATAATATAATATAAAGAATTCTTTTCCTTGTCAAATTAAGTAAAAGGACATTTAAAGGTACTATTGTTTTTTAAAATATGAGATATGTAATCTTGAAAATAAGATTCGTATATTTTTATTTTAGTCCTTTTAATATTTGACAAAATTGGTTTGATATGAAATTAATTGAAATGTGTGTTTTCGATACTATTAAATATAAAATAATAATATGCACAAGCTTAATGTAAGAAATATTATTAGTTTTCATACATAAATTTTAAAGTTTCACGTACTTTTTTCTAAGTTTGATATGTGTTCAAAGATGTTATAGACAAACATGATCGTCCAACCCAATATATTTTAAATATTATTCAAACGCCTATTTTATTTAGCCTCAAGAAATATTTGTTTGTGGTGGTGGTGGTGGGTTTAAGTGGATGGGTGGGTGGTGGTTAATTACCCCCAATATAGTATTGGATTACTAGGTTGTTATGTCATGCTTGATGATGAAATCAAATAATTGACAACTTGAGCATTTAAAATTCCATTGAAAAAGTTCCCAAAAAGATGTACAAGTAATTGATAGAAGAAGACAAAATTGATAACAATTCACTCAATTAACATTTTAATCAATCTTATATGATTTATATAGTCCACATCAAAGTTGAAAATATGTAGTTTCCACAATATTTACAACTTCCATTATTGAAAATGGGGTACTATATACAAAAGTAGATGTAGGGTATGTGGAGTTTCCATTCATTTGACTTGGTGGAATACAATAGTTAGCCATCAAAGAGGACTTAGAATGAGTGAAGTACTTTCATAAAAACACGTTCGCATGTTTGATGCTCTTAAGACTCATTATGTTTTAGATTCACGTCGTGTAGGATTCAGTAAGAAGGAGAAATACACCGAGTATTACTATTTATATGGGAAAGTTATGCAGAATAACAAATATCTAGCCTATACTATATTTACCGTTTGAGAAAATTATAATTTCCGGCTGCAGTTTCCTCATTCTTGCTATTCGCCTAATTTGTATAATTGCCTGTTCTGTATAAATTCTAAAAATTTATATAATTCGATTCCTGATTGTGTAAATCCAAAATTTTGTATATTTTTACCCTAACTATTTGTATACAATTTATGAAAAATTCATAATAAATTATCCTATTTGTATATTGATAAGAGAAATATACAAACGGAGTTCTGAAAATTTTCTAAATGTATAAAAACATATATACTTATCGTATTTGTATATTCGCAAACGAAATGTCTTCTTAAATATTTTAACGAATTTTCTCATGAATCAATCTGTACTATAGTGTATATATATATCAGCTCAGAATCATGCATAAGATCTTGATCAATTACACATAAATAACCATCAATGCATGAATTGATCATCAATTTTATTGATTGCAACAAACATTACAACTCTACAACACAGAATCTAAAGCTGGATATACAACTTCTTGTCTGTTTGGGCTCTGTTAAGCTGGAACTTTAGATAAATGGTGAAAAAACTGGTCTAAATAGTATGAAGAAAAAGAGAGTTGAGAAGTGCAGCCTCAAATCCATTAGAAGCTAACCATTTTGAATATGGAGGTGGATTTAGAGTGTCGTCTGTCTATGTGTTCACGTGAACCCATTAGCGTTTGTCCAGTTCCTACAAATGTAGGAAGAAATTTACTGGATTTCTATAAATGTTTGATTGTAAAGTGTAAACCCACTTATCATTGTATATTAACTTGAAAACGTTGTGGGACTTGCTACACTTCAAATCCTGAATCCGCCTTTGTTTTAATATTGATCTCATTCTATCCAATCTCAGTTGCCCCAAGTCACTAGCTTCAGCAATCAGGCTCAATTATGACTGCACCTTCTTCAACTCTTGTAGTGAGAGACCTGAGCAGAAGAGCAAAACAAAGAATCATAGATGACACACGAATAGAACCTATCGTTTTTTCAGTTGCTCGAAGGATACTAGCTTCGAAAGGATTTAACAATGCAAAGTATGCAAATTATACTATCCAATTCGTCATAAACAACGCCTTATTTCTTACACTGCCACTAAGAAGCCGCGCTATGAGAAAAAATACCAACGTTACCATAATAGCAGAATGTGTAAGACCTTCTCGCTTCTGACTTATAATGCTTCAATCGAATTAAGATGACGTAAAAAGAGTGCCTCCGAAAAGGATTCTAAAGCAAATGATTGAGATTGAAGCTAGTGCAAAATCTCTATTCCTATCTATCTGAGTCTATCTTTCAGAGAGAACCTACCTCTTCTATGGTTCCCACCTTCAAACAAACTTGTACTAATTAGATTTAAGTAAATATGTCAATCTTGAGCCAAGAAAATAACATCTATCTAATATACAAAATTTATGGCAATGTGTCCGTATATTGGACTAAGTAAGGAAGTTATCGGATCTGGAAAAAAAATAAATCATGATAATATTTTAAGAGCCAACTACATATTGAGTACAACTAATTACTGAGATGAGATACAATTCATTATTTGTACCTTGTTGGGGTGAGATAACAGGATCAGCGCACTGTTCTAGTGGAAGTTAGGGCGAGAAGTGTCATTTTCGTTGTCATCCAAAATAAGTTTCACTCCATTGCTCTTAAGGCCGTTAACTATAGCCCAAACTTTTGTACGATTCTTGAAACCTTTCTTCTCAACCTCTTTATTTACATTGACATGGATCCCGTTTCCTTGCCCCTGATCAAGACCCTCCACTTTGAGACGCATTGCCAACACTTCTCCTACAATCGCTGCAGCCTTTGCATTGCAAGTTCTACCACACTCAAGTGACTGTTTCACTGAATGTTCAACAGTAGATGATGTTGCTACTATACGTCCGTTGTTTCTGTCTACCACATTTGCGGTGATGTACTTCAATGATATGAACAATCTCAACACATACCTCTTCAACAACGTCATATTTCAAAAATCCAATCTGTTCAGGAGGAAGTTCTGTTAGCAAAATTGTTTTATTAACTAGAAAGAAAAGAGTAGAGTCGCCACTAAACTAATTTTCAAATGATTAAAACAGTACTTGGGCCTGATTTCTGCTTTTTGGGCCATTGGCCCAACACCTGGTACCTGTCCTAAACTAACAAGGTACTAGTCAAAATAAATGGGTTTTTGGCCCAATAATTACAAAATACAAATAGCTGAAATTTTAAGGCTCTTTAGCCCATTTTCAATGCAATATACAGCATATACGACTGATGTATATCGCTGTATATTGTGCATATCTAGCCTTATAATCCGCTCCGAACACCTGTATGTCGCCTTTAGGGAACCTGTTTTTCAATTTTATTGATCTGGTTGACTCGATAAAAGAGAACTGGGCCTCCTTGGCCTATTTTGAGATGCAAGGGAGAACATGTGGAGTCCAAATGACTCAATCCGAGGGAGTTCATGCATAAACAAAATAAAATATACGAATTAATAGCTCATCATGGAATCTCGGGTATCATTTAGAAGAGTCAATGATACCAAAGCAAACAGGCATAGCCTTGACAAGAAATTCGACCTATAATAGTGATAATAATACGAAGGACCTAACTCCGAATAATAAGATGGAACACTTTGTATCCAACATAATTGATATAACAAGCATAAAAACAAGAAAAACCAAATTCTACTTAGAGCAACACACTTAGTGGTTAACAATTAATAAAGAGGAATGTCAGAGTACTACTGCATCTTATTGAGGCAGTAACAGATGATAAGGGAGATGTAATTGTTTTCTAAAAAGTTGATATACACCGGAAGCGACAGACAACCCCACAGTAAGGATATGCTTACGAATATAGCATTCGAATAAAGGCAAGTAGCAAGCTAAAACACAAAAGTGCATAAAAGACTAAAATAAGTATGTCAAAAGTCCGAACTAGATTGAAATACTAGAATTATTGACACATGTTATGAACATGATTGCTAGGCAGTAGCTATATTTCGAAATAAGGAGAGGAAGGACTCAATTTTTATGAAGCATTTAACCTAGAAAAGAGCAGCGAAACTATTTAAAGAGGTTTGCAAATGCCGATGCTACACTAGAGAGAGCGAATACAAAAGGAAGCCAGCAATCAGGAAATCAAATATTCCAAACAATAACAAGAACAAAGACAAGGCATCACAGGGAACGAACAAATCAGAGGAGCTGGACACTTTGATGTTAAAGATGTAAATCACATTAAAGACTCTAGGTTACGCTAAGCAATAATCATATTGTCATGGGTCGAAACCAAACAGGACCTAAGTAACACTCAAGCTACGCAAGAACAGATATAAATTCTACAATATTAGGCTAATACACAATGAGAGTGTAAGACAAAGAATCATGAACAGAAAGGTAAAACAACCCAAAGCCATGGGTGAACAGTAAAGAAAACACAAATGTATAGCCGATGTATTCAAACTTGAAATCAAACAACTCGAACGAAACAAGATAGAGATTCAGCTAGCTTTCAGAACAAGAATATCACTTCACCATTTCACTTAACAGCTTCTAACGTTCTAAATTCCAAAACAAAACAGAGGAAATCTAAAGGTAGAGAAACTATATACCTCTTTTGAAGCAGCGAACTGAGAATTCGACCCGAGCAAAGCTTTCTACCACCAGCAACAAAAAAAATCGATATAATCTCGAACCCCCAAAGCAATGAAATCAGAAATTTTAGTTATATATATAAGAATTATCGCCCTAAAATCTACTTTCTGTTTTCTCCTTTCACTGTCTCAAACCCTAAACATTGAAGAAGAAAGAGCCTTAACTAGATGAGATTTAAGGCTGGAAATGGTACGATTTCGTTTCTGGGTTCGTCCCGTTGAAGAAGAAGAAGACGCGTATGGGTATTGATGTACGCTGTTAACACTGAGAAAATTGGGCAAGGATTTAAGGGAATGACATGAAAAATTGGGTAGAAAAGGGTTAAAAGTGAAATGGGAATGGCTTGCTAAATGGATTGCAATTATAGACATAAAAAATTCTAACACATAGCCGAATTGAGTTAATTTAGTGAATCCAGCTAGAATTTAAATACGATGAATTAATATTAATGAATTAACAATCTTCTTAATCTCAATAAAAATAAAATAATTAACTTAATTATGAACTAAAAACTCAAAAATATAAACTATTGAATAATTAAACTAATTAACCGAATACTTAATGAAACAAAATCTCTTTGAGACGATTTTCGAATATTTATAAATATAAAATATATAAAAGACATATTTATTATTTAAAAATAAATGACAAAACTACTTTTAAAATAACTTGAAAATATTTTGAAATGTTATAAAACTAATTATTTAAATAATTTGAAATTAAAGAAGCTCGATGATTAATTCCTACATTCTCAATGGTAATTAGGAAGATAAAACGAAGCTCCACCTTGCAATAATGATGAATCGATACTTCTAAAATAAATAAGAAAAATTAGATGGACAAATTCTATAACTCAACAACAAAATCCGTCACAAAATGATGAATTATCGACAGATTATCATAAGATTTTAAAATTGCTAGTCGGCAACGTTCCTTGAGAGTAAGTTATTAAGCTCCACATCTCTTGTGTTGGTTTGCGAGCTATTGAACAAAAGCAGGTTTAGCCAGTACACACCCAAACGGTTTCTCTAATAAATGAAACGATTTCGTATATTAATTGAAGCATATAACTATTTCCCAAAGAGTTGAAAACTCACCATATGAGAATTAAGATTCCATCTTTACTGCCAAAACTTTTACTACACATCAACATTATAGGACATTAGAGAAGAATTGATAACTAACAAAAATACTCAAATGCAGATTGATATAACTTTGAGCCATCAGCTGAAATATAAGAGCTCATATCTTTGTCACAGAAGAACCATAGAAGTAGACATATTGTTTTTGAAATATTCTCGACTAAAGTAAAATATATCAAACTAGGTTTGGAAAGAAAATACTATTTTGAAAATAAGAAGAAAGGAATGATAAACAATATAATAACTAAAGAAAATGTAACAATAGGTAACAAATAAATAAATAATAAAATAGTAGAAGTACTATAGTAATAATAATAATAATAATAATAATAAGGAACTTAACACTTTTTTAATATCTACTTACCTTTTACCCTAATTTTCATATTTAAATTTTTCTATCTAAGCTCATGTCCTCAATATGTTGGAGTTGCGTCATGTCTTGTTTAATCATTCTATTAAATACTTTTTTCGAACAACCTCTACCTCTCTTCACCAACCTGTTACACCTCTTTCTTCTTAGAGCATATGTGCATATCCTTTTCACATGTTTGAACTATTTGAGCAACGATTTTCTCTACTTTTACACCAATGAGACCACTCCCATCTTGTGTCGAATATCATCGTTCCTATTCCTATCTCTCATCGTATGCTCACACATCCATCTTAACATACTCATTTCCGCTACATCCATCTTCTAGACATGCAAGTTCTCAGTGGACCAAAATTTAATTACATTTGAATTTGTGGATCAAGGTGGGGCCACATCTCGATTTAGTCGTGGATCCATTTGAAATCAATAAATTCAAGTCAGACAGGTAGAAATCATTATATGTAAGGGATGTTTGATACAATAATTTTAACAACGAAGGTGAAATTAACCAAATAACATAACGAAGAACAAAATTAAACATTAAATCAAAGTATATAAGGATATATTTGACCCTTTTCCCTATATCCTATTCTATCAACACCACTAATTTTGTGGTTTCCCCATATTATTATCATTTCCTTTTCTAATGGGCTCAAGGCCCAAAAAAAACAAAAGTAAAATTAGGTCAGCCCAAAACCAAAACCCACCGTCCACTAAAAAAATCAACACTAGATTTTCATTTTTGTTGCCAAACTTGAACAAAGGATCACCGTCCATATCTATCTTTGCACCTCCATTGAACCGTCAACGTGCACCCTCACATACTATATATACTTTACCTCCAACATTTTCTCAACCCCTCTTTCAAAAAACCCTCGTTCCTCTCTTCTATAACCTTTAACAATTTCTCCAAATCCGTAGATCTTACGAATTCAAAGGTATTGTATTGCTGATTCAGTTTCGATTTCCGATTTTTTGTAATTTTTTCTGATTTTTTTGAGTTGTAATTCGTGTTAGATGGTGTCGGATGCGGCGAAGAAGAGAGATGCGCAGAAGAAGGCGGCAGCAGCTGCTAGGAGAGGAGGTAAAGGTGCGGCAGCGTCTAAATCGGCTGCGACGGCGTCTAAATCGGCGGGGGAAAGTAACGGGGTTGATAATTTGACGAATGGAGTAGGGGATCTACAGATATCTGATCGGACTTGTACGGGTGTTTTGTGTTCACATCCGCTATCGAGGGATATTCGGGTAAGTTTTGGTGTTTTAGATCTGATTTTCTCCGTATTTTAATGGTTTTAGATTCGTTATTGTAATAGTTTTTTCTTGATATGTACTCATTTTGATTGATTAGATTTAAGATATTTGATGGTGTTTATGTGAATTTTTTGGTTTAGTTGCTGGTTGCGTATTTATAGTGCTACACAAAAGTTGAGTGGACGAGTATCTTTCTTAAGCGAAATGCTTAAGTTTAGAAAAAAACATGCATGTACAGTATCCATTTTGCTCTATTTGGACACATTTCATCCTATAACTGGACAAATTTAGCTACACAACAACATACTACTTGTGGGTCTGTTAGGGTGGGATGTACACCTATCTGTTTCCGATAAATTCTCAACTCAAAATAGTTGTAATCAAAGCATGATTAAAGAAAAACTGACTTGCAAAATAACAAGATAAAGAAAAGAAACGAAACAACATTTAATAGTGAAACTTAGTAGAATAAGATACTATGCATATACTAACTAAAACTACAGCACTCGACTAGCTAACACATTTACGTATGTTTTTGTTATATTGAATTGTGTCAGCTTGCGTGAATACAAGTGTTATTATGGCTTTTGTCTTTTTGTCGTCTCAAATTTTGCATTATATGTGGTTACAAAATTTGTGATATTTCTGAGGTTCCAACCTTGTTTTATTACAGAGGGTGCATATTGCTGTCAAGAGAAGTGCATATATATAATAGTACTTTACTTGTTATAAAGAGTATTGAGTCATAAAAGAAGCTGAATATTAGGATGCAGAACCTTTGGATTACCTTTATTTGGAATATCATTGTTTTGATTTGGTGCTCTATGTTATACAGATAGAATCATTATCAGTCACTTTCCACGGACATGATCTAATCGTTGATTCTGAACTGGAGCTCAACTATGGCAGGTAAGACTTGTTATTTTCATGTATTGCTGTGTACCTTGGCTTAATTGATGTTCAAGTTCTGACATCATATTTTCACAGACGTTATGGTTTGTTGGGATTGAATGGCTGCGGGAAGTCTACTCTTCTTACCGCTATAGGGTTGAGGGAACTTCCCATCCCAGACCACATGGATATTTTTCATCTTTCTCGGGAGATTGATGCCTCTGACATGACCTCTCTCGAGGCCGTCATTAATTGTGATGAAGAGAGGTTGCAATTGGAGAAAGAAGCTGAAGCTTTGGCTGCACAGGTATGATGCTGTTAACATTAAATTAATGTTCCTTGGTCTTGGTTTTCCTTTCAGATAATCATATTATCTTCCTCTATTATAGGATGATGGTGGTGGAGAGCAACTTGAACGGATCTATGAGCGTTTAGAAGCTATGGATGCTGCCACTGCTGAGAAGCGTGCTGCTGAAATCTTGTTTGGGCTTGGATTTGATAAGAAAATGCAAGCAAAGAAAACACGCGATTTTTCTGGTGGCTGGAGAATGAGGATTGCTCTTGCCCGTGCCCTCTTTATGAATCCAACAATTTTGTTGCTTGATGAGCCAACAAACCATCTTGGTAATCTTCTCTTTTCATTTTCTAGTTCTAGTAGAATAGATCTTTCAGAAATTATTAGGGTTTTCTCGTGCTAGATTTATATGGATGATGTGTAGTCTTACACATTGAGTTATCAGTTATGTAGTGTCGTAAATTGCATATATAGGGCATCCAAAATGGTTCATGAAGGTCTTGAGTTGCTACATCATTGTCTGTTATAGTTTGACGCCTAGATTTTACACACTGCATCACAACCAATCCGAACTATCCTTTCACCACTCCATCCTCGCACACATAACGTCCCAAATGTGAACCACATAATCGGGATACGTGTGTGTGTGTGCAGGGGGGAGGTGATGAATTGAATAACATGCTATTTTGGGTTAAGTACTCAGTTTCTTTTGCTGTACACCCCTCTATGCATCGTTGCAGTTCTATTTCAGCAGCAACTCTCCTGGCTGTTTTTATGTTTCTTTGTGATGTTAATTTATTAAAAAAAGTTGTTCTTAAATGAAAAGGGAAGTCTTTACTTTTGGATTGATGGAAAATATTAGTTCATCCCCTGAATTTTTTAACACTTCATTTATGGGTCTTTTAGAGTTGACATGTGTAATTCTTCTTGAATGCAGACCTAGAAGCCTGTGTGTGGTTAGAAGAATCCTTGAAGAACTTTGAGCGTATTCTGGTTGTCATTTCACACTCACAGGATTTTCTCAATGGTGTGTGTACCAATATCATCCACATGCAAAACAAGAAGTTGAAACTCTATACAGGTAACTACGACCAATATGTGCAAACCCGTTCAGAGCTGGAAGAGAACCAGATGAAACAGTACAAGTGGGAGCAGGAGCAGATTTCTGCAATGAAGGAATACATTGCTCGCTTTGGGCACGGTTCAGCTAAACTAGCCCGTCAAGCACAGAGTAAAGAGAAGACATTGGCTAAGATGGAGCGTGGTGGGCTTACTGAGAAGGTGGGGAGGGACAGCGTCCTGGTTTTCCGGTTTACTGATGTCGGCAAACTTCCTCCTCCAGTTCTACAGTTTTCTGAAGTTGCTTTTGGCTACACACCTGATAACCTCATCTACAAGAACCTTGATTTTGGTGTAGATCTCGACTCCAGGGTAGCACTTGTAGGGCCTAATGGAGCTGGAAAGAGCACACTGCTTAAGCTGATGATAGGGGAGTTATTTCCCACTGATGGCATGGTTAAGCGGCATAATCACCTAAAAATTGCACAGTACCACCAGCACTTGACTGAGAAGCTAGACATGGAGGTGTCAGCTCTTTTGTACATGATGAGAGAGTACCCTGGGAATGAGGAGGAGAAGATGAGGGCAGCAATTGGGAGGTTTGGACTCACAGGTAAAGCTCAAGTAATGGCTATGAAGAACTTGTCAGATGGTCAACGTAGTCGGGTGATCTTTGCATGGTTGGCTTTTAGACAACCCCACATGCTGCTGTTGGATGAGCCAACCAACCATCTTGATATTGAGACCATTGACTCACTTGCAGAGGCCTTGAACGCATGGGATGGTGGGATGGTTCTAGTGAGTCACGACTTTAGGCTCATAAATCAGGTGGCCCATGAGATATGGGTATGTGAAAATCAGGCTGTGACACGATGGGAGGGTGGCATCATGGAGTTCAAGAAACACTTGAAGAAAAGGGCTGGATTGGGTGATTAAAAGTAAGATCTCTGTGTTATATTAGAAAGTGTGATGGTATCACTATTTCCTCTTGGTGGTTCAGTGCCAAGGCGTAATGGTGAAACATCAGCAGGCTCCCATCACGGTAGCTGAGGGGAGAAAGTAAAGGCTTCTTGATCACCAGTAAGACCTAAGTGACGTTAGCTAAGACCACACCTGGTGCTAGAGAGAGAGTAAGTGATCGAACCATGGTCACCGACTGTTTGAACTCTGGTTATTGTTCGGGCTTAGTCCACTATTTTTGTCGTCCATTTTACTCTAATTACATATTACCCTAGGTTTTGGAGAGCATACATTACAGCTTATTCCTTATGTCATTTCTATTCTATATCATTGCTATGATGTACTTCGAATTTTGGAATTCTGAAAGCTATTATGGATTTTTTAATCATCTTTGTCTCTCCAGTATATATGTTTCTATTTTAATGGTAGAAAATGTTGTTCTCTATATAATATTGATATAATTGAGGTAAGGGAGAAGGAGACAACCTTGTTTGACCGGTAAATATTATTTATTATAATGTTTAAATATGTTTTTTTTTAAAATATCGAAGGCGTACTTGGGTTAATTTCGTAATTCCAATGACTACGAGTTGAGATGATGGAATCTCTTCATAGATTTTCCCTTTTTGATATTTATTTGTCGTATATCGTTTAAAGAATTGATCAGGTAGATAATGCTTATATACAACAATCAATTTAAACCTTCAAGTGGCTTTATTTCATTGTATTCCATTCATATTCCAATTTCATTCATTTAATATACGTTATTTCCAGTCTATCTCTTTCAGTGCTAGGTGAGGTTTGTGATTATTTTTTAATCTTTTTATACTTGGTAATTTAGGATCCTTATGCTTGAAGATAATCATTTCGATTGTTGTGGTTGAATTTTATTATGAATTTCTGACCACATTCTCCATAGGACCTTCTTATCTCTTACTTCTCCAAGCTCTGGTTATGAAGGAAGAAATTGAGAAGAAGGTACTTCTTCCCTAAAAATTCCGAATGAAGGAATCTGAGAGAACAATCGATCCCAACTATCACCCGATTCACAGAGGGAGAAACCTTCTTGGCCTGTATAAAGGGGGTGATTTACAAGAAAGACCTTAGAGGCGTAAGATTTTGGAGGTGACTGGTCTTGAACTTTTGATGTTGCTTAATTCATTGGTCAACTTTCAAATTTAATAATTTTTTCCTTTTAACTTTGACTGTTTGCCCATGACAAGAGTCAAGAGTTTAAGAATGTCCACTTCCAAGGTTATTGGATGTACTTCTTGAACAAAAAGGAAGAAAGAAGATCCAAGGGTGTGGTTGATGGTCAATAAAATAAGAGGATAATTATGATATTATAAGTCCAAATTCCAAAAAAAATTAAACATATCAAGTGATTTCTTCTCACTCACCTGAATTTTGATGGTCAGAATTAGGCAGCAGAGAAATGTTGTAGGGGCAGAGTCACCCTAGAGGAACCAGTATTAGAGGGAAGCCACTTTGTCATTACTTGGTTGAGCACATAAGTAGGGAAGTAACAAATACCTAGTAGGATAATCAAGGTGTGTGTACATAAGGCACAATTTCGCTAATAAAATTAATAGAGTTAATAATTTTAATTCAGACTTTATATTTATGTAAAAAAAAATACTTAATCTATATAAATATTCTCAAAAGTTTAAAATTCTAATTTCACCTTATTTGCACCTTACCATTATAAAACACTTTGAAACATCTCCACCTTTTCTTCTCTCTTTTCTCATTTGGCTCACACACTAGTAAGTACTTGAAAGTCGGAACAAGACAACGTGTGATAAAATCAAGTCATTTTATAATAATTGATAGACAAGTGACCTATCTAATCAAATTAGACTTCACAAGTAAAAAGGGGGCCAAAATTCAAGTGGGATCCCCACACATTACGGTGTTTGTACCTTTAGCATCCTTCTACATTATTTATTTTGATTAAACATTTTAAATACTTGAATTGCAATTTGTTTTGATTAAACATTTTAAAATATTATTAAATGTTTTTATTAGACTCTTATGGTTCATATTTTGAAAATGTTATTTTTGTGTATGTTTATAAGTGTTCATTAAGTAGATAAATATATCACATAAAATATACATCCTTGTTTAATTATTCACATCAAATGCAATATTCCATGTGAACGTCTTTTTTGTTTAACCACTAGGAATTTGAAGTTCATTGATCCAACTAAATATATATTTTTAGTTAATCTTCATCTTCTTCCAAATCACCACAAGTGTGTTCATGGTGTTTTAATTATTGACGTGATCAATGGTGGCTTGAGAAAAAGCTCAAATATGTCGTTGAATTTAACAAAATAGCTAACATATATTATTTGTAAAAACAACGAGAGAGAAGAGGATAATGTAAGATTTTGTTAGTGGATAATGACACATATGGTCTAAAATGGTAATGATCGAAGCATATTCAGAATCGACTATTAATGAACGATATATTTTAGTCTTTTCTCTTTTTATAACAGTTTCTTCATTCCTAAACTTGATCCTACTCATATATGCATTTACATAAATAAGAGAGTTCTTACTCTATCTCCTTTTCTTGGTCATGATAAATGTCAATTTTTACTACACACTTATACATAAACAAGAGTAAATTAAATTATTTTTAAAAAAAAAAGTAAAAATAGGATGAAGTAAATCACTCAGTAAAATAAAGTAAATCTTCATTATATACTCAAATAGTTTAACAACATATATTTTTAAAATATGTACATGTAATGCATGCAACAACTCAACCATGGTGAAGAAAAAAAGTAATTATATATCATTAATTAACCAAAGTTGTGACTTGGTGGGATAATCAAGAAATAGAATCTACCATCCTAAGGGATGATCGATTATCCCTCTATTCTGATCCTCGTATAACTGTCAAAAATAAGAAATAGAGCGATTCAAGAAGAACCATTTGACTCATGTTTCATTAGTACTTCGTCTCAGGTCAATTCTTCACTGCAATCACTTCAATCCACTTCTCGAATTAAAAATCGTATTACTCCGATCAAATCAGGAATTCTTACCATGCTACAACACTTGGGCTTCATAATATATAATTTAGGGATAACATGATAAAATCAACTTATAGATGGGAAGCAAATTAAGCTAAAATTGTTAGCTTTTTAATTATTTTTTTTGCTCCATTATGTTTAACAACTTATCAACATACTTGATTGTTCATGTCTCAAAATTCTCTCAAATTCACTTGGCCTGCATGGTACTGTAAGTGCACCATCATGATCAAAGCCATACTCCTCAGCAGCTTGTTCCAATAGTTTTAAGAATGAAGGATGTGTTAAACATTTCAATGGCACAACAAATCTCTTCAATTCATCTTCATCAACAGCAATAACAGCAAAATGACCTTCTTTAACGTCCTCAGGCACGTTATTCGAGGAGTCATTTTGATCTGATTGGCTATGCTGATGCTGACTATCGAATTCGGCTCCCAATCTCCTAACCATTGAAAGGCTCCTTTGTAATTTCTCCACCACAATTTTCAAATTCACTATCTTGTACATCATCTTTTTCTTCCCATTGCTTATTTTAGCTAATTTTGCCATTTTGTGTGAATAAACAATAAAATTGTTTTTTTGACACTAGGGGATTTGTTGGTCTTTTTTTAGTAGGGTTTTCTAACTTTGGTGTGCTTTTTTTAGGTATGTTATACCTAGCTTATATAGTGTTTGAGTGAGAAGTCATAGTTTAGAGATAACATCTAAGGGTGTGGCTTTTGTTTGGCTAGTTATAACCGTCCAAATATATTCTTAACATAATATGATCAATATTGTTCGCTTTTAGGTCAAGTACTATGTACGATTTTCCCTTTAGGCCTTACACCACTTAGATTTTTTCAACATTTTATAAGTAGCTTTTTTTTTACTTATCAGCAACAACAATAATATATCCAGTGAAATTTCACAAGTGGAGTCCAGGAGGGTAGAGTGTACATACCTTATCCCTAACTTCTCATCTAACAAGGTAGAGAGATTGTTTTCGAAAGATTCTCGGCTCAGATAACACATATCGAAGATCTCTTTTACACTTTCCATGTGATACTTAATTTGTTTGCACACACTCAACAACCTACTGGTTAATGAAGTGGGTTAAATGACCAGAATCATGAGATTTTAAGTTCAAATTTCAACAGAAGAAAAAATAACAAGTGATATCTTCCAAGTCATGATAAATAAAATTATTTGATACCTGTATTAATATAAAAAGATATCATATTTTTCGTTAATTTAGTTGTGATACATGTATGCTGACCTAAACACCACGTTCAAAAGAAGGCATAGTTGAGAGATAAGGTCGAAAAAGTGTACATAGTTGGACGGACTTTTGGTGTAAATATTGGGAGACCAAAGCATGTGAATGAATTTTCATTTCACTTATGAAACGTCCCTTTTAAACCAGTCATACTTCCAATTATATGTTTGACACTATTATTAATTTTTTTTTCTTCTAATTTTCCTTATTTAAGTCTTTTTCCACTTCACTACGAAATCTTTTTTTGTTACTTAATTGGTTCATTTTATTAAATATTATTACTTCATCATCAATGACACTTGGCGGAGATTTACTTTAACAAGCTATTACACTTTCATATCAGGAACATCAACTTGCATTACTATTGTTTTAATAGATAGGTTGAATAAATTGATTGATTTGAAATTGCGAAATTGATAGATTTTTCTTTATTTATGTGTATGATAACAATTAATTTTTTAAAAAAAGTATAAAATGTGAATATTAATTTTGAACGTGAAGTAAAACCTTAAAAGGCGAACACTTTCCGTCCTTCATATTCAAATCTACTTAAATTATAAATAAATAAAATTGAATCGTGACAATAAATTAATACGACTTTATTACAAGCTTGTGATCGATCAATGGAAATAAATGAAACTTATATCTTGTCCTAAGAACTTAATACAAATTAAGATATTGTAGCTTAATTAAACACAATGTACAAGTTGTGGACTTAAAATAGCTAGCTTTTGGCTAAGCTAGACACCATTACATTTCATTGAAACCATTTTATCCTAATTAGGAATACAAATGCCACATGACACAAATTTTATTTTGAGGGATAAAATGCGTGTAAAACACTATAATGTAATATAATATATACTTTACAAAATGTAATGTACTGCAAAGCATTAGTTATATCATTATTTGTAGCTTACAAGGTCCTTGCGAAACAATGAATATCGTTTACCAAAAAGAATGGACCCACAAAATTTAGGGTTGAACAAAATAGGTCAGCCATAATCCGGTAAAATTCATTAACTAATGCATATGAAAATTCTGAATTTCTATTTTATAACCCCAAAACTCTAAAAAAAAATGGCGTCAGACCTATAAAAACAATGAGTATCATTAACTTGGTCGTCATTAATGGATCCATAAAATTACGCTTTGAATAAAGTCAGTCAGTTATACTCCAAAAAATTTATGGACTAATACATATAAGTCACAACAATTGAGATAATCTTGAATTCTTATTTCGTGACTCAAAAAATTCATAAAGCAATGTTGATCCTGTAGAAACAATAAGTATTGTTCAGTAGGTCGTCACGAATGGACCAAAAAAATTAGGGGTAAATGGACTCGGTCAGTCATATTTCAAAAAATTAATGGAGTAAGACACACGAAAAGCTTAAATAATCCTGAATGGACCGACAAAATTTGGGAAACAATGAGTATCGTTTTGAATGAACCCACAAAATTTGTGGTCAAACAGAGTTAGTCCGTCATATTTCATAAAATTCATGGACTAATACACACGAACAACAAAGACAATCTTAAATTATTGTTTTGTGAGTATCATTCACTCGTTCGTTACAAATGCACCCATAAAATTTAGTTTCGAACGAAGTAGGTCATCATATTCCAGAATATTTATGAACTAATACACACGAAAAACTTAGAAACTCCTGAATTTATATTTCATGACTTCAAAACTCCAAAAGAAGTGACTTTGGTCCTATAGAGGTAATGAGTATCCTTAACTAGATTGTCATGAATGGATCTACATATTTGGGGTCAAACGGAATCGTTCAATCACATTTCAAATAATTCATGAACTAATACATAAAAAAAAACTTAGATAATTTGGAAATATATGTTTTGTGACACTGAAACTCTTACAAAATGATGTCAGTCCTGTAGAGATAGTGAGTACTAATCACTAGGTCGTCACGTTTAACCCACAAAATTGAGATTAAATAGAGTCGGTCAGTCATATTCCAAAAATTTAATGACCAATACTCACGAAAAACTAACATAATCCTAAATACTTGTTCCCTGACTTTGAAACTCCAAAATGTGAAGTCAATTTGGTAGAGGTAATTCAATATGTCGTCACAAATGGACCCAATAAATTTTGAGTCAAATAAAGTCGGCCAGTCATATTCGGAAAAAAATCATGAACTAATACACTCAAAAATTAAGATAATCTTGAATTCTGACTTTTTGATCTGAAAACTTTTAACAAAGAGACGTCGGTCCTTGAAAAACAATGAGTGTCGTTCGCTAGATCGTTTCAAATAGACCCATAAAATTTGAGGTCAAAATATATAGAGTTGATCAGTCATATTCCAAAAAGTTCATAGGCACAAAAAATTGAGATAATCCTAAATTTCTATTTTGAAATCCCACAGCTCTGAAAATTGTGAAAACGGTCCAAAAGGTAATAAGTATCATGCACTAGATCGTTTCAAATGTAGCCCACAATATATGGGTTTGAACTGAATCAATAACTCATATTACGACAAATTATTGGACTAATACATAAGGTGAACTTAAGTAATTTTAAATTTTTGTTTCATGACCTGAAACCTAAAAAAAAGTGAATTCACAATTAAATATTTGTAGATTTTTTTTTATCCGCTTTATTCAAATTTACTTGTCCTCTATATTAGAAATATATGTTCATTCTATCTTGTTTAGTTTTAAAATATTAAGAGTTCTCATTTTATTTCTATTTTTTAATTTTAAATATTAAGAGTGATATAATAAAATCAAAGCTTTTATTTACTATTTCTTAAAGAATATGTTAAGTCAGCCATAAATAAAATAAATATATAAAAAAATAGTACACAAAAATATAAGGTCTGCTAAAAAAATATTATTGAGCATTAATTCATTTAGGGAATTGTTGATGCAGAGATTATTTGGTACCACATATATAACACATAGTACGAAACAATAAACTACCTACCACAAAAGCAATACATGATATATCATCTCATGAACCATAATTGCCCCCACTAACATGGAAATTACAATTCATTGTTATATATATATATATATGACCAAATTAGGATAAGGGGCGGAGATAGAAGTTCGAATATATTGGATCTGCAAAACTTAATAGGGCCAAATAGTATTTTTTGTTGTTGTGTAAATTTTGGGACATATTGGGTCAACGAAATTCAGTACGTAATTATTGTTTAAGTAATGTTTTTTAAAATATAAATTTGAGGTTTATTAATAGAAAAAAATATTCTCAAAAGAAAAGTCTGTTTGGATTGAATTAAAAATAAAGTAATTTTTAAGTTAAAAAATAAAAAAGTCAAACTCAAATTACTTTTAAGTTAAAAAATAAAAGTAGGAGGAGACCTACTTTTAATTTTCATTTTAAAAAAAAGTTATTTTAAACTTATTATAAGTTATTTTTTAACCTTGCCAAACACTCCAAAAAACTAAAAATAACGTATGGGTAGGTTTGACCAACTTTTAAATCAATCCAAACAGGATCCAAGTAAAACAAGGAGGGTGGGGTAGGTGGTGCGTGGTGGGTGGGGTGTTGATGGGTTACGTTTTTTCTTATTAATCCTGATAAGGTAATGAATCTCTTCTAATCAATAAAAATGAAGAAAATGAAAGATATAGAGAATCAGATATTTTATAATTGTCAATAAAGATTGTGATGGAGTGGTAAATACTCTGGATGAACCAGAGGTCTTGGGTTCAAGTCCCTCTTGGATATAATGCCGTCTTTGTTACAGAGAGCTTTAATCCTCAATGTGAAACTTTCTTATGCGAATTCGAATTTAATCGGAGTCCAACGTAGTACTAAGGATGTTTAAATAATGAAAAAAAAGTTTTAAAAAATTGAGTTATCAGCCTCAAACTTTTTTTTCTTTAAATATATGAACTAAAAGAGATAAAATATTATTTAAGATAACCTGAATTATTTTCTACTTGTCTTCTTCTTCTCCAAATCAGTCTAGCACGATTTGATTGTTTAAGAAATTCATCAAATATATACACATTAAATTTTAAATTCAATATATATATATATATGAACTAAAAGAGATAAACTATTATTTAAGATATGAATTATTTTCTACTTGTCTTCTTCTTCTCCAAATCAGTCTAGCACGATTTGATTGTTTAAGAAATTCATCAAATATATACACATTAAATTTTAAATTCAATATATATATATATATGAACTAAAAGAGATAAACTATTATTTAAGATATGAATTATTTTCTACTTGTCTTCTTCTTCTTTTCCAAATCAGTCTAGCACGATTTGATTGTTTAAGAAATTCATCAAATATATACACATATTAAATTTAAATTCAATAAATATATATATATATATATATATATATATATATATTAACAATATTGGATTTAATTGAACATGTAAATTACACATTAAATGAATCTTTGGCTATAAAATTTC
Source organism: Solanum verrucosum (assembly GCF_900185275.1). Classification (NCBI taxonomy): domain Eukaryota; kingdom Viridiplantae; phylum Streptophyta; class Magnoliopsida; order Solanales; family Solanaceae; genus Solanum; species Solanum verrucosum. The sequence goes on along the minus strand of NW_026019984.1, from coordinate 1,331,511 downwards.
TCATCAAGTGTAACTAAGATCCCTTGCTTCGCTAACAAATCCACAGCTTCCCCACCTTAATCTTAGTTTAATACATCAATAATTTAAATTTGTCACTTAAGTTTATTAAAAAAAAACATTCAAATTATGATTTGTATCTATTAAGGATCTAAATACATGATAAAATATTTATACTAAAATACTTTTGGTTTAAATATGATCAGCCTCTTGCGTGTATTATCAAGTGCTTATTACATAGATTAATTACATAAATTTCACCTCTATTAATTATTCACATTCATCTTCAAAAGACGTAAACTCTCGTTTCAATTGGGGTTGATACATAAAATTAAAGGAGTTGACGTGTTTTATCTGAAATATGAACAAAAATAAAATGAAAAAAACGCTTAAAAACACGTACAAAATTAAAGAATTTATAAAATTCGAAATGAAAGTGTCAAATAGAAATTAAAAATCGATTTCCTCATTGGGACAAACTTAATTTTATCACATGAATAATTATTTTAGTGACTTTCTTTGTAGCATGTTGATTCTTGACTATATATGAAAATCTTATCCTTATATATTTGTAAAGAAAGATATTTTCTTTGCTTAGCCCTTATGAGTTGAGCATATCTTTATTATTGATCGAAAAAGACGGTAGACTTATGATAAAGTGATAAATATTTTTAAATTTTTAATTGAGATTTTATGTTTGATCATAATATGTATCATTAAAGTCGCTTTTATCAGAAAATGATGTTTAACTTTACAAAAAAAATATAAAAAAATTAAAAATTATATATATATATATATATAAATATATATAAAATCTCTAGAGAAAAATAAGAAAATATCTTTGCTATTGTACTTCAGCAAGGACATGAGACTCAACACATTATTATAGTTATAGTTGACTTAATACACATAAAAATTAAAATCATAAGATAAACAAAGAGGAAGTAGGCATATAGTATCCATACTCTTGATATATTTATTTTTTTGTTTTAGTAAATATTTTCAATTATCTTAATATTTCTTTCATTAACATGATTCAAATTAAATTTTTATAGTTTATATTTTGATTAAATATTACTATCAAATAAAATATATCCTCTCTTGATGACTTATCCCAACAAGAAAAAGATACTTTTAACTTTTTCAATTATCCTGACTCTACACGTGTATTAATTAGGATGAAAGAACTTTTCATTTTGTTTTGTTTTATGTGTATTAATTTGATAGATATTAATTTTAATTTTTTTTTTATGGAACTTCTGAATTTTTAAGTCGTTGAAATCTTATAATCTTAGATAGATTATTGAAATGTTGAAATTAATTAAAATATTGCCAAATAAGATACAAAATTAAAATGAATGAAGTGGTTGATTTCTTTTTTGCTTCTTGGCAAACAAAACTTATTTTTTATTTTCTCTTTTTTTGCTATTAATTGAAAATTCTACTCTTCTCGATGAGTAGTCTTGTCTAAAGGGGACACATTTATAACTCATACATTTGAGCACATGATCCTACAACAACAAGTGTACGCTTTTTTCTTATTTTTTTATAAGATTTTTATAGCCGTTCCCTTACTAGCTAGTTGTCTTCTAATTCAATTTAATTATGCAATATATATATATATATATAGAATATAAAAACTTTTAGAAGAATTATAAAGTGACTAAACAATAATTTATGTGGCCAAAAAGTGCAAAAGATCAATGAATCAAATGATAGATGCTCAAGGTGCTCTCTCTCTCACCGCTTTATGTTTCTAAGATATTTTTGATGAAAATATAATAGTATTGACTAATACATACTATTGTGAACTAAATAGTACTATCACACTATTAAAAATATGGATTTTTCCTATCATGAATTAATAATAATAAAATGTTATAAATTAAATATAATTTCTTAGTCATATTCCTACTGAATCAGAGCACTAGAAAAACATATGGCGGGAAACAAAATCTCATTGAAATATTGAGAATAATTACTAGACATTTTTTTTCTTACTGATTCAATAAAAAATTATCTTCAGGAAAAGTCACTAACATTTTTAATGAGAAAATAATGATTTTTTGATAGTGTCACTAATTTTTTTTGTTTAATACATATTTTCATCATAACTTTTTACTCTTGCATTCATTTCAAACCATTTTCTTATCAAAATAAGAAGATGAGCCTTGACGTAACTGGTAAAGTTATCGTCATGTGATCAAGAGGTCACGAGTCCGATCTTTGAAAATAATCTCTTGCAAAAATACAAGATAAAATGATATAAAATAGAAACTTGTGGTCTGGACTCTGGCCCTTTCCGAACCCTGTGCATAGTAGGAATTAGTGCACCATGCATACAATTGTTTTTCATTTTCTGAAAAACGATTCTCTTGAGCGGAGAGTTGATCGAAAACATCCTCTCTATCCCTACATAGATAAATTAAAGTAAGGTCTGCGTACAATATCCCACTAATATATTGTGTATATTATTATTGTTAATGTTGTATTGTTATGAACTAAATGAGCAAAACAAAATAAATAATTTCCAATTGGTCCACAGTATTACATGAGGATAGCAATCTTTATAGTCTGTTTTGAGGGTAACAAAATAACATGGTTGACACATATATAAGGGCACTCTTTAGTGTTTTCATTTTCTCCAATTTGGTGTTGGGGTCTATTACAGCTATTTTGAATATAGAAGTTTCAATAATATTTCAATTATGCTACTTCTTTTTCCTTTTTACTTGTGGCAAATGTGGTATTTGTTTCTTCTTGCCACTTGTTAGGAAACTTATTGTCAAATTAACAAAAAAAGACATTTAGTGCTAATGGAGTTCTTGTTTAGTATAGCCGTAAAAATATTTAGCAGTAATTGAATTAATGTTATGACATTTAAAATCACTATAATTTTTATCAGTATTTATTATAAAGTGTTAATTATAAATTATCATATTCATTATTAATATCGCTATATTACTATATAAGAAGAGTGAATAAGCACACTCTTCATTGGCCTATCACAAAGATGGCCCACCTACTTTTATACACTCCTCTTTCATTAATTTTCATTATTTCCTTTTTAAATAGTACTAAAAAATAAATTTAAAATATTACAAATTTGATTAACTCTCAAAATCTTATGCGAATTGTATAATTAAGACGAGGGAATAACATATATTATTTGAAAAATTACATTAAGAATACCATAAACCACAATAGGTAACAACTTACAATTTTTGAAAAACATATTAACTCTCAAAATTTCACATGTGTCACATAAATTGGGACAAATGGAGTAACATATATTATTTGAAATTACGTTAAGAATATTATTAATCACAACTTAAAGTATTTAAAAATAGATAACATATATTAGTTGAAAATAATGTAAAAAATATTATAAATCATAATAATTAACAATTTAACGGATATTGTGCCCGTGCTTGCATTTAGAAGTGAGAATGTTTAGGAGCTTAGGGTCAATCAGTCAATTGACCGATTTGCCCTTCTTCTTCAACTTCCTCTATTTACTACAAAAATAGTACTAAAAATCAATTTAAAATATTAAAAATTTGGTTAATTCTTGAAATTTCACATGTATTGCATAATATAATAGAGTGAGTAACACATATTATTTGAATGAAAATTATATAAATAGTACTAAAATATAGTTTAAAATAGTACTAAAAATTTGATTAACTCTCGAAATTTCATATGTACTGCGTAATTGAGATTGAGTGAGAAATATATATTATTTGAAAAATAGAATAAATATGTGATATTATTAGAAAGAGCTTTAATATATATTTTAAAAATTATTTTGTCTTCCGTATATGATTTTCTGCATATATGTGGAGTTTTAAAGTTTTTAACATTTTAATATAGAAATATGATTATTTGAAAATTTTAGTACTTTCTTCATTTAAATTTTTCCTTGTTTTTCTTTTGATTTGTTCTAGATTTAAAAATTATATAAAAAGTACTTAAAATCACAATGTAATAATATAAGATATTAAAAAAAACATAATTAAAAATCATAAAAGAAATTTTATTGACTCTTTAATTCCATATTGAAACAAAAGAAGTTTGTTTGAAAATAAAATAAAAAGTACTGTAAATTAAAGTAAAATAACAACTAAAAATATTTAAGAATCATATAAGAAATTTAGTTGAGTTTCGTAAAAGTACCTACGTCACATAAAATGGAACAGAAAGAGTAATATATATTATTTGAAAATGATATAAGAAGTGCTATAAATCACAATAAATTAACAACTTCAAAATATATTTAACAAAATCACATACAAAAAATTATATAACTCTCCAAATTTCATCGTTGTCACATAAATTGAAACAAAGAACTACTCTCAATTTATGTTACTTACTTTCTTTTTTAGTCAGTCCCAAAAGAATGTCACATTTCTATATTAAGTAACAATTTGATTATAAAATATTTATTTTACCCTTAATGAAATAATTTACAATCATACAAATTTATATCAATCATTTTGGACCACAAGTTTTAAAAGTCTTCATTTATTTTTTAAACTCCGTGGCGAATCAAACTATCTCACATAAAATGAGACGGAGGAAGTAATATATATTGGGCCCGCGCTGGCGCGGGAACCTAATATCTAGTATATATATATATATATATGTAGGGTATTTACCCTTACTTTTTTCCAAAAAAGTTCACAAATAGTTGTCCCACCTCTCCAATTGAATATAATATTTCTATTTGAGAATATATATATATATATATCAACAAAGGACAATTGAGTCTTCAATGCTTACCGACGTTAGCGATGGTGGAATGGTTAAAATTCTTCCATTAAGAATTAGAAGTCTCAATTATCATTGACAACCGATACAAACTTAGTATATTGTAAACAAATCATATAATATCGTCACTTATTTAGATAATTTTTTATTGTTATAGCAAATTAAATATTATAGAGAACCTGAGGATGACTCTTGTAAAGAGGTTTTGACCATGCATGCATACATAATTGTTTGTTTTGTGTCAGTATTTTAACTAGTATAAATTATAGGAACCACATATTATAAGTACTAAATAACATCTTATCCCTTCTAGTTTTCTATTTACCAAAAATCCCTTAAAAATGATGTTTGCGGGATACATAGCATTGTGCACGGGATACATTAGGTTTGATACATTTCACATAGTGGGATACATAGCGTTGTGCACGAGATACATTAGGTTTGATACATTCCACATAGCGGGATACATAACATTGTCCACGGGATACATAGCGTTGTGCACGGGAAACATGCGGGATACATAGGTAAATAAGGGATTTTTGAAATTTTTGAAATAAGTAGGGATAAATGGATATTAAGGTAAGTAAATGAGTGTAGTTAAGTAATTTGTCCTTTTAACTATATATAAATCTAGCCAAAACAATAGAAATGAGTTATAGCTCGATCTTTGGTCCTCGTAAACAATATCAATGATGAGAAATTCAGTTATAAGTTCGCAGATTCAACTAAACTTATTGCTTTATGGTCAAATTTATGTACACATTCAAAAAACAAGTATAGATAGAATTAGAAATAAACCACTGTTGAATTCAATTAGTATTATATGTGGACCCTTATTGTAAGTTGATTAAGTAGCAAAATAAAGACCAAGTGTGTTATGTGTACTAAGCATTGTACTGGAGAAAAAAAAACATTGTAGATATAGCAATAATATTATCAGAGAAATTGACTTTTCAAATATGTAATTAATTTTGTGTCGTTGTTGCCAGTCCACTTTTGTCCCAAATAATTCAATCATCCAATAATAGGAACAGAAATAAATATAAAAATTATATTGTTTGTTTATTTGTCTGTTATTTAAGTCAATATTTATTTCTTATTTCCAGCTAGATTTTCATTGTTTATTTAAATTATATACCAAATTTAAAGTTAGAAATATAAGATTGAACATTGTATTAGTGAAAATATATCTATGTAAAAGACTCTTTGATCCGACATGTGAATAGCACAGACAAGGTCGGCTCCAGGCCGGAAAGCCACTAAAGTTTTTGCTTTAGGCCCAATTTAAGGCCCTATATTATAGAATAATTATATTTTTTTAACTAATTTGATGTGAAAGAGTTTAAATACAAAATTTAAAATATTTCATGTTAATTATAAATTCAAACACAAATTATTTAAGCTTTTCATGAAAGGGTAATATTTTAAACTCCATGACAAGTACACCAAATCAATATGGATAATGATTAAACACTTTTATTATTAAAAATAAAAATATATAAATTATTTAACTCCCATACAGTAATATAAAAAAAAAAAAAACTCTAAAAACAAGTGATAAAATCCTTTTAAAGGAATTAAAATTGAAAGAGAAACGCCAAGTTTTTTTTTTTTTTTTCATTTTGTAGCATAAATTAGTTATCAAGAGGAAGTAAATAACTGCCTATTTTACGGTGCTTTTTCCTAAAGGCGGGTGATGCACAGAAAAAAAAAAATTAAGGTCAGAAATCTCAAATATTTATTTTGGGAAAAATCTCATTCATACGTAATATTGTATTAAGGCTCTTCTTCAAAAATGTTAAAGTTTTATTTTTTTTCACTTTGTAATATAAGTTAGTTATCAAGAGGGAGAAAATAGTTGCCTATTCTGCAATGCTTATTCTCAAAGACGTTTTTATTATTTATTCAAATTATATACCAAACTTCAAGTTAGAAATATGATATTGATGAGTACTGTATTAGTGAAAATATATCGAAGCAAAAGACTATTTGATCCGACATGTGAATTGCACAGACAAGGCCGCTCCCGGGCTGGGGCAGCCACTAAAGTTTTTGCTTTAGGCCCCCCCAAATTTAAAGCCCCATTATTTTATGTTATATCTTTTTCTAAATTATAAAATAAATATTCTTTAACTAATTTATGTGAAAGAGTTTAAATATAAAATTTAATATATTTCACATTAATTATAAATTCTGGTACAAATTATTTAAGCTAAGGGTAATATTTAAACACTCTATGACAAGTACAACAAATGATCAATATGGCTAATGATTAAACACTTTTATTATTTTAAAAAACAAAAAAATTATTCGACTCCCAAACAGTAATATGAAGGAAGTAATAAACAATATTGTATTGAATTTTATATTTCTTTTTATGAATTTCATAGAGATTATTCAAATAAATTACCCGAATTTTATAATAAACATATAATTAATATATAAGCTGGTTCATATATTATTAAAAGAAAATAAAAAATAAAAAAAAGGTAATATTTATATTAAATAAAGTTAAGGCCTCTTAGTAAAAAACAATCAGTCGACTGTAAGGCCTAAGCTAAGAAATTGGTGGACAAACTCTTGCATGCTAGCATATCTAGAAGAGATTAAAAAGGTTTTCATTCGTGAAACAAGTAGATAAAATCCTTTTAAAGGAATTAGGACCTAGGAATAGAAGCGTCAAGTTTTATTTAATCACTTTGTAACATAAGTTAGTTATTAAAAGGGAGCAAATAATTACCTAGGCGGGTAATGCACCTAATAAATTCAAAGTCAGAAATCTCAATATTTATTTTGGGAAAAACCTCGCTCGTACGTAGTATAGTACCAAGGCTCTTCTTGAAATAGGTCAAGTTTTAGTTTTCACTTTATAACATAAGTTAGTTATTAAGAGGGAGTCAACAAATGCATATTCTACAACGCTTATTTTCAGAGACGAGTGGTGCACATAAAGAATTCAAAATAAAAAAATCCTAATATTTATTTGGGGAAAGACCTCATTCAAACATAATATAGTACTAAAGACTCTTCTTGAAATAGATGGGCAAATAACCAAAATCCAATAAGTCTTGAAATTGGTATTGGTTGTCATTGAATTTCAAATATAACAAAATAGATGAAAGAAACTCTTGAGTATGGAGTATATGCTCTCAACAATTCATTTAATTATATTTAATGGTCATAAGATCTTCTCCTCCTTGTAATGGATCGAGAAGATCATACCCATTATCGAATAACTTATCTTATAATTTTTTTCAAATACCTTTAATTAGGTACATTTGATTATTCTAATAATTTCATGTCAAAATCATTATTCATCGTCATTTATTATTGCTCTTCCTCTAACGAACATGAATAACTAACAAGATTTTCTACATATTTTCACTGTGTTATTTTCGATCTAATTATTTATTTCTATTTTGTTATTACATTATTTTTATTATAATAATGGAACAAGTACACCAAATCAATATGGATAATGATTAAACACTTTTATTACTTTTATTATTAAAAATAAATAAAAAATTATTTGACTCCCAAACAGTAATATTAAGAAAGTAATGAACAATATTGTATTGAATTTATATTCACATTTTTTTTTTATGAACGTGATAGAGATTATTCAAACAAATTACCCGAATCTTGCACTAACCATATAAATAATATATAAGATGGTTCATCCATTATCATGTAAAAATATATATATAAAAATAAAGATAAATGTTTATATTAAATAAATTTATGGCCTCCTAAGAAAATTGGCTATAAGCCACAAATATCGTTGAGCCATCCGGATCACAGAGAGGATAACATCTTACATGTTCGTATATCTAGAAATAATTTAAAAAGATTTTCACTCTAGAAACAAGTAAATAAAATCTTTCAAAGGAATTAGGACCTAGAAAGAGTAACATCAAATTATATTTTTTCACTTTGTAACATAAGTTAGTTATCAACATGAAGTAAATAAATACCTATTTTGCGTCGCTAGCTTATTTTTAAACGCGGGTGATGCACGTAAAAAAATTCAACGTCAAAAATCTCAATATTTATTTGAAAAACACCTCATTCATACGTAATATAGTATTAAGGTTCTTCTTGAAAAAGGTCAAGTTTTATTTTTTTCACTTTGTAATATAAGTTAGTTATCAAGAGGGAGCAAATGGCTGCCTATTCTGTAACGTTTATTCTCAAAGACGTTTTCATTATTTATTCAAATTATATACCAAACTTCAAGTTAGAAATATGATATTGAACACTCTCACTGAAAATATATTAAAGCAAAATTTAATCTGACACGTGAATAGCACCGACAAATCTGGCTCCAGCCTCCTCCAGGGCGGGGAAGCCACTAAAGTTTTTGCTTTACGCCCAATTATTTTATGTTATTTTTTTTTTCTAAATTATAAAATAACTATATTCTTTAACTAATTTATGTGAAAGAGTTTAAATATAAAATTTAAAATATTTCCGTTAACTATAAATTCAGGTACAAATTACTTTTTAAGCTTTTCATAAAAGGATAATTTTTAAACACTCTATGACAAGTACAACTAATCAATATGGCTATTGATTAAATTAATATACAATGGTGTATTGAATTTTATATTCATTTTTTCTTTTTATGAATTTGATAGAAATTATTCAAATAAATTATCCGAATTTTATAACGTATAATCTATATATCTATATAAAATTGAATATCAGCTCGCTGATATGACATGCTTCAATGGCCAGTATCACTATTTTTCTATATTTTCAAAATTTTCAATTTTTACCTTCATTTTCTGTTTAAAAATATGTTTTAAAAAAATATTCTCTTCTCTCATTATGAGCCTTCATAACATTTATTTCTTCCAAAAGTAATGATACAATGACTATAAATGTACAATAACTTAAAAGGAAACGTTAATTTTGCTTAAATTACTGCTAAAATTGGAGGTAACTAAAACTAACCAAAAAGGAACATTAATTTGACTAGCGTAAGTTTTCTTATACCAAAATAACTAATGACTAAAAATTAGCACTAATTAAGAGATTTTAATTCTCTTAATTGTGAAACTATTGATTAGCTGTAAGTTTTCTTCCTTTCCGTTTTTCATCAACAGTTTCTTTATTTTCAATTATATTAATTAGTATGTATTAATCTTTGAGTAATTATATTTTAATTAATTTTGTGTCTTTTCATATTCTATATTTTTGTACTATATAAAGATTGAAAGTGTATTTTTTTTTCTTCATGTAGTAGCTTGCTTACTATAATTGTTTTTAACTATATTGTTAGTCTAACATATTTTTCTTTCTTTTTTTTCAGAGTTGGTCATTATAATAGACATGATTTGATGATAAGGAATAAGATTTGAAGAATGTGGAATGCGATTTATTTCAAGACAAAAGGTGAATTGATTTATAATTTTTCACTTTTCACATATGAAACTCAGATGACACTAATTAAATTTTCCTTTGGTATGTTCAATCTCTTATTTGACTTCTTGATCACCTTAATTCTCATAATGTATTGTGAAATTATGTATGTTGAAATTTTTTTTCTTGTTTTATTTGATAGAATGTGTTTGGCAAGTGGACTAACTAATGTGGAATACAAAGTCATCCATGAGACAAAGAACAAATTGAGATGCTTGATGAGAAAATTTAGGGGGAAAAACTAGCTAGGGATTCACGTACAAGTAGGAGTTGAGAATTTATCTCGATAGTAATCATAAATTTTCACAATATTTTGTTACATTAGATGTTTGTATGGCAATTACATGACTCCTCTTACTTGGTGAAGTTATTTCTAAATTATTTCTAAATTAGAAGATCAATCATTCTCTCTATTGTCACCATAGAAGTGTGCTAAATGAGTTTAGAAAGCATAATTATGCAATTTTTTAATAGAGATGCCATGAGTAAGTTTCATTGTTTAGACAACTACATTATTGTACAGTCATCAATTTTTTGAAGAAAAAAATTTGTGCTCTTTTGAATATATTGTCTCAAAGCCTATATCAAATATGCATAATAATGTCATATGTACTTCACTTTGTTAAAAAAATATGTTGTGTGTTTGTGTTTTTATGATTTTAGTTTTATTTCATTTTTCTTTTATTTGAAATGCAAATTTACTTATTTTAAAATGTGGTTCACCTAACACCAATAAACATATTATTTTCAATTTATTGATTTTCTTATAAACCGCGCGAAGCGCGATCAAATTCACTGGTTAATATATAAGATGGTTCATACATTATTCAAAAAATTAAATAAAAAAGAAAATATTTATATTAAATAAAGTTAAGTCCTCTTAATAAAATTGGCTATAAGTCATAAATATCGTTGAGTCATCCCTGAGCACAGAGAGGACAACAATCAACCCCAAATAAAAACATTCAGTTGACTTGATGCTAAGAAATTGGTGGACACATTCTTACTTGCTCGTATATCTAGAAAGAATTAAGAAAAAATTTCACTCGAAACAAGTAGATAAAATCCTTTTAAAGGAATTAGGACCTAGAAATAGAAGCATCAAGTTTTATTTTTTCACTTTGTAACATAAGTTTATTAGTTACTGATCTTATATGCCTAAGTTGTCAATATTTGTCCATGAGTCGATTAGATTGAAGGATGATCTCTAGTCATTAGCTTGATTTTTGGTGTAACTTGTGATGATTGTGCACTTACACACATGATTAGTTGTTTCAAGAACTCTCAAGGGAATTGGAGTCAACGTGAAGAAAAGAGATGTAAAAGAGCATGAAAAACGGCTAAGGATGAAGGCCTCATGGCCAGGCGCACTGTTAGGCACGAGGCATCAAGGGCCAACATTAAGAGAGGCCTCTCAGGCGCTCTGAGAGGCGCAACGCGCCAAGGCCTAATATTCAGAGGCCTTTCTCAGGTGCCCCGAGAGGCGCGACGCGCCAGGGCTTAATATTCAGAGGCCTTTCTTAGGCGGGCTAAGAGGCGCGGTGCGCCAACAAGGATGCATCTAGAGCATGTTCTTAGGGCGATAAGAGGCGCGACACGCCAAGGGAGTCCCGATTTTTCAAGCCTAAGTTGTGTTAAAATGGATTCCTAGTTGAAGTAGATTTTGTCTCCAATTTTCCTAAACTTATAAATAGACCTCTTGGGTTCTATTGTAGGGGGTCGACTTTTATTCTGTGTGCAAGAGCAAGTATTCAAGTTTGTAATAGGTTTTAATCCTTTAACTCTTCTATTTTCCAAAAATTGCATGAACTATTGTATTTTCTTGTTTTCTAATAGCATGAGTGGCTAAACGCCTTAGTTCTGGGGCTGTAGCTGCGAATGGATTGTTGAATATTAAAGGCTTTATGAATTAATTCTTGGTTGTCATTATAAGTTACTTTTATATTCTTGTTTTAGTATTTCTTGACTGGCCATCTAGAGATAAATCTATTGTTTAACCTTAAAATCGAGAGAGGAGAGGTTAGATAGACCAGAGGATATAGCTATAGAGAGCTTGATCGACCCGTTAAGTTGAGGTGATTTGTGTTTAGGAGTGACGCCCGGACGAACAACTCACTTGGTTACGAAATAGGATGAAATATAAATGCTCGCCAATTAGTCTATTTATCCCCGCTCAACGATGTAGTTAGGTAGCTAATTGGGGTAGGCGACGAGAGGTGTATAGCCCAACTCAGATAATTAACCCTATAAACCAGTAACTTGACAATTGAAATTAGTTCTATGCCAATAATACGATACATGAGATTCAATGTGTGCTGCAGCCCTGAAATTTCTTTTAACTTGCTTGAAACATCATATTAAAGTCGTTCACAATTAGTTACTCTTATTCAGTGAATAATTAGTAGTAGTTAACAATTAATCATCAACTCTTGAGAAGGTTACTTTTACTTTTATTTGTAGAATTAAGTGTCAAATATAAATTAATCATAAGTCCCTTGGGAACGATAACTCGTTTTTTTAAGAATCTATATTACTTGCGTGACTACGTACACTTGCGTATACTGGGGAGCAACAGTTACTAAGAGAGAGCAAATAACTGTCAGTTTTGTCGCGCTTATTCTAAAAGACGGATAATGCACCTAATAAATTTAACGTTAGTAATCTCAATATTTATTTTGGGAAAAAACTCACTCGTATGTAATATAGAACAAAGACTCTTCTTGAAATAGGTCAAGTTTTATTTTTCACTTTGTAACATAAGTTAGTTATCAAGAGAGAGTCAACAACTGCCTATTTTGCGACGATTATTTCAAAAGGCGGGTGATGCACATAAAGTATTCAAGATCAGAAATCTCAATATTTATTTTTGGAAAGACGTCACTCAAACGTAATATAGTACTAAAAACTTTTCTTGAAATAGATGAGCGAACAACCAATCCAATAAGTCTTGAAATTGATTGTCAGTGAACCCCAGTATGACATAAAAAGATGAAAGAAAATCTTGAATCTCAAATATATATCCGGACCATTCTGGAGCATATGCTCTCCAACAATTCATTTAATTATATTTATGGTCATAAGGTCTTCTCCTCCTTGTAATAGATCGAGAAGATCATGTCCATTATGGATTAACTTATCTTATAAATTCTTTCAAATACCCATAATTAAATACATTTGATTATTTTACTAATTTCATGTCAAAATCATTATTCGTGGTCGTTTATTATTGTTCTTCATCAAACGGACATGAATAAATAACAAGATTTTCTACATATTTTTCACTATGTTATTTTCGATCTAATTATTAATTCTATTTTGTTATTACATTATTTTATTATATTCATATTGTCCAAGGATCATTTTAGGTTTGGATTTATTGTACATTACTTATGACCTCAATCTTAATAATTCAACTGATTTATATGGTCATAGTGTCCGAGTCAATTTACAAGCACCTCGATTAATTTCACTAGATACCTACTTTTCACCAGCTCAAATATCAATAACTCTATCCTCCAAAATTTGGATAAACACCTGATGTTTAGCCTCTACAACCTAAGACAACACAGTTCTTGACACACTTCATTGATATAGGACACACTCCTCGAATGCTCTGCACTCTTGGAACCACGTAATTTCAAAATACACAATGTTGCCAATTCTAATGGAACTAAATTGTTTGAACGAAAATAATTGTAGGAAATAAACAAAGACTAGGATTCCTTACTAATTTAGAATTTATTATTTATGGTATTTACTTATTTATGTTTAATTAGAATTAATAGTTATATAGGTTCCTAGTCCTAATTTACTTTGGTTGTTAGTTTTATAGGTTCTTAGTACTAGTTTACTTTGGTTGTTCGTAGTATAAATAGGAGTGCATTGTCACATATTTTCAATGTACAAAAAATACAAGAGTTATTGAATAAAGTCTCCTACCTTTTCTATGTAGATTAATAAATTTCTTCTATATAAAACCATTGTCGGGTCTTTCACTTGTGCATATATTATTACTTTGAGTAATTTTATTTCCTTCAATGATATATTTCAATTAGGGGTAACAAATAGGCAGGTTGAGCTGAAATAAATGAGATTAAAATAGGTTGAATTAGAAATTGAGTTGGGTCTTGACTCATCAAAACTTACTTTGGGCTAAAATAGGTTTTGATTTGAGCTAAACATCGGATTTTGGCATGACCTGCCTAATTTGATTCACATAATCTCAAAAAATTTAAATATTGTTATTTATCTTTTGTAACCACAATTTGAATTTCAACTCACGAAAAGAAAAAATAAGTCCTTAATTTTGAAGTGGAAAGTCATCAAACATCATACCAACAAAATAAACAGACTCACTCAAATTATCTTGAGCCCAACCAATAAAACTGAGGGAATTTCCTATATTTGAGCTCATTTTGACAGCTCTTATTTCATTCACGAACAATCGCTCGTTACAATTCAAATACCAGTAATAGACAACTAGAATAACCTTCACAAAATATATCTTTTTCTTCGAATGCGTGAATATTTTAAGTGACGACTCTATTTTTCTATCTCGAACTATAGTAGAAGCTGGGACTATGTAAGGCAAAAATTACACCTAAAAAAATATTTGAAACAGGGCATGGCTCACATGCAGCTTATCAAGACGTGGCCTTAAATATGACGGAATGTAGATCGAGGATTAGGGTACAAGGTTAATAGGTAGTCGAACATTGATTAGTTTCCTTATTAGTACTATTAAATTCTTCGATCTTATTATGACATGTTGTTTTCTTTACTTTAGTTACCATATTTCTATTGTTCTCTTCCACTTCATTTTTAGCATGACTTCTTCACTACTATATTTCCTTCAGTTCTTGTTGTTATTATGCTTTACTTGAGCCAGAGGTCTTTTGGAAAAAGTCTTTCTACCTTCAAAAGATTGTATACGCACTATTCTCTCCAGACCCCACTTATGAAATTACACTAGATATATTGTTGTTGTTTAATCAACGTAAGCAAATTGTACAGAAGTACAAGCATATATAATTTCATTTTCCACATGTTTACATGTATAGTACTGGCCAATTGGTCCACTTTTTATTACTGTGGATCCAAGAAGATAGACTTGTGCATGCGTGTACGGGGGGAGGGAAGCAGAAATATGTGCATCTCTGTGACTGTGTGTACCTGCATATGCATGTATTATGTATAACTAAAGCTAACTGATATCTCTACATTGAAAATGTACAAAATGGGCAAATTTTAGCATGTTGCATCACCCTAAATGTCACCTACAATAAGCAGAACAGTAGAACACCTAGGAGAAGTATTGAGGTACAACATTTAATTTGTTGTAAGATGTGCGTACACACTACCTTCTCCAGAGCCCAAACCTCACTTTTCTGATTATTACACTGAGTATGTTGTTGTTGTTGTACTTAAATAGACAATGGGAGATAGTTGATCACTAGTTGTGCATTTCAACTTTCATGGTTCAAATAAGCATCAACTTGATTCAATCTTACCATTGTATCTCCAATTCCAAGGTTCAATAATCCCATTGTACTTGAATAGACTAATGCATATGAAATGCATTTAATTTGCTTACTTAAGTATCAGAAACAACCACTCTACCTTCCAAAGCAAGGGTAAGGTCTGCGTACACATTATCCTCTCTAGACTTCACTTGTGAGATTACATTGGGTATGTTGTTGTTGTACTTGAATAGACACTAGTTGTCGGTCATTGAAACTAGAAGACAACCACATAGGAATTGGACATCCCAGTAACAGCGAAAAGCGACTGAAAGATGAAAAACAAGCAATTGGTACTTAACAAAGTCTATATGGAGATGAATTTCATGAAATATAGTCATATTACACTTTACAATAAGAATATATGAGTGGCGATGATCTGTAAAAGCATTCATGAACTGGTGCACAAGCTGGACGTCTTAAGGGCGAAATTCTCCATATCTGTCACAAAGGCATAACAAAAATTCTGAAACAACACTAGAAATTGTTAAAATATTGATTTGAATTGTTCGTATATGACCAAACTTATATGGGATTCATCAAGAACTTCAGCTTGACAGAGCAGAAAACTCCAATATTTTAGTTTAGACTTGAGACATCAGGGTCTCTTTCTTTTCCGGATAACACTCTATCGCATAAGACCAGCACTGTTGTAGAGATGCGGATGCTAAGGATAGACGTGAAGTTATACAAGATTAGATGAGAGTTAAGATGATCACATTTGTATGAAGATGCAAGTAGAATCCATTGAGGATAAAATGAGAGAAGGCCACTTGAGTTGGTTTGGTCATGTCATGCTAATACGGAGATGCAGCAGTTTGTAGGTGTGATACTATTGTGAGTGTAGGTATTAAAAGGAGATAAGGTAGATCTATAATTAGATGGAAGTAAGTTGTATCGAAAGACCTACAATATCTTGAGCTCAATGTAAACTTGGCTCAACTAATTCAACCGTATATGTACAAGATAACTCTACCCACCTCGATATAGCTAGGTAAAGTATAAGGACTTACCTAGTGTTGCCATTTCTGCTCTTCTAACATATACTTACCGATAAGATAATGTCCAGAATTCTTCAAGATACTGATCATCAACAGCAACATTTATCATTCACAAGTTGATACAGCTACAAAGAAATGAGGGTCATGAAAGTCATTTTAGGGCAACACATCGCCATAGACTATACAAAGGCATGTCATTGCTCTAATACTTTGCTAACCAACGAAAAAAAACTGTCAAGTGAGAGAAATCCTATATATTTGAAGAGGAGGAATTCATTTGTTTTCATTTATCATATCAACAGACTGTCTATGTTAAATTACTAAAATTAGCTCTCGGGAAATAATGTAGCACAGCTACTTCAATATGACTATGTGAATGCATCAGACGACCAAACAAGCACATAATGTCATGCCAACATCTTGGAGAAGTTCTCATTTCAAGTTTGTGTTTCTACTGTTCTGGTTTATCTTTCAGAGCACTCTGCCTATGCGGACAAATGGCCTCGACTCCCAAAGTAGTAGAATAAATTAGTGCCTTCAAAAAGGAGTCAAGTAGATCTAATGAAACACATAACAGCCTATTCTTCCTCTATCAAGAGAGGATACCTAAACTTAATAAACAACTTTCAGTATACCTGAATGACAATACTGATCTCACTTTTTTGGATTCCGTATGATGCAGAGACTATCTTAAATCCTGTAAAGTACATGTGAGTTTGTACACAGAAATATTTCTTATTAAGGTAAACTTTATCAACAGTCAACAAAGAAGTAAAAAAATCTCGAACTGACTTAGCAGCAATACAGGCAAACATGTCTCCAAAGTAGATAACAAGGCCAGAATAAACCAGAACTACTTCTCCTTAAAAGAGAGATAAGAATATAAATTACTGCATTGAGGACGAAGACGGTTTGTCAAACAAACAGCATAAGTAAGTAAGAGAAAATATCAAGTAGCTTATGGATGGGTCGTCATTGTACATTAGCTGGTCAGTGGGTAAAGAGAGTGTTCTTTTGGTGTTCTCAATCTTAGTGTGACCTATTTGATAAGTAAAATCATAAGTAATATAAAGTAACATGACTAACCAATTGAAGCACATTCCGGAAAAGAATGTGAATCCATGACAGAGTAGTCATACTAGGATCGGTGTTGTACACCATCCTACAGGAGAAGTGACGAGCAAGACGAAGCGATAGATTTTACAACTCTACCATAGAAAGACGAGGATTTCTTGCTACAGCAGTACGCAAGAGTTTTTCACTCTCGAGTCTCGCCATATTTGGTAATAGTCAAATTGAACAGAGTTTTTTGTTTTTCAATTTGAATTTCTTCATCTTCTACCAAATCAAGTTTACATTAGCGATGGATAGTTAGTCAAATTGTTTTGAATATATGTTCAGAATCAGTTTTGGTGTTTCAACTTGTCTGTCCATATAGTTTGTGCAGAATTTTTACATTTTTTTTTTTTTACAAGTATAACGATGTGAGTTGAAAGATGTTAGTGTTTTTAAAGATTTTTAGTAAATTTGGTGAATGAATATAATTTCTGCCTTGTAGTGAATGGAAACTGCTCAAAAGACCAGATATAACAGTGATTCTAGCACCTCTCATTACTTTATTGTTCTGCAAATATCAGATATCCTAACATCCACTAACAGACCAATATCCATAATGAACCCATTTGATTAATTGTCTCTGTTACCACATTTTGACCTTATGTATCACTACGAGGCAGAAGTTATATTCATTCAGCACACTAGACCATAAGAAGCTATAATCCAGATGGCAATATATTAATCTTCCAGATGCCGGCATTGAATAGTTCATGTGATTTAAATAGGTACAAAAGAACATTAAAGCTATGCGGGGCGGTTCATGTGGAGCGGGGGCGGCAGGGCGGGGTAAGAACAAATAATTGTGCTATGCTGAGCGGGGTAAAGACTTTGCGGGGTTTAACCCGCACCTGCCTCGCTCCTCCCATTTGCCATTCCTAGTGGACGGTGGGTTTTGGTTTTGGGCTGACCTAATTTTACTTTGTTTTTTTGGGCCTTGAGCCCATTATTGGCCCATAAGACACTGATAATAATATGGGGAAACCACAAAATTAGTGGTGTTTATAGAATAGGATATAGGGGAAATGGTCAAATATATCCTTATACTTTGATTTAATGTTTAATTTTGTTCTTCGTTGTGTTTATTTGGTTAATTTTACCTTCGTTGTTAAAATGATCGTATCAAACATCCCTTTTGTTTTCTCCGATTTGTAAATTGTATTGTAATACTCATCTCCCCGCATTGAGATAGCTAAACTTCAATTTTTATTGTTCTTTGTAGTTTAATTTCTCCGATTTGTAAATTGTATTGCAATACTCATCTCCCTGCATAGAGATAGCTAAACTTCAATTTGTATTGTTCTCTGTAGTTCAATTTCTCCGAGAACAATCTCCGATTCGCCACTTGTATTGCAATACTCATCTCCCTGTATAGAGATAGCTAAACTTCAATCTAGTAATGTTCTTTGTAGTTTAATTTTCCGATCATGCATTTTTAGTTTGGGTGAGTGGTTTCCCAATGGTGCGTGCTTTTTACATGTGTGGTGTGGTTTGCAAGCTATTGCACATGAGCGAATTTAACCAGCGTGCACCCGAAGAGATGGCAGCGGTTGGTTTGCTCGGCTTTCCCAAAAAGAAAAATTATAACACCAGAATTAGGATGCGAAGTAATCAATTTCTGAAAACCTCCATGGTTATTCTGTGACTTTATAAGAGCTCTTATATTTCAGCTGATGGCTCAAAGTTGTATCAATCTGCATTTGAGTATTTTTGTTAGTTATCAATTCTTCTCTAATGTCCTATAATGTTGATGTGTAGTAAAAGTTTTGGCAGTAAAGATGGAATCTTTATCCTCATATGGTGAGTTTTCAACTCTTTGGGAAATAGTTCTATGCTTCAATTAATGTACCAAATTGTTTCATTTATTAGAGAAACCATTTGGGTGTGTACGGGCTAAACCTGCTCTTGTTCAATAGCTCGCAAACCAACACAAGAGATGTGGAGCTTAATAACTTACTCTCAGGGAACGTTGCCTACTAGCAGTTACAGAATCTTATGATAATCCGTCGATCATTCATCATTTAGTGACGGATTTTGTTGTTTAGTTATAGTATTATAGAATTTGTCCGTCTAATTTTTGTTATTTTAGAAGTATCGATTCATCATTATTGCAAGGTGCAGGAAGCAACAAGATTTTAAAGGACTTTGGTCCAATATTATGGAAGAAACTCTATAGTCTTTAGGTTCTTCATAGTCTCAACTTATTGGACATATTTGACTAGGGTGAAGACCTTTGGAGTATTCTCTGATTTTCGCAAAAGATTGAACTTGATTTATATTTTCTTAGAAGGAAAGTGTGGTGTTTTACCTGTTTGCTAGAGATGCTATATGTATGCTCTCGCTAACAGAATTTCCTCCCCAACAGGGTAATTATACCTTGAAGAAGGTGTTCTTTTTGTGGAGCTTTGGACTCTTCAACTAATCTGGAGTTGCTTGAGTCGTACGACATTACGTTGTTGGGTTGTTGTATCCTGGAGGGGACAAGTCAAGAGACATACTGTTGGATCGGTGTAGATTATGCCGCAGTGGGATTGAATCTCCTTAAAGAGAGCGAGATATTCGCGTCTCAGCCTAAAAATTTGTTTAGTCATTTTTTGTCATTTTGTTTTCAACTGTAATATTTTGTATTTATGGTATATTACACCAACACATAGTAAATATATATATAAGGTATACTGGGTTAATTGACAATGTGATATTCTTAAATTGTTAAAATTTATTATATCTAGACAACATACATAAATCACATAATTAACTCTTAATCATCTTTGATTTTCTTAGTTATAATTTTAGTTATGAACAATGCCTTATTATATACTATGAATGTGTAGAGAATTTTGGTGTTATAATTATCCTCCTTGAAATTGCTAAACACTTTACATAACTAAACCTTAAAAAGTATACTAAGTATACATTGTTTGACTATGTTATATAAAACTTATGAACCATTCAAAAGTATACCTTTAAGTTTTATTCTTGTTATTGAATATTATCTTATTATAAGAATGAATTGAGTTATTTGACCATGTTGATTAGTCGTGCATAAATTTATTTATTTTCGTTAAATTTCAATCTGGAGATTTTCTATTTCTCATATAAAGTTATCTTCCTAATAGCTTGTCCTTGGCTATATATATTCACATTTCCTTGATGATCTTACAATTTGTTTATCTAGTGATATCGTTTATAAGTGGATCTAACATAATATTTCTTGATTTCATTTAGTTAATTGTGACAATTTCACTAATAACTAATTATCTAATGGCGTTATATGACTTCATAAAAGATGTCGATATTTTATATGATACATAACACTCCCAATCCTTCTTAATATCGCTTAACTATTGGAATGTATATATGTATATGTATTAATGTCAAAGATTTAGATCAAATTGCAATATTTTTCAAGAAAAATTGGAGTTTTATAATGTTTTCTTCAGTCTTGTATCGAAATCAATTAACTCAAACATCATTGTAAAAGGGAGCAATGCACGCCTATTGGGATAATTTTCAAGATTATACTACTCCACTATTGGTTAAAAATATACTTAGTTGTGAATTTACTTTAAGTTGATCCGATGATTTAAATTAAATCACTATATCCCTTAATAGTCGTTAGATATTTATTATAACGCAAAAAGTTTTTTTTATTTTTTTGATATGTTTCAAGTATTCAAGACTTGTATTATTTCCATCTAATGAGTTTGAATTGGGTTACTCATGTAATCCACTCAGTATATTTATAATACAATTCTTTGATATACAAGATATATGTGATAAACAAATACATTTTTCGTTCAATTTTACTTGTTTAGTACTATTTCAAAAATAGTATTTTCACTTTTACTTGTCACTTTTAGCATATCAAGAAAAAAACAACTTCCATATTTTGCCATTAGCATTAAATACTTGATTTCAAAATCATTTTTCAGGACCTAATACTAAATATCAGTTAATAAGGATAGTACGATAAAATAAGCATATCAATTATAATTTTCTTAATGAGTATGTCAAATCCAAGTATAACAAATAGAAATGAACGTACAAGGTATATTTTATGGATCGAAGTATGTCATGAGATTATTATTGTAGACAATAAAATTCGCGTCGAGAAAATAATAATCAAGAACGAAAAATTATGCAACAATCGATTTATTATTTCAAAGTGTGAATGTTACAATCTCTATGATTCCTCTGAATTCACCTTTTCGAATATAAATTCAAGGGCTCTTGAGCTTGTTCTTGAATTTTGTTCTTGTTCTTGGACTTTAATCTTGGATTCAAGGGCCTTTGGAGCTTGTTCTTGAATCTTTGTCTTATTCTTGAACTTGAACTTTATCTTGATCTTGACTTCTAGTTGAATTCAAGGGTTTCGAGCTTGATCTTGAATCTGGTGGTCATGATCTTGATCGTTCTTGAACTTGAACTTTATCTTGACTTCTAGTTAAATCCAAGGGCTTCGAGCTTGATTTTGAATTCGGTGGCCTTGATCTTTGATCGTTCTTAAACTTGAACTTTATTTTGATCTTGACTTCTAGTTGAATCCAAGGGCTTCGACCTTGATCTTGAATCTGGCGGTCTTGAACTTGATCATTCTTGAACTTGAACTTTATCTTGATCTTGACTTCTAGTTGAATCCAAGGGCTTCGAGCTTGATCTTGAATCCAGTGGTCTTGATTTTTATCGTTCTTGAACTTAAACTTTATCTTGATCTTGACTTCTAGTTAAATCCAAGGGCTTCGAGCTTGATCTTGAATCTGGCGGTCTTGATCTTGATCGTTCTTGAACTTGAACTTTATCTTGATCTTGACTTCTAGTTGAATCCAAGGGTTTCGAGCTTGATCTTGAATCCGGCGGTCTTGATCTTGATCGTTCTTGAACTTGAACTTTATCTTGATCTTGAACTTTATCTTGATCTTGACTTCTTCAAATCTTCAATTCTTAAACTTGAACACTTGAATTCTTAAACTCTCGAGTTCTTGAATTCTTGAATTCTTGAACTCTTGAGTTCTTGAATTCTTAAACTTGTAGCTTGTAGAGAAATTTGTGGCTTTTGATCCACGAGTTTTCTCTAGCTTTTTATTTATAATTCTTCACTCTTTTCTGAATTATGAGGACCCTTATTTATAGTTTTAAAGTAGAGGAGTTGTAAATGGAAGAGGACTCTCTTCTGCCAATCAGATTTCAGTGACATGACATATGAGCTTTATGGAGCGAGCTTTCATTAAATCTATATTGTTAGATTTAAATAATTAACTCAATTATATTAATCCATAATATTTATTTGAACTAATATATTCATAAATTTAATATAATCCGAATCATTTTATAAATTTATATTTAATAAATTTTAAATGAATATAAATGCCCCCTTCTTCAAGCTTTGTTGAGATATTTTATCTTTCAAAGACTAGGCTTGAAGAAATCAACTTGCAGACTTGAAGATTTTGAAGACTTCAACTTGCAGACTTGACAAATTTGAAGACTTTAACTTGTAGAATTAGAAGATTTTAATACTTCAACTTGTATACTTGGAGAATTTGAAGACTTCAACTTGCATACTTGGAGATTTTTGAAGACTTCATCTTGAAACAACTTTTATTCATAAGAGTTTGCTCCCATTGAGTCACCACCATTTGGTGCAAGTCTGAAGTTTTATGAAAGATTACTCATAACTTTAACTTTTATGTGACAGATCAAGAGGGAACATGTGGTTTTTTGACACTCATGTAACTGAACTTAGAATATGGTTCTAAGCGCCTACGTACCTCAGTGAAGAGGATCAAGTCACAATGTAGTTTTGGCAGAGTTTTTTTTTTTAGTGTGTCGTACACAGTTTATACTCTTGCGGGCCACGAGTGACATGCAGTTTAGGCTCATACCTTAAGGAGCATTTCCACTTGAATATTTAACTTTAATTTGAAGAGCTTTATGACATACAGTTTAAGCTCGTGTTTCAAGAAGTATTTCAACTTAAAGATTTAACTCAAATTTGAGGAGTTTTATAACATATAGTTTAAGCTCGTGTTTCAATGAGCATTTCAACTTAAAGATTTAAGTGACATACAGTTTAAGCTCGTGTTTCAATGAGCATTTCAGCTTGAAGATTTAACTCAAATTTGAAGGGCTTCGTGATATACAGTTTAGGCTCGTGTGTCTAGTAACATTATAACTTGCAGTTTAGGCTCATGCGATGAGGAGCATTGTAACTTGCAGTTTAAGCTTATGTGTAAAGGAACGTTGAAACTTGCAGTTTAAGCTCATACGTTAAGGAGCGTCTAGATATACATTGACTCTTCAAAGTCATCTTCGGATGCAGACTTGCCCCCACTTTGGAGTTCTTTTATATTTTCATCTTCATGAGGTCCATAGATAGGAGATCGTTGATCTTCTCTCAAAGTCATGCTTAATTCCATATCATGTGCACGAGTTGCCAACTCTTCGAATATATTGGGCTTTAATCCTTACAAAATGTAGCGAAGACCCCAATTCATGCCTTGGATGCACATTTCAATGCTAAAAGTTTCACTAAGGCGATCTTTGCAATTGAGGCTCAAATTTCTCCAGCGATTGATAAAGTCAACAACTAGCTCATCTTCACTTTGACGAGCCTTTGTAAGTTCAATCATACTAATGACACGTCTCGTGCTATAAAATCGATTAAGAAACTTTTGCTCTAACCGCTCCCAACAAGCTATAAAATTAGGTTCGAGATCTGTGTACCAATCAAAGGCATTTTCTCTGAGAGATCGAACGAACTCTTTAATGAGATAATCACCATATGTCCCAGCATCATTGCAAGTCTTGATAAAGTGTGCTATATGTTGTTTGGGATTTCTTTTACTATCAAATTGATGAAGCTTAAGAGGTTGATAACCCTCATGCATTTTCAAGTTATCAATCCTTTGTTTATATGGCTTTGCATATATAGGAGAAAATTTGGATGAAGACTCAGATTTGTCTTCGATAGTCTCTATGATAAAGTCTTTCAATTGATCAATTGGAATCAAACCTTCAGCAGAGATATGAATTTCTTTAATGTTTGTTTGCTTTACGCAAGACTCTCCTTCGTCTTGAATTTTAAAAAGCTTCAGAGGTGCTTGACTTGATCTTCTCTCAATCATGTTATCCATCTTATTTGTTAACTTCAAAAGTTCAGCATTTTGTTCGTGTGCACACTTTGTCAAGCCTTCAATCGTTTTTGTCAAGCTTGCTAATTGTTCTTTTATAGTGATATTCTTTGATACTTGAAAAGTTGAGATGAGAGGTAGAGATTGTTCCACTGGGCGTGCCAGAATTTGTAGACAATAAAATTCGCGTCGAGAAAATAATAATCAAGAGCGAAAAATTATGCAACAACCGTTTTATTATTTCAAAGTGCGAATGTTACAATCTCTATGATTCCTCTGAATTCGCCTTTTCGAATATAAATTCAAGGGCTCTTGAGCTTGTTCTTGAATTTTGTTCTTGTTCTTGGACTTTAATCTTGGATTCAAGAGCCTTTGGAGCTTGTTCTTGAATCTTTGTCTTGAACTTTACTTTATCTTGATTTATAGTTGAATTCAAGGGTTTCGAGTTTGATCTTGAATCTGGTGGTCTTGATCTTGACTTCTAGTTGAATCCAAGGGCTTCGAGATTGATTTTGAATCCGGCGACCTTGATCTTTGATCGTTCTTGAACCTGAACTTTATCTTGATCTTGATTTCTAGTTGAATCCAAGGGCTTCGAGCTTGATTTTTGATCGTTCTTGAACTTGAACTTTATCTTGATCTTGACTTCTAGTTGAATCCAAGGGCTTCGAACTTGATTTTAAATCCGGCGGTCTTGATCTTGATTGTTCTTGAACTTTATCTTGATCTTGACTTCTAGTTAAATCCAAGGGCTTCGAGCTTGATCTTGAATCCGGTGGTCTTGATCTTGACTTCTAATTGAATCCAATGGCTTCGAGCTTGATCTTGATCTTGAATCCGACGGTCTTGATCTTGATCGTTTTTGAGCTTGAACTTTATCTTGATCTTGATCTTGACTTCTAGTTGAATCCAAGGGCTTCGAGCTTGATCTTGAATCCGACAGTCTTGATCTTGATCGTTCTTGAACTTCAACTTTACCTTGATCTTGACTTCTTCAAATCTTCAATTCTTAAACTTTAACACTTGAATTCTTGAACTCTCGAGTTCTTGAATTCTTAAACGTGTAGCTTGTGGAGAAATTTGTTGCTTTTGATCAACGAGTTTTCTCTAGCTTTTTGTTTAGAATTCTTCATTCTCTTTTCTGAATTATGAGAACCCCTATTTATAGTTTTAAAATAGATGAGTTGTGATTGGACTCCTTTCAGCCAATCAGATTTAAGTGACATGACATATGAAGTTTATGGAGCGGACTTTAATTAAATCTATATTTATTAGATTTAAATAATTAACTCAATTATATGAATCTATAATATTTATTTGAATTAATATATTCATAAATTTAATATAATCCGAATCATCTTATAAATTTATATTTAATAAATTTTAAATGACTACAATTATATACCACTTTCTATATAAAAAATAAAAAAGATACTAGTAATCATCCCACCTTCTGATTAAGATAGTATTCATTCCACCACTATTTTAGTACGAATAAAATAATTTTAAATATAATTAATATATCAAATCAAATATGAATGGACAATTATTATAGTATACCACGTATCAAGCACTTACGTATGGAAATTATAAACAAACAATAGGGACATTTATGTAAATATACATATACAGAGTGCCACACAGAAAGCCCTAGCTGATGTGCTCTCACCACTATAAAAAGTCCTTTCATACCTCACTTGAAACCCACTTGTGGTTTGCGTTGTTATTCTCCATACGCGGCCAGGGTTTTAGCGAAGCTCTTTCTCTCATTTTTCCGTTTGTGAAAGGTTAGATCTATTGCATTTCTCTTCATTTTGTTGAATTTTGTTTCAGATTGTATGTTATTGGTGCGAAAATCTGGTTATAGATTTGTGTTTTGTTAGTGATATGTGATAATTAGTATGTATTTCTATTAGATTTGTTTATTGTATGTCGATGATATGAGATTGAATTTTGTTTCAGATTGTATGATGTTGATGAGAAAATCTGGTAATCGATTTGTGTTTTGTTAGTAATATATGAAAATTACTTTGTATTTCTCTTAGATTTGTTCATCATGTTGATTATATGAGATTTGAATATTCATGTGATTTTCTGTTTTAAGTTATGGCTATATCGTCTGTATTTTTCTGAGATTTGTGTTTGTTATGTTGGAAGATATGTGATTTGTATATTCATGGAATTTTAAGGTCAAGTAATGTCATAATCGTTGGTGTTTCTCTGAGATTTGTCTATCTTATGTTATAAAGATGTGTGATTTGAATATATATATATATATGGAATTTTTAGATTTAAGTTAAGGCACATGAGTTTTTTTTTTTGTTGAAGATGTATGATCTGAATATTTATGAGTTTCTCAGTTTAATTTTACTCTTTATTTGCTTTATAAGTTATGTTGCTTTCATTCTGAGACTGGATCTCCATGATTTGTGTCTTGTATTGTGTAGATGAGCGTGGATTCAATCTACAGCTTTTTTTAATCTTATTTTAGAGTAGAAACCTTGTTTTGTTTGTAGTATGAGTTTGATGATTTTTACTTGTTAGAATTTTGATTTATCTATGCCATGTATTTCAGATCTGTTGACTTTTTAAAAAAAAGTTGTACTTGATTAAGTAGGTCAATAGCGGTTGAATAGTGGATCTATTAATTAATAATGACAATGTTTTAGAGAATCTTTCTTGAGTGTAAGAAATTTGCTTAACAAAGTAGGCAATTTCTTATTAATAATGACTGGTTCTTAGAATCTTTCATTTGAATGAATGCAATTAGAGTAACAAGATTGTCAATTTCTTTAGTTTGCATTGAATAGTACATCTGTTAATCTTAATCTGACTCTTGAATTGAATAACCCATGTGTTTCATATCATGACTGTGGTGCCTTGTTCAGTTTTTTAGACATCATGGGTAAAGAGAAGATTCATATCAGCATTGTTGTCATTGGACATGTCGACTCTGGAAAGTCGACCACTACTGGTCACTTGATCTACAAGCTTGGTGGCATTGACAAGCGTGTCATCGAGAGGTTTGAGAAAGAAGCAGCTGAGATGAACAAGAGGTCCTTCAAGTATGCGTGGGTGCTTGACAAGCTTAAGGCTGAGCGTGAACGTGGTATTACTATTGATATTGCCTTGTGGAAGTTTGAGACCACAAAGTACTACTGCACTGTGATTGATGCCCCTGGACACAGGGATTTCATCAAGAACATGATTACTGGTACCTCTCAGGCTGACTGTGCTGTCCTCATCATTGACTCCACAACTGGTGGTTTTGAAGCTGGTATTTCCAAGGATGGACAGACCCGTGAGCACGCATTGCTTGCTTTCACCCTTGGTGTCAAGCAAATGATTTGCTGCTGTAACAAGGTCTGTTTTATTTTTAATTTGATATGTTGATTGAAAAGTGATGTTTCAAGTTTTACTAATTCTGTTGTATGCCTTCTGCAGATGGATGCTACCACTCCTAAGTACTCCAAGGCTAGGTATGAAGAAATTGTGAAGGAAGTTTCTTCCTACCTCAAGAAGGTAGGATACAACCCTGACAAAATCCCCTTTGTCCCCATCTCTGGTTTTGAAGGAGACAACATGATTGAGCGATCAACCAACCTTGACTGGTACAAGGGCCCAACCCTACTTGATGCTCTTGACCAGATTAACGAGCCCAAGAGGCCCTCAGACAAGCCCCTCCGTCTTCCACTTCAGGATGTCTACAAGATTGGTGGTATTGGAACTGTGCCCGTCGGTCGTGTTGAAACTGGTGTCATTAAGCCTGGTATGGTTGTCACTTTTGGTCCAACTGGTCTGACCACTGAGGTTAAATCTGTTGAGATGCACCACGAGGCTCTTCTGGAGGCACTTCCTGGTGACAATGTTGGGTTCAACGTTAAGAACGTTGCAGTTAAGGATCTTAAGAGAGGTTTCGTTGCCTCTAACTCCAAAGATGACCCAGCAAAGGGTGCTGCAAGCTTCACTGCCCAAGTTATCATCATGAACCACCCTGGTCAGATTGGAAACGGATATGCCCCAGTGCTCGACTGCCACACCTCCCACATTGCTGTCAAGTTCGCTGAGATCTTGACCAAGATTGACAGACGTTCTGGTAAGGAACTTGAGAAGGAGCCCAAGTTTTTGAAGAATGGTGATGCCGGTATGGTTAAGATGATTCCCACCAAGCCCATGGTTGTTGAGACCTTTGCTGAGTACCCACCATTGGGACGTTTTGCTGTGAGGGACATGCGTCAAACTGTTGCTGTTGGTGTCGTCAAGAACGTCGACAAGAAAGACCCTACTGGTGCCAAAGTCACCAAGGCTGCCCAAAAGAAGAAGTGATGTGTTTTTGATGAGATTCTGCATTGATGAACTAGTTTTGTTTAATTGCATTAGCTATTTTCAATTTTGTTATGAACATTTTACCAGTCATAGACACGGCTCCAGAAGCTTTTGTCATGGTTCTCTAGCCTCGTTTGAGGATAGGGGAGTTGTTGAGCAATTTGGTTTGATCCAAGTTGCTTGATGGGCAGTGGCAATAGCACCTTTGGATGTCTTTCTCCTGTCTGGTTTTTTTTTATAGCGAATTCCAAGATGAGCTGCTGAAACGGTTTTAATATGTTATGCTTTTAAGATATCTTTTCTCCTGCTTTCACTTCCGCATTTCCTTTATTGTTCTGTTGTTATCATTGCTCCTAGTTATGACTTAGTCATTTGTTTTTTCCTGTAGAATCTAACCAACCGATCTGGTTCATATTGATTTTGGAGTTCTTTCTGCCATTTGAGATTTGACATTACTGAATGTTACCTTGCGTTCTTAGTGTCTCTTGTGGGTCGCCAGTCCTTATTTTACAGTTTTTTTTATTTGAAACATTTGAGGCTGAAAAGTGTTGCTTGGATTGTTTTTGCATTTTTTGAACAAAGAAGATAAGGAAACTGTTACCTTCTGCCCGTCTCATATGTTTAGACTTGGTATTGTTCGATACCAGTCTTTCCCTATGTAAAACAATTGTCATGGGATCTGATCTAATGTCGCTTCATGGGTTAGCCTTTTATCTTAAATAAATATATACCTATAGTTTTGTTAGTGTGCTGAGGTTATTGAGTAGATCAACCCTCAAGACTAATTACAGTTTCAAAATATGGACATACTTGTAAAAAGAGTGAAGTCTTTAGTTAGAATTGTCTTTAATTGAACTTCTTAAATGTTTCTCTTGTTTATGGAACTAACAAAATAGTATTAATTTATAATTCCAGAACCTATCTCCCTAGTTCAATATACTTTGACAATTCAATTTACATGACAAATTGAGAAATTGTTTCTTGGTGGGATTTTTACATGCTCAAACTGTTTGGTTATTTATACAGAAAGCGTGTATCAATTTAATCCACATTTTGCTTGTCTTGTGTTCTATATCCCAACAAGCTTTAGCTATTCTAAGACTATCAAAATACTACTCTTGTGGTCTCATTTTAATTGTCATTTTAATTCTTTTTACATCCATCAAGAAAATAATGAATACAAGGTATAATTCTTAAGTGTTTTTTCTTTTTGGAGAATTGAGCAATATTAAGAAAATAACTTTTAATTTTGTATTTCTAAAGTAACAGTAATTTTGGGACAATTTTTTTGAGCTAAAATAACTACTAATATGGGACGGAGAGAGTGTAGATCCAATAATAGATGGCGAGATGAGTAATTGCAAAACTCTTATCAACATGAGTTGTGGTGGAATGGTTGAGATAGATACCTCCATCTTTTTGGAAGTGTTGCCCACAAATATGAAAATTGTAATGCGCGAATCTAAATTTGATCGAATGACAAACACCAGAGCTCATTAGGAGGTTCTTACACAAATCTAAGCCAAATATATCACAAAATTCCCAAAAGTACATAAACAAAAACTAAAAGAAAACCAAATTAAATACTTTTTTATCTAAGTTAGAATCAAGCAGCCTTTGCTGTACAAGACAAACAAAGATCACAAAGAAGAGCAACAATAAGATCTGAATCACTTTCATTTATTTTCTCTCTGAAGTCTCTTTCATGGCTTCTCACTTGATCTGTTTTCCATTTTCCTCCCATTTGAACTCTTAGCTTTTTCATAGACTCCCTTCTTCCAGTGTGATCCGTCATCCTACAATTTGAACAGAAGAAAATGATCGACGCGAATCTAGGGAAAGTTCTATGGATGTTCAAAAAAATTACTAAATGTTTAATAAATATCGTGTTATAAAATCATAATTCCAAAAATACAATAATTAAAATGCTGAAAACTTTAATAATTGAACTCATCAAGTTTAAATCTTAAATTTCTCTCTTCAACTGAAATGATAGATTTCGGTTCAAATAAACTATCTAGAGTCTAGACATATAAAAATGCAATTAGATCTCCCTAAACCATAATTTATAATAACATTTCAGTATATATGTCAAGTTTTTTTGGAACAATTTTTTATTTCATGTTATATTATAGTTTCTATAATAACATTTCACCATAGGAGCTAGAATTATATATAGACAAACAACTAAATATTCACAAAACCTATACATTTAACAAAAAAAACTACACTAAATATTCACAAAAAAGGTACATTTAACATTTAAATCTTTGAATCCGACTCAGTAAGACAAGAAAAATTACTCTTTGGAGAGAGGAAGAGGACGTGTGATCCCTGCAAGACAAATTGGGAGTCCATTGTTTGCTTGATGATTTAAATTGGATGATGACATCTTTTTTTTCTTGAAAGAGAAGATGGAATTTTTTTTCCTTCGATTTGGATTCTTTTGATAGAGTAGGAACGAAAAATTAAAAGGAGGAGAAAAGACAGAGAGGAAGGTAAAGCATTAAAAGCAGATATAAAGGACCTTTCATTTTCTTTACTTAAAAGTAGTGGGCACAAAACGGGAATAGTTACGTACTTATTGTGGTGGAATGATTAAGATTTTTCTACTTTTAATAGAAGCGTCGTCTTTATGGCTTGAACTCGCATTGTGGACCCTGAGCTCTGCGATAGTTCCCAATCTATTCTGCAGGTAAAATCTGGTTAAACAGACTCCAATACAATCTCCAATTTCTGAAGAGTGAATTAAGATTTAAATTTAATGATTTATTTTTGTATAAATTATAGGAATAACATATTATAAGTACTAAATAGCATCCTATCCCTTCTAGTTTTCTATTTACCAAAAATCTCTTTAAAATGATGTTTGCGGGATACATAGCGTTGTGCACGAGATACATTAGGTTTGATACATTCCACATAGCGGGATACATAGCGTTGTGCACGGGATACATTATGTTTGATACATTCCACATAGCGGGATACATAGTGTTGTGCACGGGATACATGCAGGATACATAGCGTTGTGCACGGGATACATAGCGTTTGATACATTCCACATAACGGGATACATAGCGTTGTGCACAAGATACATAGGTAAATAAGGGATTTTTGAAATTTTTGAAATAAGTAGGGATAAATGAATATTAAGGTAAGTAAAAAAGTGTAGTTAAGTAATTTGTCCTTTATTTTTTATATTTATATCGTTGCATTCGTTATGCTAGTGTAGATGTGAATTTTAAAATAGGTAAATTTAAATTTAAAATTTGTAGATTCTTATAATGATCTTAAGTTAATAATTAGTATTTTATGGAATTTTTATCCCGAGGATACCCCTTGGCCCTTACAAAATTCACTCTCCTCTTGAAAATACCAGTTATTTTCACTAAATTACCCTTAATAAAATAACTGAGTATATATTTCACTTTTTTTTTACGATGTTCAATAAGTATTTTTTTTTTGAAGTTTAAATAATTATACGTAAGCGATAAGGGGCATCTCCAACCCTACACTCTATTTTACTCTCTAAATATAGAGTTCTCTATTTTTTCAGACAATCAACTCCAACCCAATTCTC
Source organism: Solanum verrucosum (assembly GCF_900185275.1). Classification (NCBI taxonomy): domain Eukaryota; kingdom Viridiplantae; phylum Streptophyta; class Magnoliopsida; order Solanales; family Solanaceae; genus Solanum; species Solanum verrucosum. The sequence continues at coordinate 1,298,651 of NW_026019984.1, read as the reverse complement.
TATTTTACTCTCTAAAAAAATATTTTTCTCTCTCCTCAATATTATATTATTTTCTTATTTCATAATATAAATCCTTTATTTTTTCCCCAATAATTACTTTATATAATTTTCATGTGATATAAAATTTTATTTTTCAAATTTTTTATTTAATATAAAATTATATTTTATTCTAATTTTTTAAATAATATAAATTGTAGAAAATATTATATAATATACAAATTAATGGACAAATTTAAATAAAAGTGAAATACAATTACATAAACATTACATAACACTCAATTTTCGAAATTATTACGTTGCTCCTATAAATGTTCTATTAATGCATTACGGAGTTCAAAATGAGCATTTTTGTCCTTAATTTTTTTATGTCTAACGAAAAATTATTCAAATCGGAGATTTTCATCTACCACCATTTATGTTGTTGGAGTTGAGCCTCTATGGCATCTTGAATTGGTGCATTAAGATCACGTTATCCTCAATTATCATGTTGTGCAGTATAATACATGTAGTCATTATATCAAGTAGCGCTTTCTTTCTCCAAAAACGTGACGGTCTTGCAAAACTCGCAAAACGTGATTGCAAAACTCCAAATGCACGTTCAGCATCTTTTCAGCATGATTCTTGTTTCATCGCGAATTAATGATTATGTATTGTATTTTATCTTGTATTTAAACTATTATGTTATATATTGTATTGTTATCTTGTATTTAAATTATCATATTATGTATCATATTTTTAAACTAAAATTTTCATCTTTATCATTTAATTTTGTGTATTCTTTATAGTGAAAATTAATAATAAAATCAAATTATATTATTGACGAAAATTAGAAAAAATTAAAATAGTATAAATTTGGGATGAAAGTAGTATATATTAAATAAATATATTTTTAAAAATACTATATTATATTTAAAAAGAATTATGAATATTATATATTGAATTAATGACATTATAAGTAAAATAATATGTTAATTAGAAAGTAATAGAAATAATAATAAAATATACAAAAAGTGAAATAGAGAATGTGAATAGTAGTTCTCCAAACTATTCACCTCTCTAAATATGAAGAATAGAGAGTGATATGGAGGTGAGTTGGAGTGTCCATTCTCTATTTTACTCTCCAAATATAGAAAATGGAGAGTAAAATAGAGGTGAGTTGGAAATGGTCTTATGAAAAGGAAAATGCTCTACAATAAGATTATGTTTTTTTCATTTTGAAAGCTCAACCACATGCCTTTATACTTATAAATATGTTGTTACATTTATTTGTTTCTCTACTACTAATTTCTAGGATACATTTACATATTCCACAATCCATCTCAAAATATTAGTCACGTTTTAATTTTTAAAAAGTAATTTTACTAATTTTTAGAGCAAAATTAAATTATATTAATTTAATATCATACAATTAAAATTCAAATAATTAAAAATTATATAAAACATCTATTAAATTATAATTCTTCCCATATTAATATAGTGAAAAAATATGTCTTGATATAGTGATATTTGTAATTCTACTACGATGTGTGTATATTTGTTTTTAGTGGGGTGATGATGGTACCGTGACAAAAATAATTAAATGAGTGCACGATAAGACCAGACAAATTACTCCCTCGCCTCAAAGAACATTTGGGGTGATGGGACTTAAAGCATATGATATACTGAAATTACATTCGATGGGGTCCAAGCATGATGGATGTAGGCTTTTATTTCCCAAAATAATTGAACTTTATTACATAAAGATTCAATTTCCACGCCATGCCTTGTTGTCACAAAAACAATTTCATTCAAATCTTTTAATCTTCCCCTATACCACAAGAATCCAGTACAAATTTTATCATATTGCACTTTTTTTTTTCTTCGAGTGTGATCTATGGAGGGTAGTCGTGAACTCGTGATGTCCCTTTATGGCTGACATTTTTAGTATGGAGTCGAAGGTGGGTGAGGTAGAGATGTGCATTGATCGGTTCAGTTTATGAATTATCGGTTCAGTTTATTAGTTTTTAAATACGCTAAACCAATAATCAAATCAATAAGATATTTTTCATTGGTTTTGGTCCTTAACAGTTCAGTTTCAATTTAACCAATAAGAAAATACTTATAAATAATTATATGTCTTCTCCAATAATTTGATGCGACAAGACAATAATGTAACTTTACAGAAAACTCATAAAATAGAAACAATAATAACTAACATGAAAAGAACTATACATACAAGTGCAGCACAAAGAGAAATAATTAAGGAAATAGGGTTCTTACTTTAGGTTTTTACATTTTGTATAATGTGAAATGATGAACTCAAAGTCGCCGTAAAGTGTGAATGGAAAGCTAAAGGACAAAGACAGTAACCAGTTAGGTACTGAGATTAATATTTAATATTTATGTAAGAGTAAATAGTAAATTACTACCGTCTTAATGGATTATCGATCAATAACCTAATATTAAAAAATCAAAATCGAACTGATAACCCGATATTTTTTAAAAAGAAATCATTAAAAACTCGTTAACCTAATAACCAATAATATAAATCAACAGTATTTTTTTTTCGATTCAATTTATCGATCTGTTCAATTTTTGAAGGAGAGGAGTGGAATTTGGGGAGGAAAATTTATAAGCTAATAACTAATGCAGATTTAAGTTATTTTAACATATATGTCCAGTCATATATTATATAGTTCATGCATTACATTACATTAATACAAAATGCTTTTAAATATAATATATATATTTCATAGCGACTAATTGATTTATTAAATATTCCTCATATTTAATCGTACATTATTAAAGGTAAAAATATGACTGGCCAGATTTAATTCCTTACTCAAAACTCAAAAGGTTTCTCATTTATTCATTTACCTTATGCTATTCAATTATTAGTTATAATAAGATTATGGAATATTAGGGCCCATAATATTCCAATTAGCCCCAAACACAAAACCTAAATAAAACACAATACTTATCCCTTCACATAAACCTTATTTTAGGGTTTGCACACATCTCGATTAATTTCATTACAATAAAAAACATATTATAATGAAACATCTTCGTCAATGCAATTTGTTTATTCATGAGGAAATCATAATCAACATACTGAATCGTTTGCCTTTGAAATCGCTAGCTAGGTTTAAATGTATATCCTATAATTGGCAAAAGTGCATTGCTGAAATTTATCGATGTCGTCTCGGTTTTCCTGAACCTTACTTAATCGGTTTCTTTTGCGTAGAGAAACGTTTGCGAAGTCGTTTCTTCTTCACATCGAAAGAATCGCCACTATTAATTGGTACTAATTTGGACAAATCAATCGATTTCATCGGTATCGGTGAGGGAGTGTATATTGTTGCTTCTTCCAATGGTTTTGTACTATGCAATAGGCTTAGAAGTAGGCATAGGGTTTATTATGTTTATAATCCTGCCACAAGGCAGCGTTTGGATGTCCCTAAAACTCTAATTCGTATGAATGATCCTTATGTTGGATTTACTTGTAAAGTAGATGAAGATCATGGCATTGTCTCGTTTACTATAGTTCGTTATGTAATTAGGAAACGCTATCAGTCTAGTATAACAATTGAAAGTTATTCTTCGGAGACTAATGTGTGGATTGCTACTGATGCCATTCATGATTTACTTTATCCATTGCAGCCTAGTAGGGATGAGAATTACTTATCGTCGTGTTGTGTAATCGATGGAGTATTCTGTTGGATTGATAATTTTGGACAAGGGATGACTGTTTATGATAGTGTAAAAAAGTGTTTTTGGGGTTTGGCATATCCTCAACCAGGGTGTATGATCTATCCAGGTTTTCATTTTCTTGGTTTATCAGGTGGAGAACTCTGTTTTGCATCGAAAGGTTGGACCATCCCTTGTTGGAGACTCAACAATTTTCCTAGTCGAGATGCAGAATGGGTTTGGAAGTATAATGTAGATGTTGTTACTATAATTCAGAAATGTGGAGAGAATTTTGGGCTTGGAGGAGGGAATGTTCAGAACATAGTTTTTCATCCTGTTTTTCCGGACATTTTGTTCTTGCAAATAAATGGCAAGGTTATCTCTTATGACGTGAAAACGAGTACTGTAGAACTTGTCTATGATTTTGGAGAAGCTGGGCGGAAGACAAAACATTACAAACTGTTTTCCTATGAATGGCCTCAATGGCCGCGTCTCAAGTAGACCATCAACAGGTATTACTTATTTATACTTGTTTAAATTTTTTCATTCGTGATGCAGGGTTTGCACTGTTTTCCATTGTACTTGTATGTTGTTTATTTTGTTTCAATTATCGCACTATTTTGTTTTTGTTGTTGTTGTTGTTGCTCCCTTCTGGTAGACTTTGCACTGTTTCCTTGTGACTTACTATATTCGCTTCACTTTTTCCTACTTCTTTGTATCTGGAGTTCACTGAGTATGTTGTTGTTGTTTGCTATGAGATTGAATTTGTGAGATAGTTTCTTGAAGTTTCTGCAGTTTCACAGAATCATATTTACCACGAATAATGAATGTAGTTCAATCGTGAGTTTCTCGAAATTTTATTGACAACACCAAATAATTCCATGTGGTGCAGCTTGTTTCTCTGAGTAATTCCATCAGCATTTGTCCATTTTTGTTCCTAACTACATCACCAGCTCCTGTTCTGCCTTGGTTGGCCTGATTTTTTCGCATATTCTGCATGTAGAGATAGATTCTTACCATACTTCTTTCAGCATCTGGCTTTCCATAGTTTCCAACATGTTATTACTGGGGTGATACGAAGCAAAAAGGTCCTACGAACCGTGTTCTTGCTTATTTACTTGGAACTTAGCTATAGATAACTTCCTTTTAGACTTATAGTAGGAAGGGCATGAACCTTGTTGTACAAAAGAAGTTGCGTTGATATCGGGCCTTATCATGACATGTCTCTTCCTCTTACATGTTTACCACATTCTTTTCAATTGTTTGTCTCTTAAGGACTAGTTTCTGTTGTGATGAGACTATCCAAACACTTGCCAATTACGAACAACATCAATGTTGAACTAGAGGTCTCGTTGTAAGGATTCAGGCTCGCGCACATCCATGACTTCACTCCCCTTGACATATTTTCTAGATGCATAGGAAGTCATTAACATGTCAGTCGATGACAACTCATGTTATGCTAATATCATTCGTGATTGCAGGTTCTTGTAATCAGGAATGCTTTATTACAGGGAACCGAACATGTTGGCAGATTGTTTGAATAAGTACAGATGCAGAAGAAATAGGAACTGTCTTCTTGTTCGCGCCATTTTTCATGTTGATTATGATTTCTCAAACAGTATATCTGTGTGGCTGGCGCGATGGAATCATGTTCTCTATAACTATATTTCATAGTTAGTGAAATTACTTTCTTTAGAAGCCAAAATACAACAATTCTAGTTGTGATGGCTTATTTGAAACCTATAGATTGGTATTCTTCAACATTGTTTCTAATTTTTTCCTGTTCATTGTTAGGTGAACCTCTATTTTGTCCATCCCGCACCCCTTTTATTTGGAAAAATATATATGTTGAGTTGATTTCCTACGAAATCTTCCTCTAAACAATTCAAATTTTAGATATGAACTCAAACAAGGAGAAAAATAAGGGGCTATGCGGTTATATCAGGCCCATACTGAACCAAAGTTGGGCCATTTTTGGTTATAACAATGAACGAAGGGTCATTTTGTTAATTTACTCAAATTTCATTATATCAGGCCCATACTGAATCGAACCAAACTAATTTCAATTCAATATGCATCAGTGAAAAACTGAAATCCGAACAGATCATTCTAGTCATACTTTTTTAAAGACAAAAGTATGATGGATCAGATTTCATTTACTCATTTGTGGAAAAACTGTCATTCAAAGGATTTCTCATCAACTTTGTAGATTATGTAATTAATCTAGTCAATATATATGTAATATAGTCAATTTATACTTATTTAATGTTAGAATTTATGAAAGTTGGTATATAAAGGTACTCTCAGTCCCAACTTTTCAGAGTCCAATTTCTCCAAATTTAAAACAAATTGTTGCTATCATCTATTCTTAGATCCCTAATCCTCAGCTTCAAAGTTGCAACTATTTTCATTTGTTGGAATAGTAGTTGCAACTTGCAAGTAACATTAGAATGAAACGTCGTCAATGAAAATTGTTTATTTGTGAGGAAATCGTAATCAATATACTGAATCGTCTGCCTTTGAAATCGCTAGCAAGGTTGTCATCGACCAACAGCCTTCGATACTGGTGTAAAGGCAGCAATATAAAACTTGTGTACTTTCTGAACTACAGTAGCAACATCTATAGCATACTTACTAACTCATACTGCATCTTGACTAGGAAAATTGCTGAGTAACCAAACAGTGATGGTTGTCCAACCATTCGATGCAAAAAAGAGTTCAATGTCCTGATATACTGATATAATGGAATATTTTTTAGTAAATTAAACAAAACAACCCTTTGTTCATTGTCCATGGAAAATCTTTGAAGCTCAAATTTTAAAATTTGACATGGGGCAAACATGAATAGTTTCATATGTCAAAAGAATCAAGATATAGAGAAGAGCTCATATATAAAATTTGAGTTGTTTGGTGGAAGATTTGAGCTGATTGAAGAGATTCGAAGTTCACATTTCAAAACTCGACATGCTGCCTGCAAACATGATTTGTTTCGAGTGAATAATCCAACATATGGATCTTTCATACCCATTCGAGTTTTAGGGAGATCCACACGCTGCCTTGTGGCAGGGTTATAAACATAATAAACCCTCTAATCTTATTGCAGAGGAGAAAACCATTGGATGAAGAAACAATATACACTCTCTCGCCGATGAAATTGATTGATTTATCCAAAATAGTACCGATTAAAAGTGACGATTCCTTTGACGAGAAGAAGAAAAGACTTTGGAAACGTTTCTCTACACAACAGAAATCGATTTGATAGGGTTCAAGCCACTGGAGACGACAACGGTAAATTTCAGCAACGTATTTTTGCCAGTTCTTTGATATGCATTCAAACTTTGCTAGAGATTTTAGAGGCAAACGATTCAATATATTGATTATGATTTCCTCAAGAACAAACAATTTGCATTGACATTTCATTCTAATAATACCTGCAAGTTGAACTACTATTCCAACAAAGATATGAGCCCTAAAAGAATGAAGATGTCAATCAATCAATATCAACAAGATGACCTGACTGCTTAGGCGTCTATGGATTTGAATTTTCCCCCTCCGCCAAAGGTAAAATTGACCTCGAATTCAACGGAAGGAGTAGATCAGCTACCTATATCTCTCTACAAAGTGGAGCAACTAATTCTCGCTCGCTTAGGAGAAAGAGGGGAAGCTCTTGGCTCTAGGCAAGTCGAAGAGAAGTGAGATTGATGTTCACTCAAGGGTAAAATTGTAGAGAAGATGTTTCAATTGGACAAAGAATCAATTGATTTTGAGAAAGAAAAATAGATGGGATTATTAAAGACTCCATTTGAATTTCACCTAAATTAGAAAATGAAAAAGTGGAACACCTCCACTTCAATGTTAATACTGTCCCCAGATGCATCAATTGAAGGCTGAATTGGCCGGATCTACGCAGAAGGGTATGACCATAGTTCATTATTATGGTAAGCTGACAAAGTCGTGGGAGGAATTGGCACTTGTCATGCTGATTGACTCAGGAGAAGATCATTATTCTAGCCTTGCAACAACATTTTTACAGGGAACATGATTCCATCGCGTCATTCGCACGATTGTATAGTATGAGAAATTATAATCACATGAACAGAACTCTAACAACCTAAAAAACAAGGTCATGATCACACCTATTCTAACCCACTGATAGCCTATGGTGATAGGTAAGCAAACACGGGATAAAAGTAGATAAGTAGCAGAAACAAAGCCTTAAAGACATACTTCCATAAATCAACCCAGAAATTCAAAAGAATACAGTTACAACACCAAAAATCCAGTGACATGAGTGCAAAGCATCTATGGCAACATGAGTAAGAATCCGAAATTTATACAACTGTCCAAAGGATAATGACAGAAAACAAATAAGATAAGAGACGTCCGGATGTTGTGGAACAACCAAGCAATTACATCCAGGAACTTCGAAAAATTGCCAACTCAAAAGAGAGGATCACCTACTGCTAGAACCGGTCTCAGAACCTGCACAACAGAGGTGTAGAAAGCAAAGGTTAGTACAAAAGAACACGTGTACTCAGCACCAACAAAGACTGAACTTAAAGAAGAGATAGCGTCGGACTTTTATGTAACACTTTTTTTTTTTTTGAAACTGGTAACTTTTTGTATTACTCAGCATTAAGGGCTATGCTGGCCACCTCCAAAAAACTGTTACAAGAAAGGGAAAAGACTAAAAAGAAATACTTACAGAGAACCTATGAAGTCCACTAATTGGAACTCCCCTTCTATATCCTGTTCTTTACACCAAAAACCTAAAGTAGTAATTACTTTCCATTTGATCTTTTGTATTGTACACTCCTTTCCTTCAAAAATTCTTTGATTACTTTCTTTCCATATAATCCACCAGATACATGTTGGAACTGTTCTCCACCATCTTTTCTAACTTTTGTTGCCTCCCCTTTTGATCCAGCAACTAAGAAGGTCAGAGGTGTGTTCAGGCATAGTCCAATATTCATTGGCTATGCTTGTAAACAGAGCCCACACCTGAGCAGTTACCTTACAGTGCATGAATAAGTGTTTGTTAGTCTCCAGAGCTTCTTTACAAAGGAGGCATCTAGATACTATGTTGATGCGCCTCTTTTGCATTGCCTCATGAGTCAAACATTTTTTCCTAGCAACCAACCAAGTGAAGCACTTCACCTTGGCAGGAGCCACACTTTTCCATATTGTGTTCCAAGGTCCAATGGATCTTCCTGCACTTCTTTTAAGTCCCCAGTAATCTATTCACAGAAAATACTCTTTGTGATGTCTCCATGCTAATCTGTCTGGCTCTAGAGTAGTACCTGGGAATCCACCAATCAAGCCCAAAAACTCCACCATTCCATCAATTTCCCAGTCATTTTTTTATTTTATTTTTATGTAACACTTAGTCACAGATAAACAAAATAAAACCTTTATATAAGACGGACTAGCCGCTAAAGACAACATCAAATATTCAAATCAATTCAAAATCTGAAACCAGCTACAATCAAAGATTTCCACAATAAGCTCAAACCATAGAAAACCAGCAATTTAAGCCAACTCAACCAATAGATACGAAAATAAGCCACTTTCATAAACACTTTATAGTGGCTCCATATCAGCAAAACTGTTTTTGTACAACAAGTGTCATTCCCACCCTACTATAAGTCTATAAAGAAGTTCACAAAAAAGCTACATATATCTAAGTTCAAAGCAAACATTAGTATTAGAAGTATAAACACTTTATAGTGGCTCCATATCAGCAAAATTGTTTTTGTACAACAAGTGTCATTCCCACCCTACTATAAGTCTATAAAGAAGTTTACGAAAAAGCTACATATATCTAAGTTCAAACTTGCTGGATTAGTCGAAACAAAAGTCAAGGAACTTATACTAGAAGTATATGACAAAGTATTGCTCCAAATTGGAAGATGGAAGGTAACTATCACAAGGCTATCAATGGTAGGATCTGGATCATCTGGGACCCCAACTTATATGAAGTAGAATGCATAAGAGAGGAAGCTCATTTGTCACAATGTCATGTGAAAGAAAGGCAAGGATCAATAGATTGTCAAAGGGTAAAATACTAGTAATCACAGTACCACTCTTTGGGAAGGACTGCAAGAGGTAGCTGTGGGAAATAACTTACCATGACTCAGTGACATGTTTCTTCCCCAAGATAGAATGTTACTTATGCTGAAATCAGAGACTATTCAGATTGTATTGCTAATCTATTATTATCTGAGCTTCAACAGAAAGGAGATTTTGACACTTGGTGCAACAAATTGACACAATGAAACAGTAACCGCACTTGTATTAATAACCTTTAACTCAACTTACAAGTAGTAGATGTATTGAAGTCTCTAGAATCAGAAATTATAAGGTAAAATGCATAAGTAAAATAGCTAATGATAGAAGAAGACGAAGTAGGAGGTGAGGAACTTAGAAGAAATTGAGAGAGAAAGAGTGTCCACTCATAACAATCAAATAGCGTGTTGTGCAATGCTCCACTCATGTGCCTACTGTTTTGCCAATTTTACCCTTCTTCACGTGAACTTCCCCATTCCGAAACGTAATCCCCAAGTCTTAGGAGGAATGACCTTTCTAGAAGTCCTACATGGCAGTCCCATGTGCTCATCCTGAGTGGCGTCCTAGTCAATGATATTCTCATTCACAACTTTACTCCATCCCTGGAAAGCAACCTTGTCCTCAAGGTTGGACTCAATGAGATCCTCTGTAGTAGGAACACTCAGATGCATAGGTGTCACATGTTGATCCGAAGTGCCAACACAACGCTTCAACATAGAAATATGGAAAATAGAACGGATTTTTGCAGATTCAGGAAGTTCCAAGCGATAAGTGACGGGGCCAATGCTTTTTAACACCTGATAGGGCCCAAAATAACGCCTCCCAAGTTTATGATCTCGCTGCAAGCATAGAGTATTCTGTCTGAATGGTTTAAGTTTGACATACACCCAATCACCCACTTCAAGGAAGGTGTCAGTCCTAGACTTATCAGCCAACCGCTTCATGCAGTTCTGATCCTTCAATAAATTGTGTTTGAGGATGTGCAAGACTTCATTGTGCTGCAGCAGATAGGACTCAACCAGTTCATTTGCAGTACTCCCGAAAATGTACCGAGCAACAGTAGTAGGTTCACGGCCATAGAGAGACTGGAAAGGAGTCATACCGTCTGAAGTTTGAAACGAAGTATTGCACCAAAATTCCGCCCATGGAAGCATATCAACCCACTGGGAAAGCACCTCAGCGACGTAACAACGCAAATATCCATTTGTTAAGAGCCTCAGATTGTCCATTTGTTTGAGGATGATAGGCTGCACTCATTAACCTTTTATTTTATTAGCCTAATATATTAGGTTAATGGTAAGGAGTTTACTTAAGTCATGATAACTTCTATAGCATTTGAACTAACTTGAAGGCTGCCCACCACAATACATTAGCTTTTAGGCTCTAGTCACTAACACTAAGCAACTATATATATATTTAACTTCAAAGTAGATCGAATACTAAATAAGTAGATGTTAGTAATACCTGGCTACAGAAGACGCGGCCATTGAGGCCACTCATAGGAAAACAATTTGTAGCATTTTGTCTTCCGCCAAGCTACTCCAAAATCATACACAAGTTCTGTCTTACGAGTTTTCACGTCATAAGAAATAACCTTGCCTTTTATTTGCAAATACAAGATGTGTGGAAGAGCAGGATGAAAAACCATGTTCTGAACCTTAGCAATACCGTCTCCAACTCCAAAATACTTGGGATATTTTTTAATTACAGTAGCAACATTTATAACATACTTTATAACCCATTTAGCATTATCTCGACTAGGAAAATTGTTGAGTCGCCAACAAGTGATGGTTGTTGTCCAACGATTCGATGCAAAACAGAGCTCCCCGCCTGATAATCCAAGACAACAACTACGGGGATAATAGAAAAACAAGTTTTCAGGTAATTCCAAAGCCCAAAAACACTTGTTTACACTATCATAAATGGTGATCAATGTATAATTAAGCCAAAAGAAGATTCCATCAACTACACCAGCAGATGATAACGAAGTCCCATCCAAAGAAGGATACAATGCATGAGGTACATCAACAATTAGCTTATAATCAGTCCACACATTAATCTCTGAAGAGAAACTTTCAATTGTTATACTAGACTGATAATGTTCGCTAATTACATAACGAACTATAGTAAACGAGACAATGCCATGATCCTCATCTACCTTACAAGTAAATCCGATGTATGGATCATCCATAGAGATTGGAGTTTTAGGGACATCCAAACGCTGCCTTGTGGCAGGATTATAAACATAATAAACCCTCTGCCTACTTCTAAGCTTATTGCATAGTAGAAAACCATTGGAAGAAGCAACAATATACACTTTCTCACCAATAAAATTGACTGATTCATCCAAACTAGAACCGATTACAAGTGGTGATTCCTTTGATGAATAGAAGAAACAACTTTGGGAACGTTTCTCTAAGCAAAAGAAACCGAGTAGATAGGGTTCAGGCCACTGGAAACGACGCCTGTAAATTTCAGCAATATACTTTCGCCAATTCTTCGATATGCATTTAAACTTTGCTAGCGATTTTAAAGGCAAACGATTCAGTATGTTGATTATGATTTCTTCACAAACAAACAATTTGCATCGACGACCTCGTTTCATTATTAATACGCACGAATTCGATTAGTCAGAGTTGAAATATCAAATGTTTGGAAATAAAAATCTCAAACTATGATATTATGTAACTGATGTTACTGGAGTTAGGGTTTTTATCTTTACAAAATTACTCAACCAAGTTTTACATTTTAAAAAATTAAAGAACTTTACGTTTTGAATAGGACAATAAACTATCTTAATTTTTTTATTAATAACTAAAAATGAATTGGATTATTGCATATATTTTTAAATTAGTTAGCTAGTGAGAACTTCTATCGAATTTAATACCCATTTATATGATTCAATTTTCTGTTTAAAAAAAAATGACACTTCATTAATATACATCACTCACTCCATTTGCTATTATCCCCACAGTTGGATTATCCTTCCCCCTTGGATTTGCCAATTTTTGCAATGATAGCATGGTCACTATGAACTAGATCAAAATCATTCTCAACGTGTTCATAAGAAGTAATCTCATTTTTCTTATTGGATCCAAACAAAGACCAAAGATCTTTAACGATCAATCCAATAAAATAACTCAAAAGATAAAGAAGTATTGTTAATCTCTTCATGCTCATTCCAAGCTCGAAGTTTCATCTTACCATTGTATTTAACAGTTTTAGTATACATAGGAAAGATTTATATAATAAACAATACACTAGCGCAAAAAAATCTTCTACTAGTATCCTTTTGACATAAAACAACCTTTTGAAGAGAATTTGCACAATCATGGTCTTAGGTGCCCATATATATAGCTTGTCTAGAAGCTTAAAATCACAACAATGAAATCGCAAATGATGCTCAATAATTACAATTGTAATATTAAGCATCTCTTAGAAGCTTTATGTTACTCAGACTCTTCAAAAATATATCTAAATTAAGTGTCAATAACATAGCTCACAAACTCTTCAAAAAGATGTCTCCAACTATGTGTTGGTCCTCCAAAATTAGGGCATTTTCAGAGGATCGGACACGGAGTGTGACAAATTTTGAGAGTCCAAGCAACACAACTTAAAAGTAGGTAAACCCAGGGTGTGTACTTCTGTCATGAACTTAGAAAATATATCAACCCGGCAAAACGACAGTGTTCCATAGCTGAGATAAAGCCATGGCATGCCAAATAACTTTGGAAGATAACAATCTCACATAGTGAAGGAAAAGTGAAACATCAGGTGACATGTCTTTATAGTTTACATTAGGAAAAAGCCTAGAAAGACCATAGACAATTCAAATTACACGGGTTCTATCAAACATCGTTTCCATGAAGACATAGCGAGTTCTAAAATCTGCAACACATTGTGTAGTTCCTTCATGAAACTTAGTCGATGCAGCAGCCAGTTATTACCATGAACCCTCAGCACCAACAGTTGGATTCTGGAAAGCAGAGAAGTTCCAGAAAGTCTTCAATGAGTATGGCTGAGAAATTGTTACTCCCTCTTCTGTGATTTTTGCAATCTGCAAGTCCGAGAAACATCAGAATAAAATCACAAAGACAGAGCAGACAAATCTCACAATTCTATTATCTAAAATGAACTTGATGATGAATTCTGTATCAGAAAGGCAATCTATACATCCAATCATCCTGTTCACCTCCAAATGCAAAGTTTGCAGCAAGTTTCTGTTTAAACTTTCCCAGCCAACAACCTTACCGTTATTTTTTCCCTATTTCAAGCTTAAGTGCAAAAACAAGAAATCAACCTTCAGTCAACCACAATAGATATCTACATGGAGCAAATCTAGGAAGCAAATGCTATGAGCTTTGAAAATCAAAGTATGAGCTCTTCTGCTTCCACTAGAGCACACTAAACCTGTCTTATTGTTCATATCTAGTAGAGAAGTACCTCAAAAAATTAAAAAGGATGATTGGTGCCAGAAATAAATAGTGGTAGATTTTTATTTTTTATTCTAGAAAAGGAAAACAGTGATAGATTATGAAAATACAGAATCAGACTATAGTCTTGGTACTTGTGGGGATGACAACAGATGCAAAATTCAGAGCTTTAGACCCACAATTAAAACTATAAGTACCAGGAAACTCATACTACAGGTTTGACGAAAGAAGTTCAGGGAACACATCTTGGCAAGTTAGAGGTATCATTCTGACTTGTTCTTAAGCACCGACTTTCTACCCAAACCCCAGAAGGACTGTACCTGAAGCTTGTTGACTGCAGATCTGTCTCGATACAAAAGCACACGCATACATTTCTCCAATAACTTAACGCCCTCTTCATAACTCAAGTTTTCATGCCATTCGTCACGGAGAATGGGCCTTGCAAGGTGATTCCCGAATCCAGTAGCCACATGGTTGTCCTCGTAATGCACACCAATCATACTAACCTAAGGAATAAAAGAAAAAAACACAAGCATTATCAGTAGGGATGCAATTGAGACAAAGTGTATAATATTAAGCAAGACAATGTATTGTGTTTTACTGTTCCAAGATACTTCTGTCCATTTTTCACTCCACCAAGAACAAGTGAATTCCAAAGTGGGTTGAACTTGTTGCGACGATTATACATCACACGTGTTAGGTAGTTATGCACTTCTTTGGGACCCAAGGAGTTTCCATCATCCCACATGTTGTCATACAGGCTGCATTTATGAAACATTGAATACCAGAAGTCACTAAGTAATTTCCAACAGACGCAGATAGGCGAAACTGTTGCCCGTCAAAACTTATATAAACAATAACAATAAACAAGAATAACAGGGAGGAGTCCTCAGAAGGACAGACGTACATAAGCTCATCAAGGTACTTCATTATCTCCTGAAAATCACTTATTTCACCACTTGCACCAAGAAGGGAGTGCTTTCCCACTGGCTTTAATCGCTCCACACTCTTGTAACGTATCGTTGAACCATAGGAACCTGTAAACGGAAAAAACAGAAGATGACAACACATACTACATTATGTATCGGAGGGTGTATTTAACATCAGATAATATAAAAATGTGAAAAGAGAATGTTGTTAGGAGATCTTTCAATTCTCTATCCCTTTTCCCTAGTGATGAAACCATGTAATATACTTTTTTGAAAAAAGAGGAGCACTAATTGGGACCAAATCTATGATATAAAAGCTAACCTCCCATGTCAGCTGCCAAGAGAATACCATCTTTGTACTTGATGCCGACAACTGATGTCCCAGTCACATATGGATACCTATTGAGAACAGTACAAGTTAAAATTGCAAACATCTAGAGCACAGTAAGTAAAGAGTTATAAAGGAAAGTTACATAAATACAATCTCAATGCACGAGTGAGCATATATCCATAAGGTTAAAATTTGCTGCATGACATAACTGGTACTCTTACACCTAACTACATCTCCCATGCATGCAAAGGATATGGTATATACAAAGAGCTGCACATCCCTTCCAACAGGTAGATCCTCTCTCATTCAATAATTTTAATCCGTTATACGACTCTACTTCTCACTACAACAATAATAACAACAACATCCCTAGTGTAGTCCCGTAAGTGGGGTCTGGAGAGGTTAGGATGTACGAAGACGTTGCCCCTACCTTTGTGGGGTAGAGAGGTTGCTTCCGATAGACCCTCGTCCTCCTCACTAAAGGATTTTAATACCTAGCTCATCTTCTGTAATGCTTTTGTTTTCACTTTTTGGCGTATATGAAGATTAAGTTCAATAACTTAAAAGCATAAACAGCTACAACATCCCAGTGAAATCCCACCGGTAAGAACATAAGCAGCAGAAAGCCAGAAACAGATAAATACAGTTTGCAAATTCCTTCTGGACCAGATATATTAGCAAATTTATTTCAAGCCCGGATGTATTTGCAAATTCCTTTGTGGCCCGGATGTATCCTAGGAAGCAAAATCCATCAAGAGCCACACAAGATGTGATCTCAACTTAACCCCGCACCTCATTCCTTCTACTCAGAAAACAAAATTACAGGTTCATAATACCATAAGCCACAAAGACTGAGAACTCCGGTAAAGATCATAAATCAATCGTTTGGCATGGCAGAAATGTTCCAGAAAAATGTTGATGTTGTTTTTCTGAAATAAACTATTTTCAGCTAAAAGGGAAATAGATGTTACTTATGAGCATAAGTCATTTTCCTTTATAAGTATCTAAACTCTTACTATCATCATTTGGCTCAACTAATACTTAAACATTGTTGTCAATCTTAAATACTTAAAGAGTATCACTAGAAAACATCTGTATACACATATTCTTCCATCTTGTATTACTACCATATGTCACATACTTACACACCTAACCAAACACCGGCAAACGATCCAAAACATATTTTTTCACTAAAAGAAACTTATTTCTAGTGAAAACATATTTCTACCTAGAACATTTTCCTCCATATTCAATGCTCTTCACCAGCACCTTCATATACATAGGTACATCTAAGATTAGATGCTTATGGAATCTGGATAGTAACCCTTTTGTGTTACTGCATCCTAAATTAATAATGTCTACATATTAAACAGGTTTTTTAAAGACAAATCCAAGGTCTGGAAACTTTGGACAAAAGCTATTGGATTATGCAAAACTCGTACCTTCTACTCTACCCCCACCTCTGTAAATGTTTATAACAACCAAATGTGCCTAAAGGCATCCCTACCACACAAATGAAACGCCTGAGAAGCAGTACTTTTGCTGGTAACTCTTGCAGTAAAAAAACTCTTAAACATACATACAACAAAGAAATAACTTAAGCCTAGCTAATAGCACCAAGAAAAGCACTCAACAACAACATACCCAATGTAATCCCATTTGAGACTGGGAAGGGTAGTGTGTACGTAGACCTTACCACTGCCTTGGGAGGCAGAGAGGTTTCCTACACTCAGAAGAACTAAGAAAAACACCCAAAAAATACCTTTTTTTCTCTTTGGGGAAATTGGGGAGGAGATTACAATGTGGTAAATCCAACCTTACCAACTAGGTGAAAGTTCAGGTAGCAAACCAACCGACCAATTGAGCTACTAAAACTATGTCCTTCTAATTCTTTGTAAAATAAGAACAAAAACCCTATTCCGTAAAACATCAAACACACTGCCAATCAGATCTGTAAAATCTCATAAAACGCAAAGAGTGAAAGAGAGTACATACTGTGTTCTCTGAATATCAGATTCGGGACTCATTAAGCTACTTTTAGCCGGAGCTGAATCCATCACCTGCAAACATCATCATTTACACACAAAAATTACAAACAATTCAACGAATTTCTTCGATTAAACGCGGGATAACACAAAAAACTTACATTCATCGTCGGAAATCGGAATAGTTGATCTTCGATCGGAGAAAAAATAGCAGAGTTACAACACTGATCGGAGTTTTGTTTGTGCACTTTTCCCTTTGCACAAGAAAAGTTGGGGTTTGGGCTGAAAGTGAAATGGGCCTCCGTTTTCGGGACTTTCACATTTACGATTTGCACTAGATAGCCAGTTTTAGGATGTCATTTAAAATCTACTCAACTTTTATCTGAGTATTTAAATTTTAGCCCAATAGAGAAATTAAAACTTCATACATTGCTTCCACTTTCTATATTTTTCTATGTAGATGGATTACATTTGAACCAATGCATAAGATGTGATGGGAAGTTTCTAGCTATTGGTAATTCTAGTTCTAGTTATGAGATGTGTTTTTTTTTTTACTATAGATGATATTCTAAAAAAGATTTAATGAATTGGATCTTTTTATGTTTTTTATAAAATGATATAGTAACTTTTTTTTGTTTTTATGCTTAGAAATTAGCAAAGGTGGAGTAGAAGTATAAGGATAAAATTAAAACTTTATTCATCTTGATATAAAGTTAAATTTTGGATTGAAAATGTCAAACGTTACTTTCACAAGTTTTAATTTTGGTAGTTGGTAAAGTTTAATTTCAAGCATTTGGGGTTTAAATTCAAGTTTCATAACTTTGGAATTCAACTTCAAACATTTGGGGTGAAAGTTAAATTTATGAAAAAATGAGATTCATAAAATGTTTGGGGTGGGAAATCAAACCTGCAAATTTAGTTATGTAGATTTTATGGATTGGACGTGTTTTTTACAATTAAGTTCATATATCTTTGTTAGTTTTCTCAAAACAACATAAATAATTTGTATTTGCATATAACACCATGTTTGTTTATTCTCCATGCTTCTAACCACAAAAATATGTCATTAATTCAACTTCTTGAAAGTCTTTGCAAAGACTTTTTTTCATACCATAAAAGTCTTTGTATCGAATTTCACAAGTGATAATAGCAATAAATTGCCTCAGATCAAAGCTAACATGTATGTATCATGTATCCTTTATTCCACGTATTTCAAATTCAAAATAGTTGAATAATAAATCTAGCTTATTATTTGTGTACTTTCACTCTCTCCAATTAGAGATGACAATGGAACGATGTGAATGCAAGACGGGGCACGCGAATTTTAAGTTATGTGTGGCGGGTGAAAGTTGAAGATTATGCAGGGCGGGACATGGGTCTATACGAATTTTACTTAAATTTAAATAGAAGCTAAAAAAATGTAACTCTAATTATATATAAATATTGAATGAATGTTACTATTATGGATATAGTTGAAATATAAACCATATTCCGTGTTTATAAATTATAATAATAACGTAGCTATGAGATTTGATGACTATTAATTATGATCAAATTATTCAAACCGCATAATTTGTAATATTTTTTATCCTTTCCACTTTTTTCCTTCATTAGAGTGGTGCACTAGTAGAATTATTGTGTGTTGATTCATCAACTATTATGTAACACCCCAGAAAAAATTTCGAATTAAGACTCGAACCGTTCTTCGTAGTGAGTGAGATTTTACCAAGGAATTAAAAATTTCTTAAGTTTTAAGGTCACTAGATGTAGCACCTGGAGTTCCAAAAAGAATTAAATTGGAAATAGCAAAATCTGAAATTTTGCAAGTTAAGCTAAGTATGAGTTTTGGGTTGACTTCAAACGGCCATAAATCCTAGCTCAAGATGATTTAGGTGTGATACCAGATACCGTAGGAAAGAAATTTGAATTATCTTTTCAACGCCGCTGAGTTTGCTAAGTTTCGAGGTCGGATGAGTGAGATATGACCTTTTGAAGTTAGGTTGTCTAGTTAAGGAAAGTTTGCCGAAAATAGTAAGGGGTATTTTGGTCTTTTCCTTACCCAATTAGATTTAATTAATTTTTAGTAATATTTTAGGGGTCTAATCTGATTAGGTTCAGTTTTATAATCCTAGTTTACGCCTAGGGTTTTAGTTGAGAGTTCAAGAATAGAAAAGAAGAGAGGATCAAGCGTTCGTCGAGATTCTTGAGAGTTGTTGCGGATTGTAGCCATGGGTTTGATCCCTAAGAATGTGTTGGGTTAGTTCACCCGCACGCCAATCATGTTATTTTCAGCTAAATTTCATTCTTGAAGTTGAAAGATTAGAGTTTTTGATGAGTCATTGATAGGTGTTCTTGAAGTTCATTCTAAATCTTATTGTGTTGGGGTTTTGATGATTTCTTGAGATGAAATTTAGTAATTTGAGTATTGTTTTAAGTATATTAGAGTCTACCTATGTTAAGTAATCGAATCCAAGTGATTGGGGAAGAAACCGTTTGATTTTAGGCGAGTTAGGGTGAGAAAACGAGCAAGAAAAGTTCGTCAAATTTTCTGGGTTAGGGCCTGGCGCGATGCGCCAGCCAGAGCGCCCCAAACCCTCCTCTGAAGTTTAGGGGCTGGCTCCCCGCGCCACCCATAGCGCCAGGGTCGCCTGCCCCATCCAGTTTGTCGTCGGTTGCCTCGTTTGAGTTTGTTTAAAGTGCGCCTTCACTCTTTTTCAATTCTAACTACTCTAAGCTACTTATAAACACCTAGAAATCATTCATAACATGATCATAACCTTGAATTCATAATTCAAATTCAAGGTAGAGCTAAGAGTTAAGTTCTGAGAGTTCTTTCGAACATTCTAAGAAAGTCCATTTGAGTCATTTTGTGGAGTCTTCTACAACTTCTAGTAACTTGTTTCAAGACTTGAGTAAGTGAGCATGAGAGTGAGGAGAATGCATTCATGAGTCTACACTATCATCTATATCTTTCATATCATGAACCATAACTCTTGGATTCATAATTCATATTCAAGAGAGAGTTAAGAGTAGAGTTCAAGAAAGCCTTTGAGTTCGATTGTGAACCCTTTGAGATCAACTATTGATTTGAACTAAGTTTTGAGGAAGTAGGTAAGATAATGAGAAGAGTCGTATACATGAGTTTCTTATTGATAATTTGACCCTTGAGTTGGGTCGTTTATGCCCAAAACTTCCGCATGAACTTCATCAGTTGAGTACTTTTGAGAGGAGTAGTATCTTCAAGTTCTAAGTCTTGAGTTTTGAGTTTCTTTTCCCCTCTGAGATTATAGTTCTAATCATGAATCTATTACATGTTACCCATGAAGTCCTTGAGTTGAATTGTTCATGCCTATAATTCCGCATAAACTCTATAAGTCGAACAATCTTGAGATGAGAAGTATCTTTGAGTCCTTGAGTTGAGTAGTTCATGCTCATAATTCCGCATGAACCCTCTAAGTTGAGCATTCTTGAAATGAGTAGTATCATTGAAGTTCTTGAGTTCTATCTTTGGTTATTGAAAATATTGCATTGAGTCGTTCACGTCCATAATTCGGCATGAACCATATTTTAAGAAGTCTTTTACAAATGTTTAAACTTTGTTTTACGACTTAAGCTTTGAAGTTGAGTAAAGAGTGAGAGTAAAGTTCATTTTCTTTAAAATGATATATGGGAACTAAGTATTTCCAAGAGTAAATGTTTTCACATTTAAGATGAGCGGAAACTAAGATTTCCGAAAGAGTTTTGAGCAAGAAAAGGAACATCGATTCCAAGAGAGCTTTTAAGCTAAGTTTTGAGTAGTTATCTCAAACCAAAGAAAGAAGTTGTTTTAAAAACATATGAGCTAAGTATATTTTTGGGAGTAGTATTGAGCACCGATATGGGAATGCGAGTTCATATTAACTCAAGTCTCCATAAACCATGTAGCCATCATGGGTATTAATGGGTTATACTTTTTAGATGATCACATAAGTTAAGCTAGTGGATCCACTAAGTTAAGCGTTCCATATGACTGCAAAGTATAAGACAGTTCTGGCAGCGTGGGCAAGACAATGTATCACCACTTAGGCTCATAGTGGTGGTTGTCAGTTAGAGAAACTCCCACAACAATATTTGCATAGTTCCTCAAGGGGTTCTGCTTAGTATGAATGGGGTATGAGACTTCATTCATGCATTGCACAAGTATACTTTTTGAGGGAGCATGGTATGTCTTTTATGATATTATGATAATGAGTTTATAACATCATGTTTTAAACAATTTTCCTTTTATTTATATTGCACTTGTTTTAAACTACTTTATAATGAAATTAGTTCAGTTAAGTATTAATGAGTTGAGTATCCAGAGTTGCGTATTTCAAGTCGAGTATCATATCTTTGAGTCAAGTATCATATCTTTGAAGTCGAGTATCTTATCTTTAAGTACTTCTGAGTTGAATAAGTTTGAGTAGTTTTGAATATCCTTGAGTATTCCTTGAGTTGAGTAAGTTTGAGAAGAGGTAAATATGTTTCCTTTTTATCAAGTTTCAAGCTTATGTTTATGCTTTAGAATTCCTCTTACATGCTCATACATTCCACGTACTGAGCCATTTGGCTTGCATCTTCTCATGATATAGACACACGTATTCAAGATCATCACCAGGAGATTCGTTGATATATTCGGGAGTTTGAGTTAGCTATGGTGAGCCTCCTTGTTTCCGGAGGATTTCATTTACTTTTCAGTTTAGTCAGGATGTCGTGAGTCTTGTCCCGACTTCCATCTTTATCAGTTAGAGGCTTCATAGATAGTCAGTATAGTTGAGAAGTCTATATTATTCATTTTATTAAATGTTTTAAAGACTTAAGTTGCCTATTTTATAGCGAGTTGAATATTATTTTTATATTTAGAGTTTTTCATTTGAGTTAAAGTTTTGTATTTCAGTTTCATGAATTTTATTCAATTTTTAAGCTTTTGCATGCTTGAGTTAGTCTTCCGCTTGTAATAAGTCAGGATGAGGGTTCGCTTGGGGACCAACAATGATCTTCGAGTGCTGGCCACGTCCAGGATGTAGGCTGGATCGTGACATATTATTTATATCTTCAGAATCAATGGCCAAATTAAGAAAAATCATTAATATTCAGTGATGATCTTTACGGGGAATTGAAAATGAATTTTTTTTTTTTTATTAACTAGCGTTTGGCCATAGATTTCTAAATATTCTTGGCAATATTATTTGGGTGAAATTTTACCATGTGTTTGGCCATAGTATTTGGGAAATATATTTCACTTTTTTAGAAAAATATGATTTATACCCATAAGTTTTAAAAACTATCAAAACTAACAATAAATTTGTATTACAAGTCAATTGAATCTTCGTTGCAACAATAACAAATAGTGTCCATGACACTGGAGCAATGTGGTAGTTTGGAGTGAGTGCAACAAGCATCATTCCATACATCGTGAAGTAGACAAATCACATGACTTTGTTACCTTGAGCCAATTGTTCATCATTTTTATCAACAACCATATCATCATTTAATATTCACTGAATATTTCATCATTACTTTGGTGTTCACGTGAAAAATTATGTAATACGACACAAACAACTACTATAAAGGATGTTTTTGTAAAAGATAAAAGTTTGGGGTAAAATTTCAATTTTCAAAAGATCTCAAATAATGAGATTTGGCCCAAATACTAGAAAAAACTAGTACTTGAAAATTTGGGATATTTGCCAAATAATAGCAAATTGTATGGACAAACACTATTTGCCAAATCTTTTCCCAAATATTATTTGGAAAATCTATTGCCAAACGGTCCCTTAATTTCTACAGGTTAAGCCTCAATCCGCTTCGCTCACCCTGTTACCATACCTATCTCTATCACACTTTTCATTACTTCACCAAAGGGCTATTTGAATAGTCAACTTTTTTTTTCTGTACATTATTGTTGATTTTGATCATTCAAAATATACAAGTATAAAAATATAAAAAATAATACTATAGAAAATCATAACGAGGTTTATTAGGGTCGGTTTAACTATGCGATATGAAATCTTGATTTGAAATCATGAGATGAAGTTGAAGTTTTGCTTATATATGCAGTTTGAACTTTTTATGTTGTATGTTTTCTCCCAAACATAAAAAAAAAAAACACAAGTTATAAAACTATTAAAATTGTTTCAATTCTTTATACAATCTTACCAAATAAGCAAATATAAAATTGCATAATACACTATCACACAACTATTATGAGAAAATACAACATTTATTGATCAAACTCTAGTTTAATAAAAAAAAGCTATACATAAGTTGTAGTGTACGGAATTTTATATAATCTCCTCACATAGTATGGACAATCTTCTTACGTTAAACTTGCATTTTTCGATTATATGACCGAGAAGACGAACCAACATTGTTACTTTGAGCTATTTCTTGGTCAATTTGGTTGGTAAATAAATTTGATAAAAACTAATGAATTTGGTGAACATAAATAGTAAAACAATAATTGTTTTGAAGTAATAATCAATTTTATGTTGGTGAGAATAATTGAAATATGAGATATAAACAGTTAAAAAAATAATGACATGAATTATAAATTTTATTTACATATGAAATAGATGGTTAGTAAATATAAACATGGTGTTGTTTTTACAAAATATAAACTCGTGGATCAATTTTTATATTCGAAAAATCTGAAATCATGTTTTTTACAGAATTAGGATTTTCATCTCATGATATGAAATCAACTTGAAATCTCATATTCAAACGTTGATTTCATATCGCGATATCAAATCATGTGTCCAAACACCTACTTAGTATATAAACTGAATCAATTAAAAGTTGAGACACAACATCCATTATAAGGACTTTTGAAACATCAAAACATCATTGTTACAATTTGTTTGGATGATTATCAAATATTATTTCATAACACATTATATCATTATTGTATTATATTATACTATGTTGTTTAGTTAAATATAATATTTGAATATATTATATTTTATTTTTTATCATTACACATTATCAATTTAAAAGATAAATCTAAAGAGAAATAAAATATATAATAGAGTCGCTATAAAAAGAGTAGGTTAAAAGATAAAATAAATTCATTAATTAATAAATAAACACAAAGAAAAAACATTGTTAATGACTCGATTACATCAAATTTGATACATAAAATGTCATTTTTCTTTATTACGTGACAATAAAAATAATAAATATAATATTTGAATATATTATATTTTATTTTTTATCATTACACATTATCAATTTAAAAGATAAATCTAAAGAGAAATAAAATATATAATAGAGTCGCTATAAAAAGAGTAGGTTAAAAGATAAAATAAATTCATTAATTAATAAATAAACACAAAGAAAAAACATTGTTAATGACTCGATTACATCAAATTTGATACATAAAATGTCATTTTTCTTTATTACGTGACAATAAAAATAATAAAATATAACTAACAATCAAAACAAACATTATTATATCATCATACAATATTAGTTGGTAACAACCAAAAAATGTCTTCAAAATTGCTAGATGCACATTGGTCAAATTATTATTTTTGTATATACAAAGACTTCTAAAGAGTCATCTAATCAGACGGCTGAGAAGAGTTCTGATTTTTCAAAACTTCTAACTACTACCAAATGTGAAACCTAATTTGATCCACCTCCTCGTTTTCTTGGCCATTAGTGACGTGGGGACCACCAATCATAAAGTCATCTTCCTCACAATTTAGTTGTCTTTTTCTACTGAAAATGTTTACAAAAATTTATATTACTTTATCAAAGTTAAGTGATGAACAAGCTCACATAAATTTTAGAGTCAGATTTACGTATATTTTACCCTTTTCACATATGTATTTATAAGACTACGATGGTGTGTGACCATATATTCTCAAATATTTTTGGAGAGTTTCTGCATGCGTTTGGTTATAGAATTTTGGAGAAATATATGACTTTTTTAAAAAACATAATTATATCTATAATTTCTAAAAATTATTTAAATTCAATAAGTTTATTTAATCATTTTATAATGAACATATTCCGTTAAAAAATAAGCTTATAACATAATTGATGGCAATCAACAATAATAACAAAATAATAAAATGGAAGAGCCTTACAATAATCACATACTGAGGTGATTAAGTGATTCAAGATTAAATTATCACCCATTAAAAACAAGTTATTCTTTTTAATAGAATTGGTTGTAGATAGATATTAATCATGATTAATGAATAATGAATGTTTTTATAAAATATGAAAGTTTAGGATAATTTGAAAAAAAATTCGAATACTAGAATTTGACCCAATGTCTATTTTTTTCTATAACTTGAAAATATGAGATATTTGCCAAGAAACGACAAGTTATATAGCTAAATACTAATTACTAAGTTTTTCCAAATGTTGTTGTGGCCAAAACTGCACATATATATCCGAGACATTTGATAAGATATATTAGAAAAAATAATATATGTATGATATTTGTATTATTTATCACCTTGTTTGATAATATTTTTATCATATGTACAATTATACATCCTATTAACTATAAAAATAATTACAATATTATAAGTATATAAGGTCTGAAAATCTCGTATAGTTCAACAAAATAGGGTCTGAAGAAGATATAATGCATGCAACCTTTATTTTATATAAAATAAGGTTCGAGGATCTAATGTAGTCCAACAATATTAATTATGGAAGAATATAATGTACGCAAATTTTATTTTGAAGGTAAAATAGACTATTTTTTTATACTAATACATTTATTTTTCGAGTTGGTGCCAATATTGGGGGAGAAGTACGGACTACGGAGGGGGGCGTTAGTAAAATGGCAAAATAAAGAGAAGTAAGAGCAGGATACGGCCACGTACACGTGAGCACATAGAATTAAAACCCGGATTTGTTATCACAAATTAAACCGGATTTGATAAACCATATGATACGTCCGGAACTTTTGGTTAGTAGTAATTCGAGGATAGCTTCATGCCGGTTTCGGTCAAGAGAAATCGCCACCACAGCAATTGTGAAGAGGTAGACGGAGAAGGCGAAGAAGAAGAAGAGAGAGAAAATCTGCCGCCGCCATCACCACCACCGCCGCCGTCGTTGCGGTGGAGTCTCTCTCTAAAACCCGCATAGATTCATCTAATCCAGGTACTAAACACCTCCTTAAGCTTATTTGCTAAAGAAATACAAATTTATTTTTTTCTTATGAATTGACTTTTTTTAACATGCATAGTTTTTTTGTGTGGAATTCTGATCGAAGTATTTTGAGGTTTACTGTTTTTTTTTTTGTTTTTTTTACTTTCATTTTTATTTAGATCAATATTTGTTTGGACATTGGATGGATTGATTTTGTGTGGCTGATTAATTGGATAGTTCGACTACGGAGTAAGGTTTGTTTGAAGTTGTGTGTACCAGCGGAAGAGTGTAAAGATGGATTTGGTTGCTAGCTGCAAGGTAATTAGATTTAATTTTGTTGTTGTTGTTGTTGTACTGTTTGTTTTTAATTTTTTTGGTGCTAATTGTGAACATTGCTTAGAGTTGTTTAATTTTCATATGTTGTGGCGGCTTGACTCTTTGTTGAAGCAGTGAAATGCTTGGATAATTTTAGTGTGATATAACCTTGCTGCTTGTGATTAGGATTAGTCACCGATAAGTACTAAAATATCGGATGAATATACAAAACTTTTTTTTTTTGGATAACTGAGAAGTCTGTGACCCGCCCTCTGGACCAATCACAGCTTTCTAAACTCGGTGGTAATGGGCGTGCCCCCTACCCTTCTCCACTTAAATACCGGGCTTCGCTTTGCATGGCGTGGGGCTTGAACCTGTGACCTAAGCCACAAATCCTCCACCTTTTGCCACTTGAGCTAGGCCTTGGAGGCTGAACATACAAAACTTAGAAAAGGAAGATTTTGGAGAATGTGAACATACATAGTAAAGATAAACATTGATTCTGGCGTTTATGCACCCCAAATGGGCCTCCCTTGTCAGTAATTATATGGTTGTGCGGCTTGGTGTGTTATGTGTCAAATTGCATGTTGCATAATGTTCTGATTCTAAAATAGAAATTAAGTAGTACTGGTTGGTCTAGAAATTCCTGTTTGTATAGGTTCTGCTCTGGAAGTGGTTTACAGATCAGTTTTCGTATCAATGTACTGAATACTGTGTGCTGCTGGGAATCCCTGTTGTTCGCCCATCAATAAATGGACCATTTGTTTTGGAGACACCAAGACAAACCTTTTGTGAATTGGTTGGTTTTGTTGGTGACGATTAATTGTATCTTATAGGATAAATTGGCATATTTTCGGATAAAGGAGCTCAAAGATGTTCTGAATCAGCTTGGTCTTTCAAAGCAGGGGAAGAAGCAGGTTTGAACTTTTTCCATGCATTTTTAGAGTTGCTGGTTGAAACACAGCTTCCTTGCTTTTTGTTTAAGTTGCTGGCTGATGCTTTCACCTTTCATACCGTCCTACTTTATCACTTTGAGAGGGAGGCCTGTAATATTGATCGTATTGTTTTCCATGGTTATTGCAATTTTTATGGCATGCCCTCCTCTTTATCTATATTTTGATTAACTTAGGGCTCTCTGCGCATGCTGAGTTTAGTTAGTCGTCCTCGTCTGTTGTTGGCAAAATGATAAAATGATGTTGCCGTTGGAGCTGTCTCTTCTTGCCTTGAAATAGGAGGGCTTTTCTTTTCCTTTTCTCTGACTAACACATTAATTAATAACCTATTTGGCCAAAGTTTTTGCAAGGAAATAAGTATTTGTCAAGTAGTAACAAAAGCTGAAACAAGCAGTTTCTCCTGAAAGCAAGTGGTTTTGGTTTTTTAGGACTAGATTACCCAAATTAAAAGTTCATCTCCACCAAATGAACTAATGTAGTAACTTACCTTTCGTTATTTGACACTTGAAAGCACTTTATGAAAATGTTGTCCAAACACGAATGACTAACAAAAGCACTCCTCACGTAATTTAGCCAAACAAAAAACTAGTACTCTCCCATAGCATTTTTTTTGTAAAACCACTTTTAGTAAGAAGTACTTCTCAAGTAAGCTGCCGGTAAAAACACTTTTGGTAGGAAGTACTTCTCAAATACGCTGGTTTCGGCAGCTTGGCCAAACAAGCTTCAAGTCTTATGCTGTCTTCCTTCATGTCAATTGTTCTTTTTCTTTAGCCTTAGCATCAACATTTTATAGATTCATGATTATGCATAGACTGGTTACATTCCTGCACAACACATGTTACATCGATATGTTAGTTTGATGCTTGACACTTGTATTTGGTATTGCAGGACCTTGTTGATCGCATAGTAGCTACACTCTCTGATGAACGAGGTGAGCAGCTCCATTTCTTGCTTGAAGAAGCTGTTGGGGAAATGTTAGACACGTCTGGTTTGTTGGTGGTTTTCTTTGTGTTTCACCCATTCTCTGTTTTCATTTGCTTGTTTTTTTTTTATATGCCAATCTTGTACTGGAGTTGCTAAAGATACAGAGTCATTCCTCTTGGGTTTTCTTTTTTCAATTTGATGTAACTGGTTTCCTCACTATTCAATCTTAACTAATGTATCCTTAGTCCACCACATAAATTTTTTTACCCATTTTTCATAACTAGATCTTCCCACTGTCTTGGTGGACATTGTGTGATAACAACAACAGCAGCATACCTGGTGTTATACCACAAGTGTGGTTTGGGGAGGGTAGGATGTATGTAGACCTTACTCCTACTTTTGTGGGAGGTGTGATGATAGTGAAATTGCTTAAAAACTAAAGCACTCATGTACTTGTTAATTGTGGGTTTCTTCTAGTGTGTGTATGTGTGTTTGTGTGTGTATATATATACATGACATGAAAATATATATATATATATATATATCTTGCTCTTAGCTAGAAGATGTGTTTGAACACACAGCCTTTTGATAACTGATTCTCACATATTTATTCG
The DNA here is from genome assembly GCF_900185275.1 of Solanum verrucosum. Lineage (NCBI taxonomy): Eukaryota > Viridiplantae > Streptophyta > Magnoliopsida > Solanales > Solanaceae > Solanum > Solanum verrucosum. Next base: position 1,269,303 of record NW_026019984.1, on the reverse strand, counting down.
CTGCTGAACAGCTTCAGGATTGTTCCCAAAGAGAAATAGTGTTGGGAAGGAAGACGTTGCGAAACTTGTTGATGACATTTACAGGTATAAAGCAGTTTCAATCTCAGGACACACTTATCTAAAAGGGGGGAATTGGACTTTGATGTTTAAGACCCCTATCCCATTATTCAATCTGTTGGACATGTTCGTCAACAATATTTCCATGTAAGCTTAAGATTTAAGTGCAGAAGGAAGATTTTTTGCCTCTTAATTGGTACTCGAAGAAATTCTTCATTTTTGTGTATAGTGATGAGTGATGAGTGATCTTTCTTCGTAACAATAGCATACCCAACAAGCACAGGGTACCTAGTATAATCCCACGAGTGGAGTCTGGAAGGGTGGATGTACGCTGACCATACTCCTACCTCTGTGTGTGTGGTGGTTGGGGGGGGGGGAGGTGGGGTGTAGAGCGGCTATGTCCTATAGACCCTCCACTTTAAAAAAAAAGTTCACGAAGCAGGGTTGCAAGAAAAATATGACAACAAAATAGCAAGATACAAAGCAAATACAACAACAAATAGTAATACACAATGAAGAGTAAGAGACTATGCAACTACTAAATACTACTAATAATGAGAAGAGGAGAGGAAGAAGCTAGCCCCCTACCTCTCCCACATTAAGTGCGACAACACTTTGGTATCTACTAACTTTCTACCTTAATCAATGACTTCCAATGCATAGTGATCTTTCTACGTCTGCCAGAAAAATGCAGGTGTCTGGGGCAACGGGGGCAACTGGGGCAACTGACCTAGCATCAAAGTCACAAGTTGTCTCGGATACCAGTAATGTGAAGTTGAAAGAGGAGATTGAAGACTCTTACCACATGAAAATTCGCTGTGTGTGTACAAGCTCATTACAAACTGAAACGATGATTCAGGTTTTACTTCTGCACTAATTTCCCTTATATCTTTACTCGTTTTTATGAACATGCATATCTTCTTTTTTTCTTACCAATATGCATATCTTCAATGTATTATTTTGAGTGTGCAAACATCCTTTTGAGCTCTGATTCTCTTTCAAAAGATATACCAAATCTGCTTATGCACTGCAAAGATGCGTAATTACTTATATTTCCTGGTTGGACCGGTACAGCACTGCATCTTTAACATTGTAGACTATCATGCTTATCTGTAAATTGCATTTGTGTTGCTATTATGATGAAGCTGTGATTTCAGCATAAAGTATGCCTTTCTGAAATATAAATTCTGCCACGATGAGGGGTGCACTGGATATGGTGTCAGCTTGAACATTTGAAGCTTCCGTTCTTGTACTTGATGTATCACATTTGTGTCTCATGATGTAATCATGCTTGCAGTGTGAAGACAGAAGATGTCACACATGGCAACATATTCGTTGTGTTGTCATACCAGATAAGCCAATGGAGGGTGGTGATCCACCAATTCCGCCTACTACATTTTACTGTGAAGTGTGCAGACTGGTTCGTGCTGACCCGTAAGTGTCACCTTTGGTGTTCAATTCACTTTTATCGGTTCCTTTTACAGGAGGGATTGTGTGATTTGGCTGCATTTCCATTTACTGGAGTGTTGCATTGTATTTGTGGCTATGGAGGATTTTTCTTGTCAAATAAATTGTGTTCTTGAAATGTCTTAGATGTCAAACATGCAAAATTTAGTTGTCTACTTACTATATACATTCTACAGTTCTCTTCAACTCATAAAGGGTGTCTCCTGACATTGCTATTATTTAAAATCTTTGATATCTTAAGGAGAACAAGTTGACATCTAGGCTACAATTTGTTGCTTTTCCCTCTCTGAGATGAGCCAATGTATTGGAGCCACGGATAAGAAAAGTGGGCTGGCTCTCCTTATATTATGTAGAAACCAAGGGGTTGTGATGGGTATAGGGGTGATTTTGTTCCATCTGTAAGTACAATGACGCGATCTAGTAGTTGAGACAGTTGTTAGCATTAGCTGATTTGAGAACCTTAACTGATGTAACTTTTATGCAATTGCTCTGAAATTTCACTTGGGTAAAAACATTTTTCCTTGTATTGAACTTTTCACATTCATAGCATGTGAAGTTTATAACTTGTTATCCATAAGCCTGGTAAACGTGTGGGTCCTAACCTGGGATTCTCAGTGCATGGCAGTAAGGCCTGACACTTCATTCACCATGAATATGGATACTTAAATGACCACTTTGATGCGGCTTTACTTTGTTACATACAGGATTTATATGGTAATGCTTGTTTCACCTTCCATAACTGAATTCCCTATATGCAGCTTCTGGGTGACAATGGGACACCCTTTGTATCCTGCAAAGTTGGCCATTACAAGCGTTCCTGCCGATGGGTTAGTTACCTGCAACTTCGTTTCTGATGTCTATCCTGTTCTTTATTATTGCTGCACCTCTTTTTGCTTGGGTTAATTTGTTTATGGGGTTAATTCTGTGAAGATTCGGGACATGCAGTTTCTAATGCCTGTTCTTGCTACTATTAATTGAGAGAGATTTTTATTTGTGTTTCCCTGAAAAGATGTCAAAGGATGACCTTTGGCATGGGAAGCCAAAAAAGAAATGAAAAAAAGGAAGGCAGCTTTTCTATAACCTACTTTTGATTTAAGGGCAAGTCATTTGGTGGTTAGTGAATTTCGAAAAGTGGTGAAAAGACTCCAAACACTAGTTTAGTCATGTATCTTGTGCATGCAAGATTTTAGTGTTTAAGTGCAAGTCTTGGATCTGTTTGCATCTGTATTTCTATGTTTTCCCCTAGGTCAGAAGTTTGTGCAATTTAAGGTGATGAAATCATGTAATAGCTTGACCATTTTAAGTTGGCTTCAACCTTTATGTGAGAACAGGTTATCAGTTTGAACTTCCAGTTGCATCCAAGATAGATTGCTCTTTTGAAATGTATGATTTTGCCTTTCTTTGTTGTCTTCTCGCTGATAAGAGTTTTTGGTGTGTGACATGTGTAAGCCTTTTCTGTCTTTTGTGGCAAAATGGTCCCATGAATGTAAGAGCCAGGATTCTCAGATATCTGTTGTTAAGAGGATTTATGCTTCTATTTTCCTCACTGAATTACTTGCTCTATCATCCACATGGCATGTTCTGCTTTGTTATTGTTCTGTATTTGTAGCTAAGCAAGTATGTAATTTCTTTCCTAATTACCTATCTCGTCTGTGAATTTTCAGGACGAACCCTGTGCAGAGTATTGAGAAAACATTTCAGATCACTAGAGCTGACAGAGACTTGTTGGCTAAACAGGAATATGATCTCCAGGTTGTTGGTTTTCCTGGTGATGGTTTAAGATAAACAAGTCCTTTTATATTCACTGTGTTCATTCTCCTAACTTGTCAGGCTTGGTGCATGCTTCTCAACGACAAGGTACAATTTAGAATGCAGTGGCCTCAATATGCAGATTTGCAGGTGAATGGTATGCTCTCTCCTATGTTGCTTCGGTTTTAATCCTGATCCAATTGGAAGTAAATGCTGAAGCTATGTTCTTCTCAATAGTTTTCTTCTTTCATGGGAAAAATATAATGTCTTGTGTTTTCTCTCAAGTTCGTAGTTTCTTGGCCTTAATAAGAACTTGGAGGGGTGAGGTAAACATGATATTGTGTTCTGGGATCCTTACCATTCTTAACTTACAATATTGTCTACGCAACTTTTTCCCTTGTATTCTTCTGCAAAGACTCAATAGCCATAAATAGAGTGAAGATTGCATTTACAATTTTTTTTGGGTCTAGAAGATCTTTCCCTTGTGCATTAACTTCAGTTGAATCTCAACCAACAGGGGTTCCAGTGCGCGCGATAAATAGACCTGGCTCTCAATTGCTGGGTGCTAATGGTCGAGATGATGGCCCTATAGTGAGTATTAATTACATGCACTTCTGTTTCTGCCTCTTGGAAAGTGAATTGTTGTGTGTGTATTTGGGTGTGTGCACTTCCACTTTGGTGTATATATTTATCTTCGAGTGTTGTGTAGGCATGCTGAAATTGAACAAGTAGCAAATCTTATTGTCCCATATGAACTCCAAATAAATGTGTGAAATGTAATGCAAGTTTTCACAATTGATTGGTCAAATTGGTTTCAGAAAAGTTTTTGGGATAAATCATTCAGCCTTCTTTTTTTCTTTCCAGGAACATTTACTGCAAAACTGTAGTTCATTTTATAGACATTTCTCTCAATTCACACCTTACCATTTTATCAGATCACACCATGCACCAGAGATGGAATCAACAAGGTCACATTAACAGGATGTGATGCTCGTGTCTTTTGCTTAGGGGTTAGACTTGTGAAGCGGCGTACTGTTCAGCAGGTAGTTAAGTTTGATCAACATTATGCATTATGTAGATTCTCTTGCAAAAAAACCTTTTTTACCTGTTACTTTTTAGTATTCAGTTGAAGTCTTACTTTGTTAACAAGTCGATTATTTTTTCTCTAAGAGCACACTAGTCAGATGTCAAAGGTATTTACAATGTATGAATATAGCTCAACCACCACACTCATCTATCAAGTAAGTCCAACAACCGATATATAAAGCATTTTTCCTTGCACCACAAACATAAATGAAAGTGAAAGACTGTTTCATTACATCCCTTTCATTACTTCCCTATTTTCCCCCCCAAATTATCCTAAGGAGAGCTTGATCTTAGCCTAAAGGCCGAGAAATTTATTTTCAATTGAGAATTTTGTCTTAAAATTATCCAAAGGAGGCACAGCTGCATTGCTCTTCATGTTGCCTTTGTTTTACTTCGATCTACTCTCTGTGACCTGCTGATAATACTTCCTCCTGCTGGTAATTGCCTCAAGAGGCTGAGATACTACCCAATTGATATAAAATGGCGGGAGCACAGGTGTCCAGAAGATGAGGCAAATTTGTAAATATAGAAGGACACAATTTATGTTTTCCCCATCCTGTGCCTGTATAGTACCATCTCACAACAATCCGCCTCTTCTTTCAAAAATATATTTGGTGAGTACTTACATTTCAAGCTGCACATTATATAAAAAAAAAGCAACTTTCGGCGGCACCTTGGCGTTTCATAACGTCTTTACTATAGTACAATTTCTCCTCAAAATGATTCTATTTCCCAATTCCCACCCACTGTATCATGCGATCTTCTGCCTCTCCCTCTACTGAGCATTCATACCTCAGCTGTAGGAGCTTGTAAACCTCGTCATGTTCTGATCTTGGATGGCTCTATGAAGTTTATATCCCACTAGATCCCATTGTTATTCTTACCCAGATAATCAGTTCATTATCATTTGTCAAACCAAAAACATGTAGAAATGCTATTTTCAAAGTCGCGTGCCCCACACTAAATGTGAACATAAAGAAAAACATTGTTTTTGACAATGTAGCTGTGGAAACCTATGAATTTGCAACTCCATTTTCCCCAATATTACATCAATAATCCTTTACATGTGAGAATATCTATTGATTTATGTTCCATTTATGGTGGTTATCACCCTTCTCATAGTGCATTCTCATGGGATAACTCCAGATCCACTTAAGTATTGCATCATTATAGGTGGGCTACTCTAGACTTCTGTAAACCTCTTTGATAGGTGAATCTTTTTTTCTTTTTGTCGAATAATATTTCATTTTTAACAAGGGAAAAAATATCATTTCAGTTTCCTCTCCATTCCTTCACAGGAAAAATCATTTTCTCTATTTCCTATTGCTATTGTTGATGGCATATACAAATAGGACATGTAGTATTACCAGTATCTTGATATGCTTGAATGAATGGATTTCAATGGTATTATCTTTTTGTCTTGGAAAAAATATTGTCTTCCAACAAGCACCCTAGGGTGTGGCCCAGGGGCAATGAAGTGGGTTGAGAACCATGAGGGTTCAACTACAAATCCCAGCAAGAGACGAAAAAACACTAGGCGATATCTTCCCATATGTTCTAGCCTTGGTGGAAGATACCGGTATCTGTTGCTGGTGGGAGGTGGCACGTATCTCGTGGAATTAGTCGAGGTGTGCGTAAGCTGACCCAGATACCATGGTTAACTTGTAGATGGTGTGTCCATTTTACGACCACAAACTCTTGCCAATTTTGGATCTCTTGTAGCTCCTCCATTAGTACAAATTCTGTTTTGTGTATATTGATATTTCAAACCACTAGTATTTTTGGGAGTACCAAGGCTTTATCACTCCTTCCGTCACCTTGTCAACCCGAAACTTTTCATGAAAATAAAGAGGAACAGATAAAGACTAGTGGAGACAAAATTCCTTTTCCCCTCGTACATTCAACGGAGGCATAAAGGGTGTTATTCTGAATTATTGATAGTTTAGCTGATGATTTGCAATATCTAGCCAGACCTCTACTTTTTCCTGAATCCATTTGTCTCTAGCATATAATTTTTTTTTTTTGTTTTTTGAAACTGGTAACTTTGTGTCTATTGATAGAAACAGATCAGTACATGGGCTGTACTAGGGCCATATTTACAAGTAAATCCAGATCCTATGATCCCATGTCTATAATGAATCTAACACATCAATAATAGAAACAGGATCATTAGACCGAATCTGATTACCAAAAACATAGAATCAAGATACAATTCAATTTGATCTGTTCTATACTATTTTCTATGTTCTCAAAACACCTAGAATTTCTCTCCTTCCAGATTGTCCACCATATGCTGGCTGGTATGATTCTCCATCTACATCTGCTTCTTGCCAGAACCCCGACTTCTTCCCAACTTTGAAGGGCCTCTGTAATCTTTCCTGGCATAGTCCAGGAGAAACCTTTAAGGCTTATGAATAGCCTCCAAAGCTGACATGTGATCTTGCAGTGAAGGAACCAATTGAATGATGTATGCTTTGGAAACCAATTAAATGATGTATGCTTCCTTGGTGTCCTACTTGTACAACATACCTGGGCCCATTTCCTTATAAGGCACATCCATTATCAATATCATAAGATATTCAGTAGTTCTCCCAGAAGTACATTCTGCAATGTTTCTCCCAGAATTGCATTCTGAAATGATGATATATGGTGTCCATCACTAGTACTAATCTTTTATCTAAGACATTGATTAGTACTTATGAGAAATCTCCTCAGCTGCCCTTTGAGCTCTTCCATACACAGTTCCTTCCTCCGCTGATCTCCTTATCCAAGTTTATGAAGTATTTTTGTTTTGTTGGTGCCCAATCTTCCCTCATCTTCCTTGTTTCACTTATTTAAATCATTTTCTAAAACACTCGTGCTCCAATATAATGTCTGCACATTCTTCACAACCTTCGGACTGTGATATGATACAGGTACCAAAATCTTTTTCTATAAGGTAATCGAAAATCTGTCTGCCCATTCACTGGATGGTAAGATTTTCTTTACAGGACATGATTCTGTCTAATTACAGAGAATTAAGCAATCAATCATTTTCATGATATCAAGATTATACTGATGCCTATAGTAGCCGTTAGCATTAACCAATCTATTTCTGTTTTTAAGAAGTGTGCTGGTGCTGCTTGAGATCCCTGTCGCTCCCTTCCAACTGTGGCCTTGATATTCCTGATATTGTTCTCCCCCCCAAAAATAATATTCATGATATTGTTATAAAAAAATAAAAATTCCTGATAGCTTACCATTTACATTAACATAGACTTGTTAACAAACAAGGGATCTTATGTATGGACTGTTTCATGTTTCTGATATACCTTTGTTTTATTGTTAGGTTCTTAGTATGATACCGAAGGTGTCAGATGGTGAGAAATTTGAAGATGCCCTTGCTCGCGTTCGTCGTTGTGTTGGTGGTGGGACAGCCACTGAAAATGCTGATAGCGATAGTGATCTGGAAGTTGTTGCTGATTGTATTCCTGTCAATCTTCGCTGCCCTGTAAGTGCATACTGAAGTTATAATCCTGTTTACAGTACATCTATTAGTTAGTGTTGTTTAGTTTATCATTGTGTTATATCTTGGCATATTTGTTACTGTGTCGCTTCCTCACTTAGTGGGCCTTTTGGTTTGTTCAAAGTAGACAATCAAGCTGCAAGCTAGTGCAATTGCATACAATGTGGTCGTAGCCGATATCCTAGAGGTCATATTCTTCTGATTCAAGAACCTCCATTAGGCACAATCTTAGTCATAGATGCTATTTAAGTGTTTATTTGATGGTTTGAACAAGAAACCACAGGATCAACCTTTTGGGCATCACCTGATCAAGAAAACATGGTGGAGCACTGGCTTCCCTTTAGTCTTCCATCTATACTAGTGTCCACCACGTCTCCTGCTATTATTATATGTATTAATTTTTCTGGAGGAGGATAGCATGTCAGCGTTCAAATAATTTGCTTCTATTTGGATGCTGTCCTCTCTGTTGCTTTGTTGCAATATTTTATTGCTTTGTAATGCTGTAATGCAGCACGAGTCGGGGTTCAATTTTCTTTTCTATGTGCATAACAGATGAGTGGTTCAAGGATGAAAGTTGCTGGAAGATTCAAACCTTGTATACACATGGGCTGCTTTGATCTTGACGTCTTTGTTGAAATGAATCAAAGGTCGAGGAAGGCAAGCAACTATAACCCATAACTGAACTAATGTCTCAAGTTCTCATCGTATATCCACCGGATATTATTTATTGACAAATCTTGTTCATGTGATGCAGTGGCAATGCCCTATCTGTCTTAAGAACTACTCTTTGGAGCATGTCATCATAGATCCATATTTCAATCGAATTACTTCTCAGGTATTGCTTGGTTATTTTTGGGGATAGTAACTCTGTTTTAGCATTTAGCTGAACTTTTGTGCGGTTTCGCGGTGTAGATGCGTAGTTGTGGAGAAGATGTCACAGAAATCGAAGTGAAACCTGATGGTTCTTGGCGCGCGAAGACAGAATCTGATCGAAGGAGTCTTGGAGATCTTGGACGTTGGCATTTACCTGATGGGTCTCTGAGTGAATCTCCAGATATAGAGTCGAAGCCTAAGCCTGAAATTCTTAAGCAGGTTAAACAGGAAGGAGGCTCTGATGGAAATGGCCTTAAAGTTGGATTGAAGAAGAACAGAGACGGATTGTGGGAAATCAGCAAACCTGAAGACCAGACATTTTCATCTGGAAATAGATTGAGAGAAAATTTTGGTCAGGATGTCATTCCAATGAGCAGCAGTGCCACTGGGAGTGGCAAAGAAGGTGAAGATCGCAGTGTTAATCAGGATGGTAATGGGAACCTTGAATTCTCGAACAATGCATTTGATCTTGAGGCCATCTCTCTTAATATTGACCCACCATATGGTTTTGGCAACGGAAATCCGTCGGTACCAGCAGGAGATGCTGAAGTTATTGTACTAAGTGATTCTGATGAAGAGAATGAGCCAATTATCCCATCTGGAGCTGTCTTTAATAACAACCATAGTGATGCACCTATAGTTTCTTTTCCAGCTCAACCACTAGGAATTCCGGATTCTTTTCATGATTCGGCGCTTGTTAATGGTGGGAATTCATGCCTGGGGCTGTTCAATTCTAATGACGATGAATTTGGGATCAACTTGTGGTCTTTGCCTTCTGGAACCCAAGGTGGCCCTGGTTTTCAGTTATTTAGTTCTGATGCTGATGTTTCAGGATCTTTAGTAGATGTGCAGCATGAAGCTATTAACTGTACCAGTTCTATGAGTGGGTATGGGTTGGCTGCAGATACTGGCATTGGATCTGCTTCTCTTCTTCCTGAAACATACACCGATCGCCCTAATGCTGATATAAATGACAGTTTAGTTGATAATCCCCTTGGATTTAGTGGTAATGACCCCTCACTTCAGATATTTCTTCCTACTAGACCATCAGATACGTCAGTTGAGGCTACGAGGGATCAGCCTGATGTTTCAAATGGCGTTGGTACTGAAGATTGGATCTCACTTAGGCTTGGTGGTGATGGAGGAGTTCCTGGTGATTCTGCAGTTGCAAATGGGTTAAGCTCTGGGCAGCAAGTACAAGCTAAAGACACTGCTTTGGACTCATTGGCTGACACTGGTATTTCCTGTTCTTTACCTCTTTTTTTCCCTTTTTGGAGGGGTGGGGGTGTGAGGAGAGCACAGATAGATCATTATCCACACTTGCTTGAATTAGCATTGTGAGATTTGCACTTTTGCGTGCAAAATAACTAGTTAGGCGATTATTCTTGTTTAGATGTACCACAGGCTTAGTTGAGAAACTGCAGTACAAGCACAATTCAGAGTATTGCAGTGTTGTTCTTTTAGAGATAATTTACTTTTCCTGGTAGATATTCATATGAGAGCTAAGATGTGTTGTAAGAAGTTCTGTTTTGATTCATGTATTGGAGCCATTCTAAATGTAGGTAGTGATGCTCCTGTTTGTGCAGCTTCATTGCTTATTGGTATGAATGACAGCAGATCAACTAAGAGCAGTAGAGAACGATCAGATAGTCCTTTTACATTTCCTCGTCAACGTCGTTCTGTAAGACCAAGATTGTATCTAAGTATTGATTCGGATTCTGAATAGGAGCAGATTCCATGGTGGCAGAACAATGATTACTGTTGCTAAGCAAAGTATGTGGATATGACAAGATGAGCTTGCTAGTGAACAGACATTGGTCAACAAGAAAGTATCCTCTCACATCTGTGCTGGCAACGTAGGAGTTTTCTTAGTGGTATGTACTCCAACCTGCAAATTTGTCATATCATGTTCCCGATTCCCTTGCGTCCTCACCTCACTTTCTTTTCCATTGCAAACAGGACCAATCACATTTTTTTTCTCTTCCGTTTCCGGATGGAATCCTTGGAAGGTGACTCACTGGTGAACTGTATATTTTGGACAGCTTAGCTCAGTACAAAAACTTCTAGTAGCATCCACTGGTAAATGAACTCTGGATATAGAGGGATAGGCATTTTAGCGCTTTGAAATCTCCTCTTGCCATTTGTGAAGCCAGTAGCCTGTAAATCGGTTTAAACTAACTTATGAAAATGTATAATGTTTTGAATGTGTTTAACCGTTAATGGACCTTTTAATAATTTTGGTGCGACGGAAGGTGGTAAGAGGAATAGTGATGGGACTCTTTGATTCCGATTCTTTATTTTTAGTTGATGCATTTAGAATGAGAAAGGATTGTGGAACCCGTGATAAGAGCTTGTTCTATGATAATGTCATGTCATGTGTAGGTGGCGGAGTACTTTGCCTAACCCTTGCTTGTTGTTTGTCTCAGTTGTGTCTATAATTGCTACTACTAGTTTCTCCTTTATGCCTTGGTATTCCATCTGTTTGGTAGTTTAAACTGTTGTTTAACGAACATATGCCTAAAACAGCGTCAATTTAAAGAAACTGGCATTTAGAAAATGGATTACGATACCGACTGAATTAACTTGGGAGTAAACAGAGTTTGTTCTGAAAAATTCATAGATGAATACACAAGGAAAGTTGAGATAATCTTGATTTTTTGTTCCATGACCCCAAAAGTGAAAAAAAATGATGGTCTTGTAGAGATAATGAGTATCGTCTAGTAGGTTTTGACTAGAATCATAAAATTTGGGATCAAACATAGTCTATTGATCATATTTTAAAAAGTTTATGACTAATATACATGAGAAAATGAAATAATCTTGAATTCTCGTTTTGTGATGTAGAAACTTAAAAAACATATACTAAAGTTTGTCTTGTAGAAACAATGAGTTATTTTCACTAGATTGTTTTTGATGGAACTACAAAATCTAAGGTCAAACAAAGTTAGTCAATCATACTAATACAAACAAAAAGTTTAGATAATCCTAAATTTCCTTCGTGACCTTGAAACTCTAAAAAAAAGTGGCAATGATCTAGTAGAGACAATGAGTATCGTTCACTAGGTCGAATATTTTGTGTCTAACGGAGTCAGTTAGTTATATTCTAAAAGATATATGGGCATTAACACACATGACCAATTGCTTATGTATGTGTTTTTAAAGGAGAGGTTGGAAGCATGTGTATATATGTGAAACATCAACTAACTTCAATGTATGTTTTTTCAAAGGCATAATCCATAAACATGACCCTTAACATGAGTCAGTGAAAAGTGTCAAATGACACAACAAATGTTTAAAATGTATAAGACTTACCTGAAAGGTCTAAATGAAAAGCCGTGCCAACTTTAGATGGATGTGGATGAATTCCACCTTCTAAAATCATATATGCACACCATTGGCCAACTATACGGAAGACGAATTGTATGTATGGGCGATCTCCGCCGAAGAGTAAACTATACACGGAGAGGACATATCAAATAATGGGAAAGAAATAAGCATATAGAAAACAAATAAGAATAACAATAACAAATAATGTAATAACCGAAGAACTAGAAAAAAATAGGGAGTAATAGAAATAAAAATGCTACTACTATGGGCATGAACGGGGAGTGCAAATACTGACATAATTATAAATCTATTTACTAGAAAAGTTTACTATCCAAAAAAAAGATCTGCTGAAAGGGGTGTAATTCTGCAGTAAAATAAAGAAGGAAAGAGCATCTCTGCCTAAAATCTTTGATTCTTTGTTTAAGAGCCTGAATTTCACAACTACAATTGCTGATAGTGAGGCCATATTATCTCAGGATAATATATCTCACCAAGCTACAACAAAAATCTTACGAGAAGACGGATTCATGTTCAGCGGTCGTCCTTTTCTGAATCAAGAACTGGTAGAATGCCCAATGCTGATGAAGAAAGATGCATACCCCGCACTAATCCTCCATACCCGGTCTTAATTTTATAGCACAGCAGCAAGATTGAATCCCAGAGTGCTGTTCGTCCCTGCAAAGAGAGAGACATGAACTATAAGATTGATCTTGCCACGTTGATACTGAAAAAATGCAGAAAATGAGCATCTTAGTAACAATAACTTGCCTGGAGAGAAAACTGAGGCATCTTATCCCAGTATAGGGCAAAAACTGGGGGATTTTGCTTTCCGACAGCCAATATGCAAGCTCCTGGATGGAGCACAGAGGGAACACCTGACACAACAGCTACATACTTTTCAGGAAACCTTTCTTTAGGAGGTAAAACACCCAAAAATAAGGGATTTTTGCTAGACTGGATTCCAGCATAAGTTGTAGGATCAACATGTAGCATCCACTTTGGGTGCTCCAGGAAAGCACAAAACAAATATAGGAGCAAATGAGAATCGGTTGGAAGCTCGGGATTCCATTTCTTGTTTCCTTTCCCATAACCCTCTACACTGCCCAAATAATCATAGTTCCTCAAACAGGTTCCCTCAGAAAGCTCTGCAAAGAAATTGAAACCAGATTAGCCGTGCAACACTGATATAGAATCAGCATCTTCATCTCTACTCCTAGAACATAATGGAGATCCAAGAGTGACTGACATGCAAGGTAAAGTTGAGAGTCGAACTACCTCGAATCCTCTGTACTGTATATTCTGCACGGACACCACTTTGTGGCAGCAATCCCTTGCCCCATTCTCCTTTCATTAAGGAATGAAGTCTTTGGTGTTCAGTGATGGCATCAATGCATTCTTGTAAAATAGGGATCAGGGGGTTCTCTGGCGAGGATGGTTGAAGAACTCCAGAAGTTGACTTTGCTACAAATAAAGAAGCATCGACAAGATACTTAAGAATTAGTACATCGATACATCCAACAATGAGAGAACTTGAATAATGAATTGCAGGACTCATAACCTTATAGGGATTAAGTGACTTACACATGCAAGAATCAAGAGCCTGGACAAGAGTAACGCGCAATTGATGAAGTAAACCATCTTCGTCAACAGAAAATGAGGGTTTCCATTCATTAGTCCTCTCAGTAGCAGATATAGCAGCAGTCCCAGTATCAGGCGTTCCATTTCCAACTTGACTAACCGTGATTGTAATGCCTAGCTTGCCGGCAGCTTGCATAACCTAAGCACGCCATTATGCATGAAATGGTTAGTAAAATGATAAAGGAGCTTAAACTTTTCTAATATTGCTTGAGTCACATAAATTTGACTTTTCATCCTTATTTGATTATTTAATCAATAAAATTCCTCTTTTTTTTTTTTTTCCTTCACAACCAATCAAAAGAATATCCAAGTCTTGAGAGCATTTCTGCTACATCCTTGTGATGTACTAAGCTACAACCCAATCTTCATGGTCATTTTGACACACTATAAGTGTGAAGACAGAACCGAAGGAGCTCAAACTGACATCAATGACCAGAATTACAGAAAAGAGTGGTCTAGATCAACAGTTAGGATTCTTCTGGAAGATCATCAAGTGTGCCAAGAAGAGGAAAATACATGAGTGAATGAGAGAAAGGCAGAATAGCAAGCATCAAAAGAAAAAATAAAAGCGAACAAACAAAGTTTCTAAACGTAAAAGTTGGAGCGAGAATCCACCTTCGTGTGACTAGTATCAATTTTGTTAAGCAAAGGCTTTAGCAGCATGGATGAAAACCATTGCCTGAGTCGGTCACGCCACTGCTCGATCTGTGGATAGATCCCCAGATGTCCAAATGCTTCAATGGACTCTTCCATTGACATTGGAGGCGGTAGATCGCCTTCCCCTCTCTTTGGTGGAGTTGAGAACTTCTGGGAACCAGGGGACATCCTAACAGGCCTTAGAGGAGTACTTCTTGGAGTTCCAGATGTATTAGTGGAGCTGGGCAGGTTACCAGGACTGACTACACCAAACCCACTTATGGTGGGCGGTGGAGTTGCCAACTTGCTTGCTGATTCAGTAATTCTCTCATCAACATCAGCCAGGAACCTTTCAAGCTGTTCCTCTGTTGCAATCTCTTTATGAAAAGTAGCTCTCTTGTTCGACCAAGGGGTGGCAACCAATTCCCCACCTGGTGAAGACTGGATTGAAGGTGATTGAGAAGAAGATGCTGAAACAAGATATAAGGATGGGGAAGCTGGTGATTTTGATGGGGTGCCAAAAGATGGTATTTTAGTTCCACTACCAGTTCTAACTTTGTCACTACTAAGTCTAGATGAATGGTTTGAACTAGAAATTGGCTGATGAATGGGGACTAGGACATTTGAAGGAGAGGCTGAGATACCTCTTGATTTGGGAGGTCTCGTCGAAGAGTCCATGGTAGTTTGCTCAACATTTGTTTTAATCCCTAAAAGCCCTAATTGTCGATTAGTCAGACATGTATTCTCCTTTGTTCCTTTGGTAGGAGACATAATTGACACATCAGCAGTCTTCGTTGTACATAAATAAATAGCCTTGACAAGGGCGAGAAAGGTTCCAAATAAGACGATGGCTGCAAAAGTCTGTATGAGTCTGACAATAAGACCTGAAAATAATGGTAAAACATTAGTAACAAGTTTTTGGTAACAAGTTTGATGGAGTAATGTTTAAGTTCAATCAAATAGGACCACATCACTTACAAGCAGTTTCTTGAGAAACATATCTGAATTTCAGGCTGTCGGCAATCCCGCTTTCCCTACAACCACTCAAATTCAAATGAACCTATTAGCTGAGACACGAATTACCAAACTAAAATTATGCATTCTTATGATTATTACTTTCTTTCTCCGAGGCTGGGCGGATAGGGTTTATTCAAGCCTTTTAACTAGGTTTTATAAACCTTATTTCCTTTATTATGAAACTTAATTCAGGGTCAAAATGTAAAGACTTTTAACATTATTTTATTCAAAAAAGAAACGCTAAGTTTCAGAGAAGCTTGGGTAAGCACAAGAACTACTTCCATCTAGATTTATGTAAGAGTTAAACTAAGGCAGCATACTCAGCTACGATCTCATTAATTCATCTAAGTCTCCATGAGAGAGGCCAAGAGAGAATTAAAAAATGGACCTGGTAAAGTCATCCCTTCCACTGCCCTAATCAACACCAGAATGATAGAGTTTTTCCATACTAAACATGCAAATATACTAACAAAACCAAACAAAGATAATTAATAGCTAGGAGTCTATCTCCAGTAAGCATCGGATTAGCTCTCCAATAAAAAGACAAAGAACATCCTAAATTAAAACACATTATTTGGCGTCTCCGGACACTTGTTTCACTCGGTGCTGAATGATCAAAGCTAAAACCTTTAGGCATATCTTGGTATGTTTACCTTCCAAAATTCCTCAAGACCATGCTATGACATTATCAAAGAGAGAAATATGGCAAGTAGATAACTACTTTATTGTTGTAGAAAGCATAGACCCTTGCTTGTATTTTAAAAAGTGAGGAGAAAGAGAAATATAATACTCCTCACGCTGCTAGAAAAGGTTTTAGGCAAATCCAAACCGATGTTAATATCAAATTTGAACTAAGACGGTTATCCATCCAAATGCATGCACTTTGTTAATGCTCACATCATAAAATCTCCATCGACATGGTAAGTGTGCTTAGAATCCAATACAAAAAGTGTGCATATGCAAAAAATAATATAAACTTCAGCAATCCATATTAATCAAATGACACACACACATTCTGAAGACACAAACATAAAGCAGGTAATTTTTAGCTTTACTACAAACTCCCCTCTTTTTCTCAACCGTTCCAACATGTGGACAGAACATTATATTGCTCCTCTCTCAACCCTTTTACTCCACAAACAAGTACTAACTTTCATGTTAACCCATTCAAGCATGAGTCATGACCGAATGCAAGTAATTCCACACCTACAGCCCATAGCTGTATATAATTAAAAACTTCAAAACATACACAAATTCATAGCTTGTTTGGGCAAACTTCTAAAATCTTCTAAAAACTTTCGAAAGAAGTACTTTTGGAGAACACCAATTTGTGTTTGGAAAATCAATTTGAAAAGCACTCTTGCCAATATTATAGAAAAATTTGTGCTTGACCAAGGTTCAAAATGTGCTTCATGAAAAAAAAGCTCAACTTCTAAAAATTAGCTTATGGTACTACTCAAACTCACTTAAGTTTATTTCCTAAAAGGTTGCTAGTTTGTCACAAACTCATAGCGAGTCCGATAGACTTAAAGTCCTATATTGGCACATGGTATCCTACAGGGACGGATGTAGAGTCCCACACATAGCTTTCTCACGAGAACCCAATAGCGTTTGCACATACACTGTATATGTATATTAAGAAATCTACTAAATATGTATAAATATTTGATTGTGAGTCTAGTTATTATTATAGTATTAACTTGAGGTCGACATAGGACTCATAAACTTCAAATTTTGGATCTACCTTTGTTATCTTCTATTGGCATAGTGAGTCCTCATCAGCAACAACAACAATTATGTCCCAATTCCAATTTAATATAATTAGAGTGAAGGAACAAAAACAATACTCAAAGTGTCCCGAATTTTCGAGTTCCATACCTGAACTAGAATCAACAATTTATCAAAATACACTTCAACTATAGATTGTTCCCTTTAACTACATGAACGACTCAACTGTGTATTGTTCCCTTATGGTTATATTTCAAATAGGAAAAGGCAACAACAAATGGTGCAGGTCTGTTTTGATAAATAGTTGTTAATAGTTATGAAACTCATGATAGTTCAAATATAAAACTCGAAAAATCATGGCACTGAGATTGTGTTTTTTAACCATTAAAACTGTAAAATTAACAATGAAAAGCGCAAGTAAATAAAAGTACCTAGAAAAACTCCTGAGAAGAGTAGAAGCAGAAGCAATGGAAATAATGAATATGAAAACGAAAGTGGACTTGGAAGGACGAAGACTGTTCGTTGTTAGGGCAGCAGAAAAGGCCGGATTCTGATACACCGCGAACTTTGAGGGTTTAGGTGCAGGCGAGCTCCGTTCTCCTCCTCCGCCGGCGCCGGCACTCATTGTCGGCGATTTTTCTCCGTTCGCCGTTCAGCTGGCGCTCACAGTGCTCGATATTTTTGCAATTTGAAAAAAAGTTTTGTACAAAGAGGGAAAGAGTTTGGGTTTTAGAAATTCTAAATTGAATTTGATTGTGATTGGAAGTATAAATATGGAAATAATAATTTTTACATAAAATTTTATTAAATTTTTGTTTACTTTTACTTGTTTAGTATTCCAAAAATAATTTTTTCATTTTTACATGTCACTTTTGTCTTTTTAACAAATTAAGAAAAACGAATTATTATTTTTTCATGTCTTATTGTTAACATTAATTACTTTTTTCTAAAATTATTTTTTAAGATTTGATACCAAATATCATGTCGATTATTATTTTCTTAATAGGTGTGTTAAGTGTATTGATAACAAGGAAAATTGAACTGAGGGAGTAATATATTCTTATGTTATCATGTGTAGTAGTATTCTTGTGTTATTAAATTTCTATACAAGAAGTTAATATTAATGTAAAGACGTTTTTTTTGGTGTATTAGGGAAAATGTTGAGGTAGTAATTAATTTACAACACCAAGAAGAGACTTAAAACGAGATCGAGCATCAATCAATCCAAGAACAACAAGATTAAGGTAATAATGAACTTTATAGTTTGAAAATTTGTAACAATCAAGCTTGAATTAGTAATAATAACTTAATAAATATGAGTTTGATGTTGAGATACATCTTGAGTCATTAGATCTTGGGTTAAAATTAAGAAAAAACCATCTAATTACATAAATATTTATATTATAAATACTAATTCACTATATAGTTTAAAATTATTTCATATTGTTTCACTAGTTAATAATTATGAATCATATTTCAAGTCAGATATACTACACTTTCAAATTTCAAGTCAGACACTGAATCAAAAATACAAGATATGTGTATATTTGATACCAAATACATTTTAAAATACAAATACATATGGAGAGAGGTGAGCAAGCGAGGAAGAGGGGCGAGTGATAAAGGAGAGAGGTGAGCGAGAGAGACAATATGTATCTTTTAATACTAGATACATCAAATACATATGGAGAGAGGCGAGCAAGCGAGGAAGAGAGGCGAGTGATAAAGGAGAGAGGTGAGCGAGAGAGACAATATGTATCTTTTGATACTAGATACATATATCTTTAATACTAAATACATTTTGATATATAGATACACAGGGAGAGGGAGAGAGGAGATGCAAACAAGATAGGAGGGAAGTTAACAAAAGAGTCAATGTGTCTCAAGTACATGAGAATCACACTTAAATACAATGTACCTAAACAAATTACACCTACTTTGATCCGCATCTATTCAAAATACATATATGTGTCACATATATAAATCAGACAAAGTAAATATGATACAGGAAAGTAATTTTGAAAACTAAAGAAAAATAACATAATTAGGTCATCAACTAATGAAATTTGTGTTATTTGCTCTAAAATTGAACATGTGAGTTGGACACTAGGACTCATGAATCCTAATGAGTGGAATTTCCACTTTGATTGTTTCATCATTAAAAAAAATAATTAAGAAACTATTGTTGAGGGGAGAAGCCCAATTAGAGTCGGCCCAATTAAAGTGTTGAGGGGCCATTTGCACTTTTATTTCCGCTGATTTTTATTTTTTTGTCATTTAAGATAAATAATTTTTTCGCGAGGTATAAATATATATTTTTGCATTATAATATAACACAAGTTATGCACTTCACCTCTTTAATACTTATGTCTTGTTAGGTATAAGTTCAATTTTAAAAAGTAAAACTAAAAATTAATTCATTTGACAAAATTTAATCAAGATCAACCCGAACAAATCGTACTATCAAATATATGTTTAGTTAATTGTGTGAATCCAAAAATTGTAGTTGGATCACATTTTCATGTATGAAGCATATGAGCTTACCTATGTATGATTGACTCTATGTCCATAGTAAAATTGTAACAATACAGGTTCACAATATGTATGATATGTTTTGGGATTAATGCCACGTATATTTATCCTACGATTACATTATATTGAGCCTTAAAAACATGTATATTATATGAAGCTAAATTATTCCTTATAAAAAAACTATTTATTACGTTATATCTTACAAAAATATTTATTTATGGCCTCCTCTATTTTAATATAAAATTCGTCTAAAGTATCACGTGTATCTATAGCTACTTAACCTCTCTTATTAGCCTACCTTATATTAGAGGCAATAGAGAAAACTAGTGTTGGATAACGATTCAGTATGAACTAAGTATAATTATTAAATAGGCCATATTTAAAATATGATTTTGAGTTATGAGATTGTGCTATATAAGCTATTGGTTGGAGACATAATTTCAAAAAATACCATGAGTTTAAATTTTAAATTTTAACAAATTTTCAATGTAATAAAATTCAACAACCATCATACTTGTCCCCACACTATAGATTTTGATGTGATTTTTTATTGTTTACCTTTTTTCCTTTTTTTGATCGGAGCCTACCTATAAATGGTACTCCCTTCGTTTAAAAAAGAATGATCTCCTTTCCTTTTTAATCTATTTAAAAAAGAATGATCTCTTTTTTTTTTTTGTAACATTTTAATTTCAACTTTTCACGTAGCATATTTAAGGCCACAAGATTAAAAGACAATTTTGTACATTTGACATAACTTTAATTTAGGACCACAAGATTCAAAAATCTTCTTTATTTTCTTAAACTCCATGCCAAGTCAAACTAGACCATTTTTTGTGAAACGGAAGGAATTTATATTATGAGGTCGTTTGGTTGGTAGGACGAGATAAATAAAAATATTATATAAGTTAAAATATTTTATGAGATTAGTTGTTTCATTTTCTATATGAAATAGTTCATTTCATTATTTTAGTACAAAATTGTGGAATAAAATATTCCAAACATTTTATTTTAGAATTCTTATTTCACCAATGAAACGATCCTTACCCCATTTTATTTTAGAATAGTTATTTGGGGTTATGTTTTGGACGTATATAAACAAAAGATCCTTTCTTCTCATATACAATATTATGCATCTATAATGTAGTCATTAAAAAAGTTTCGCTTAGGAAGATACATTATTATATTAGTTTTTTATGCTTCCGTATTAGTTTTTTTTTTTTTTTTTATATATGTAGGTGTATAGACCATACAATATACTCTGATATAGTTTGGTATAATCTTTTTTACTCTAGTTTATCATCGTTTAAGATTTACAAAATTAATAATTTCTGCATCACACTCTGTTATTTCGATTTCAACAAGTTAATTCATTCTTGAACCTAAACATATCATCCTCCTTATAGAATTATAATATGACCAATCTCATTGGACTAATAAAGCTTAATTAGCCCCCCTTATTTGAAATGGATTAGGGGATAAGATTATTGATCATAAATTTTACGAAAATTACTTGATCTCACCTAACTCAGTGTACTCTTGAACCTTTCACAAAGGGAATTCATGCAATGGATAGTATAAACATTAGGCATTTGCCCTGTCTTTGTCTAATTTCAAAGAGCTTAAAGTAGATTTCACGATTCTGCTAGTTTAGAAAGAAAGGAAAAGAATACCACCGGAGACAAACGCTAATACTCCTAGTTTAAGATATTTCAAGAACACTATCCTCAAAAATATTTTACAGATAAAAATATAATGATATAATAAAGTCTTACATAATTAAAAGGTTAATGATGAAAGGGAAACGTTCAACTTTTAGGAGTAATGACTAGTTAAGGTTATTCAATAATCACTAGGAATATATTAGAATAAATATAATTAACATATTGGAATAATTCAAAAACCCAACGTTAGAAATATTGAAAATGATTATTATATTATTTTTAAGATATTATAATTTATATTATTTTCCAAACACTTTAATTAGAACTCTGACCCGGGAATAAAATAAGTATTCGGATAACTTTGAATTAACTTTTATTTTCTGAATTTTTAATTCAATTAAACAATGTTTGACGGCTAATAAATGGTTAGAGAGAATGTCTGTTTCACATCATTCTTTAATTATATCTTTTCTTTTCTCTCACTCTATATTTTATTTTATTTTATATATATATAGGTAGTATTTAGATGTTTAGAGAAAACTTTTTCTTAATTCACATTGAGTTTTCAATATGAAGTCACGTTTAGTAAAAAATACTTTACTCTCAAAGTGAATTTATCGATATAAATTTAAATTAATTAAAAATTCAAAATAAATATCAGATAAGACACAAAATGAAACCAAAAATAAAAATAAAATATCATGTGAACTATCAAAACTAGTAGCTGGGCTTTGCGTGGTAAATTGAAAGACTATCTAACTTCCATATTTATATTGTGGAAAAATAATGTCCACTTCTTAAATAAAACAAAAATGTTATGAAATTATAAAATGAAAAGAAGAAAGAGAGGAGAAAACTTTTTTATTTATTTTTATTTTGAAGGGATTCACAATTTTATTTACAATGATGAAAAGAACGCCTTTATTTATAAAGAAAAATTGACTTGGTCCTAAAGTTAGAATTTCTAAAAAATTTCTAAAAATTTTCTAAAGATGGTCATTCACAATATTTATAATAATAAAAAAAACTTTTCCAAATATTTAATATTAAAAAAAAAGAAAAAAGAGTGAGAGATAGTGTGCTTGGAGAAAATATTTTGTTAATTTTTTTTTACTGTTAGTTTGGTTAAAATATTTTTTAAAATGTTTTTGGAAAAAAAGTTGTGGTTGTTATATTCTAATTTTTTACTTACTTATCAAGCTCTAAAAAAATCATTTATTTTTTCAAGAAAAACATTTTATAAGAAATATTTCATAAAAGACATTTTTCTTTATATCAACCACATGTATTCTTATATATCGATTAGGCAATATGAGTTCTAATGGGATAATTGATATTCGTCCACTTTTAAACAAAGATTTCACGTTTGAGTTTCTAAAAATCGAATCTCATCTTAGCTGATAGCTTAGCACCAGCCACCAAGTACTCAAAATTTGAGAGTACACATTTAGATAACTCAACTTGGTTTCAATTGACAACTAAACATATTAACTCACCGTCTCGTAGACACTTGACGTTGACGTGAAAGATAAATTTTGGTGTTGTTTAGATTATCATTTTGTAAGTTAGAGTGTTTAGCAGTCACAATTAAGACGAGTAAAGATGTCTGAATATATATATTTGAAGTTAAAATATTTACTTATCAACTAATATCAAATTTAAATATTTATTTATGTATTATGTCATGCTAATTTTTTTTTTAAAAATCTTATTAAGAGTGCCTACCTAACTTCCATGTTTATTTTATGAAAAAATAACAGAAACCTTTCCAAATATATTATGTTCACAAAACAAAGGCACTTGAATCTAATTATTTCACTGTCTGTCTACTTTAGTTATTTTTTTTTTCTTTTTATTCCCAAAATAACTGTAATATTGCTCTTTTGAAAAAATGACTTTAAAGTTTGAATTGTGTTACCTTTGAAGAAAATTTAGCTTTTTGTAAGATCTGTTTAGTCTAAATTAAAAAGCTCAAATTCAATTATGAAATCAGTAATGAACTCAATAATAATTCATATAAAGTGATTTACGTATCAAATAGTTATTTAAATTAATACGGCGTATAATATTTCGAATATTAGATAGTTATACATATATATAAAAAATAATTAAAATATTGCTCAATTTTATGTAATTTTACACAAATATCATAGTGTTAAGAGCTAATTACATATTGACCCTACTTTTTTCCAAATTAGAAAAATCTTTTAAAATTTAAGAATTTCGGATACATCACTCAACGTTTCGATACATTGCATTCCAATTTTGGATACATCACTCGACATTCCGATACATTGCGTCCTGATTTTTGATACATCACTCAACAACTCGATACACCGTGTAAGTGATGTATTTGATTGATACATCACGTAAACTGATGTAACCGATATATCGCGTGAAATGATGTATCCGAGAATAGAATAGAATATAGTTGTTTATAATTTTTTAAATGAATTTTTTTTTTAGAGAACATTATAAATAAATTGTGTATTTAGATAATTTTTCCTAAATTAAATTTCTATTCATAAGAGACAATTAAATAAAAATCTTCACAACTTCCAATAAAAAACACTTATCTCCGCTTATTTGGATTTGAATCTTCACAAGCTGACGTGTCTATCCAGCTCACATGTTTATCTCAGTAATATACTATTTTGTTTTTGTATAAGATTTCTTATTATTTATACAGAATAAAATATTGTATAAGGAATATGTAACTTTTGCATAATTGATATATGGTTTATTTCTAGTATTAGATTAAAGTTTTTATAAGTTATGCCTAAATTAAGAATAGTATTACTGATTTCAGGAGTAACTTCAACCGCAAAAGGGGTGGACTCAGTATTTTTAAATATTTTATAAATTTCAATCTTCAAGTGAATTATAATAAAATTATAAGTTTATATTTATTGCAGAATATTTATTAAAACTTTCATGAAATTTTATATAATTTATTAGTACCGAAAATAATAAATTTTGATGAATCTGATATCAATATTCTACATCCTCCTTTGAATCCATATACTATTTTATATATAAAATATAATTATATCATGTTATGTATTATTCGATAACCCTTCTTTTTATTTTTGGTTCAGATTGAATTTCAAATAGAAGAAATTCAAACACGAGATAGATGTATTAACTAGTCAACTTGTTAATATAGATATCTTTAATTGAAATATACTCTTAAATTATATAATAATACATAATAATTCACATCCACATGGCACATCATCAAAAAAAATATACAAATCTTGAATAAGAATCAGGACACACCATAACACTTATACTATTAATAATTGCTATATTATTTAGTAATCTTTATTTTTATAATCTCGTATTATTAGATGGTTAATCCAAGATTGTAGATTTCCACCTATTTCAATTTGATCTAGAATATTAAAGTCAGACTAGCTATTATTATTATTATATGTAAATCATAAAACAATTCATTTTATTGAATTACAATTTATATACTTAAAAATTATAATAAACCACAATAATTAATCACTTAAGTATTAAAAAAATATTTTATAAACTTATAATCAAAAAATAAATTCTACAATTGAATTGTAATTAAATCAAATGAGTAATTTTTTGTTTTCTTAAATTCATCGTTGATATCCTTCAAATGCACACATGAGAAATTGCATAGAAGATATAAATCGTATTAGATAGGTTTAATACGACAAATTCAGCCTAACAATTGTTGGCACAAGAAATTAATTTCGATTTTTTTCTTTTGACGTATCACATATTGCATCAATTTAGTCCGTCCAAGGTCAAATGTGACAGTCTATTTTTAGACTTTTGGTTATCCACTTTTATTAAATAAAAAATAATAACTGCAGTTGCGTATATGAATTCATTACTCTTTGTTTTTCTACACGTAAAGTAGAGCTATAAATTGAGTATTTTTCTCCATTCATTTCATCACTTTTTGTTCTCCATTTTTTTCAGCATAAAAAAACTTAGGATATATTTATTATTGTTATTATTATTATTATTCCATAAAAAAAATGCATAAATTGTTCGTAGCAAGGTCTGTGAAATCTGCTTTGTTCAGAATCAAGAATCATCAGAAGCCACAATTTGCTGCGTTTTCAACTTCGTTACTCTTCGATGATACACAGAAACAGGTTAATTTATTTTTTCTGTTATGCGTATGAGTGAACAGAGAGTGTTGTGGGATTTGAATTTTCTGAGTTTAATTTTTAAATTTTAGTGAATTTTTATATATAAATTTATGTTTTCGCGTTGAAAGTAGAACTATTTGTATATTAATATAGCTGGTTATCAAATTCAATCAATTTTGTTTCAATTTCTAGTTTACCCATTGATTGGATATCGTCATCAACATACTGCAATTAGAGTTCTTCGTTATTATTATTTTTTTGAATTATTATTATTATCATTTTAAATTGGGGGTAGGGGTAGGGTAGGGGGAAACGAGGAGGGCAATTTAACCATTACTTTTAAGTGGTAGTAGCCGACCAATTGAGCTACTAACATTTTTCGAGTTATTTGTTGTTATTATTATTATTTTTTAAAAAAAATTGGGGTAGGGGGAGGGGAATTGAATCCTTGTGTGGGAGTTTCAGTATTCAACCAACTGAGCTATTAAGATTTTTCCGGGTTATTTGTTATTTTGTAAAAGGGTTTGTTGTAATTTAACTATGTTTTAGCAATTAACCCAGTACACATAGACAGGTCCAAGTTTCAACCCATATGTTGATTTTCTTCTATTATTTTTTTGCATGTACATATAGTTGCTACTCAAATTTCAAACAATTTTGGTACAATTTGTTTGTTTTTACACTTGTCATCGACCTGCTACAATCAAAGTTCGTAATTTTTAAAAGGATTTGTCATAATTTGAATATTTTTAGGCTAGCCATTAACCTAGAATAGTTTTCTTTCCTTAGGTTAGGTGAATATTGTTGCCTATTAATGGTTTTTATTGGGTTTGGTAACTCATGTTTCTGTGACTTAGTCTGTGGAAGTATTGGTTTTAGGTAATTAATGCTGAATTGGGTAGCGTTCTTGCAGATTTTAATGAAGAACCATTTACTTTTACTCTTTTTATTTTTTTAAATAATTTAATTTTGTATTTTTCTTCATATGGGGGCATTTTGTAGCAATTTTGACTGAATTTCTTTCTTTGTGTTTGATCTTTGTTACTCTTGGTTTGCAACTTTGCATAATCATATGTGATGCTCTAAAATCTGGACTGATTTATGAAATGGTGTTATTGAGTTGTTTACTTTATGTAAGCTGAGGGTATATTGGAAATAACCTCCCTACCTCGTAGAGATAGGGTTAAGGTCTGCATACACTCTAACCCCTCCAAAAACTCCACTTGTGGGATGACAATGGGTATGATGTTGTGTTTTGAGTTATTGGATGATTCTTGAAAGATGTCTGGAGTTTTATGATTGCTAAATTGCTGTGTTCATTCATTATCTGCAAGCTGAATTAGTGGAACATTTAATGAATCATGCAACGTCACTGTCTTTCATCCTTATCTCACAAAAAGCCTCATTTCTAAAAGCTATGCTTCTGAGCCGTCCCTCTCGCAGTAGGTTTCAAACCTCACCTCCTATTGATTGGGAATTCAATTCACATGGATAGTAGGAGCCACTATTGCTCCCCTGTAAAAATATAGTTGTCTTAAGCACTGATGTCTTTTCCTATTTACTTAAGCTAGTTAGGAGTATGTTTTACTTCAAGGCAATAGTTTTAATTGCATGACATGTGAATGCATTCTGTTTGTGAAATGCACTATGACAGTTTTCTAACTCTTCCATTTGCAAATTTCAGTTTAAAGAAAGTGTGGCACAATTTGCTCAAGAGAATATTGCCCCCCATGCTGAAAAAATAGATAGAACGAACTATTTCCCTCAGGTATGTGTATATATGCTCTTGTTGTCTGAAGTGTTCTATCTACAAAAAATGGTATTTTAACTCTGTTCTTCTTGTCTATCAGGATGTTAATTTATGGAAACTAATGGGGGATTTTAATCTCCTTGGTATTACAGTGCCAGGTAAGCTTTTGGATCATAATCTCTTTATTGATTTTGATGTGATATTATAGGGTCAAGAGAGAGCAGACAAGAAAACTACTAACATTCCTCTCAAGTGCTATACTTAAACGAAGAACCTAAACATAGATATGGAGTGACAGTCCCAAAAGTTTGGTCTGAGATTGCTTATTTTGTCTGTGTAGAGGAATATGGGGGACTTGGCCTTGGTTATCTATATCACTGCATAGCCATGGAAGAGATTAGTCGAGCATCAGGGTCAGTTGGCCTATCTTATGGTGCCCACACGAACCTATGCATTAATCAGTTGGTAACTGTTTTTTCAACTCAAAGTTATACATACGTGGTCTCTCTGTGCTGAGCGACAAATAATTAACAACTACTAATGATTTTATAGGTTAGAAATGGAACCCATGAGCAGAAACAAAAGTATCTACCAAAGGTATTCTTCCACGATCACATTTATTTTTAAGTTGTATATCCACATTTCCTGCCAGCTACTGTGTTTTTCCCAGTATAGGTGATCAGACATCTGTGATCTTCAGTAGACCGCCTTCATATTGAATACCAAAAGTCACATCATCTCTACAATTGTTGGAGTCTCATGAAAGCTCCTTTTTTATATTGTATTCCTTATATCACGATTCACCAAAATATATCTCATAAGTGCTTCAAATCCTGGTGGATCCGTTTGAAGTGAGTATTATTTTTGCCCAGGGTAAGCCATAGGTTTATGGCTCAACAACTTCACATCGTAATGGCACACGCTTAATTATTAAGAACTGGGTATGTGGGCGTACTAACTTATTGAAGCTTCAAATACTCGGTCTGTAATTTCCAAGTCATCAACAGCATCCACAACTTGGTTGAGTTTTCTCTAGAAATTTCTGAACTGGTTTATATTGTAAGGATCAGCTCAAATGATAAATGGTAGAAATTGCGTTGCACCAAACGGATAACACCAATTAATTACAGTTATGAACTCTTTAAGACTTTTATATCCAGCATGTCATATGGATTTACAACTTAGAACACTGGAAATATGCTGGGCTTCGAGTTATAGATGACATTTATTCATTTGGTTGGAAATAAATTTACTAGAGTTATATTCCCTTTAAGAAGTTGTACTAAGAGCAAATTAAGCTTTCTTTTGCTCAAACATAGCCCAATCTTATTGCGGCTTTCACATGGTCCTGTTTAAGCTTGTTCAAGGGTTTTATCTTTAATTGTAGGGTTGCAAGAAAAGTGGAGCATTATCCTAGTATATCTGTTCTGTTAATGTTAATCCCATTTTTTAATTTAATGAAATGTCTGAATATAATAAATAGCGGCTCACTCTGTTATAATTTGATTGTTGTAGCTAATCAGTGGTGAGCATGTGGGGGCCCTAGCTATGAGTGAACCTAATGGTAACTACTGCTAAATTCAATTCTCATTTTATGTCTCTCATTATCATATTATTTTCAGATGCTAATTCTTCGTTTCCTTTTTCTTTGAGCGGAGAGGTGGTCAGGTGTTACGACTGAGCAAAGGGCTTCTGAATTTTGTGTTATAGTGTAACTGAATAGTTTTGTTTTCATGGTTCAGCTGGATCAGATGTTGTTAGCATGAAGTGCAAAGCTGACCGTGTTGAGGGTGGTTATGTTCTGAATGGAAACAAAATGTGGTGCACAAATGGTCCAACGGCTCAGACGCTGGTACTTCTCTTTAATGTTTGTGTCCTTGCTTTTTTACTTTACCACGCTTTCGTCTCACTTAATATTGTTTGATTGCTATTACTTCCTAAGGAGTTATCTTTTGTATTACACAGATTATGGATAAAAATGAAAGTGTTCTTACGTTGTTAAAAATATATAGTCTTGAGAATTTGAATTTAATTTGACATACCCAATCTGTCAGATGAGATCTCATGCTAAGGAACATGTGAAGACAAATATCGGTTGATGGGAAGAAGTGTCATATACTACTACACATAAACTTTATACCATATGAAAATCAATGTTTTAAGGACATTGAAGAGAAAAAACCAGTTTCAGCTCTTTTCCTGCAAAGGTGAAGGGCTGATTTCTGGATGAAGCTGATTTGTGACATGTAGTGAGGGTGGGAAAAAAATATAGTTGTTTTTTTAAGAATTTAAATTAAGTGAGAAAAAATAAAAATAGTTAATTTGTCTTCCTGAGAGTAGTAACTTTCTTTGTGCTAAATGAATCGTTTGACAAGCAATCCTTTTATTCCAGTTGAATTTGATTCACTACATGGGTTTCAGTAATTGATTTGGATTACAGCCTCGCATAATCACTTATTGTCACTTGGTTGGCACATCTGCAATCGCAGCAGCAGTGGATACTGGATAATCTGTTTACAATGTTTAAGGGCCAATAACTTATTCCAACGTTACTTAAGAACTGAATAGTTGTCACCTAAGTTAATTTGATTAGCTATTGTAAAGTTACTTTCGAAATATACTAATGATTCACCTGCAGAAGTCCATATACTTTCCGCTTTTAGAAAAAGTTCTCGTCTTTCCCGTCCATCCATCCTTTCCCCACATATACAGGTGTATGGTGTTTGTCTGTGCAATCCTCTTACAGTTCAATTTCCCTGATAGATGAAAATGAGGTCTTTTTTTGTTCAAACTTGGCTTTAGAAATAGCCATTTGACATTTTCTCCCATCCTTCTGACTAAGTGCAATCATTGTGTATTTGGCCTTTGTATTTCTGGTCTTATTCTGAATGGGATTACAATTGTAAGGTTCATTTATGAAAATCTATTTCTGGACAGGTTGTTTATGCAAAAACAGATGTCACAGCTGGTTCAAAAGGAATCACAGCATTCATTATCGAGAAGGGAATGACAGGGTATGCACCCTGTACTGATACTACTTGAAAGAAATGAAAAATGAAAAGAAAAGACTTACTGTTTCTTGTTTGATTTTTTCGTAGCTGCATGATTGCACCACACAAATAGTAAAGTATGATGTATTATAACAAAAACACTAGAATCTCCAGCGAGCTTGGGAAATGCTTATTCTTCTTATTGCTGAATATGCAGATTCTCTACTGCCCAGAAATTAGACAAACTTGGGATGCGAGGAAGTGACACGTATGTACATCTTGCCCAAGTACTGCACTGTTTGGATTCACATTTTTGTTACTATGTTGAAGGTGGCCTAATAAATTTACTCTTAACTGTAGATGTGAGCTTGTGTTTGAGAACTGTTTCGTTCCAGAAGAAAATGTTCTGGGGCAAGTAGGAAAAGGTATGAGTTCTGAGTTAACTTCTATGTTGGCCCAAATATCTTGCCTTATTCCGTTAGGTAAGCTTAAGTCTCTCAGAATTTCCCTCGGTAATGGGGTGCGGCAATGTTAGGTAAGCTTAGGTCTCCCAAATATCTTGCCTCATTCTGACTCAGTGTTACAACAGACCAGTATAAGGATAACCAGCATTAGTGAGTTTTAATCCAAACTAGCTGGTAATATGTGTGGATTTATTTTTTGCATCTCCTTGTTTTATTTCAATTTGTAGGAGTTCTTTCTATTTTGGAACTTTTCAAAATGTTTAAAACCATTTTATTTTTATCAAAAAATATTCATTTTCTTATAATTCAATTCAATCAAATTATCCAAATTTTAAACTCTGACGTGATATTTTTTCTTATCAAACCAACTTTTCTTCTATTACTTCACCAATTTCCTCCATTATTAATATAATGCACAAGTCAAAATGAATATCTTAAACTCTTTGCCCAGTCAAATACCATCAAAGCAATTAAAAGGAGAGTATTTGTTTCTATGTTAAAGTCTGCACAGATTGTAGCCTTTTGCAATGACTTTCTTTGAAGTTATTTTTGGTTCCTAGCCCCTTCTGTAATATCTTCAATAATCATGATCTCACACTTGAGGTATATGAGGAGTGAAGTTCTGGTAGAAGCTAAGTGGACGTCATTGGTACTATCTCTCTCAGAAAAAGTTTTTCTACTGCTTCAGGAGTTTATGTCCTGATGTCGGGGCTCGATCTGGAAAGACTTGTTTTGGCATCTGGTCCTGTTGGAATTATGCAAGCTTGTCTCGATGTTGTTCTCCCCTATGTTAAACAACGCGAACAATTTGGGCGACCGATTGGAGAATTCCAATTTGTACAGGTTGTTAACTGCCTTCTGGACATTTATACTTTCTATGTTCCTGTTATTTGTTGGTCTAAATTCTTAATATATGTTGCCTTATTGAACTGAAAATATAGGGAAAAGTGGCTGACATGTACACATCTATGCAATCTTCAAGGTTTGGTGTTCTTTATTGACACACTTGTCCATGTTTTTTTTTTTTTGCTAAATCTGATCAATAATATCATGTGCTTGTTCTCTTTCATGAACAGATCTTATCTCTATTCTGTTGCAAGGGAATGCGACAGCGGGACGATTAATACCAAGGTCCTTGCACTAGAAATTTGCGTTTGTTTTCTTCTTGTTTTAGTTACTCAACTTTATCGAAGCTAAAACTTAACCAACGAACATCTTTTTCCTTTGAACTTAACATGCTTTCAATTATGTTTGTTTAGGATTGTGCTGGTGTTATACTCTCTGCTGCTGAAAGAGCAACCCAAGTTGCTCTTCAGGTGAGAAACTTTATTCCTCTCTGTTCCTCTGTGATAATTAAATCTTCTACCCATAGGCTGTCAACTCATCTGTCACCCTTAGTTTGGTACTTCTGTTATCTCTTACTGGTTCAATAATATACTGAAAAGCACCGTCGTTTCTGGAAAAGAATCGAGAATCTCTCTGTCTTGGCTTATTCCGGTAATGCCAGTATGTTTGAATGGATTTAAAGGCACATAAATCTCTCGGTCCTGCCTCCATCATTCACCGTGTTTCAAATAGTGTCTTGTCCCAGAGAATTTCTCGGTTATCAAAAATCTAGTAAGAAAGATGATGTGCTTATGAGATTGTTGCGCGTGTTGCAGGCTATTCAGTGCCTCGGAGGCAATGGCTACGTGAATGAGTACCCAACTGGACGTTTTCTCCGAGATGCCAAACTATATGAGATTGGTGCAGGCACAAGTGAGATTAGAAGAATGATAATAGGCCGTGAACTCTTTAAAGAACAGTGACATTGACATAGATAATTTATCCAGCTCGTTGGGAAAATAGCAAAAATTGATACACACACCCCATCTTTTCTTTTCATTTGGAATTAAAGAAAGAAAAAAAGTTAATTCCCTTTATTTTTGTGAATGAATAATGTATTAATTCAAGGTATTCCTATCAAATGAAAAGGATGTGTTGTGAGTGTTGTTAAAAACAAGCTTGCAGTCTGAGAAATGTGGATAGCATGAAGCATCTTGTGTTCATGTAGGGTCTGAGAAAAGGCCACCACACTTGCGAGTGTGATGTAGGCAATCTACACTGACGTAAGCATCGTGATTGATTTTATAGAAAAGCATTTTTTTGGGGGACAATAAAGAATTTTGTTTTCCTTTATTCTTTTTTAAGTGAGATTTATATAGCTTTAGCTTAGCCTATGAAAATTGGTTTTAGTGCTTTTATATATCCACATTCACTTCATTAAATATTGAAATAGTAAGCCCACATATAAATAGGATAGTATTATAGTACTTATGACCTATTGCCACTACCAATGCAATCTAGGTAGTAGGCATTAGATGGCACTAACAACCAACTTCCCTTACCCACAAAATATAATTAGAAAAACACTCTTTTCACAAAGTAGTGTTGTCCAACAGAGAATAGACCAGATTTTCAATCCATAAATACTCCTACTAAATAAAATATTTGACAAAATGGAATAATATAACCTTCTAAGATTAAGTAGGTAAAAACAAAGTTAAAAGTAGATAATATATTATTTACCAAACACGAGTACACAACTTGGTTTTGGGAGGGGGCTCACATTTTCATATCCTTGTCTCAATTACATCGATCCTGAACTATGTACATCCATGTATTCTTGCGCTTACCCTTTAAGTCAAGCACAACCTCCTGAACACTAGGTTCAAACAACTACACACCACTTTTTTTTTTAGTGTGTGGAGAGGGGGAGGGGGGAGGGTAAGTCACATCTTCCCATCCTCTACTTAGTTGTCTTAATTACATCGATCTGAATTATATCCACCCAAGTACTCTTGGACTTACCCATTAGGTCGAGCACAACCTCTCGAAAGCTTGGTTCAGACAACTACATCTCTTTTAGGAGGGGGATCACATCTTTCTATCCTCTACTTAGTTGCCTCAATATTACATTGATCTTGAACTATGTTCACCAAGTATTCTTTGCCCTCAACCTTTTGGTCAAGCTGGTCTCAAGGCAACTGCATACCACTTTGGGGGTGGGGGGTTAGAAAGAAAGGGGTATTCATACAATGTTCAATAATATACATAGTGAAACATAGAATTCAGAGTTATTGACATATGAGTCACCACAGTTTTCATCATACAAGCTCCCATTGTAGTTGAAAACAGACTTCCAACATTTAACAAAACATATTAAGTGATAATAATTTATTAAACATAACAAGAACATGTAGTAGGTAGAGTAGTATTATCATCACATATATCACTTAACATAACATAACATAACATAAAAAAGCATGAACATTCATAGGTACTCCATTCAACTTTATTCAAATCCTGATTACAGTTGGAGAAGAATCAGGCTGGCCAACTGAAGAAGACTTTGAGACATCCATGATTGCTGGTGCCTCCTCCAAACAACTTTGAGTGTCATCACTGATCCCCTCAATAGTCATTTTCTCCACTTCTTCTTGAGTGTATATATGGATCTTGGATACTACCTCACAGAACTCACTGCAAAAAGTCATTTAGAAGGTAACCAAGTTACTGATTAGCAAATCAACCTATCAAGGGAAATTATACTTTTTCCAACAACATATCCAACCAGAGTAATCCCACAAGCGAGGTCTGGGGAGGACAGTGTGTACATCGACCTTACTTTTTCCCTGAATCAAGATTTTGCTGCTCGGCAGAAATTGCAAAATAACAAGTTCTAATTTAAGGTGTGGTATAAAGGAAACTATTTTTCTGGAAAATACTTTCTTGAAAAATAAGTGATTTCTTATTTATTTTCTTGTGTGTGATAAGTAAGCTTTGTGTATAAATTCAAGGGAAACACTATGTGTGGTGGGAGTGGCGAGAATGGGGGGTGGGTGTGTTGGGAGGGTGGAAAGGAGAAAATCAGTATGGTATGCTATTTTAGGAACTTCTTTTCCCTACTTCAACTAGGGAAGTCATTTTCCTCATTTTTAAAGAACTTATATTACTTGGAGAAAATGTTTTCCAAAATTTTTGACCAATCAAAGACGGGAAAATTGGAAAACATTTTCTCAGAAGCATTTTCCCTCCATACTAAACACACCTTGGAGGGTAAAGTGTATGCGGACCTTACCCCTACCTTGGAGGTAAAGAGGTTGTTTCCGATAGACCCTCAGCTCAAGGAAAGAAATTTATCTTAACATGGGAGAAGAAAAGTAAAAGAAAACTCGGATTTCAAGTGGAGGTTAGCTAATATCCGAAACTCCAATTTCTAGTGGAACTCAGCTAATTGGAAGAGAAATTTCTGTGGTTCTCGTGATTCATATGCATTAATAAATCAAGAAGTAATATTTTTTGAATGTAGTATCAAACAATTGAGACAGCGATGAGAAACGGAAATGCATGAGAAAGGGACTTACTGCCATGGATCATCTCCGACAACCATCATGTCATTCTCACTGTCGGTGTACAAGATTCGCCACCCCTTGTTGGGATCTCTTAGGAGGTCTTCCATGTTGAAAAGCCTCTCCAACTCAACCAGTAAGTCGTCATAGCCATTCAATCTCGAGAGATCAATGGCTCGTCCAACCAAGCTGCCTTGTTTGTGAACCTTCACGCCATTTATCAAATATCAGCAATAGAGTCTGAAGAAAAACCAGTTCCAATTCGCTACATGCAACTTATGGAAACTTACCTTTGTACAGCTCCTCTTACCAGAACTCTGCGAGCTAGGAGTAGATGGTTCTTTCGTCAAGGAAAAGCCAAACAGTTTACATGAAGCCTGTGCATTGAAGGAGCCGTCATTTTCATTCTTGAAATGATTCTCTGGAATGGATACTTTAGACATCTCCGGTGGCCTCTGCTCATTTACAAACTTCGGCATTCCAACTTCTTCCCTCCTAACCACATTTTGGATTGAATTCTGGTTCAAGGTAGGATTTTCTCTTTGGAAAGTAGTTATGTAGGAGGGAACCACGGGATCTTGTCCAGCTCTATACATCGCATTGTAAGGTAAAAACACATTCCTCGCCCCTTCAGAAGCGAGAGGATAGAAATTGGCTCTCGGCCTCTGATATGTGCCGAAAACATTGCAACCAAATTCAGGTTTTCCCCAAGCACCAAAATTAACATCACCTTTTCCAGTAAGGGATCTTAACGAGCAAATTTCTTGACCTTGCAAGACCTTTGGAAACCTATTGGATTCCAGAAAGCCTGTGTAGGTAGTTGGAGGCTGAGTTTTCACAAAGTCACCAACAATTATGTTCTCTACACCATTTGGCATGAGATTGTGACGAGCTACTCTTTGCAGCTCGAAATCCAGTGGGCGGACTGGTTTATCACAACCATAGGGAGGTGATATCAGACCTAAATTTTCTTGACCTTGCAAGACCTTGGAGGATCTTATTGACTCCTCAAAGTCTAAAAGAGCACTCCCTCCTGATAAAATAACAAAATCGGGAAAAAAAAAAACGAACTTCAGTGTAATCACGACATAATGACAACAACAACTATATACTCTGTGTAGGATCTGGGAGGGTAGTGTGTACGTGTACGCAGACCTTAGTAGAGAGACCTCTTTCCAACAGACTGTCAGCTCAAGGATAAAAACAGTCCAATGCAGTACCGATACAACATAATGACAACATAATACGAAAGGATTTAGAAAAGTTAGATCAGTACCAGCAAAATGGCTGTCCAGTACTGATGGTGCCTGCTGACTAGTCCGCAGTTTCTTCAGTCTTGGTGAGGACTGAATGCTCAGTGGTGGTAAGGAAACTGAAGAATCAATTTCCCAAGGAGAAACCCGTTCCTGATGATTACTCATTATATCTTCATCCCATCTGACCTATTAAAATTGATGGCATAGGCACTTATATCAAAAAGTTTACAAGTTGCGTAATAGGCATTATACTTATTGTAACAGTTCTGTTTGGGAAGATAACACAAATATGAAATACATGAATGTACTTCAGTATTTGAATGTCTTGACGATAGCAAACTTTTATCAGTCTTGCCACGAAAAAAATAAATCAATCATCTTACAACACCTGAGTTAACAATTTCTCATTATATTTACCATCGAAGTGAGAATAGTTTGATAATTCATGGCATGGCCAATTTTTATGACCTTGATTAATCAAACCAAAGAATATATGGTCCTTTCAGTGTTCCTAGAGGTATTCAACCAGCAGTTTACGTGTTACAAGACCTCTGAGTAGAGCTGATCTAAGTCACAAG
This sequence comes from Solanum verrucosum, assembly GCF_900185275.1. Taxonomy (NCBI): domain Eukaryota; kingdom Viridiplantae; phylum Streptophyta; class Magnoliopsida; order Solanales; family Solanaceae; genus Solanum; species Solanum verrucosum. The sequence continues at coordinate 1,232,459 of NW_026019984.1, read as the reverse complement.
GTAACACCAGCAGAAAATTCAAGAACATATATGCTTTTGCAAATAACAAGGAAGCAAGAAAATCACCCTTCAGATAAATAGAAGAACTTCCAACTTATTCAAAAAACATGAAGTGTTAGGTGGACCAAAATCACCCTTTTATGGCAACTCTTTAGTTACAACTCTCCACATGGCATGTTTATTACCATAAGATTAAAGGGAATTTTGGTACATTCTACATATCTTTAATTTAAGACCTCAAAATTCAAAAGTCTATTGTATTTTTTTAAACTCCGTACCAAGTCAAAACCAGACAATCAAATTGAAACGGAGGGAGTACTTAAAAAACAACAGAATGATAACTATATGCCAGGCATACCATCAAGCATCTCCATTTAGAGTTGGGCCATCTAAAGGGATCCATATCGCTTATCCCAGTCACTACACCGCTGTACCTGCATGCAGTGATAGAATGTTTTTATTACAACAGAAACCTAATGAAAGGAAGAAGAGCATTGATGGGATTTAGTAAGGATACAATTACCTTCTTTCAGGTGAATCATCCAAATCAAATTTCATTTTAAATCTTGTCCCAACAGGAATCCGAGTGTTGATGGCTTTCACGTACTTTTGGTAAGGTACAACGAAAGCAGCATGACTTGCCCTACATTATAAGAAAAAACTTTAACTCATCTACATAGCAATAAAAGAACAATAATATCTTGAAAATTCGTAACACGAACTTCTGAAAGCTGCAGAAGTGACTAAAGAATAAACTTCACATGTTTTAAGATGAAGGAACTTGACTACAGTCTACGGGAGTGCACATAATATGAGACTTTTTTGTCCATCAGATTATTTTCTGAAAATCATAGTTCTTTGTTATTCCTTATTCCTTGGGAAATAAATGGTTTCATAATCAGGACAAGTCACTGTTTGAAACACATGAATTGAAAAAAGCAGTAGAAATCATGCCTTTTCTCATCTTCTTAACTGAATCAACCCTTCCATATTGTCAATGGTTTTACCAATAGGTAATATTTTTCAAGTCTGAATTTTCACACGTTGAATTAAAGACAGAAAAGTAGACGATTTAACTTCCAAGAGCATTAATATCTTTATACCAGTGAATCAAATTTCTTACATATCTACCAGAGATGCACTTCCTCGCGAACTTTATACACCATGGGTTCTTCTATAAGAAATTTCGCTTCTGGAATGTAAAACTGGTTTCATAACATTGAAATAATTCACTTCGATGATATATTTAACTGTAACATTCTCTTATTCAACTCTAATCCTGATGCAATCAGATGGAAACATGATAGGGATGGGGAATTCTCTGTTGGAAGAATGTACAAAAGAGACCTGGCAACACAGCCGGGGGAGATTGCTGGACCTTGGAAACAAATCTGGAAATCCAACACCCCAACCAAGATAAAGTGTTTCACATGGTTAGTGTGCAGAAGAGCATGTCTGACTCAGGAGAGACTGAAAAAAAGAGGATTTCAGATTGTTTCTAGGTGCTTCTTTTGCCATGAGAAGGAGGAAACAAACAATCATTTGTTCCTTCACTGTAGAGTGACTGCCCAGATATGGTATCTGTTTCAAAGCATTATTCAAGATCCTTGGGTGGTGCCTGAGCATACTGCTGACCTATTAAACTGTTGGATGAGAAGAGGGGGAAGTAAAACACAGAAAAAATGGTGGAATCTAGTTCCATCTTGCATATGGTGGTCAATTTGGAAGGAAAGAAACAATAGGTGCTTTAAGAATATTACTAACCCAATGCAGAAAGTTAAAGAAAACTGCATTAATACTCTATATTTTTGGTGTAAAGAAGAGGGTATAGATGATGTAAATCAGTTAGTAGATTTCCTAGGCTATTTGTAATCATGACTACTTCGCCTTGGAATTTTTTTGTTTGGTTGCCAGCATACCCTCATTGCTGATGAATACAACTTTACCATTCTCAAAAAAAAAAAAACATTCTCTTATTCAACTCAAACTTGAAGGAAATCTGAATGAACAACATTGCATCAAATATGAACATCACTAAAAAGAAACAGCTGCTTCATTTCATAAATATGAATAGGCAAAGTACTTCCCTTTGCCAGGTAAGTGCAGTTATATATATGATAGCACAGTGCAAGATTTGGGTCAACCTCAAGATCATCCTTCGGATGCTTTAGATGCTGACAATGAAAAATGAACTAGTCGAAGTAGAGACAACCAGTAGACAAGTTGCTTTCCTAGCATTGACCTACTAGGAAACCTACTTGATATGAGCCACTAGAGCATGCTTTGCACTACATTTGCATAGAAAGACACATGCATCTGAATCACTCAGTTTAAACGAATAGCTAACTTGTCTCTCAACTAAAAAATTTCATCAGATACCTGAAGTTCAGAATCAGAGGACTATTAGTTGGAAGGTGATTGATGGTTTAGCAAACAGAAAGATCACTGCCTATAGAATGGATCAAATACCTGGGTACTAGTATAAGTTATGGTACAAAAATAGACCTGGCCTAATTCAACCCCAAAAACTAGCTCATAAGGTGAGAATTGTCCAAGACCATATTAAGAGACCTCATACCTCTTATAAAAAAGAAAAAGAGGTATTTTCATCCCTAAATGACTGATGTGGGAACTCAACAGTCAACACCCCCGGCACGCCAAAAAAATGGATCTTGGGTCTAACTCAACTCCAAAACCTAGCTCATGAGGTGAGGATTGTCCAAGACAATATAAACAGATCTTCTCATCCCTAAATGACCGATGTGGGAAACTCAACGAATTACTACCCTCAATTACGTTTTGTTCTGCAGCTGATGACACATGAATAAACGGGAAAGCCACTAGTTGTGCCTCAATCTAGAAACAAACTAACAAATATAATAAAGATGGATTGCAATAGAGCCAAATTTATTGCCACACTGCTATGAAACCATATAGGTTCATTTTGGAGCTCCCCAATTATAATATTCCAAATCTTACTTCATACTTCAGTGCATCATTACCATAACAACACAGTATTTTTAGCAATGGCGATAATCACTGATGTTTCAGTGCTATCTCATTAAACCAATTCATACATCATTCTATCTATGACCTTTTCAAGTAATTAAAAACATTTAAACTGCAACATGATTACAAGTAGTACCACCCATAATCAGCTTAGTTTGGATTTTTCTAAAGCATATTTATGTCAAATAAACGAGTATAAATTTATCCCTGGATATCAAACTTCACACCATCAACACTAGCTTAGTTCCAAAGTTTGACTGAAATAGTACGACTTTACTCCTCCAGAACTGTTTGCTTAAAGCTAAGCAAATCTTCTAATACAACTGATCAGCACGAAGAAGGCCTACACGCCTACACCATTTGTATTTGTTAAGATATTAATTGGACACATAAAATGGTGGTAGCCAAAACATAGACAATTCATTTCAATCTCCGCAAATGACTGGTTGGATGGAAATAAGCAATTATGTATTTGGTTGTTATGCCTTCATGACTTAAATGCAATTAAAATCTAAGGCATGTGAATATCAAATCTCATTAACGTCGCACAGCCTAAAATAGTGAAAGATGTACGGATGAGGGATATTGCCACAGATTTTACCATGTAAATAGGCCAACAACTAAATAGAAAACAATGCACAGAGATATGGTGAAATACCTTGGGCTATAGAAAACATGAAAAGTGCTCTTTGCTGATAGGGCGGTAGCAACTGACGAAAGAACATCCGGTCCAGAGTATTGACTTTTGATTATCGATTCAGGAAGTCCATTTCTAGGTCTTGCAGCTCTTCTTATTCCCAGTCTGAGATCTCCACCTTCTCCCCTGCAAGGATCATCTGACTGCTTGAATAAAATTTAAATACCTATCGCGACTTAACAAACTTCAAAAGTTGAATAGCGGATCAATTAAGATCTTGGCATTGGTATCCTAATGGGTCATTATGACATATTGAAAACCTAGGAATTGGACCTAATGCTTTTCCAGCTTCCAAGTACAATGACTTGATATTTTAATATTGTTCACTTTCCACCCTCCTTCTCTTTCCAAGCACACCGGTAAAGATGCTCTAGTACCTTAAAAGCTAACCATTCGGAGTACATATACCATTGAGCCAAGATATTGTTGGGTTTGTTAAGAGGTGTGAATGAGAAATGAATAGGTGTTTTCCCAAAAAAAGACACCAGGGGAAATAATGCAATTTGAATAGCACCTTTACATTGGATAGGTTGTAACTTTTCCGTAAGGCACAATAACACTTGTTCAAACTACCCTTTGTTGGCTATAATTACATGTCCGCTTCCTCGGATTTTTACTTACCAAAAATATGAATTACTCTACTTCTTTCTGCAATATTTCATGCACTTGCAAAGTAAGTTGCAAGTGTGATTTGGCTACTCTTTGTGTTCGTTGTACACTAGGGTTTGAAGTACCACTACACCAGTGTGGTTTATCCATTTTATCATGGGAGAAAATAATCTTATACCTCAGGTACTAGAAGGGAATTAAGTTTCTTAAACACACATTGTGGATTCAGGCGGACTCGAATTTAATTTTGTTTCATCTCCATTTATGGTTCTACTTTATATGAAGTTTTACAAAATTTTATTTTCAAATACAGCAAGGATAACAGGTATGTATACCTCAAGAAGAGAACTGCATCCCCTGAGACAAGATTCTTTTGGCTGACAAAGATACTCCATCCAGTAGTGAGCAAATGTCGCCTTGGCTGGCCTGAAAGAAAAGCATCAAACATAAATATTTCGAACCAAGCAAGTATCTAACTATTTAACTCAATACCTCTATAAATGTGACGAAATTTCCACTCTACTCCATGCAGATCCTTAGCAATCAGCTCCTGAGAGGGTCTTTGCTCTTTGTAATCCTACATTTTATAATGTAGCACCAAGATAGAAGTAAATTAACCAGACAATTACAAGAAATCAACTAACAATCTCTTTAGCAAAAGCCTGGAATGGAGTCACACCAGAGGGGGGAAACAGTCTTCAGCTGCTCGACGGGGAACTGAAAAGCCACCATGGGTGCTGGTATCCGAAGCAGTCAGCGTTTTACAGAACATGTGAGAAGCTGATTTCCCAGGATTAACTCCATTCCCTTCCTCATCAGTCCCCGAATCTTCATGTTCTTTCCCCTCTAAGCTTATAGCCATTGACTGGAAAACACCATGAAATCAGGGAAAACTCAGTCTAAGCTCAATGTAAGATATTACACTAAAAAACAAAAGACCAATTCAAGTAGAAAAAACTAAAAAGATCCCTTTACAGTGGAACCATGTAAATAAATGAACAAAACATCAGCTTAACACATTAAAGTCAACACCTTTACTCAAAATTTGTACATAAAACAGCAAAAGATCAAGATTGAACATGACATAGCAGAGACAAAAACACTAGGTGATTTTTTCCATTTTGCCCTAGACTTGGTGGATAGAGTTATCAGGTACATGTTGCTGTTGTGGGAGGTGACAGTTATACATGAAATTAGCCAAATGTCGCGAAAGCTAGCCCAGACACCACGGTTATCAAAAGAAATTAAAAAAATAAAGATTGAACATGTAAGCAATTACTGATCTTACCTCTGGAAGAGGTCGAAGAGTGAGCTGTGTATACACCTCATCATTTTCCTTATTTGCCTGTTATTTCACAAGATTATAAAAAATGTTACAAAAAAGACAAGCAAAGCTAAAACCTTTAATCTAAAAGGGGGCAAAAAAAAAAATTAAGTTCCTTACAAGCAACTGGACATCTTCCACTCTACAGAAGATCTGAGGCTGAAGACCAAAAGTTGGGAAATCAATCTTGATAGGTGAAAATGGAAAAACAGAAACAGCTTCTTCCATATGACCTTGAGGGAAATAAACCACTACATTTCCTTTCTTGGGTAAACTAGTAAGAGGACCAGCACAAGCATGCCAAAGCTCCTTGTAAATTGAAGTAAGAGCAAGTGAAGAAGACGAAGATACATTTGAAGAACAAGAAGAAGTAGTGGAAGTGTACAAAGAGCAATTAACACAACCCCCACCACCCCCTTTATCACATTCTTCATTACAACATGCATTCTTCTCCACTTCACTCACTAATGCATGATTCAGATCAATTTCCATATGAAAAAAACAAAACACCCCAAACAAAAAAATTGGTTCTTTTTTGTTTTTTTTGTTTTGGGTTTTTCTTGTTTTCTCAGTTTAGTATTACACAACCCACAAACCACAACAACAGGACACAAAAACAAGAAAAAAGGCAAATTCAAGAAAGTTGAGTAAGAGGGCAATCAAGTGTTTGCCACAAAGCTGAATAGAAAATTAGGAAATGAAGTCAAATCATACTCAAGAAATGCTAATATTTTGAAAAAGGGGTTGTCTTTAAAGCAAGAACAGGAAAAGAAACTCAACAGAAAAGAACAAGAAAGTCATGTTTTTGGAAGGAAAGAGGATAAAAGAAAGAAAAGGGGTGAAGGGGGGGGTAAGGGGGGTATCAAATAATAACAAGAAATTCAAAGTATGATTCCATTTCCACTCCCATTTTGGAGTTGAAAGAAGAGGGAGCAGAAGAAGCAGAAGACATAGACAATTGCTAAGGTAGCACAGAAGCAAAAGTGGGAAAAGGCCAATGTGGTTAGTGCCCTTTTGGACTCAAAAACTGTTTTTTTTTTTTAATTTGTTTTGAAAGATAGACCCAATACTGTGTTGAGTGGAGGGGACAGGTTAAAGACAGTACAGAACCCACACATCTTCATCAACCATCTTTCTTTCTTTCTTTTTTGCTTTGCTTTGTATTGCCTTTTTCTCTTTGTTTTTTTCCTTTTTAAAATATATGTGGAGCATAATCATAGTATTGATTCTCTGCTTCTCCTTTTTTTTTTTCTTCTTTTTTTTCTCCTTTCTACTTAATTTTCTTTTGTTGTTGTTTAAGTTTGGATTGATTATGAATAAGTTTCATGTTGGGTGTTCGAGCACCAGTCGTTAGCGTTGATATTGAGCCTGTCGTGGGGATACTCATAGGCGTGGGTGAGCTTATAATAGGTGTCATTATGACTCGAGATATCAGGTCATGACAAGTTGGTGTCGCAATACTTCTTCTTTAGTAGGATTTATGATTGTCAATATGATGTTTTATATTGTGCGTCAGTTTACAACAATTCTCCTTCTTTATTCAGATTTGAGATCGTCAATGTGAGCACGCTCATAACGATACGAGTGAAGCTAGGGTATTGGAGATTCATCAAAACCTTTTGCGTCCTTCTTTTCTATTCAGGTTTGGAATCGTCAACGTGAGTAGCTTCACACAGATATGGATAGAGCTAAATTATCGCAATAAGTTCATTCAAATCTTATTGGTCGAAATATTATAATGTATATACAAAGCTTTTTTTTAATGCATATATCACTTTAGCTTCTTTGTATTTATATATATATATTGAATTCCTTTTGTAAAAGTCTTGACTTGTCACTACACACATGCGAAGTTATGAAATTGAGGCATAACTATTAGAAGTGGATATAAAATTTAAGCTTCATGGATTCAACTTTTAAGATTTTAGCACTGAACACATTACAATTTTATAGTTATGAATTCATAGCTACTATTTGTTACAATGATTTTAAAAACTTTAGGCATAAATTTATGTTACACATCAAAAATATTAAATTCAGATGAACTCAATACTAATATTTTGGTTATAGTAAAATGTAGTTGTTAAATTTGAAGAAAGTTTAGCACAGCGGTAAAAACTGTCGTTGTATGACTAGAAAGTTAGAGGTTTAAGCCTTGAAATTATGATTATTTTTCGAATTCAGATATAGAGAAAGTTTAGTGCAACAATCTATCTTTAATTATTAAATTTGGAAAAAGGGGAAAGGGTTTGATATACCCCTCAATTTTGCTATTTAGAGTTGATATGCCCCTCGTTATAAAAGTGATTCAATATATATGCCTACTTGTATACAAATGACGCACATATACCTTTTTCTTCAAATGAAAGTGATTTTTTTTTTAAATTATTAAAAAAATGTATAATCCATATGTTGGGGGTATATTTGATCCTCCTCACATAATTATTGTTTATTTAACTTTTTTGTTTGAACAACTAATTTAGATTTAATATTTTGATGGTCAAATTTATTTATGTTTCACTAATTTTCTTGTAAAATTTATTAAAGATGTCAAATTTTTTGTTTACAAATACAAAAACTAAATTACAATATTGCCGCAAAAAAATAGTTTTAATGAGAAAAAATAAGAAACTCAAATAATGATAATCAAAGAAGTCAAACAAAAAATTACGTATGAAAAAGATTAAAATATACCTTAAACTTTGCTAGAAGGATCATATATACCCTTTATGATATTTTTTTAAAATTAAAAGACAAATAAATAAATTTAAAACTAATTTTTTCATTTCTGTCAGATAAAGCTCCTTTTGTAACGGTAGAAGTATATGTAAATCATTTGTACAACAATAAGTATATATATAAACTACTTTTATAACGAGGATAAATCAATTCTAAATGATAAGATCAAGTGTATATCATATCATTTTCCCTTAGAAAAATGATACTTTCTCTGTCCAACAATAGTTGTCCACAATATTATTTTGGGATATCTAACAATACTTGTCCACTTTATGAAATTAATGAATAATTTTACACTTAGTTCTTACTTTACCCTTATCATTAATTATAGTCATTTTCTTATTATATTTTTCAAGATATTATATTTATTATATTCAAAAAATGATATAGTAAAATTATCTTTCTATTTATTTTTTCTCAAAAAGCGTACAAAATTAATAATGAACAAATATTATTTAACAGACAAGTATATAACTCAGTATAAGGTTAGGGCCCCCATACCCATCCCACCAAGACAAAAGGGGAGTTTCTCATTGAATGCAAACAAATGCAGCTTTTTAACTTCCAAAAAAAATAAAATGAAAAAAAAAAACATTTATAGGGTGTTCCATTAGCAAGTAGCACTACCCCTTTTTGGTCACTGAATTTAATTATGCTTCTTGCCTTACCAATCTTTTCTTGGTGGGTGGAATTTATAAAGATACCCCAATAATTATTACTATTATTTTCTAAACAAAATAAAAAGATATGTTCAATAATACTTGTGTACTTTAAACATTTCTTAAAAAACTATAAATAAAAAAGTAATTTTACTATATCACCATTTGAATATAATAAATATAATATCTTGAAAAATGTAATAGATAAATGACTATCATTAATGATAGGGTAAATTAGGAACTAAGTGTAAAATTATCTATTGATTTCATAAAGTGCACAAATATTGTTGGACATCCCAAAATATTACAGTGGACAACTATTGTTGGACAGAGAAAGTAAATAACTACCTTTATTTGTACATTACTAGTTCCTCCATCTCGATCTCAAAGTATTTATCGTAATTTTTAAAAATAATTATTTTAAATCATTTATTTTAATTTTTTTATGAAAAAATAATTATTTTTTCCATTTTATACTTGATAGTTAATAGTAATTGCTTCTAAAGACTATAAAGGTTGCGATAGAATACAAATGACCAAAAAATCTTTTCTATTTAATATATTTTTAAGAATCGTATAAAAAAATACGACAGATAATTTGAAATGAAAGAAAAAGTATTTATTAGTAGGAATACCTTCATTAAATTCATGAGCTATTTTTTTTTCTCTATCTTTTTCTCTTTAAAATAATTCATGCACTCAAAAGTATTTTGTCTTTCTGAGTTAATACACTAATAAATGCAACAAACTAATTTAAAAGATTCCCTAAGCTTGCAGATCTTTTACCAAGTATAAAATACTTTATTAACTTACATTTAATAACAAAAATTTACATTCTTTCTTCTTATTAATTATTTTTTGAAGAAAAAAAGGTGACGTTTCTATACATTTTTAATCTAAAATCATTTTTTATAGTGTTGAAGATTACTAGATACTATATCTAAAGTGTTTTATTATATATTGTGTGAATTTAGTTTCGTATTAAAAAGTAATTTTGGCTTAGATTGATCTATGTATATATTCGAACATAATTACTCAAGCAATGATTGAGTCCAATGACATTTAAAATCCACAAAAAAATAAATGTTAGATTCGCTTGACTTTGATAAATATTTGTTTTTATGGTATTGATATTGAAGTTTTCCACACTTCGATTATGACATTAATTTATTTTGATATGATATTTGATATTTCATATGTACTTTAGAAAAAATAATATTTGATATTTAAATAAAAATATCAAAACACTAAATACTATACGGAAATATTTACTACATATACAAATTACAATCCATAACATTATATAGATAATAATTCAATTGGTTTAAATGTAAAATCATAAAAAGTTAAAAAACCTAAAGGCATTTACATTGCTAATACATGTACATATAGTCAATCCTTCTATTAATGTTTTTGAACCTCAGCATAATTCACAATCGCTATAATTTTTGTCACAGTCTTTAGCTTTCGGGTGAGTACTTTATGCGCACTGGGTAAATTCCTCACTATGTAATAGTCTGCTAAACACATAGAGGATGTAAACTGCACTAGGCAAACCTTATGCGACAGACTCGACTGAAAAAGCATTGAGGGGGGATCGATCCCGGGTCATTCATGTGGATGACCACCCTCCAAACCAACTGAGTCATCCCGAAGGATCAATTCTTCTATTATTAATAATACTACATAATTAATTTTTATCTTACTAATATTTGCGTAACTTTAACAGATAATAATTCCTAGAGTCTTCTACTGTTTCTTTCTATTGGGTAAGTGTTACTTTAAACGACTCTCAAGTCTCGTCACTATGTCTGCTGCTATATGGTTGCTATCAACAACTAATAAGTCTACTCTCCTATGGCAGCGCGTGGATACACCTTCATTTTATTTTAATATCAAATTTAAAAATAAATTTATATCTCAAATTTGATACTTAAAAGGTGGATAAGTTAATTTCAAGATTATAATTCTTCGATAACTTTGTTAATGAATCAAACGATTCCTAAAAGTTCCTTGTTAGGAGCACTACTTATAATATGTCTAAATAAGTTTGGAAACAATTTGGTTAAAATTCTTATTAGTTATTGTTTTTGTCTTAATTTAAGTGAATTTTTTGCTTTTCGAGATTTAAATTATGTAAAAATTTTGATTAATATTTTTAAATGCTATTTTTTTCATCACGCATGAGAAGAATTGCAACTTCAAAGAATTTTTCATATGATTTTTTAATATTTTAATTTTATAATATTAAGTTGATCTAATTTAATTTAACTTAAAAATGAGTTAAATTAACTCTCTAAAACGCAAAAACTCCCAAATAAATTGAAAAAAATGGAGTAAAACTTAAATTAATATTCTTGATATTCAATTTTTTTTCAAATTGATATCCCCCCATCCAATTTAAATTTGACGATGAATTCACAACATTTTCTTTATTCGTTGTCATGTTTTTCCTAATTAGTACTATTTTTTCATTTTATTACTGCTTTGATTTATTTGACTGTGTCAAACTCACAACATTGTGTATACTCTACCTTCTTTAAATTTCACTTTTATAAAAATTCATTGGATATGTTGTTATTATTTATAATAAAATTCATATATTTTTAAAAATTACATAAAAATATTATAAGTCACGATAAAAATCTTCGGAAAACGTGATTGCCACGCGCATGAAAGAGAGGTGAGTAAATTTTAGAATTGCCTGCGCTTTTGCACCCCCCTCCCCCCGCACTCACCTTTTACCCCTTAACTCCCGGGGGGTCCTTCTCTACCAAATATTATACGTATTTGTATAGTATATAGTTTGATTTATATAAATTATTAATTGTGTTAATACTTTTGTTTGGATTTTAGTCCAAAAATAATTCTAAGCAATTAGAATTAGGATGGTATGGGTAGAGGAGATGCACGAATGTTTCAGTTGTGGAGGTATGGGAGACTGACTATGAATAATTTTATGAGAGGCAGAGGTAGGTCAAAAAAATATTGTGGAAAGTTGATTAGACAAAACATAACATAACTTCAGTTCATTGTTGCTAGTGAGATTTGAACACACATGCACTAGCTCATTCAAGGCATCTAGAACCCATCTAAGGGGTCTAAAACCACTGGACTACGATAACCTATTGTGATAAGGGTGTCCAGAATATGTTATTTAATCACTTCATGTATCATTTTACTTGTATATACAATATTTTTTTTCGACGAAGCACCCTCACATGCACATGGCTATGCCCCTGTATATATACATACACATACTCTTATAGTTTATTGTCCTTTGAGCTTGATTATTATATCTGATTTTTTTTTACAGGTCGATTATTGTTGTATTTGTTATGGCTATTGTTTATGATGATTTGTCAGACTGTTATGACTGTCTTTATTTCTATTTTTTTTTAATTATGTTGCTTTGGACTATTCTTTTTCTTGAGTCGAGAGTTTATCTGAAACAATCTTCCTACCTCTAGGTAGTGATAAGGTTTTCCTATCATACTTGGTAAATTACACTAAATATGTTATTATTATTGTAACATTAGCGTGAACTAGCTCAACTACACCTTTTATCTCTAAAAGCACTATTTTACATTTAGAATAAAAATTTATGTGTAAATACTCACTAAAATATTATTTCGAAAATAACCTCATGATATTTACTTATTTACTAAACTGCCATTGAGTGAATCATAAAATGACAACACACTGACTTTAGCAGTGCACGAGCATTTAAAAAAAGAAAAAAAAAAGCTGTTAAAACTTAAAACATGGGAAGGGTATCTTACTTTTAGTGGGCTCAAAGGTACTGTTTATGTTTACTTTATTTTGGGCTAGACAAACTTACCCTCATGGCCCATCAAGCCTTTAACTATCCTTTTCACCTTTTTTGTAATGATAAAATTGCTAGAATATTTTTTGGCATAATATCTTGACGTGTCATTTAAATTTAGACTTAATTAATATCTATGTTTTCTAATTCTGTATAAAGTTTGAATAAATAGACACATATGTTTTATGTGGCAATTCACGTGAGACGTTATGTTGGACGCGTGTGTTTATTTATTTGGAGTTTATATAGGTTTAGTTGTTTACTTGTGTACACTCAGAATGTGAGGGAATAAATGCTAAGTAAGGCTAAGTTAAATGACATGTAATGTTATGCTATTTATTTATTATTTTATAAAAGACTAGGTTTATTATTTTGTATATTGATACTTTAGAGAAGGACAATTCGGCGTATTAAGCTTTTGCTATGTATAGGGTTTAGGAGAGAGTTGAATTACAAGGATTTATTATAATTTATACGTAATTTTATTTTGTAATTCTGCAAGTGACTTGTTTTATAGCTTAAACATGTAATCTCTTAGTCACATGATCGGAACTTTACTAGTTACGTCAAGACTCCCCTTTAGAGACTCACTATGTACGTTATGACTTAAACATCTAAAGTTTAAAAATTTGGGAGAAGAATCTGTTATTTAAAATTTTGTAAAAGAAGATTTTTGCTCAACGTGAAGAAATTGTTTTTACTATATGAAATGATTCATTAGAGAATAATTAATTACTACTATTGTTTATTTATTGGACCATGGAATATTTGTAATTTTTTTTAATATATTTAAAATTTTGTAATAACATGTGATCGTAAATATCTTAATATAAAAGAAATATGAAAATAATATGTAATTTGTTAATGTGTGGCCTTACGATATAAATAAATTATGATTATAATTTTTTTTGATAATTTTCATAAATTGTAAAATTTCATATTTATTAAAAACAATATAATTTTTCAAATTAAATTCATATCCAAACAAAATTTGAATTTTAACAATATAATTTTTATCATGATTTAAAATCATATCCAAACATTACTTATTGATAATTCAAATCACGAGAGAATTTGAAGTCAAATCTAGTTGCTATAATTGGAGTGAACAAGGCATAAATAATTACTTTTGCCATTCTTTTTGAATTATGACATTGATGGAAATCAATTTAATTTTTCATTAAAAGCTCTATCTCAGTGTATAATTATGGATTTTTTGCAGCCTTTGAGAAGAGCTTCTATGCACAAACATGATGATATTTTAGGCGCGCGAACATCTCATTTAAAAAATTTAATTAAATTATTAAAAATAAAATATATATTTATTTATATTTAAATATATTTTTATAAATATATATTTTTTTCTGTGTCAATTTAATTATTTTTCATAAATTTATGTGAGTATTTTTTTACATTATTAGGTCATTTTATTTTGTTATAGTAGAACTTGTTAAACTCATTTACATTTTTCACATATCTTTAATTTCTACCAAAACAATTAGGCTATGATTCTCAATTCCCTTTGTTTTATTTCTTTTAATTTCATCTTTTTGAATTGGTGTATATATAGGTAGGCTAAGATTCTTGCCTTTTGAAAAAGAAACTCATCTCTCTTTTTCTTCTTTTATTCCTGTACTTTCTTTAATTTTATTTCAATTTTTATCTTTTTGGTCTTCCCTTTCCCTCTTATATACATTTCAATTTTCAAATACTTTTTAATATATGGTTTACTTAGGTGCAACATGTTGCTAAAACAATGATTAAGTCAATCTAATCATTGTTAAAAAAAAGAAGAGAATGTGAAGTATTTTTGTAACATAAACTTAGTAGTCTCATTGGTCTCTTATTCTTTACATACATTCATATACCTTTATTAAAAAAAAGAATAATAACATTTTTGATCCCATAATTATCGATAAATTTTAATTTAGTCCATATAATATCTGATTAAAAACATTAAATCTTCAATCAATTAAGTGATATAACTATGGTAAATTTATGAATATTCACGAGTAAAGAAATAAAAAATCCACAATCCAATTAATTAAAAGTTTAATATGCTTAGTCAGATATTACAGTAACTAAACTCGAAATTTATCAATAACTTATCTAAAAATGTTATTAATTAACCCCCCCCCCCCTCCCAACCACCACCACATTTAAAAAAAAAAAAGACATAGGATTACCCTTAAAAATATGTGGGTTATATTTTTTTTCTCTAGCAATATTCTTGAGGTCTCTTTCTAGGCAATAGGAATTTATTTATTTTGGTTAAAACAAGTCACATTTCAAAAATTGAGTGTCTTCCGACCAGACAAAGATGGGCATTTTTAGAGCTATAATGTTAGTTTGTCTTGTGACAACATAAATCCTATATTTGTCTACAACTTTCAACATCCTTCTTTTTATCACCTTATATATATAATTATTAGATTATATTTTTGGTTGTAAACATAAATAATATTGTATAATAATACATCTTTGTTTAAGATTAATCTTCATGGATAAAATATACTACTACAAATGTCTTATTATTTTCTCAAGGAAAATTAAGCTTATGATAACTAACATAATTGGTAACAAAAATTATGTATAGATCTAGCACACTTGCATGGTGATAAGGTTTGTTGGTTTGGTTGTCTTTTCTCATGTTTCATCTTGTCTTCTTTGTTTTCTTTCAATTTTTTAAACATTATATGATATCTTTTATCAGCACATATATTGAATAATCGATTGATTAACTTAGATAGATAGATAAAAATTACGGAATAATTTTTTTTAATCTCTAATTGAACGTATTCTAAATAAGAGGCAAATCCAAATACTGCATGTATTAGGATGAGAACAATCATTGGAAATGACTGCTAATACCCCTAAACTAAGAAACGAAAGGAGGAATTCGTCAAAGAAGTTCTCATCTGATTAGCTAGTTGGTGAGGCTATAACTTAACAAAGTGATGATCACGAATTGGTCTGAGAGAATGATTAGCCACAGTAGGACTGAGGCACACAACCCGAACTCCTACGAGAGGTAGCTTTGGGAATTAATAATTCACAATGGCCAAAAAGCCTGACCGAGCAATATTGCGTAGAGATAGAAGGTCCACAGGGTCGTGAACTTTTTATTTTTTCGGAGAAAAAATAATGATGATATCAAGGGACTATGCATCGACTTAACTCTATGCCAACAATTAATTTTGAAATTTATGACCCTTCATTTGCCACCATAATTTCTAACCCATTTATGTATTACTAGGTTCGCAATTTACTGTAGGTATATATATATAGTAAAAAAAAATTAACACATAGACGGACCTAATTAGGTTAAAATTACTGATTCTGCTAAACTCGTATAATACACTCTATATCCACCCCTAATGTTTCTCTTTTTTCGTTCAATTCATTAATCATTAAGTCACATTCGTATTAATTTTCTTGATTTATTAAACTTTAAAAAGTTTTTTTATTTTTTAATTAAAAAAACTCACTACTGTTAACATAGGATACATACAAACATGAAATGTCACACCAAGACTTTGTCTATGCATATAATGGATCAACTTTAATAAAGTGAAGCTGTTGGTAATGTCTTTGTCAACATGTAAAGACAGTGGGCTTGTGTCTCAGTGTGATAGTGAGAGATGGAGAAATGAATGGGTCAATCGAGTTGTGCTGGTATGGTTGAGATCAATAACAAATTTATACGTCAAAAATAAGGCGTGTGAGTTCATAGTCATTTTTTTTGTAAAATTAAGTATTTTATGTATACATTATGATATTAAAAGACTAAACGATGTACTTAATTGAATGTCAAGTTATTAACTACAGAGGACTAGTGATCAATATATTTCACTCATGTTCTAGAAATCTTAGATTCTTCTTTGACGGATTCCTATACCCTTAACTAGAGTCTCAGGTTTGAACATGTAGGAATAAACTGACATGTCCAAATTTAATCGGACTCCAATATAAAAAGCGGAAACACACGAACAAAAAGAGATAGATGGAACCCTCGAACTTCACGCTGGCAAACTGTCTCACCATCTTACTGTTTGATAACTACCACTCATAAACTTGACACTTTCCCCCCTTATATCTCTCTTCATTGTATACATATATACACTCATATTTTACTTTTCCAAATGAAAATAAATAAATATAAATAAAGTGGATGAAACACAATATATCAAAAGAAAAGAATATAAAAAGACTCTCTCCCCCCCCCCCCCTCCCCCGCCCTTCCATTATATATGTCTTTATTTAAAATGAATCGATAATAATAATATACTCAGTGTGATGTGAGACATATCTGGGAAAGATATGTAGAATTTACATAAGCCTTACTTTTTTTGTGTGTGAGACTGAGAGTTAAGAATACAGTTTTTGATAGACCCCAGCTTAAGAAAAACAAAAATCAATAATAACATAAGACTTTTAAATCTTATAAAGATATATCACTACAAAAAAATTGTGAATTACATGTGGATATTCCTGGGGATTAGTATGAAAATTCGCAGGAACTTATTTTTCTGCAAATTTTCATACTAATTCCCAGGAAAATCCCCATATAATTCACAATTTTCTTGTAGTATATATAATTTGCTAGTGACGTAACTAGGAAGAGTCGAGGGGGTTCACTTGTAAGGGCTAATATATAGGCATGTATAAATTTATTTAATACACATAAATAGTTTATTCCAAAATAAGTAAGTTAAATTTATAAGATTTCAAATTTATAAATTCAGAACTCTAATTACTCTTGTGTTCACTTGAGTCCCTTTTGCCTAATTAATTATAATTATACTTCACAAATAGAGTACGTATGAATAATATTTTAGTTATACGTAAATTATTGAATTTCATTGACTAAAAAAAATGAAAAATGGGGTAAAAATATCCTTAGAGTTCGAATCTTATGTGAATTTTTGGTTGATTAGTCATTTTGTATATCATATTAAAAATAATTTTTGAATTTTTGTGATCATAAATTAAACATGTTATTTCTACGAGAGAGTGTCACAAAAAATAAAATCTAAATCATTTTGAATTTAAAAGTTTACAAAAATATAAAAGTTACTAATTTGTACATGCATCTAGGAAAAAACAATATACTTATATAGTTTACTGTTTGCATGGACCACAAAAGAAACAAGAGTACGAACAGTAGTGTTTAAAACAGGAAACTGTCCAGAGAGTTACTAGAGTATATACTTTTGATTAATTCGGTGTTCGATAATAATATTGGAGCCTGAATTCGAACATTAACGCAAAATTCATATGTAAAGACGATGATGCTCCCAATGTTGTTTTTTTTCATTTTAGTGAAATTGAACTCGAAACCTTTTAGTATGTGGATTCAATCACAAAAGTTGGCTCAAGTGTTATAAAATGTTTATGCCATATTAAAAAACCACCCATTCCTTAAAGGATCGATATGACACTCTTTACAAAATTTTTATAAAATATGCATGTAAAAATAATAAAATAAAAATAGTATGATGTATAAGGAGTGTTTGCTTCCTAAAGTAGAATTTTTCAACGAGAATATTAATTAATTGGACCTAAAAATGGATATTGAACATCAGATGAAATATTGTGAATGTTATGTCATGACTAATTTTGAAAACACTTTCTTTGAATCGGGGTTTTTGTCGGAAACAATCTATTCATTTTACACAAGGTGGGAATAAGATCTAAATACACACCCACGTTTTTCTAAATTCCACTTATGAAATCTCACCATGCATGTTATTACTTAATATATGTTTCAATTTGTTTGTTCTATTTTTTTTA
This sequence comes from Solanum verrucosum, assembly GCF_900185275.1. NCBI lineage: Eukaryota > Viridiplantae > Streptophyta > Magnoliopsida > Solanales > Solanaceae > Solanum > Solanum verrucosum. The sequence continues at coordinate 1,213,803 of NW_026019984.1, read as the reverse complement.
AATCTGCTTAGAAAATAATGTCTCTTTCCTCTTTCACTGACTCTTTTATTTCAACTTTTCACGTGACATGTTTAAAATCACAAAATTCAAAACTCTTCCTTACTTTCTTAAATTTTGTGTCAAATTAAAACGGGAGAATATTATATTGTTGTAACTTATAATGCCATTGCTAATTTATCGCCCGCATGTAACGTGGGAAAATGACTTGACCATGTTGCTTTTGTACAGCCTTTGTCTTTCCTCTTATTAGTCCTTGTATTCCATGGATAATATTTAGGACCAGTCGTATCGCAAAATGTATTAGAAAAAATAATATATGTATTATTAATACTATTTTTTGATTTTTTGGTAGGAACTATAGAATGTTAGTTAGATTTTTCTTCTCTGTGGTCATGGATTTTAAGTTTGGCTCCACACACACACACACACACATATATATATATATATAGTACCTATAGACAGAGGATGTACAAATTCATCTACGAGGCCAATATAGATAGAGTTACGATTTAAAATTTATAAAGTCAAGATTCTATTCTGTTAAAATTATTGAGTTCTAAATTTATATATGATAGACTTTTTAAGTATAAAATAGGGTTCAAATTTTTTTTATTGAGTTTGACTGAACCTGTAACAATCTAACAGAATTGCAATAGCTCCACTCCTAGGGTTTGATTATTATTATTTTATTGATCATAATGTCTGGGCTAGCTTTTGCGCACTGGTAATTTTTATCTAAATTATATATTTTTCTTTAAAATCGATAAAAATACATACTACAAATTATTAACGTAGAACCAATAAGTACTCAAACGGATTAGAATTCCGAACACATAAATTTTAAATTTCACTTATGTTATAAGCTATATAGAGAAGTATTGAAAACATTCTTGAAATTAATCGTCCGAATTTAAATAGTGTTACTGTTCAAAAAATTAACTATTCATGATCAGTAGGACTAACTTTATCTCCCGCGTTTAACGTACAAAATTCCAGATTTCTCATCTGTCCTTGTCTTTCCCCCCCAAGCCCTTGACTTGGGCATGTGCTTGTGGACACCACCCACCTAGGCCTTGTTTCTTTTTTTCTTTTTTTCTTTTTTCAATTTCAATTTTATGTTTCTTCAATGTTTTTTTTTTGCTTTTTAACCGTGGTTCGATATTTGTATTAGAGTCAGACTGAAATTTAAATCGCGGATAGCAAGGCCCTTGTTGCACTTGAGCTGATATACTCTCTGAACTCCGGTTGTAAAGTTGCACAGGCTATGTTGTTGAGTTGCATGGTCTATCTCTAGAGGCGTTCACTCACAACAGTTTTTTTTTTTTTCATTTATAAATTTTTGAACCCGAAATCTAGTTAAATAAAAGTAAAATTGTGCATAGCAAGGCCCATGTTGCACTTGAGCCGATACACTCTCCGAACCTTCGTTGTAAATTGAATTGAATATGTTGTTGTTGTTGTTTTGCATGATTTATCTCTAAAGGTGTTCACTCACAACAAATGTTTTTTTCATTTCGAAGATCTCGAACTCAAAACCTAGTTAAGAGTGGAGGAGTCGATCCTAAAAAAATCCACATGTTTGAGTCCTAAGAATGAAAAAACTCTTAATGGAAAGCATTTTACCCTTTTAGTGAGTCTTACACCACACGAAAGATTAGTCACATCCGTATCAAATAATATATCTGTTATACATTTTATATATACTGGGTATACACCAACAACTACAAACTATTATGATTATCCCGTAGAATAATTTTTAGTTTGACTGATTAAAAATGTTAAGATCCCTAATAAAAAAGATACAAAACATGGTGCCCCATGATGAAAACAAACAAGAAAGACATTTTTTTTTGCCCTATCAATATCTCTATGGTGAGAGGGCCTTTTTGTCCCTAATTCATGCACCTCCAAGACCTACACAAAGATTAATGATGTTTGATTTCTGCTCCTAAACAAGTCACACACTATGCCTCACTAATCAAATAATTTATTATACTATGATAGGGGAAAAAGAACAAGAACAAACAAATTGTAAAAAAAGGGACCTAAAAAACAAACATTTTGGCAACTATATGATGTTCAACAAAAGGAGAGTTGTTAGAACATCTACCTCAAAGTGATTGATTGGACATTGTGTGGTGATCCATTCATGTCATTTCTTTATTTTTGTAAATAATTGAGGTGAGCAATCCAAGTGTTTTAATCACCATGTCAATGTCTTAATTAATCTCTTTTTAATTTATTTCCCTACAATTTCTTAAGATGAAAGCATTAATTAAGATTTTTAGTGTAATGTATGTTAGTTATTGTCTATTTGGTTGAGGGGAAAAAAAAAACAAGAAACAAGAGGCCAAGATTGACAATAACCAATTTTTTTTAGTGCTCTTATTGTTGCAAAATTTAGCGAGTAATATACATTTGTTATACATTGAATATATAACCATTAACGATTACGACTAGACAAGTGAAATTTCTCTAAGCCACCTAACAAAAAAATGTTAACATCCCAATGAAAAACAACTTATGAGACATGAAACAAGGTGACCCTTTTCCCCAATTGGTGAAAACTAAAAAAGCCAATATTTCCCTAACACAAAAATATATATTTGTTTTCTCCAATGTTTATAAATAAAATTAAGGGATCAATTAATTTTTGTTTACGTGGTTACCACAACATCAATATGGGCCAACATGTCTTGGGAAGTTGATTCCATTTTTTCATATTTGGGCCTATTTGGTCAGTGGGCCTTATTTTTAACAGTAAATATGGGCCAGTTGGGGCCACTGTCCAATTTGCATGGGTTATAATGTTTCATGTCAACATTTAATCCGCAAGTCTTTTATTGTTTCATACATTTTACTGTTTAATAACAGTTTTACAGATTGTCAATAATGTCACATTCAATGTTTGATATTATTATTATTATTATTATTATTATTATTATTATATTGATGTGGGTCATGGTAGGATGGTTGTGATTCCTCCACCCTTGATTAGATGTTTCGAGTTCGAGTACTGAGAACATAAAAGAAATTTTGTTGCGAGTGTTACCTCAAAGAAATGAGACATGCATAAGAGCAAATCTGGATTAGTCGGACTCCAATGCAGATACTGAACATTGGATGGGTAACCAAAAAAATGTTTGTTATTATTGTTATGTACAGTGTGTGCATTTCTTGATGTTTTTTTTTTCCGCTCGGTTTTAGGTATTCGTATTGAGACTTGATTAAATTCAGATATGCGTTGAAAAATCTTATATTAAGAGTAAAACACCCTATAATAATGGTGACTTTGTACCTAATAGAGCTCGGATTAGAAATCAATACTCATAGTAAGACTTGATTAAATTCATATTTGTGTCAAAAAGTCCCATGTTAGAAATAAAACACTCCCTAATAGTAATGACTTTGTACCTACCAGAACTCGAATTCAGAATTTTTAATTAAGAATGAGAGAGCACTTTAATACTCTTATCACTGGTCACAATCCCTTTCTTGATGTTTCACTTCAGAGTTTATTGCAAATTTATTCTCTCAGTGAGTTGGACTTGCCATGGCCATTCACATACTGCTGGAGACAATAAATGTATGGGTCCACCATTATAATTACTGAGTTCAATAGAATTTGATATTTTTTACGTAGATAATCTTATATACAAAAAAATATTACCATTTTAATGAATATTAAATTTGAATCCATAACTTTTTATTATCTATAATGAATTCAGTATTAAAAATCTGAAAGTTCGAACATATCATATTAAATTTTGAGTCTATGCCTGCGTTGTTATGGATGCGAGTGTACCTACTAGTAACTACCTTATTCGAATCTACCATTGAAAAAAGAGTTTGCAGAGATTACAATCACTAGTATAACTATTACATTTACCGATTTAAAATCCTGAATCAACCTCTGAACTCTGCTAGCCATAAAAACTTTAAAAAGGAAAAAAGATTTAATAAGAAAATCACATGTATATATATGCCTTGTAATTGTAGCTGGCCCAAATTTTGCCAAATAAATTGGGTTCAACTTAGGCCCAAGAATACTTTTTGTTCCCATTATTTTGACTATAATTGTTATTTAATAGCTTTAACGTCCAAATATTACCAGAAGGGCATTTGGTCTAGTGGTATGATTCTCGCTTAGGGTGCGAGAGGTCCCGAGTTCAATTCTCGGAATGCCCCTACCTAACCTTTTTTTCCCCATTCCTACATTGTCTTATTTTCAAGATCGTAAATTCACATTATGGATGTCTTCCTTGTATATACCTATTCCCTAAAGCCTCGGGTACTTCATACCTAGTTTAAGTTATAACTCTTAACATTATCTTATTTTCAAGATTATTAATTCACATTATAATCCACAACCAAAACATATTTATTAGTGCTAGTAGTTACATTCCCTACTGTAACTTAAGCACACAAAATTCAACATAATAATGAAAGTGGAAGCTTACATGTAGATATCTTTGGCATCCCGACATATATGAAGTACAATAGATCAATCATTCATAATGAACAACAAAAGTAATACATGCCTTAATTTCTATGTACATACAAACTTCTCTATAACAATATTATTTGTCCATATATATGTTTCGGCTGTTACAGTAAAATGTTGTTATAGAGAACATTTCCATAGAAAACATGATAGTTATAAAAGATAACTGTTACAAAGAGGTCCGATCCTATATCTACTACAACAAACCAAACCAAAACATATTACTACTATTCTACTAGTTACATTCCCCAATCAGTACACACTAAAACTAAATACAAAATACAAACCAATACTATATATATATAATATGTAAACACAAAGACTATAACTTAAGTACATAATATTCAACACAATAATGAAAATGGAAGTTCATTTCCTTCTTGAATAATACCATATTCTTCATCAACTTCCAAATTCAACCACTTCAATTCTTCTTCTTCTTCTTCTTCTTTTTCTTTTTCAACAATGGTACATTCCAATTCAATCTCTTTGTTCTTGCTACTATTTCCAATTTTGTCCTCAGAATTGCCTTCATCCTTCAATAAACCATAGCTAAAACAAACTTCTTTCCATTCTTTGCCCTCGGATAAATGCTTGTGTCTTCGTAGATACCTTTTCAATTCCAACAGAATGTTTCGAAAAGGCTAAGAGAAATACACAATGAAATCAAGTTAGTATTATAATATATGCTCGAAAAAATTCATATTTTTGACATTATTATTATCACTATGAAGAAAGTATAAGTTCGTCATTAGTCCTATTTAGCAATAATTTTCAAAAAATCATGTTAACTACGAGTTGTTTAGTGAGTGTTAGTCAACTTAACATGATGGTCTAGAAGATTTATACACTTATAATACATAAAACCTTATGTATTACTATATAAATACTTTCACATTTTTCAGTGTATAAAAATTAAACTATGTTCAAAATGATAGACGTTCTTTCAAACATGTAGTCGAAACTATGCACAAACTACTTCAAAATTTCTGTTTACTTATTGATATAATCAAGCTCCATGAAGCACTTATAACAACAACAATAACAACATATCCAAGTAAAATTTCATAAGTGCGGTCTGGTGAGGATAATGTGTATGCAACCTTACCCCTACCTCGTGAAGATCTAGAAGTTGTTTACATGTTTCCAATAGATCATCGACAATATGCATCAGGAGTATATACAGTAAAAGGATAACAGAGAAAAGAACAGCAACATTAATAAATAATACGATAATTGAAGCAAAGGAAACAACAGATAACGATAAATTCTTAGAATAAAAGAGAGGGGAAAATTGAACCTCAGCTTTGGTATCAAAAGCCAGTCGAAAAAAAGCAGCAGAAACAGAGTGTTTTCCAACATTTTCAGCCAATTTGATCTGAGAAAGCCAATAGCTCGACGTTTCCAATCTATCAAATCTGCATTTGCTGCATTTCTCAGCACTGTGAAAAGGAGTTGTGCTTCCAGAAAGTCGAGGCTTCGCCAAAACAGGCGATTTCACCGGAGTTTTTGGCTCAGCAGCAGCAACAACATCTCTGTTTTCTCGAAAACAGACACTCTTCTTTCTTGTTTTTGCTCTGTTTTCTTCTTTCTTGGCGCTTTCCGTTACTGGATTTACTGCAGAATCAGTTAAAGATTGAGTCTTTTTTGGTGATTTAAGTGGTTTTTGAGGAACCCCAGATGAAGATTTTGCCAATGGCTTTCCAGAAACTGTTTTTGTTGGAACATTCGTGCTTCGAACTGTGCCAAAAACTCTGTTTTGCCTGAAACAAATATATATGCTAACTCAGTGGCGTAATCAGAAATTTCACGGAAAAATGTTCAAGATTTAATACCATGGACAATAACATAGTCAATGTAATTCCACGAGTGGGTGTACGCATACCTTACCCCTTCATTTGTATGGTAGAATGTTTGTTTCTGATTAACTCTCGACTCAAGAAATATATCTATGCATAAAAAAAGAACTAATTTTTACAACCTATGTTCAGTGTGATTTTCTACCTACACAATATAATTTCCTGACAAAGGGTGTTCATTGTTCATCCACAACCCTTCATTTTACGTGGCTCCGCTACTGGCTAATCTATACACAAGAAAAGTATGAAAAGTTGGAAGATTTGTGTTTCGAATTTTACCAAAAACTCTGTTTTGTCCAAAACAAACATACAAAACAGAGTCAGAATTTTAAGTTTATGAGTTCTGACCATCTGAATACATTATTTGTACATATTTAATAAACTTTTAACACGAATACAAAGTTTGAACCAAAACTATAGAGTTTGTCAAACTCGTAACTACCACTGTGGCTCCGTCCCCGCGAACATATGCTAACTATACACAAAAAAAGTTCTAAAAAGCTTCTTTTTTTTTTGTTTTGTTTACCTGGGAATGGATGGTTCTTTGGATTGAATTTTTGGTGCTTTTGAGATATTTTTGTTGAATCTTGATTTCACAGATTGAAATTTACCTGTAATTTTTGTGTTAATATCAAAAAACACATTTATATATACCTAACATAATAATTTAAATATGCGTAAACATAATTTTACCTGGAAATGGTGTAGGATGAAGATCCATATCTATAGACATAATAATAATTGTCAGAAAAAAATGAGTTGAATTAAACTTTCAAAAATTTATTTGTTGTTAATATTAATATATATATTTGGAATTTGGAATTATAACTTCTTTTTTTTTGAAGTTCAAATAATGATCAAAAGCGGGAACAGGTTTTTTAATTTAAAGTCAGAGTTAGGCGCGGTTATATCATACGCTCCCCTAATTAGTTTATTTTGTTATAAAGCTAAAGGGGCAAGTTGGGAACTTTTTTAAATATTCTTTTTGATTCTTTACTCGATGTCTTGGTATTCACATTGGACTCGAACTAAATCTGGATTCACGAATTACACGATCCATCTTTTTGGGATGATACTCACGTTTTTTTGTTTTTGTTTTTACGTTTTCTAGGAACTGTCATTTTTTTTACTTTATTGGTGACTTGAACTCGGTCAATTGAGATATAATAATTACGATTTGCCTTTCAAATGAGATGATTTTTAATTTTTGTTTTTAAATGGGTTGATCTTTAATTTTTACCCTTAGAGCGGGTGACAAATTTTTTAAAGGCGCGAGACATAACTTATAAAATACTATGAGGCAAAAATATAATTTATGCTCCACAAAGATTACGTAATTACACGATTTAAGATAACATAATCTCAACAAATCCCTACCATTTGAATTAATTACAAAAAGCCCATTTTCCTTCTCTCTCTCTTTACATTCAGATACATCATTTCACCTCTGATATAAAGTATAGAAACCCCAACAATTTGGGCGCTACTTACATTCTATTCAGAAAGTTTTTCAAATCACAGTAATTCCAATTTTTTCAAAACTCGTGGATACATTGCTGCTTCACTCTATACATAGTAAACGATACATGAGTTATGTATCAAATACATAGCTATAAACCAGATTCATACTGATTTAGGTTTGAAATAATTTAGTTCATGTATTAACAATATTATTTGTATCATACATTGTATACAAACAAAGATGTAATGTATCTGATAGAGTTGAAGTGATGTATCCGAATGATAAGAATTTTTAGAGATTATGTCTTAAGTCATGTAATTACGTAATTTTCGTAATGCCTAAAAGTTTAAAGACCAGTACAAAATAGGAATAAAAGTGTAAATGACCCGCCAGTTGGGCCGTTCGTTGCCCAAGAGGTTGTTTTGGGCTGTTATTGGGTCGAAAGAGGACTTCTTTAGGAAAATAGCCACTTTTGAACCGCTAAGCAAACTTTATAATATTTCAAAATAGCAAAACTATTCAAAGTTTTATTTTTTTAAAAGAGGAAATAAAATGTCGACCAAAATTTCCCTAGTTAAAACATGGAAAAACTAGTCAAAACTTTAGTCCTAGAGATTCATATGCATCATTTCAAACTCTAATCTTATATATTGAACTCCATGATTTTTAGTGGAAATCCATAACATTATCCTAAAATTTCACTTGTAAAAGTCAAAATTTCAAAATTTAAATTAAAAATATATCATAAGTGAAATAACCATTTAACATTATTTGAATGACTTTTATATAAATGAAAATAATCATTTAATATAATTTAACTCATGACACTTATTTCAAAACTTAAGACTTTGAGCAACTTTCGATTATCCTGCTTGCTTCACCTGCTTTTTAACTTATGACACTTATTTTAAAACTTATATCATATGATGAGAAGATAAATAATACAATTGACTAAGCATGCATTGATGACTTGCAATTTGCATGCAAAATTGTTTATATAAGAAAAAGTAAAACAATCAACTTGAAGAGAAGTTTCCTAACCATTTGTGATGTATATAGTGCTTATTTCAAAAGAGTGACTTAAAATAGCAAAAAAGGACAAGCACTTAAAAATTGACCAATGAACAAATTGATGAGATGCCACTTTGAAGAATTTATATTCTAAACAAATTGTGTTCTCATTTGTTTGGAATCTAGCAAAGAAACTTTCCTTTTCTATGTGCACTTAAGTTTTCTATAAAGAAAAAGAAAATATCATGTCCGTCTCAAAATACTTATCGTCCTTAATTAAAAATATTTACTTCAAAAAATTATTATTATAAAAGTTCGCTTTTCTCCATTTTACATTTAGTAATAATTGTTCTTGGATACTACAAATCTCTTTGTTGTAACACATAAATAGAGTCAATATTTAATGAAGAGAGATTATATTTTAAGACATACATAACGATAAAATAGTCAAAATACTTTTTAATCAATATTTTTTTAAATGACATATAAGAGAAAAACACGATAGATAATGAGACAAATGGAGTAAAATGTTAATTCAAGCCATAAATCTCAATCTGCTCTTTCAACACCATTGGACTTAAACCACTATAGGTCCAATTCACACAATTAATTGTAAACTCATTAATTAGGATTCACATTACAATCCATAATTACACAATTCAATTTTGAAGTTTAATAAACAAACACAAATATAAGTTTTGGCCAAAACTATGGTATGCAGAATCCGCTATTAGAATTATAGCTTCGTTAATCTTAATATATATCGAGTAACTCTGCCATCAAAATTTTAATGAATTAGAACAAATCACTAAATAATGAAAAGGAAATTATAGTCTTATGTCAACTTATAGTTGAAAGTCATCGTTTTGCATTTTTCATTCACTTAATTATAAGAATCTTTACTCTGCTTTGTTTGACTGTTTATCACTTAATATGTTCATTTGACCAGAAAATATAATATTGGAATCTAGTCCAAAAAAAAGAAGAGATAATAATACATATAATTAAGAAATTCCAAAAAACTATTCCCCCTCCCCCCCCCCCCCCCCAAATAAATGAACATATTTTAATGAGAAGGAGAGTATATAATTAGTACTTGAGATTTGAGAATCATTCAACTTCACATATCATTTGAAAGTGTCTAAGAGATTAATTTAATCTTTCTTTATGTCCACATCTTAGTAAAAGACTTGTTGGACATCTTCGTACGAATCGTTTGATTCGTGAAATAAAATGAACATTTTAAAATTAAATTTGAAATTAAATTTATATATTATTTAGTTAAATATATAACGTATTTCAAAATAATCTTATATTTCAAATTTCATATTATTTTATCTCAATTAAAAATAAGATAAATTAATTTTTGAAATTATAATTTTGAAATAACTTAAAAGAACGAAAACTTTGTCATCAAATGAAAACACCATACTACCTTAAATAAAGTTCATTCAAGGACACCTACGTTTTTTTTTTTAATTTAAACAACGGTTAATTAATGCAATCTAAATTATCCATCCAATTTCTTGCATTAGTTATCTGTCAATTTTAAACTCTTGAAATAAACGTTTTATACAATTAAGGATATACTCTACTAGCTGAACAATTAATGATTTGTTATAATAATAAATTAAATGGTTGTACACCTCCATACTTGGTCAACTCCATAGAATAATTTATTTTTTTTAAAAAAGTAATCAACAATATTTTAATACATAGAATCAACCGATAATTACTCCATAATGAGTCAGTATTCCAATCATTTCTGAATTTCTGATACCAAATTTATTACGTCTTAAGATCTTGATAGAACAGACTGATACTCAATGCCTTAACTTGATCGAAATGAACCAATTTACATGACTTAAAGAAAATGTAAACCAATATTTTCTTAACATTTTCTAGTTTAAGTAAAACAGAAAATCGTCACCAAAGTCAAAGAAATATGTATAATACATACATCATATCATGACTATCTAAATATATGAATAATATATACCAACGAAAAAGTGGACTAATATTTCTTAATCGTAAAATATTAAGTACACGTATATTTAGGCATATAAATTATATAGTCTGAAAATAGTAGTTTGATCAAGTCAAACTAAGTATTTCCTCTAACATATTGGTTTAAGTCGATGAGTCATTCCTCCTTTCATCACTCACCATCATGGGTTGGATCCTGGTGGGATTGTTTGAGATTTCTCCGCTTTTAATCATGAGTTTCATCGTTTCGATTAGAATTCTTTAAGAATGACAAAAATTCTATTAAAGTATTGTCACAAAAAATAAGTCTTATAATATGTAAATCTTTGAATTTAGTCAGATTTAAATAATATGGCTATTGGACGCTGGATAAAAACAAAACAAAAAAAAAAAAAACTAAAAATCCTATTGGAAGCATTGACACCCAAAAATGGACTTTGTTAGATACGATAAACTCTATAATACACGAATCTAAATTTAATCGAGTCAGATTTCAAATACCCAATGGAAAACCAAGAAAAAAAAAGTCAATCCTCCTTTCAATTCTTTCTTACGCGGCTACAAAGTCAAAGTCATCCATTTTCCCCCAATTCTATAATTTTCTTTCTTTCTTTTAGTAATCTTTTTGTCCCCAATTCTATAATTGGAGTTGTATATAAATCATACATGTTTTCACTTTGTGTACTATCCTAACCACTCTCTAGCTACTACACTCTATATATCTCCTTCTCATTAATTTCGATTTACGTCGGCGTAGACTCACCAATAAAATAATTAGTGCTTAGTTTGTCGATAAATTCTTCATTTATAAAAAAAATAAATTCAAAATCTCTAGTTAATTAAGAGTGAAAAAAGTTTCATCTACTCTGATCATCACCTGATCGACCCTTTGAACTAATTAAGAGTTCAAGAAAAGGCGAGACGGGGAGATGGCGGGAGGAGGAGGAGGAAGATCGTTGGAGCAAACGCCGACATGGGCGGTTGCCGTAGTTTGTTTTGCGTTGGTTGCCATTTCTATTGTAATAGAGTTCATTATCCATCTTATTGGCAAGGTAGGCCACTAACCATGCAACATTTTGATGAGTTTAAGTTATATATGCACGTATAATTATTGTGTGTTATTAAATTATTCAAAAAATATCTACAAGTCAGTCTGATCATTAAATTATAAGATTTATAATTTTATAGTTAATATAATTTACATGCTACAACAAGTAAAATGTCTGATCATATAAAGATTTCTTACATTAACGAGGTAAAAAATATTTATATAATCAGGTCATTATAAATTAATCATAGTTAAATTGTTAAATATTTATACAAATTGTGTATATAACCTTAGATATATTCCAATAATTTACAAATATAGTTTTATTATTAATTTTATGTTTTTTTTTCCTTGCATGTAGTGGTTGAAGTCTAAACACAAAAGAGCATTATATGAAGCACTTGAGAAGATAAAAGCAGGTACACTTTAAATTCATATTGTTCGGACCTTTTAAATATATTGTCATTTTTATTATGTTATTATCCAATTCTTTAGAATTACATAATTTTTGAAGGATTGATCTGTTCAACATACACCGAACGATATTTTTGTAGAATTTGAACAACATATATGCTCATTAATTTTCTAACGAACATATTTTTATTTTTTTACTAATATTTTTTTTTGATTTTTTTATAGAGTTAATGTTGTTGGGATTTATATCCTTACTATTAACAGTAGGGCAAGATCCAATTTCAAATATTTGTGTATCTGAAAAGATTGCAAGTACGTGGCATCCATGTAGTAAACAAAAAGAAGCTGAAATGAACAAATATATTTCCGGTGACTTAGAAGGTCATCGCCGGCGACTTCTTACAGCTGATGATGGCGGAGTCCGGCGAGTTTTGGCAGCTGCCGGAACTGACAAATGTGCAGACAAGGCATGTTACTCGTATTTTTATTTTTTTTAATGAACACGAGTAAAGCTAAAATGACAGTTGAAATGGAACAAATAAAGTATTATATACTCTTGAATGATGAAGTATATATATATATATATATTTTGTAAGTAAAGAAATAACATACCATATCATAAGTTAAAAAATACTTATAAGCTAATTTGATCGACTTAAAATTAATCAAAATACACCACCTTTATAAGTCAATGCTAGTGCTTATAAATCGAAATATGTCAAAAGTCATCACTTAGTTATTACTCCTAACTTAATTAATTTGTGCTTAGATAGTAATATAAGTACTTAAAGTTTGACCAATTTTATTTTATTATTTTATCCTTATTTTTAGCTAAACAAAAATCCTAACTTTCTCTTGTTCCGTATTTTTTTTTTTTTTAAATAAAAAATAAAATTACCATTTTAACACAATGATACATTGATACTTTTAAATTTATCAAGATTTTTTCTTACCAAACATGCCAATTGTTCAAAAACATACTAAACAATTTGTTTATAAAATTAATTTCAACGCTTAAAAATATATTTTTATATTTAAATTTATCAACTATTTACGATCATCTAATCAAAACGAGCTGTAAATTGATTATCATTTTTTGAATTTGTAATTTGCAGGGAAAAGTGGCATTTGTGTCTGCTGATGGTATTCATCAATTACATATTTTCATTTTTGTGCTGGCTATTTTTCACGTATTCTATTGTGTTACCACATTGGCATTGGGAAGAGCTAAGGTATTTTTTTCAAATAAATATTTATTTACTTATTTTTCCTTTTAAAAAAATAGAAAATACTGTTCAAAATATAGGTCAAGTTATTTTTGACCCTTTTTTTAATTTGGTTGTATTTTATTAATTTCAGATGAGTCGTTGGAAGACATGGGAAAAAGAAACAAGAACAGCTGAGTACCAATTTTCTCATGGTAAAAATCATCCTAATATTCATTTTCGATTGAAGTTTATTGAATGTTATCTCATTAAATATAGAACCTGTTTTTGATGTCCAAAATTCTCATTGAAATTAAAGTCAATATATTAACATGTTTAATAATTTAACAGATCCAGAGAGATTTCGATTTGCTAGAGACACATCATTTGGAAGAAGACATTTGAGTTTTTGGACTAAAAATTCAGTTCTTCTATGGATTGTACGTATCCTTCATCTCAAATTTATTATAGTTTTTTTTTTTTGAGTTTAAAACCTATTATAATTGAAAATAATATATTATGTTATATTTTATTTTTTTAATTATTTATTTGTAATTTAATTTGCAGGTTTGTTTCTTCAGGCAATTTGTAAGATCTGTTCCAAAAGTTGATTATTTGACCCTACGACATGGTTTTATCACGGTAAATACATAATCAATAATTAATATTGAATAAAATAACTAATTAATATTGAAAATTTAATGATAATTAAGTACATAATATATTAATTTATTTCCGTCCAAATATAAATGTAAAAATAAATTTACTAAAATGGACAATGACAATTTATGAATTTCTTTCAATATATAATTTTTTTTTATAAAAAAAGTCGTGTATTTTGTAAAGCAGAGATGGATGGTGTATGGGATCAATGAATTCAACTAAACTTAATGTTTTTGACGCAAGCCATAAATATATATATAAAAATCTAAATTCATTACCTTTAAATCAGAGTATTTTTTATTCAAATTAGCTTTTATATATATATTTGTTCTAATTTTATAATTTTGGTTTTTTTTCCAGGCACATTTGGCACCTCAGAGCCACATAAATTTTGATTTCCAAAAATATATTAAGAGGTCATTAGAAGAAGACTTCAAAGTAGTTGTTAGCATCAGGTATTTTTTAACCTTTAAATTTATAATTATTATTTCTAATTTAATTAATTAAATATACTTTAATCCATATTTTGCACAAATATCGTGTTTAATCGAAATATAGCTGAAATTAATCTTCTTTTTTGTTGTATTTTTTTTTTTTTGCAGTCCCCCAATTTGGTTCCTTGCTGTATTATTCCTACTCTTCAATACTCATGGTAAATAAATACTCTAAGCGAATAAAATATACGTTTTTGATATCTTTATGTCAGTATTATATTATATTTTGACTATTTGTAAAGTGCGTCACACTCAAATATGAAGTGAAAATAAAGTTTAATTTAGTATACATAACATAAGTATTCAAATGATAAAAGCGAATTATACTTCAAGAAATGTATGATTATTTGTAAGCAAGTGGACATAAAATGCATACTTCAAGTAAACATTTTTTTTAAAAAAATTAATCAATGTTTCGAGTTTGAGTTTTGAGTGTGAAATTAATTAATTTTATTACGGAGTGCTTGACCTTTCAATTTGGACTTTCCCATGTGAATCTAAATGCCTTTACCTTTCGATCTGAACTTTTCAACGCCCATCCAAATTTAATCAAATTTTAATATGGATATCGAGATAAAAAAATAAGTTGATTAAATAATTTCATTTGTCATTTGTGGACAGGCTGGTATTCTTATCTGTGGCTACCGTTTATTCCGTTACTTGTAAGTAATTCTAAATCATTTTGTACACATTTTGCATTTGACTTTTTGTTTCATTTATTTCTATTTTCCACATTTTATATATCTATCTTTCCATAGTGAAACTCAATAACTTAACCTTATATGTATTAAGAAATTTATTTACTAAATATAAATATTTGATTGTGACTCAATTATTATTATTCCCTATCTTAGTTAATATTGCATTTTTCGTTTTTTAAGAGTAAAATAGTTTAAGTTTGATTGAAAAATTTACGCATTTTCATTTTCATTTTTTTTTTGAAATGAAATTTGTATATTTATAAACTACGTAAAGAGTATTATAAGTCACAATAATTGACAATTCAAAGTATTTAAAAGATATACGAAAAATTTACAGTTAAAGATAGACTTTTTGAATCTCAAAATTTAAAAAATACCACATAAATTAAGACGGAGAGAGTATTATACCGTATTATGTATTAACTTGAGATTATTGATTGTAAAACTCATCATAATTTTTAAATTCCGAATTAGTCTATGTTTCTATGCTTTTAATAAGTATTTATGAAAATTCTGACTTCGTCATCGATACAGGTGATATTATTAGTAGGAACTAAACTACAAGTGATTATAACAAAAATGGGATTAAGAATTCAAGAAAGGGGAGAAGTAGTGAAAGGGGTCCCTGTGGTTCAGCCTGGAGATGATTTATTTTGGTTCAATCGTCCTCGTCTACTACTTTTTTTAATTAATTTTGTTCTTTTTCAGGTAATTTTTAAAAAAAGAAAAGTCATTTTTTAATTTTAAATATATATATATATATATTTTTTTTTTTTTTACCTTATTAATTTTATATTTTTTTGTGATTTATTGCAGAATGCTTTTCAATTGGCTTTCTTTGCTTGGACTTGCGTAAGCTCAATTAACTCTAGTAGTAATAGCGTGGAGCCATTTTAACTTTCGATAATCAATTAAATAGTCATTGTCATGGAGTTTTAAATTTAATTCATTCATGAAAATACCTTGGATTCTATACGTTACAACAATAACGATATAACATATTTAGTATAATTTTATAAGTGAGGTCTGAGAAGGAGAGGATATACGCAAATCTTATCTTTATAAGGTAGAGAGTTCGGTCGGTCAGTGGCGGAGCCACCTTATAGTCAGGGTTCATCCGAATCCCCTTCGGCGGAAAATTATATTATTTATACATGGTTAAAATCATTTTTTAGGTATATATAGTAGATGTCGAACCCCCTTCGGCTATTTCGTGTGTCTATTTCTTCTTGAACTCCCTTATTGAAAATTCTGGCTCAGCCACTACAGTCAGTATACTAAGCTTCCGTGATGTGTGGGGTCTATTATAAATGCATTATCATGTATTTTTGTAAGAGGTTGTTTTCACGTTTCGAACATCGCGTGACAACAATTTAACATATAGCAATAATTTGAAATTTCATGACAACGACTATTTTTCAATTATAAGGACTGAAAAGTGATTATTTGTGAATTCTCATAATTAATTTTAACTTTGTTTGGTTTCTCTTTTTTATATATATAAAAAAAAAACAGTATGAATTTGGGCTGAAATCTTGTTTCCACGACCATACTGAGGATATCGTAATTAGAATGGCAATGGGGTTAGTATAAATTATCTTCTAATTTCTTGTTAAACTTTTATTAATTTGATCCAAATTACTTACATATGAAAATGTTGATTTAATTTTTGGTTCAGGGTTCTTATTCAGATTCTTTGCAGCTATGTCACTCTTCCATTATATGCTCTCGTGACACAGGTAAATTAAGTTATATACATCATCAACGTAAAATATACTTTATCTAATAAGGTTATCTTTGACTATGTAACTCGTTTTACTTTTAAGATTATTAATCTCGCATTTTAAGTTTCAAATCATAGAAACAATAATATAACAAGTATTAAGACCATCTAGGTATTGCGTGGGCGTTTGGACATAAGAATTAATGTGAATTTTGAAGTAAAAATAGAATGTTTTATTTTCAAGTTAAAAATGATGTTAAGAAATTAGAAATTGAAATTGTGTTTGGACATGAATATAAATTGAAGTTATTTTTTTTTGAATGTTTGCGAATGATTTGGAATGAAAAATTGTGAAAAATGGAGTTTTTTTCGAGTTTCGAAAAAATTAAAACAATTCTATGTCCAAACATTTTTTTCCAAAAAAAGTGAAAACTATCCATGGTCAACAAACGGGCACTAGAATTTCTATCCTTAACTAGAAAATCTTTTTTTTCACCTTCATGGAAATGAACTTATATGTATCGTCAATATAATAGTTTGTTATTATATACTATCTATCTTACCTTTCATGTATTATCAATTTCACTTATTATGAAAATAACATAAACACTTAATTGTTGTGATAGTGTAAAAATTCTTATACTTCAAAATGTTGCACATTTTAAACAGATGGGATCAACAATGAAACCAACAATCTTCAATGAAAGAGTAGCAACAGCATTGAGGAAATGGCACCATAGTGCCAAAAAACACATCAAAGAGATCAACAAGCAACATTCAAATCCAACAACTCCAATGTCAAGTAGGCCAGCAACGCCCTCTCACGGCATGTCACCCGTCCATCTCCTACGCGGTATCAGGACGAGTGACATGGACGTGAGTCCACGAAGATCGAGTTATAATGTAGACCATTGGGACATTGAGGGCTCGCCATCTCCAACTCGATTCTATCAAGGTGGTACTGGAGATGGCTCGCCCTCACCATCCTACATGCATCAAGTTCAAATTAGTCATGACGTAATACGTCATGACTCTGAAGGTCACGGGCCTAGTTTGTCAGAAATTGAGGCTTGTGACCAACATGAGATCAATATGGCTCGTCCAAGGGATTTTTCATTTGATAAAAGAACGACTAGTGTATAATTAAATGTTGGAATTCATGTCATGAGTGGCAAAGTCACTTTCGTTGAAAGGACGTTAATTGACATCTCTTTATCGGAGAATTACACTACGTTGATAGTTTAATTTTTTTCTTTTATGTATGTATATTATATATTGAATTTTTCATTAATTATTTTATGTGTTTAGTTCTAATCACATCAATGAAAATTTAGGTTTCACCGCTCATAATTTTTGCACAAAATTATTACATAATAAAATTGTTATGAAATATACAAAATATGTGACGATGTAATGAAGGAGATAAAGATGATGACTCACCCAAAATTACGAAAATTGTTATGCAATGATAAGTATTCTTTCATTCTTAATTAAATGTTTCAAATTTAATCTCTCAATATGAACAGATTTTGATGATTTTCCACCATAAAACGACAAACTCCGGGAACGACAAGTGACATATATAATGCAGCGCCCATAATGCAATAATTTGTGTAACTTTTGTAATGGCTGCCCGCCCACCCACCCCTATCCATACATCGGCTATAAATATAATTTTTTAGTGGCAGATTCAGAATTTATAATATATATATAATTTTTTTTAATTTGTATTTTGTATTTTGTATTTTGTATTTTAATTTCTCTATTGAAGTACTTCATGTCCCTACAGTATCTTGGATAATCTTTATTTTAAAATTTAATTTTTGAAGTTGTCACATGTCCGATATTGGACCCTAATTTTATATATATTCACACTTCAAATACCGTATATAAGTTGTAGAGATGAATTTAAAAAAAATTAGTTTATGAATTCTTGTATAGTTGTATTATAGAAAACACAATTGATTAAATTCTTATTAAGTTATACTATATATATATTTAAGTGATTTTTGTCTGAATTCTGAATCAAAGCTAGTATCAAGTTGATACTATCAATATGGTACAACATGTTTCATATCTTCAACTTTCCTTCAATCAGGGGCGGATCTAGGTACAACCTGTTTCATATCTTCAACTTTCCTTCAATCAGGGGTGGACCTAGGTGGACCCGAGGGGTTTACCCGAACCCCCTCGTCAAAAAATTACACTGTATATGTAATGTCAAATTTTAATTTTATGCGTATATATTAAAATGAACCCCCTACAAACAAACTATTGCCTTGGCTCAGTGGATAAGTGGTTCAACAAATGCCCTTGAGGGTTTGATTTCAATTGACAACATTTTTTACCTCCTTTAAATGCTTTGGAAAATGGAATTTTTGGGCTTAGACTTTCTTCTTCTTTTTTCATTATTTTTTCCTTTTGTTCCATTTCTTCTTTTTAATTTGTTTTCTTTAAATTTATTAGACACATTCTTTTTATTTTATTTTTTATTCTTTTTATATCTATTATTTATTTTGTTTCAACGTAACTTTTTTTTCATATACTAACTTAAATAACTCTTTTAAAAAATGATGAATTATATTTAACTAGAAATTGATGAGATAGAAATATAATTTTTTTTTAAAAAAAAGAAGGTAAATTAGATGTAATTGAATGAAGAAACTTAAATATCATCAACATCCTTTCAAAAATATTAATTTATATAATTCATGAAATTTCTTTTATATTTTTAATTCTATTTTAGAGAGGTGAAAACTAAACATATTTGATTTATTCGTTATTTGTCTTTTTTATAGATTATGACTAACCTAGTAAATTGAACTATATGAACTAAAAAAATTGACAATGTTATTTATTTATCTTCTGAATATGCATTATAATTTTAGTAACTCTATTCTTACACACTTTTAGAGAATCTTGACGATTTTCATAGTAATATGTGATTTGAATGAATGCCAATTTAATTTTTTTAAAAAGGGAAAATTAAAGTATAAAAAGCACAAGAAATTTTAAGAATGCTCGATGGAGCATGATAAAAGTAGAAAGAAATGATTAATACGGTATAATAGAGTAAGTTAAATTTAGCATGATAAGGTAAATATCTTTCTTCTCTGTCTTGCATCCTTTTTCATCATTTAATTTTCACGTTTTTAGGAGTTAACTTACGTAATACAGTCGATCCACTAAAATTCTTATGAATGTATCTTTGTCCTCCATATTTTTAATTAGTTTAGTCTTTACTTTTATGAACCAATGAAATATCTATGGTTCTTGTACAAAGAGCATGCCGAGGGACTACTACGCTCACCGTGCACTTACATTATCACCTGAACTTCTCCTTTATACTTTGAACCCTTGAGCAAAAATCCTGGATCCGCCACTATTTTCAACATGTAGGAGTGTGAAAAGTCCACTATGAATACCAGACTTGATCACCTTAATTATATGATTTTGAACAATCCTCGACTCAAAACTCAAAAGATATAAAACTTTTGTCAGTAGTCCCAAAACCTCTCACCCTTTGCTTTATTATTGCCTCTTGTTTAAATTGTCTTTTCATCCACCAATTTAATTTCCACACACCACATTTTTCACAAAACACAAGACATATATTATTTGATAGATGGAGAATTACTTTCAAGGGATAGTAGGAAAATTGGGAAGACAATGCTACGCAGTGTTATGTTTGTGGGTGCTGCTTATTTCACTAACCATTGCTCATTATTCAAGTTTTTATGTTCAAGAATCCAATCACCAACACCGCCGCGTTCATGAACGCACCGGGAGGCGTGTTCGGGCCTTACATGGTTCTCCTCTTCTTCCACGCCACCCAAATTGCTAATGGAATTAGAGACGAATTTAGAATTTAAATTTAGAATTAATGAATAATGATGTTATATTGATCTTTGTTTAATTTTTGCATGTAATGATGAATTTGAATTGATGTACTATTGTTTTAATTAATTAATTTGCAAGATAACACATCTCGTTTTCCCCAAGATGGATGGATTACATTACATATTATAATGGGTGCAATCTTATCCTTTCTGAATTAACGCAATTATATGTTGTCTCTTGCGTTTTGAGAACTGAGCACCACTACATGTGCATACTCGAATTATAATATGTTTTAATCAAGTATCTAAATATATGATGAAATAATTTTATTAGATATTTTCAATTCATTTGCAAAAGTGTGTGTTGTGAGTTCATTAGGTGTCCGTTATAGATAGCTACGTTAATCACATAGAATATAAATATTTTTTTTCTTTAATTATACACAATAATAACAATTAAAATATGCATAAGATTTTACGTATTATCAAGGTTAGTGTGTATGATTAAAAGAAGTAATATATTTTAAATAAATTCAAGTCAAAAGTATCTAATAAACTTCACCATATGTTCATATCGTCATTCAAAACATCATAATTCGAACGTTAAAATGAAATTTATTGATAAGTTTAAGAGACTACGGGAAGTTAGGGGTGAAAGTGAATTAAACAAAAATTACCCCCACCCCTTTTTGTGATTAAGCTCCTTTTATGACTGAAAAAACGGATTACTACTAATTAATTACTCCCGCTAAATTCACTCTACTCTCCCGCAAAAGCCGATATCGCCGGTGAACCTTTGCTTCGCCGGTAAACCAGAGAGAGAAAGAGAAAGGGAAAAAATGGCTGAATTCGATGAGACAAATAGAGGAAGAAGTGTATCTACGTTTCTCTCTCCTCCCTTTTTCCCGTCCGCCATCATTTTCTACTTCTCAAAAATCCTCCGTCACCGGGAAAAAATAGTTAACCGGAACCGAAAATGAGCGTCATCGACATTATCTTCAGAGTTGATTCGATATGTAAGAAGTACGAAAAGTACGATGTCGATAAGCATGCCGCTAATGATTCCTCCGGCGATGCCTTCGCTCGCCTTTATTCATCCTTCGAATCTCAAATTGACGCTACTTCTGAGGTAAATTCTCGTTCCGATTACAAATTGAATCGAGTTGAGAGTTATTTTTTAAAATTTTGTTGTTCGATTTGGCAGAAAGCAGAGATGGCTGCTATGGAAACGAACAGAGCTAAAGCGGTGGCTATGAAGGCGGAGGTACGACGAACAAAGGCGCGTTTAATGGATGAAATAAAAAAATTGCAAAAGCTTGCTCAGAAAAAGGTAAAATTTTGGGTATTTTTGTGCTTAAATGTATGTATGTAATTGGAGTAGTTTTTTTTTTTTCGTGTGTTTTCGAGAATTCTGCGTTTTGCTTGTTGTTTTGGTTTCCCATCCGGTGTCTAGTACCTGCATTGGGACCCATTTAAAGAAAGCCCCTCTACCAGAATTTTTTCTATATCCAGGCTCGAACCTTAGACCTCTGGTTAAGATGAAAAAAGCCTATCCATCGCATCACAATCCTTGATAGTGTGTCAAGGCGAGCTCTGAAGGAAATATATACTAGATGTGATTTTAAACCATATGGTCTTCTTTTTATGTTTAATAATGTCGAAATTGGTTGATATGTTCTCCTGTTGTATTGAGCAAAATGGTTGCTTCCAACATTTCCGAGTATCATGTTACTCAGACTCTCCAAAAAGTTGCCGCAACCATGTTGGATCCTCTGAAAATGCACTACTTTTGGAGGGATCCAGCATGCACCCGTCTACATTTTCTTAAAAGTTCGAGCAACATAGATATTAGGCATAAAGAACGTTTAACTGCAGAATTTCATTACCCAAGGTGCTAGTTTTGATAACTGGACTTTAGGTCGAGGTATGAAACTTTTCATATTTGGAAAATGTTAGTCATAACTAGATTACAAACAGGTTAAAGGACTATCCCAAGAGGAACTGGAGACTCGTGGTGATTTGGTACTTATGCTATCGGAGAGAATTCAGGCAATACCTGATGGAAGTACAGATGCAGCCAAAACAACAGGAGGTCGCGGGACTTTATCATTCAACAAAAATATAAAATTTGACTCAGGTAATATATAATCAATTCTTTTTTGCTTTCGTAACAATTACGTTCCTGGATTTCTCATGATGTCAAAAACGCGTATTAGAGGGACAGTTCAACGAGGGTTTCTATGAGCAAACTGAAGAGGGTACTCACTTTAGATCAGAGTACGAGATGCGGAAAATGAAACAGGCTTGTAACTTTCCAATTCTTGTTCTTTAATTCCTTTTTGTCTGTTAGTTTTACATGGAACCATCACATAACCGAATGTTGAATTCTATAGGATGAAGGATTAGATGTTATTTCAGAAGGTCTGGACACACTGAAGAATTTGGCTCGTGATATGAACGAGGTTGCCCCTCATCACCGACTTGCCTCCTAAACATGATTCTGGTCTCAGGAATAAAACTGTTTCTTGATCATCATTTTGTTCCACTTTGTTTCAGGAATTGGATAGGCAAGTTCCTTTGATGGACGAAATCGATACAAAGGTTAGAATGATTTCTTAAATCTCCATTTATTGGACTACTGTAACAAACAACGTTCATAATTCACCTTACTTTGGTTGTCTTACAGGTGGATAAGGCAACCACTGATATCAAAAACAATAATGTCAGACTCAAGGATAACATTAACAAGGTATCCTAAAGTTCTATTAAAATTCCTCCTCTCCTGTCCGGTTCACAAAGCAGATTACTTTTTCTTTGTTTCGAGTCAATTTTCTTATGAGGTTTACCTACTGGTGTAGTTTTTCTTTCCTCCAGATAAGGTCCAGCAAAAACTTCTTTATCGATATAATACTTCTCTGTATTCTTCTGGGGATTATGGCCTATCTTTACAAGTGAGTAGCTATCTTGAGAGATTACTTTACATTGTTTCTTCTTATTCAGCTTTGTGATACCTTCCTTGATGATAATTATGCTTAGAAGTTAACAAAAGATGCAACATCATTACTATTCGCATAATAATCTGACAAACATATGGGAATCTGAATTTCATTACTTACACTATAGAAAGATCGAAAAAGTATTGGGGAGAGGTGATTAGACAGGACATAATGTAGTTTTAACTTACCGATGACATGACCTTAAATAGGAGGGTGTGGAGGACACACATTAAGGTAGAAGGTTAGTAGGTAGCAGTGCGTTGTCTTGTTGTTCGTTCATATTAGTAGTCGTAGTATTGCTTATGTAGTTTCATGTTCTTCAGTTTCTGTTACTATCTGTTGATTCCTAGTACCTCGATTATTTTATTGTTTTGTTGTAGTTTCTATTCTGTTACTATCTGGACTGCTTTAAACTATTTTTTCCGTTGAGCCAAGGATCTATCGGAAATAACCTCTCTACCTGTGAGGTAGGGGTAAGGTCTGCGTACAATCTATCCTTCTTTTCACTCGGCACAATCTTTGGTTGATGTCAAGTAGTTGCTTTAGTTGATGACTGCCTAGAAGAAAAATGAGGAAACCAGAGATTCTGTTTTGACTCAGTGTTCAAACTGGCTAAGCCATTGGAATTTAGATTGATTCTGTTTAAAAATGTACCAACTAGGCCTGCGTATCTATGATCTTGAACAAATTAAGTAACATTTTATCAACTTTTCTACTATGCTCCTGGGGAAGTGGTGTAAAAATAAAGTAACCAAGCAATAGATATCGCATCTACACTTCTAAACAATTTTTCTTTATTGGTGCAGTGTACTAAAGTAAAGTACTGGGAGCTCGAGCTTCATTTGATCCTGATTGATCTCCCGCGGTCAGGTGTAAGATTCATCTACTCCCCGCGCTTGCTAATTCTATACTGTACTAGCCTTGGGAAATCTTAGAATTCACAGTTAAGATTGTATATTTTGGCTACTTCACCTTTTTATTGTCTTCTTAATATTATAGAAGCCTATGTAGAAATGAATCAATTTTATCTAGCAGCCAATCTTTTTTACCATAAACTTGAGAGCAAGAAAGAAAATTGAACAGAAACAGATGGAGTGTTTGTTTTCTGGTGGGAGGGAGAGGGGAGCATTCTAGCAGAGGCGGAGTCACAGTTTTAACTACGGATTCAGGGGAACCTAGCTAGTAGTTTTGGTTCAAATTCTTTATTTGTGGTAAAAAAATTATTTGATATGTATAAATAATTTATAAAACCAGTAAGCAACAAGGATTATGGTTCAGAATGCATAAATTAAAAATTCTGGATCCGCTTCTACGTATCAGAAATTTGTATTTGTTTTCATTTGTTCCTTATTACTTAATATATATGCATACAATTATCGCACTATTAATAGCATGCAGTAACGTGTTGTCTTGCTTTTCCAGGGCTAAGGTTTTTTGGTGTTTGTCGCTGTATTAGCTATAGTATTGTAGTCTTTGCTTTTGATGTACTACATATCATCCTTTGTTGTTTATTGTATTTCAATTATCACACTGTTTTGTTGATCTTGTTCCTTTCTCGTAGGCTTTGCACTGCTTCCCGTGTTAGTTACTATGTTTTCTCTACTGTTTCTTCTTTGTACTTGGATTTGCCCCACTTGAGCTGAAGGTTTTTTTGGAAAACTACCTCTCTACCTCCACCTCCATGATATAATGATAAAAATTGCAAGGCTCTATGGTTCTCAAACTCCACTTACAAAATTTTATCGGGAAATAAATATTATAAAAGTGTCAAGTTTAGGTCTCGAAAATAGAATTGTCACACTTTTAAAGTTGAGCTTTTTCAGTTCAAATTTGTATTAGTCGAACTTCAGAGTAGGAAACACAAAAAACACGAGTACCAACATGTTCATTTTATATATTCATCAAATTGTGGGAGGGAACTCTTTGATATATTAATTGGCGAAGGAATTAATGTCAAGTTTGTTGTGCTTCCCGGGAATAATATAAAATAATATTTCCTTCGTCTCGTATTATTTGTCATTAATTTTTCTCCTCATTTTATTACCTCGGATTAATTATTTAATAAAGACAGAATATATCTTAAGACATAAATAAAGATAAAACAGTCAAAAATATCTCTTATATATATATATATATATATATATATATATAATACGATAGATAATTTGTGAATACGAGAATATAAAGATTGAGTGAGTGTAAATTCCTATTAGCACTATATTTGTTTTTGCTTTTCCAAGAGAGTTAATTAGGGTTAATTATACAAAGAACTATTCAAAGAGTAATGAGATTAGTTGAAGTTGTTGGGTATATGTCTCCATCATTTTATTCAAGAAAATCAATATATAGAGAATTTAATAAAAATAATCTGTCTTTCAAATACTAAATTCCAAGAACTTAATTCCAAAAAAGTGGTTGAGTAAAATATGCTTCCTTTTTTCTTTTTAAGTATATTATTTAATAGAGACACCTAAAGGTTATACATTATCCATCTTTTAGGGATCGTTTGACTAGATGTATTAGATAAAATGTATATGAATAATATTGATATTAAATTTAATATAATGTATGATTACTTAACTTCAAATGTCATTTATATAAAGTTGTTCGAAGTAAATAGACATACAAAAATAATGCCCCCAAAGGTTGGCTATATATGCACTTGGGCTTTTTTAGTTACTATGTTCTACTCAAATCATTTGTAACGTGAGAATTTAGAAAAGATGTGTTAGAGAGAGACCTTGACAAAAAAATAGTAGATTTTTTGTATATATATTTATATTTTGTATCGAAAATAATTCTGAATCTAAACTACATATATACTTGTATTTGTTTTCTTTATGATGGAATTGATTAACATTTTTTTTATTTTTAATTAAAGTTCTTACATTAATTACTATCTGTGGATAGGAATAGTGAATAGAGCTGCTTCTTTCTTAATTAGAATTTTTGGTTTTTAAATTCTGGATATATAAAATTTGAATAACTTCTTTTCCTTCTCAACTCAAGGTGATCTAAATATCAGGTCTACAACTCTCACCTCCCCGAAAAGCACATTCGTTCCCTATCAATTATACAATAAAATATATCTCGATTGGACTAAGAAGAATAAAAAAAGATCCTAGGTGGAGTGTTACCTTTGCATAGACCTTATCCGATGCGAACTCGGATGAGTCGGAGACGAATAGGAGTACCAAACATCGAATTAAAAACAAACAAAAGAAAAAAAGAGGTGTCAAATTAAATAAGCCCTAACATTGCTTGAAACAAATACTTTTTCCACCGTGGATCAATAAAAAAATTATGTGTTCATCAATTTCTCACCTAATCAACTCACTGAAAAAACTATGATGGGAAATTGATTCTTGATAAAATGCCGAAAAGTTTCATATTTTTTTTGTAAACACTACTATTTTTTCACCAATTTAATCAAACTATTTATATTTTAAAAAAAAGCTACCTAACATTTTCAGTGAGAAACTAATAAGAAAATAGTAACTTTTTAATAATGTAAAATAAGTACTGGGTGAGAAAAAATTAAATTTAATTATTAACAGTCACCAAATAAAGTGTGGAGAAACAATAATGACATAATCATTTTTACTATATGTAAATTGTAAAGGCAACATACTTTTTTTCAATCCCTCAATCAATCTTTTTGGAGAACTAAAGTTTTTCATTCTGTCTTTTTGCCCTTTTTTCTTTTTTTTTTTCTTTAATTCATCATATGGTATTTGAACTTATCTACATTTACCCTTCTTAATTTATGTGGTATTTAATAGAGTACAAAATTCATAAATTAAAAAAATAAATTATGTTAGAGTGGTAAGTACTTCATCCTTAACCACAAGATTTTGGGTTTAAATTTTTTTGAGTACGGAATCACCTTTGTTAAGGAGCGTTTTACCCTCAATGTGAATCTTTCCGACGTAAATCTAAATTTAGTCGAGCTCTGAATATCAAAAATCTAGTGGAAAACTAAAAAAATATATGATCTAAAATATATCATATATATTTGTCTATATGTAATTTTCTTGTTAAAGAAAAATAAAATAAAAAAGATCATTCTTTTATAGATAGATTAAAAAAGAAATATATACCTATCAATCAAATTGATTGGAGGAGTATTAAAGAGTCATCAAAGGAAGTACTTTAGTCTCCCTTCCAATTTTTATGATTGAAATTAGTTTGATTGAGTACGAAATTTAAAATTTAAATTTATGATTTAAAATAAAATATCTTATTAAAAATAAGATGTATTTATTTTTTTGAGGTTGGGATACAATCAGGGGCGTAGGCACATGTATGTCAGGGTGTCCAATTGGACATTCTTCGTCGGAAAAAAATACCGCATATACAAGTAAAATAATACACGAAGTGATTAAATAATATATTTTGGACACCCTTGACATAATAGGTTGTTATAGTCTAATGGTTTAAGATGTCTTGAATAAGTGTTTAGACATCTTTAATGAGCTAGTGCTTGTGTGTTCAAATCTCACTTACAACATTTTTTTCCGCTTTTTAAAAAGAGTTTTTTGTTATTTAATTTTTGGACCCTCTTCGTGAAATTTCTTGCTCCGCCATTGATACAATGGGGTTCGAACGCCCACCACAAGTGTGAAGGTGTAGGCAACTCGATCACCAACCGAACTATAAAGTTAAATTAACCTATATTTATCGAGATCGACAAAATAAAAAATATATCATATAAACTGAGACGAGTGATATCGTAGTATATATAATTCAAAAGCAGAACTTTCGTATTCAAAATAAAATATTCTCTCAATTTTATTTTAATATTTTGAAAGCAACACATCATGCAAAGCTGTGGCAGCAGTATATATATTGACAAATTGATACAGTTATTCTCTCACTCACCCCACTGTAAATTATACAATATTTACTTGCATAGGGAATTTAGATTACTAACATAACGATTTACGAAAAATTCAGTAACTTTTGTTTTAATCTTATGTATCAAAATAGATATTAAATATTTATAAATATTTAATTTATTATGAACTCGACTATTATGTATATTATTAACTTGAGGTTACCATTAGAATCCATAAACTTTAAATTTTATAAATATTTCCTTTTTTTCGTTTCTCATCTAGTGTCTGATATCAGCATAAGACTGAATTGGACTCGGGTTTATGTCTTAAAGTTCCATATTAGAATAAAACTCTATAACGAAAGTGAATCGTATTGAATAAGAATATGAATTCGAAATCTCTGATTAAAACTGAAAGAGTACTTGTCACTCCACGACAGCCCTCGTAATAGGTTGAAGTGGTCCACTTGAGTCTATGGCTGACCAACTTTTAGAGACAAAAGCCGTGTGTGAGAGAAGGAATAGTATAATAGAGGAAAATATTCTTTCTTTTATTAAGGTATAATAATTTTTTGCTTCTACTTCTACTATATACTAAAATCAAACATAAACTCAAAGAAGAGGAAAATCAAGAAGAAGTGAAGTTGTTATAACAACTCTATTGTTTGTTTTTGTTTTAAAAACATAGTACACTATACAATGAGTATTTCTTGGGATTTAGCTGTTTTGAGCAAATCTTGTGGCTTCTCTTGAAATCGAGCTGAGCTGAACTAAACTGAACTAAACCGAACTTCTTCTTTTCTTTTGGTGTGTGTGTTCATTTTACTTCAAATTTTGAGGTTCAAGAAGAAAATGATGTCTAATGATGGACTTTCTTGTTCCATGAGAGGTGGTTTCACTTTCATTCAAGATCCAAAAAACCCTAGTACTAATATTAATCATCCAAATCCAAACCCTAATTCAAATCCAGATGTTTCTTGTGCTAATAAGAGGAAGAGAAATCTCCCCGGAAATCCAGGTATAAGTCGTCAGAGGCAGATCCATAATTTGAATTATGAAGCTTATATATATTTTGTTTGTTATTAAAATCAAAGATGGATTCAGAATCTATATATTTAACGAGTCCAAGCTTATGTATTCTTCGAAAAATATGAGTTTAATTAGAACTTAATATTTATATGACTATATACTTTTAAAGATTTTTTTTCATGTATATATATTTTTTTAGTTGAAAATGATGTACGACGTTCATTGAACTCACTCTTGACACTCTAAATCCGCCTCTGAGTCCATCAATAACATGTTTTTTTTTATACATGCCTTCAAGATTTTATTTCTTTTTTCCTCCTTTTTTCAATTGAAAATGATATACGACGTTAATTGAACTCACTCCCAACACTCTAAATCAATTTTTTTCTTCTCATTTTAACCCTTCTTGCTCTAACATAACTAACTTCTTTTTGTTGCTAAAAAATAGATCCAGATGCAGAAGTGATAGCTCTTTCACCAACATCTCTAATGGCGACGAATCGATTCGTGTGTGAAATATGCAACAAGGGTTTCCAAAGAGATCAAAATTTACAACTCCATAGAAGAGGTCACAATTTACCATGGAAATTGAAACAAAGAAATAACAAAGAAGTTATAAAGAAAAAAGTTTATATTTGTCCAGAAAAATCATGTGTCCATCATGATCCATCAAGAGCATTAGGTGATTTAACTGGGGTTAAAAAACATTATTCAAGAAAACATGGTGAAAAAAAATGGAAATGTGAAAAATGTTCAAAAAAATATGCAGTTCAATCTGATTGGAAAGCTCATAGTAAGATATGTGGTACTAAAGAGTACAAATGTGATTGTGGCACACTTTTTTCTAGGTACGTAATTTCTGTTTCAATTTATGTAGCACATTTCAGATTTACTAGTAACTAAGTTTAAATGTGACTGTGGTACACTCTTTTCTAGGTACTTTTCATGACTTAGATTTTATTACTTTTAGAGAATTTAATTTAATAGAGAATATTGGTAATAAAGTACTAGTCCTATAATATGATTAGTTTGTTGATGAAATAAATGGTCTAGATATATGTGAAATTTAATTCTAACTCAATCAAGATTCACTACAAAAAGTTGTAAGATTCTATCGCAAAATTACTCGTAGTTAATTTTTTTTATAATCCACCGTTAATCTGTTATAAAATTGCTTGTTGCTAAGTTTTTAATAATACGTTGCTAATTTGTTCCAAAATTTCTCATATAGCTAAGGTTTTGATAATATGTTGTAGCTAATTTATCGCTAAGTTGTTTGTAGCTAAGTTTTTGATAATTTGTCGTTAATCTATGGTAAATTGCTCGTAGCTATGTTTTTGATAATTTATCGCTAATTTATTGCAAAATTGTTAGAAGCTGAGTTTTTGATAATATGTCATTGTGTATGTAATATATCGCTAAATAGGACTAGCGATGGATTTCTGTTGTTATCTATGTAAATTGTCTGTCGTTAATTTCTATTTTTTTTCAGTTGTGATTTTTGAAGGGTTTTGTTTTCTTCTATTTAATTTATCCATCGCTAATTTCTATAACAGAAAGGATAGCTTTATAACACACAGAGCATTTTGTGATGCATTAGCTGAAGAAAGTACAAGATTTACATCAATCCCAACAGCAACAAATCTTAATAACTTGAGAAATCAATTGATTATTGGTGGGATTAGTACTAATCTCCAACAACAACAACAACAAATGAGTGGAAATATTTCTCAATTAATGGGATTGGGATCATTAGACCCTTCAAATCAACTTAATCTTGATCATGGACAAAAAACAAGGCTACCACTTTGGCTTCATCATAACAATGCAAACTATGGTAAGCACACAGGTTCATCTGAATTCAGTATGTATATATATGTGAAAGTCACTAAAATATCGATAAATATTTGATTTTGACCCGTAATTTTGAAAAATACAATGAATTAGCACTATTGATAGATGTCAGATCCTCAAAAAATAGTGTATTTTGAAGGATCCAACACATAGTGCAACATCATATTTTATAGAGTCTAAACAACATAAACTAAATGTTGTAATCATATTTAAAATTAAAATTATGATTCGTCTCTATAAGTTACAAGTGAGTTCCACTTAACTTGATTTATATGTATATGTGAAATTCCTTTATCCTTATTTCAAATTTTGAATCTATCTCTGCTCTGCAGATAACCCTGATGACTTTTTATCAACACCATCAACCACAACAAGCACCTTGGCTCATGAATTGGTACAAATGGCACCACATACAAACATGTTAGGCTTGTCTTCGTCACAGAACAATAACAACAACAACAACAATAATAATCAATGGTTCGTCAATGACAATGGTGGTGGTGCCATCACCACCACCTCGTCATCGATGCCACGTGTGCTAAAGGAGGAAGAAGAGAACAAAAGTCTTAGCCCAATGTATTACAATAATAGCCACATGTCAGCAACAACACTTTTGCAAAAAGCAGCCCAAATTGGATCAACAATTCACCACAACAATTCACCACTCTTTAGCAATCAATTTGGGCTAATGACCTCATCTAGCCTTAATATGATGAATAATTCTTCATCATCAAGTGCTACAAATGTGGCTATTCATGAAAATATTCAAGGAAATAATGGATTGCTAATAGGGGCTACAAATTCAACATCTTTTGTGGCCAACAATGCAAATACTTTGATGATGATACAAGATAAAGGGAAGCAAGGTAACTTAACAAGAGATTTTCTTGGTGTTGGAAGGAATGAAAAGAGGCCATTTTTGCAACAAACTCATGAGATGGCCAAGTTTGATAATAATAATAATTCTAGGATTTTTTAATAGGTTATTAGATTTTGTTTTTCCTTAATTGGATTCGTAGATGTTGAAGACAACAAAAGAGAGTAGTTGAGAGGGTCGCCTCCAGAAAAAAATCCATCAAATAATCAGAGGCAAAATCAAAATTTCAGTTTTGTGAATTCTAAAACTTTAAAATGGCTACTTGATCAAGTGTTATTAAATGTGAGTTTTAAATGTAGAATCATAAATGTTAAATGAATTTCTTAATACAAATATACTATCTGACCAAAAGTTAATGAGTTTGACCGAATATGCAGATTGACTTCTATGCTCTAGCTTCGCCATGCTTGTAATGTACAATTTTGGATTTAATCGAGTCTCAATGCAGATCGATATCGAAGGAGATAAACATATTTTTTTTTAGAGATCTTGTGAATTGTGGGGGCTACTAAAAAGACTTTGACAAAAAGTGACATGGCTTTTTACCCACATTGTATTATTTTTGCTGCATGTACAAAGTTTTTTACCTTTGAGATTACTTTTTAGTGTTATTTTATGCATTTGTTTTTATTATATAGTATATGGACCACATAGTACTGTGAAACCTGTGACTTATAACTGATAAAACAATTTAGAATTTATGAAAAAGTTAAATTTATTGGTATCTTATAATTGTACCCTTTTGGAAATTTTATGTTTCTTCATTCCTTGTCATGTAAATTTGTATTGATCGAAAGTTTTAGTTTTGTGAATTTTATTTTTCTTCATATTATGTTATATATTTCATATAATAACATTTTATTATAGCATATATAAGATATTCAAACAAACTATACTGTTATATAACAGACGATTGATCATAATGTGGCATCATTAATTTAATTTGGAATCATTACTTGAGCTGTTGGGAGGCGTTCAAACATGATTTGATCGAAATTTGAAAAAGAAATAAGATACTATATTGATAATGTTAAAAAAAATATTTAGATTGTCAGTTTATATATAACTTAATTATTTCATTTACATTTTTTTTATGTATATATATACATATCATGTATCCATGGTCATAATAACAACAACAACAACGTTATATTATAATTTTATGAGTAGAGTTTAAAGAGGATAAAAATACTAATATTATCCTTATCTTTAAGTAAAATAGAAAAAATGTTTTCTCGTAGACCCTCGACTCAAAGAAAATATATCCAATCTTTATTGAAAAAACCCTAATTTTGTTATATGT
This sequence comes from Solanum verrucosum, assembly GCF_900185275.1. Classification (NCBI taxonomy): domain Eukaryota; kingdom Viridiplantae; phylum Streptophyta; class Magnoliopsida; order Solanales; family Solanaceae; genus Solanum; species Solanum verrucosum. Next base: position 1,179,998 of record NW_026019984.1, on the reverse strand, counting down.
GTGCGCGCAATGCAACTAACGTTATAAATGTGGTATATATTCTATATTTTCATCATCAAATTATAAGTCTTGTTATTGGATTTTCTTGTTTTCCACAATAAGTTGTGTAAGTTTGCAATAATTTTCATTTTTCATGAATTGAAGGGTAAGATTATCATAATAATTAATTAACGTACATCGTTAGGAGAGAGAAAAACAACGCAAAATCCAAATTTAAACTATACTAGTTCAGAATTTATCATCAAAACACATAATTTAAATATTCATAGATATTTAATGAATACATATATTAATATATGTATTTGAATCTATAACTAATACTGTAGCTCCGCCCCTCATGAAAACACAAACATTCAGAGAGGGTACATTCAGAGACTTGTCTTTTGTTTTGGCAGCATATATACTCACAAGAAGAAGAAAAAAAGATGCCCAAAAATATTATTCCACCTCTTTCCCAAGCTTATAATTTAAAGTTTAATGAACAAAAAGACAAGTTGTCAAGCTTAATTCTTTTTAAAAAAATTGTTTATTGTAATACAAAAGGACAAGTTTTGAAGCTTAATTTTTGAAATAAAATAAAATAAAATAAATTGTTTATTGTAATACAAGAGGACAAGTTTTGAAGCTTAATTTTGAAATAAAATAAAATAAAAAATTGTTTATTCCTGTTAATTACAATATCCTAGTTTTTTCTTTTTATGTAATGCTCTATCTGTTTCAAATTGTATGTCTAGTTTTAATTTAAGATGGAGTTTATTAAGAAAGTCAGAGGCGTATCTAGAGGGGGTTTCGTGGGATCACGTGAACCCATGCTCCCCTCTCTAGATTATATATAATAGTGTTATATATTTTTTAAAATATTTAAATATAGAGGTGTGAACCCACGTTAAAAATAGCATATAATAATATGACCATGATTGGGTGCACTTCTCTAAGCAAAGATAGAAATTTAAAATCTTATATCTATCTTATTTTTGTTAGTAGCACCCCTCCAAGTAGTTACCAGTAACACTTTTGGCGTTTCAATCAATTTTTCTTTTGTTTCTTGCTTTAATCTTTCAAAAATTTCCAGTGTGTAACATTTGAAATTCCTAAAAAGAATTAGCACGGTAAAATTTCTATATAATTAAATCAAATTTGTATATTAAAATTTAAAACTAGTAATATTATATATGTTGAATCTATAATTTTTAAAATTTAACGGTTCAGTGTTAAGAACGTAAAAGTCAAACCGATCAAATTTATATCTTAGATGCATCTTTTTGTAATAGTGCACCCATCCTTTCGAAATCCTAGATACGCCTTTGAATTTAGAAAGTAATGATTTTTTTTTGAATTTTAATTTATGATCTTAAATTAAAAATATATTTAGTGTATTAAAATATATTTTATTAATTTTAATTATGATTTTAAACATATCATGCGAAAATTAAATTTAAAATTATCAAAAAAGAAAAATATATTAATTTTTATCGAGCAAAAAAAAACACGAATAATTTAAAACAGATGAAGCAATAATTAATCAGATAATCATAATGAATCTTTATTTCAAAATAATGCATGACTAGATGTAGCTGTCAAATCCTCCATGTGATAAACCTATCAGAGCTGTCCACAAAATTATCTCTCTTTTTCAAAATTATTTGCATATTCTAAAAAAGAAGATATTAAAATAGTAGTAAATATTTATTTTTATTCGATATTTATTATTATTATAAACTTAAATCACTTTAATATTATTAGCAAAAACTCTTACTGATATAATATATATATAACTTAATTGGGTGAAACATTTATTTCATGTGTGGATGAAATGTTAGCATCACACATATATTGCGGTGGTCAATATGGTAATATGTCTTTTTTTATATATTATGATATCAAAATCAACCTTCTCTTAATTTTTCTTAATATAAATGTAAAATTTGAGCCAAAATAACTAAATTCTACTAAATTCAAAGCAACCAAGCATTATGATATATATATATATATTCATTTATTATAGTAAAAGTCGCTAGGCTTGAATTATAGTGAATTAGTCTAGTAAACCGTAATATAAGACTTTTAGACTTATAATAGAAGACTATTGACCTAAGAAAAAAGTGTTTTTCCTAAAAGAAAATGACATTTTTTCTTCTCAAGTCCCAAGTTTGGACATAGTTTTTTTTTTTTTTTTTTAAGGTTTAAGGGAGACAAAAGTACATATTTTAGGTAGTGTTTACTTTTCACTCTCTGGAGGAATTATTTATGAGAAATTTTGAGAAAATGTACTTTTGATGGAAAATTATTAAATTATACGTTATATATGGCCAAGTTCTTTTTTTAATAGGACCAAAAATTAAGCACCAACCTTTCAAAAAGCAACTTAGTTTAAGAGTTCATTATTTAAATACACGTTATTTTGCAATATTATAGATATTCTTATCAAATTTTGACAGAGACGTATCTAAGGGGGTCACCGGGTTCACGTGAACCCATGGTCTCCTCCAGAGATTATATACAGTAGTGTTATATATTTTTTTTAAAATATTGACATATAAATATGTGAACCCACACTTGAAGTATCACATAATGCGATTATGACTGGGTGCACCTCTCTCCACGAGGTTAGAAATTTGAATTTTATATGTATCTTGTTTTATTTCTCTCTCTCTCTCTCTCTCTCTCTATATATATATATATATATATATATATATATATATATATAGAATTAATTTTAGACCTATAATTTTTTAAAATTTTAACGGTTTTCAATAGTAAAAACATAAATGTCGAACCGATCAAATTTATATCATAGATCAACCTTTTTATAACAGTGCACCCATCATCTCAAAATCCTAGATACGCCTTTGGATTTTGATGTATTCAGATACGTCCAGATACATGTATCTCGAGATATATGAGGGCTAAAATTTGGTATAATTTGTTTTAGATGCATTGTATCTAAGTAGATTCGTGTATATCTGGAATACATAGACAAATGATTTCGCTCGCCTCTGTCCCATACATCTCGCTTACCACTCTCATATCTCTCTCCTTGTATCACAGATACATGTATCCAGTGTGATTTGCATGTATGTGGGATACATAGACAACTCTCACTCGCCTACCTCCTGTTCTTACTCGCTTCTCTCTCCATTTCATTGTATCTGGTAGCAAAACACATGTATCTAGATGTATCGATCTGACTTGAAATATGATATAAAATTATTAAATAGTGAGATAAAATGTAATTTCAAACTATAAAAAGAAGTAGTAAATATAATAGAAATATTTGTGTAATTAGAGACTTTCTTCTAAAATTTGAACATCAAGTTTCTATTTGGGCCTATCTAAGTGGGCCGAAAACATGATCCAGCTCAAGAACTAGCATGTCAAGATGATAACCTAAACCCTTTTGTTCCTTAACGTTTATTCTAGAAATTATTAATATTAATTGTAAAACTTACATAAATCTCGTAGTATTAAAGAGCTAATTACATCATATCCCTATTATTTTTTCAAGTTATAAAAAATCTCTTATATTTATTGGATCTTAGATACATTAGATACCTGCGGATACATAGCTCACGGATTGCGAATGATACATTACTTAATGTGAGGGATATATCCGAGAGGGGATAGGGGTGTAGCCGAGAGAGGATGAGGATGTATCCGAGAGAAGAATAGGGATGCACCAAGAGAGGATTATTATAATTTTTTTTTAAATGGTAGAAAACTTTAGAGATTATAATAAAATAAGATGTGTATTTATGTAATTTTTCCATATTAATTTGTATCCTTGGTTTACTTGATTAGACAGAATTTCTGTTGAATGCTTTGTTATATTTTTCCTATTAATTATTTTGTTAAGTAATTTTTTTTAAAAATTGTTCGGACATGCATTACTCAAATTGATGGGTCTTTTGAAAGTAGTCTATTTACTTTCACGAGGTAATATAAGGTCTTCTGTATACTTTGTATACCCTACTCAAACCCCTATTGTGGAATTTCTCTGAGTTGTTATTATTGTTATTGTTGCTGTTGTTGTTGAGTTTCTATTATACTCCCTCCGTTCACTCGTTTTACTTATCTAATGTAGTAAAAATACATTTTCAATTTTTAGTATATCTAAAGAAAAATATGTTATTTTTTTCATGTTCAATTCTATCCTTAAAATTAATTACTTATTTTTAAAATTAATTTTTTAAGTCTAAGACTAAATATCAATCAATGTGAATATTATGATAAAATATCATATTAATTATTATTTGTCAAGGAACGTGTAAAGTTCAGACCGAACAAGTAAAAGCGAACGAGGGAAAGGGAGTATGATGTAAGGCAAATCTTGGAACAAAAATATAATAAAATACACATAATTGTAGATACATCAAAAAATTGTTTCTTAGTAGTTCACATAGATGAATATACCCAAAATTAATAAAGGTAAAAAAATACATGAAAAAAAAGAATTTAAAATGAAATAGTAATTATTCAAATGAATCACAACCGTTGAATCAACTCATCAAAAAAATCACAATGAATCCTCACCGTTCATTTTCTAAAATTTACAACAATACAAACAAAGAAATTCCAAAAACCAAAACCGCCGTGCCGTGCATGGCAATCTTCTCAACACCGGAATTATCCGCCGGCGAGTCATCATTGCCGGAGGTAGGGCTCAATCCTGCCGGAGACTTGCTCTTTGGTTTCAACGTCGCCGGAGCCGGAGCCACTGCCAGAGAAGGAGCAGCAAAGATACTCATAGGTTGAAGCACTTTATCAACCTGAGAATTATTACACTGTCAGATCATCGAAAAGATATTTACAAATATACATTCTTAAAAAATGTTAATTTTTTTATCTCGAAAATAAAACATGTTATCTACTACTAAAATTATTAAAGACCATTTGATGGTGTAAAAATTCTTATATATATACTCTCATTATAATATTACATCTTTGCATGTCAATTAATGTGAAGGGGTAATTTAGTTTTTTTAAGGGTATTAACGTCCAACAAAATCTTAAAAGAATTTCTATCTATCGATATTTTACTTTTGAGGTGTGCGCTCTGTATGTTTTTTCAACGGAAAAGAGGCGAAAATGCCCGGACACTATTGCAAAAAAGTCTAAAATATCCTTTATTAACCTTTTTTGCAACAATTATTCTCTATTTATATTATTGACTCGCTTATACCCTTTGACTAACCGTCAACATTGAATTTAAAAAATATATTTTAACAAATATTCTCCAAAAACTGACTTTTTTCTGAAAATTATTAATTCTCCTATAGAATGTTTCCCGATATTTGATTGGAAAGCAAAAAATATTTTCGATCCAAAACAATAATATTTAATTACCAAATCTTTTTGTTTTTAAAAAATGAATAATATTTAAGTGTCAACTATCGATTTAAAAAAAAACTAATATGAAATTAAAAATTAAGATATTTTAAAGAAAATTATGACCTATCCCAAAAAGTCCAAAACATAAAACATTTCCCTCACAATGAACAACAACAATAACAAAATATCTAGTGTGACCCCACACGTAACACTACATGTTACCCCTACCTTATGTAACGTAGAGCAGTAGAGAAGTTGTTTCTCGCAACCAAAACATATTTTCTAAAAAAACATTTTCCATCGTACCAAATAAACGTAACAACTAACAATAATAATACCTGATAAACTGCAAGCTGACCATCAGTATAAATTGTGTTAGAAACAGTAGCATCATCAACTCCGGTAGAGACATTAACTTGATTACCGGACGTCGTTACGTTTAACGGGAAGTCTCCGGGAGTAGCATCACCAGCTTGTGTTCTTAAAGGGTTACTAATAGTTTGAAATTGTGACATTGAAATAAAATTTGGTAAAACATGAAATTGTACTAATTGAACTTGTTGTTGTGCACTTAATGAATTTATTGTGCCTGATTTTAGGCTAGAAAATGCATTATCTGTTGGTGCAAAAACAGTCATGCCTTGATTTGAATTGTTTAATTGTGTGTTGATTTGATCACTAACTTGTGATACTTTCATTAGTCTAATTAATGTTGTGAATTGGCCTGCTTTTTCTAGGATTTGTGTTATGTTTGTTGGACCAGAAGGGGTTGTTTGAGATAGTGTTAAAATTGAAAATTGGAGGATAATAAAAATAATAAAAATTTGGTGTTTCATTTTTATTCAAGAATGGGATATGGAGGGAAATGATGTAGTGTTTTTTTTTTTGTTGATAATTGATGTGAGAAAGTTTAGGGCCTTATATATGGAAAGTAAAGAATGTGTTTGGTGAGTGAGAGAAGGCTTTTTAGTTTTATAATTAATTTATGGAGCTATGTCGACTTACGAATAATATCTTGTTGATTAAATAATCAAGTATATATACTATGTCATGTATTATCTCCTCTTTATAGAGAAGAGAGAGTGACCTTGTTTCTTTCTTATTGATAGTCTTTATTTTTTTCTCGATTTTACTGAAGGTCGAGGATCCTATCAGAATCAAGCTTTAATTTTGGGAAAAGTATTGTTTCCTTTATAAGTTGGAGTGGAAGTATACACACTTAAAACTTATCTATTGATCGTAATAAAGTAATTTGTAAACCATCATCAAATTATATTAAAAGTAATAATATGTAATTGTTCATAATAAATGAAATTAATAATAAATGTATATAAATAAGACAAATTACCAGCTACAATCGAGTTAATATACATATAGTATAAAAATTCTTCATATTACATAATCCTAGCTAGCTAGTATGGCATTCCTTTATTATTGAAATTTGGTGAGAAGTTACAATATTAGTGGTTACAAGAAGGAGAAAAAAAATCATTTTTTTTAAAAGATTGACCATCAAAATCTTGAAAGAGAGTAGAATGGAAAAGTTTGAGGGGTGGGGCTTGGGTGGAGGTTAAGAAAGTATTATTGCTCATAATTTTGCTTAGAAAGGAAGGAAGATAGAGAGATAAAGTGTTATATGTATAGTTTTTTCTATCTTTACGAGATAGGAATAAAATTGATGTACATTATATCTTCTTCAGATCGTACTTATGAAACAACAGTGAGTTTGTTGTTGATGTACACTTGTAAGTGCATATAATCTAATGCAAGGATTGGTATGTCATATACATAAGCCTCTTTATAACATTCATTTTCTATAATAATCTTGTCTTATAAAGGTTAAACTTAATTTTTTGTTGACTGATTTTCATGTTATGTTAAATATTATATATGTTATATAACAATATTTTATAATAACAATAAAAGAATATTGAAACTAATAGCTGAGTTTGAATATATATTACTTGAAAAGGAAGCTTCAATCAAGAACATTGCAATTCTTGATTATTTGGGGCCATGGTCTATCTAAAGTTGGTCCCAATTCATCACATATTGCTCTTGGGGGGGTCATAAACTAGGCTCCCTTTTTCTTGATTTTCTTCTTTTCGTGGTAACCTTTCACCTTAGTTTTTTATTCAATATTTGGTATTTGTTTTAAAAGTCTGATTAATCCAGATTCATGACATATAAGACCATTAAAAGGGAAAATACTTTTTATCAGGATTTCTTTTGATTTTTCTGAAATTCAAAATCTCTAGATCAAGGTAAAGAATCATATTCACTTCTTCACAATACTAAGATATACTTTGAATATTAAATAAATTAGTATACCCTTTATCCCAACTTATGTATCACTATTTATTTATTTTTAGTCTGTCTAAGAAGAATGATTTACAACTACACAAATATTTATGATTCGTTTTATATCACAAATTTTAAAAGTCTTTCTTTTATTTTTCGTGCTTAATCAAACACCTCCACATAAATTGAGAAGAAAGTAATAGTTATGGAGTACTGTATTTATAGATGAGTAACAAAGAGAGGAGGGAATGGATGTATGAGCTATGAAAGAGTCAAATCTTGAAAAATATTGATAGCTTGATCCTTTTCCATACATGAGGTCATAAGTTCTACATTGAGTGTAAAAGAACTTTAACGCTATCAAGTCTCTCAAAAGATAATTACAGACTGGGAAACCAACTATAATAAGTAAGATTAGTTACTTTAAAATAGACAAATTAAAACTATTTACATTACCAAATAAAAAGGTCATTTTCTTCTACTATATTTATAAATGGTCATAAGAAATCATTTCCTCTCACCTAGAACTAATAGGCGAGTTTTTATATAATCTGTGCATAGAACTTTAACTCATTTTTTGTGGTATGCTCTCACCATCTTCTTAGCATTTCAAATCTAATTGATTGAGTTAAAGTTGAGGTAAACTGCTTACCCACTGCCATCACCAGCAGACAAACTCAGTTGAGCAAAATTTCTAAACAAAGTTTATGGGAAAGTTTACAAACAGTTAGTACATTACATCAAAATCTCCAATTTGATGTTTTACCAGAATACCACTTATTAGGAATAACGGTGACTACTCACGAGTCACGAGTGGGGTCTCAGGAGGGTAAGATGTATTCAGACCTTATCACTATCATTGTAAGGTAGGCTAGTAGAGAGATTGTTTCGATAGACCCTCGGCTCAAAAGAAGTGTGAGAGTTTTTTTACTTCTAAATGTTTATATAGAAAAGATTATAGATACACTTTCTTTTAGGTGTACACAAGGTTGGATATAGAGTATGATGTGAACCAGTAACTTTGACTCGATCACTGTGTATATGGTAAACTCACTAAATACATACAAATAACAGATTTCGATCCTGTAAATCAAATGTGATGTGGTAAAATCCTGAACTTGAACGCATAATGTTCAAATTCTGGACCCGCATCAGCACGTACAGGATTCATTGAGGAAAAGTGGTTACAAGTTTATTTGGTTGACATAAGATGCCAGTTTATCTTCAATGAACTTCCTTATACTAGTTGCATCACCTTGTTGAATGATTCTTCCATCTTCCATGTACACTGCACCATCTGCAAACTCGAGTTCTTCCAAGCGATGAGTTACCCACAATGCGGTAATTCCTTGAGATGTATCCATGGAGTTTCTCATTGCTTTTATCACTCCAATCTAGCAAAAGTGGAAGGAAAGAAAAACAATTCACTCGTAAAATTTATCTATTCCGGATAAAAGAATTTCCATACTAAACACTAAACAACATGTTGTTCTTCTCCTCATCGATGGAGTAAATTTAGAAAAGCTTCCTTCCTCTTCCGGGCAACACAAAAGCCAAAGACAAAAAGGAATTGAAAGAATATAGAACAAGGAAAAGGAATAAGCATGTCATGCAGAGTAGCCAAGTCAGTCAAAGAAAAATACTACTTTAGTTTGATGACAACACTGCAACGCACATTGAGTGAGGCGATGCGCTCAACACATTTTGAGCCTCGCTTCAGGGCTTAAGCGTGCTTGCCTTTGACAACACGGTATGGATAGCATTAATATATTTTACACTGTGGTTATGCAGTGTTGAACATGAGCCAAAGTTTCAAGTTTGTGAACATCTCTTGTGCATAGGATTTCACTTGAATGATTATCTTGAGCAGTTTCAGTTCAAGAAAATACCCTTTAGGTCCTTTCCTTTGATAGTTCAACAGTTGGATAGCACACTAATACAGGTGGTTTGGTACGTGGGATAAGGATAATAATCCCAGGATAAATTTGGGATTAACTTTATCCCATGTTTGGTTTGAGGTATTAGTTAATCCCGGGATTATTTTATATCCCAACATTTCTACCAAAATTGTGGGATTACTATCCCATATAGAAGGTGGGATATATTTGCTTATCCTATCTGGCATACCAGACGACCCCTACATATTTAGGTGACCAGAGTGAAAGATTGGATGCTACAAAGTGAGATAAAAGTTGAATCAGATTATACCTGATCAGTTTCATCCAAAAAAGTAGTCAGTTCATCAAGTAACAAAACTTTGCAAGCTTCCGCCAAAGCACCAGCTGTAGCAACCCTTTGTTTTTGGCCACCACTAAGAGTGTGAACTGGTTTCTGCTCAGCGTAAACAAAAGCACAGACATGAGAGCAGTTCGGTATATATGTTAGGAACTCAAGAAACCATACCTGAAGAACATACTTTCAAATATTCATACATCCCAACTGCATCCAAAGCTTTTGCCACCCTAGTCTTAATCTCATTTGGTGTTAAGTTCAATTTACCAAGACCAAAAGCGACATCAGCTTCCACTGTTGGCATCACGACCTGTAAGCACAAGAAATAAAGAAGGCCATGCATTTCAGAGCAGAATACTTACTTAACATGTGGTCGTGGAAAGTCCAATTCATAAAAACTATCCAACGATCCAGACAAACTAACATAACAAATAACGGCAAATGTGACTCTCTGCTTTAGCCACACCAAGCACAACATCTGTTTTGCAGAGACCTCGTGAACTCATCATGCCAAAAGCATGTGAGGCTATGATAAGAAGCCTTGTAGATTTACCATACAAAAGATAAATGGACCAATGTAGCAAAAAACTCTGTAGACTCGCATTCTCGAATCAGTAAATGCAGAGTACAGAATCATGACAGACACCTGTGCTACTAAATGACTCATAAGTGCAATGACAAAATGATGAGGACTTTGCTACCACATATTCTGGAGGTTTTACAAAGATGGATAAACTGCACCATCCACCCAAAGTAATGGTCATGCAGAGTTACAGACCAGCATAATCAGCAATACAATGTAGAAAGTTAAGAGCTTTCCAGATTCTGCCTACTTACAGGGCTACAATAGAAGTTCTATAATGACATTTTAGTCCTTATGACGGCAAATTGCTGAATTTTTCAAAAGTGATGGTCTTTCCAAATCTAAACTCAGATTGAGATATAGTTCAACAAAAGCCAGATAAACCAAAAGCATAATTACATCAGTAGGATAGTTATCAAGGGGACTTGATTCTCTAATATGAAATAAAGGTTATACAAAATGAAGCGCTCAATCTTTTGTAGTTCACTAATGATTTACATTCTCTTTGTTATAATGTCGTCTGAGCCAGCTTACCTAGACTATTTCACTAGGTACTTGTTACCTCACACCAGCACAGTTAACTGGTAACACAATGGCTTAAGCAAAGTAAAAAAGATCACCTATGCCTTTTATTGGTCTCTGCTCAGATTTGAACTCATCTTCCGTGGTTTTCACCCACTCAATTGTCCAGTAGGCAACATCCTTAGGTTCTCCTTGTGTTTTACATCCATTTGCAGTGGTTCCATTAAATCCCAATCCTCAGTTATTGAATTAATGTGATACGAATCCCTTTTTTTTTTTCAAAGATTGGACCGAGATGAGTTTAAATGGAGTGACATGGATAGTGAAGATTTATATAGCTGACCGACTAGATTGGAATTGAGGTGTATAAGTTGTTGTTGTTGTTGTGATAAGTATCTCGAATCTCGAGTTTTAGATCATTAATCTCACAATTCATTCATTATCAACAAGTTAGAAGTCATCAGCACAATATTGGAATCCAAACATTCTCGCTTAATCATCCAATTTAACCCACAAAAGAGGGCCACAAATCCGAAGACGACTGATAATTAGGCAGCATTACCCTCTAAAGGCAATTTAGAACAAAAAAACTGAAAATCGCTTCAAGTAAACACACCTGATGATCAGGATTCTGATACACAAAGCTCCTTGGCCTCTCCACATACAAGAAACCATCATCTGGACTCAATAGACCTGCTAATATCTGAAACAATTTCACCCCAAAAAGAACAAAACACAAAACCCCATTAATTCTGACAGACTATAACAACATACCAATGTAATTTCACAAGTGGGGTTTAGCGAGGGTAGGATGTACGCAAACCTTACCCCTACCTTGTGTAGGTAATCAGGTAGTTTCCGATAGACCTTCGGCGCAACAAAAGCATAAACACAACATTGGTGGAAACATAAGTAGTAACCACAGCAAGATAGTAAGAAAAAACCGAAGCATAAGGGACAACAAGTAGTATTAGAAAACTAAGAATGAGAAATACGAAAAATAATAAAATAACAAAAATACACTAAAATACCCAATATAATCCTAAAAGTGGGGTTTGGGGAAAATAGAGTTCACGCAAACCTTACCCCTACCTTGGGAAGCAGAGAGGTTTTATCTAATAGACCCTCGGCTCATTAAAAAGCATATCAAAGAAGATACTATACAAAGCATGACAAAGAAAAAAAAAAAAAACTACAATAAAATAGTGTGATGATCAAAGTACAAGAGACAATAGAAAGTAACTAACATAAATTACTACAACTACAAGTATGGAAGGATAAGCGAGAAAAAGCTAAACCACTAGCTATCCTTCTAACTTAATTTGTGTACTCCATAATCTCCTATATAAGGTCGTATACTTGATAAGCTTCAATTGCGACACGTAACGTATAATCACATCTTCCCAAATAATACTAATGCTACTGGTTTAAAAAAATCGCGAAATTACCTACTACTAGTCTTCTAAGCTAATCCTCGACTTCCACACCTTCGTATCAATTCTAACATACTAACAACCAAAAAAAAAGTCCTAGATATATATACCTTTAAAAGGGTTGATTTTCCACAACCATTAGGTCCCAAAAGCATCCAGAATTGTCCAGAAGGAACTTGTAGTGAACAATCTTTAAGAATTGGAAGTAATTTTCCTTGTCTTGAGACAACTGAATAGCTAAGATTTTGAGCATCAATTGCAAAACTGTCAGTCATTGCGGCATTTCTACAAACACATAGTAAGCAAATTATGGTATCAATAACAAATGGATACTTCCCAAAAAGTTAAAAAAAATTAACGTAAATGTGAGGGAACAGAAATTGCCTGTGAGAATTAATGGGTGGCAATTGCAGAGCTGAAGCTCGAACACAAACAGACTGTATCATTTTTACCCAACAAAAACTCGATTTCAAGCTTGTCTATGGCTTTTTTGATTAAAAAAATTGTACTTAAATTATGATGTATTTATGTGAAGGTGTTCGGAATCGGAATAAGAGTGCCAAATAAATTAAAACAGAGAAGTACTTCACCAAATTGAAGATATTCCTATCTTAGTGACGTAGCTCGGAAGGTTGTTTCTCATAAACCCCGAATCACCAATGAAACAAGAAAAATAGATAGTAAAATAGCAACACACTACGAAGCAAATGAAATAACTTATGGTACCACAAAATAAAGAATAAGAAACTTTAGTGATTACTAACTATTAAGTACTACTTTCCTTCCATACATAGTAACTTTTGTTACGTAGCGGTTTATTCTCAATATGAAATTTTCTGATGTGAATTTGAATTTAGTTGAACTTCAATGAAGGTATCACACACCAAGTAGGCGTTTGGTCATGCGATATCATATCACGATATGGTATCGTGAGATGGAATTAGCGTTTGGACATGCGATTTTACGTTGATTTCATCTCATGATTCCATATTCTCCAAAAACCATGATATGGATTTATATGGGAATTTCATATCATGATTTGAGATATTTTAATACAAAAATTGATTCACAAGTTTATATTTTGTTAAAACAATCCACATTTATATCTACTAACAATTTATTTCATATGTAAATAAAATTTATAATCACATTATTACTTTTTAAAATTTATTATTCTCACCGACATAAAATTTATTATTCTCACCAACATATAGTCACTTAAACTCACACCAACCGATTGTTAAAGTGATGAAATATTGATGGTCTATGAGCATGAAAATATAGTTGCGGATGATATTGACCAACAAATGACTCAAAGTAACAATGTTGGTTCGTCTTCTTGGTCACATGATCGAGAAATGCAAGTTCAACGTGAGGAAATTATTCGTACTATGTGGGAGGATTATATTAATGATTAGTACACTACAATTTATGTTCAATTTTTTTTATTATTAAATTAAAGTTAGATGCAACAATTACTTAAGTGGAGAACAAATAACTTTGTAATAATTTATTATGCGATTTTATAATTTTTTGTTTATTTGATAAGATTGAATAAACAATTGGGGCTATTTTAATAGTTTTACAACTTATGATATTTTTATGTTTATCATAAAATATACAACACAAAAATTTCATATCGCATGTCCAAACAAAACTTCAATTTCATCTCAATGATTTCATATCATGACACCATATCGCATGGCCAAACTGGCCCCAAGTAAAATTAAAAAAAGAACTACTAACTACTAAAAGGAGGGGAAGGGATGAGGCTAGCCCTTCACCTCTTTCACATACAGTATTCGACAATCTACTAATTGTCTAGTATTTTAATTTTCGATCTTTATCTCATCTCTCTCATCTTGTGTACCATAGGATCATTTACACCTGGTCTCTTATGACCATTTCAATATATCTTTAAGAAATATACAATATTTATACACTTTTTTTTCTTTCTATTCCATCATTTATATTAGTTCAATTGCTAAGCAAAGTCCAATTATATCAATCATTATGTAGTATATATTTAACATTTATTTCCTTCCAACAACTTTAAAAATAAATAAATTAGTATAACTTACATGAATCTCATAGTGTAAAAAGTAAATTACATATTATCTCTATTTTTTTTTTCTAATTACAATAATCCCTTAAAATGTGTACCTTTTGGATACATAAGTCATCATCCGGATACATTAATTCACCATCCGGATACATTAATTCTAATACAAGAAAAATCTTTCTGATGCGCTAAAAAGGAAATAAAATCTGAAAAATAATTAAATTCCATAAATTACGCTTTTATTTGCTTGATCCTCGTTATCTTTGAGCAGATTTAATAACCGGTTGATTTCTTTTCCCATTAATAAATTTTCTTCTTCAATTTTATTCATGCAACACATCAAATGAAGCTCCTTTTCCTCCCACTCAACCTTCCATTTCTCTAGTCCGTCTTTGATTTGTTCGATGGAATTGGTAAGAACATCATGTTTCTCTTTTGCTTCAGAAAAATCCTAATAGAACGAAGATATTCAAATTTTCAAATTGCTTCCCCCGTTCAACGAAGAAACCTTTCAGATTTGATTCAAATTTTTTTGTGGAAATTTTGGGTAAGTAAGGTGAGTTATGAAAGATAAAAAGTGATGGAATTGTTGTTGGACAAACGATATCCTTTTGAATCTTCAAGTTCATCGAAGATCCTTTCAATTTTGATTAAAGATTATCAAAAATTTTGAGATTCAAGATTCTTTCTTCTCTCTTCAGTGAAGATCCTTTCAATTTTGATTCAAAATTGTTGCAAATTTTGAGATTCAAAATTCTTCTCCTAGTTTATTTTTCAATTTTGATTCAAATTGTCGAAAAAATTGAGAAGATATCTTTGCTACTTAGCATTTTACTATTTATGTATCTTGTTTAAATTGACAAGTAATGTATTTTTACTAGATACATTAAATAAATAATTGTTGCCCATAAGATGTTAGATTTAAGATGATACATTACTGTGTGGTAGTTGCTATGTAATTGATACATTTAATATAAATTCAAATTTATGTATCATATCTAAAAAATTAGTGCATGATACATTACTATTTATGTATCTCGTTTAAATTGATAACTATGTATTTATGCTAGACACATTAAATAAGTAATTGTTTCCCATAAGATGTTAGATTTGAGATCTATACATTACCATGTGATAGATGCTATGAATTGATACATTTAGGATAAATTCGAATTTACGTATTATATCTAAAAAAATACTGCATGATACATTACTATTATGTATCTTATGTAAATTGATAAGTATTGTATTGTTGGCCTTGAAAGATATGTATAACTTACATAATGTATCATTTTGTAGTTCATAATAATGTATTTGATACAATAAGGTTGTGAAAGAAGGATGTATGTAAGCTGAAATAAAGTGTATCTATAAATGTATCACAATAAATAAGAATTAAGTTATCAATTATATACATGAACAAACACAATCCATTAAAGAAATTTGATTATGAAAAACACCAAAAAAAGAGGAAAATATTAGACTGTATGAAATTTTGGTGAAATTGAAACTAATATTATTATGAGACAATAGGAAGATTAAATTATAAAACAAGAATCCTAATCAGTTTCAATGAATGATTAGTTGTTAGAGTCCATAACCAACTCAAATTATGAAAAATGTACAAATATTATATTAATTATTACCATATAATAACTAATACTATTACTTCTTCTTTTTTCTAATTTACGTTTTAGTGTTGAAAATTTGAAGTTCACTTATTTTATTTTATTATAAATTTTGAAGTATTTTAAAAATATGTAACAGACTCATAAATATCCTTTTTAAACTTTTTTGTCTAAAAAATATTCTTAACCTACAGAAAAGAGTATGATTTTGAATTTCAAACGTAAATGAGAAAATAACTATCAAGATTATGTGACTAAAAATAAGGAGAGATTTGTGGAGTAAAATAAGGAAGGGATAAATGTTCCAAATAGCATATATTTTTTGTGTGTGATACATAACACAAAGTTTATGTATCACGCATATAATTTGGTACTGTGTACGGATACATATCCTTCTAAATTTGAATAAGGTAGAAGATACATAACCACACCTAGATACATGATAAATGATACATTTGGTAGAAGTTTTGTATCAAGTATCAAAACTAATTTGGGTTATGTATCAAAACGAATATTTAAACATGATACACTAATTGTAATGTCGTAGTATTGAAACAAAGGCATTATACATTAATTAAGAAACAAAATTAACTAGATATATTAAAATTCTAGTTAATGTAAGATAATTGTGGAGAGATTTATGACTTGAAAAGGGGAGAAAAAAATTGTGGAATTAATTATGTATCCGGCAATTTTTTATTTAAATTTATTATTTCTATAATTGAGTTATTACTACTATAACGATCAAACATTATTATGAGTAATAAAAATAATTTATTACACATATAATTACAAAAACTAGTGACCTATTTTGGCGCTATAGGCTTAGCTGCATCCACCTTGCATTCCTAAAAAAATGGTATGACTAACAAGTTAGTTGGTGCAACTAATCATAACTCATCCTAAAGTTAATTAAGGAAGTATTTTCAACAAACCCATTTAGCCGTATAGGATTATATTAAAGAGGAAATATTCCTCTTTTAATTCAATTTTGTTTTTGGTTAGTTTAAATTTTTATTTATTTTTTTATTTTTTTATGTTTGGTTAGTTTAAACTTTTTGAAAATCAAATTTGGATATGAATTTTGTAACTGGTAATAATTTGGAGCGAATTTAGGGAGAGAAAATAGGAGTGGTGACTGTGGGTTTGGCTGGTGACTTTTATGTATCCGGTAGTTTTTAAAATTAGGAGAAAGAAGAGATTTATGTAATATTTTAAAAAGGTAGAGAAAAAATGAGAATAAGAAAATTAAATATGTGTATATAAGTAATTTATCCAAAAATTAGGCAAATGACATAGTATAAGAAAGAAATTACTTCCTTTCCCTACTCTTTCATTAATTACCAAAAATCCCTTTTTTTAGTGTTTTTCGGATACATAATATAGCAGTGTGGATACTTAATATAGCAGCGCGGATACTTTAATTAATAACGGGCAGATACTTAAATTATTAAGTTGTTAGCAGCATAGATACTTAATTAACGGGCGGATACATAATATAGCAGCGCGGATACTTTAATTAATAACGGGCAGATACTTAAACTAATAAAGTATCCGGTTAAGTTGAATTGGGGGAAAATAAGGGATTTTTGTATTTTAGTAAAAGAGTAGGGAAATATTGAGAATAGGTAAAGAAGTGTTGTGTATTTAAGTAATTTTTCCAATAAAGTATGCATCACTTGAACACTGTGACATAGACACCAGGCCCAAATAAAGTATTGGACTGGAGTTGGTGGGCTGCACTAGGCCCATGCAGTAGTATAACGTATGGGATACGCGAAAACCCAGGTAGCAAGCTATCTTAAAGGACTCTACCCTTTTAAAAAGTCGAGTTAATATCGTGTAAGTCGATAACTCACGTATCAGATATTAAACTAATAAAAATAGCTCTAGACTCCAATATATCATAAAGGTCTGTGCAATATAACAACCTAGTATACAAGTAACTGACTTGTCTTATACATTCTAATGGACTTAGCAAATTTTTCCTAGCCCAATGTTTTGCTTAATAAATGAAACTCACATGGATTTGCGAATTCGATCGTCATGATTTCATAGCTACAAGTAAGGAAGATGAAAAAATAAATATTTTATAATGAAGGCATATAAGTCATGACAAATCGACACGACTTGCATTTCATCCTAGTTATCATATTGGATAACTCACAAACTTAACTTGATTGTAGTGACTCAAATCTTCACGCATGATACCTCATCTCAACTTAATTTTTTTCAACCTCCCCCTTATTAATTCTATTTTGCTTATGATACCTCTCTTTTACGAAAAAAATTCTATCAAAACATTGTGCCCTAGCTCTGAAATGATAAAATGGATGAAATGATGTGAGTATCAGTTGATTCGGATATTAAAATTGAGTTAACATAATTAAATTTAAAAATTTACGAGACTTTATATTATACCTCTATCAATTCATCCTTTATAAATTCTAAAAGTCAAGCTTGTTAAAAAAAACCATTCATTATTAACAACATAGTCAAAAATCATCAAAAAGTGGTTGTAATTGATTGCTATTAGTTTTATAATTAATTAAAAAGTATAGATTTATTTGATTTTGAATTTTTGATGAGAAATCATGAGGACCACTTTACTATTCCTTTTCACATGGCTTTTCTTCTGTTCATACTTGTGAATAGTATACACGTACATTTATTTTATTTTTTTCAAAAAATGTCCTCTTTTTTCTTGTTTGTTGTTTTTCAATAAAATGACTTGAGAGTTTTTTTGTCTGCTTTTAGCTTTGGAAATTGGGATTCAACAAACGAATATTTGATATTTTTATATTGTAATTATAGTTTTTGTCATGTTTTTATAGAAGAAAACTTAACTAGTGAGATATGACATATTTGATGCACTAGTTATTATTAATAAGGTGTACCAACTTAATGAAAATTTTGAGTTTGAGTATTTGAGAATAGAAAAACTTTTATTAAGAACATCAATCTTAGAAATGAGCTTTATGCATAAATTTGAATTTAATTGAGCTCTAATGTAGATATCAATATCGAGTCGGAAATCAGTTTTTTTTTCTTATCAATAACGTATTTGTGTCGATAAATATTTTCTAAGATAATAACTATTATTAACTCCTTATATATGTGTAATAGAGAGCTATAAGTAAGAACGTGAAACTTATCAATATAGATTGTGGTGGGATAGTTTGGATCGCTCCACCATTTATTATAGTTCTCGCCTTCTTGGATTCGAGCATCTAGGAAAGGAGGAAATGACGTTGGATGCGTGCTCCTAAAATGAATCCCGCAATGCGTGAATCTTGATTTAGTTGAGGCTCGATACATATACCAAGAAAGTCATGTTGGAAGCATCGATCTCATTAATGAGTCATGCAATGCGTGAATTTTAATTTAGTCGAGGCCTAATACTGATACCAAACACCATACTATAAATTAAAATAAAACCTATTTTTGGAGTATTTTGAGAAAATGACCTAACTTCTTAAAAGTAGTTGACTATCAAAACTTACTACTTGTAAATGATTTCATTTATGATTGCATTTTCTTTGTATTTTTATCCAAGAGTGCAATTCCCAATCCATGAGCCAAAATGGACCATGATAGTGATAATTATATTGCCAAGTAGCTACACTGCAAATAAAATTGATTTTAAAAGATCTCAAAGTGTCAAGACATTCATAATTATATTGATAATTTAAACAAATCTAACAGCTCATAAAAAGGTGAGGACAATTGTATCAATTAGAAGAAAAAGAAAGGACAATTAATCATGACAATGATGGTTCATTGTGGGAAAGTCCAATCATGCAATTCATTAAAGTGTAACAAATAAAAATTCAATGAAGAAACTAAACCCTTTTTAATCATCAAAAGTCAAAATTTTCACACTTAAACGTGAATTCAGATTTAATTAAATTTTAATTTTTACCCTCAAACGTGAATTCAAATTTAGTTGAATTTTAATGCAGATATTAAAATATTGGGTGAAAATTAGAAAAATAGTTAATTTTTAAACCCAATTTTGCTTGTTTTTGTTTATTGGGATTTTTATAAGAAATTTTTATCGATGGTCGCTTTTTAAGAGTTATTTATTAAATAGTTTATGAATATTTTAGATCATAGTTTAAAGATTTATTCCGGAAAAACTCAAAAACTTACGAGAAGACAATAGATTATAATCTAAAATTTTGTAAGTTATTACAATAATTAAATGACAATTTTAATGTTTTGTTTGTAAAATTCAAAAAATACATGAGCAACAATTAGACAGAAATTCAAAATTGTTGAGGAGTGTACTTTTTCAAAAGCTATATTTATACAACTTTGTTAGGGACAAAATTTAAATACGGCAAATAAAAAGGACAACAAGGACCATAACAAAATAATTATTGTGATCCCTCTGTTATAATTTATATAGCATTGTTTGAATTCGAAAGTCAAAATAAGTTTTTTTTAGTATATTTTTTTATATATTTTTTAAATATTTTGAATTGTCAATTATATAATTTAGTTTATAGTACTTTTAATTATTATTAAATAGACAAATTTTATTTTTTAAAAACTTACAAGCTCCATATATATTCAATTAGCTCACAATTAACATTAAAGAATTGGTTCTCAAAATTTAAACAACGCAACATAAATTTGAATAGAAGGAATAATAATTTTTATTTTCTTATAAATTTTAACTAATATAATATAATCAATAGTGTAAAATGATTATACGTTTGAATATATTATATATACCTCACGATTGAGTAAATATAGGAGTAAAGTTTAAATATATATATATATATATATTATCTTTTCTAAATTTTATTTATAAAATTATATCGGATATATTATTATCGTTCTTCCAAATTTCACAAGGCCATGCAAATGATATTTATTACCAAACTCAAATGAAATGGAAAAATAATGAAAGATTGGAATAGCATTCAAAATGAAATGGACAATGCAATTAATTAGTGATAGCTATTAGCTCTATTATTGCATTGCACGGCACATTGAAGGTGACCCCCTTGGTCCATATTCCATTCATTTTTCTCGCTCGATGTTTGGAGCCTATATTAAAACTTCGACTAAATTCGAATCACGTATTGCAGGGCTCATTCGGAGGTGATGCTCCCAACAAAATTTTCTCCATATCTAGGATTCGAATTTGAGACGTTTAATTAAAGGTGAAACAGTCTCACCATTGCACCACAACTCGTATTGATTGATCCATATTCATGACACCATTGTTTCAAATGACTTATCGTAGTCGAATTCGGAATTTTAAAATTTATATGCGAGCGCTTTAATTTTGAAAGTATACATCAAAATATCATAATTTGGTATCAACTAACAACTTAATATTTTAATTCATTTTTGTTGTGTATGGTGGACAATCGATATTAATGAACATTTTATAAACAAATTGAGATGTCTAAACGTGGACATACTTCTAAAGTAAAAAATGTTTTATTTGACTTATAATCATAATAAAATACATGATTTAATCAAGTGCAAAAAAATAAATCTCAAGTGTATAATACTTTAGCTTAATATGAATTTTTTTTTAACGTAAATCTAAATAAATTGAGTATTAAACAGATACCTTATGAAGAAAGAAAATAGAATAATCGAATTTTAAAATAGATACCACGTATAGAAAGAAAAATAGAACACTTTATAGTGGGAAGAGTAGGTAATATGTGTGTGGAGTCCCTACCAATTACTAAATGTTGGAACAAATTAAATAAATTGGCATTTTTAAAATTTATTACTCCACCGACAACTTTGGGTGCTATTTACCAACACTATGTTTAATTATATTTTTTTTCAAAATAAATTATATAATAAGGTTGGAACACAAGTCAAAAAGCACTAATAATGTAATCAACCTTAATCAAAAAATAATATGTTTCTGTAATTATATGCACTATCTATGTTACACGTTTACACCTTTTAATTCAAAAATCAAAAACCAAATCTTGGGATTCTCTTCATTTATAAAAATAAATGGACGAGTTTAATTGAATTTGAACAGATTAAAATAAATAGATTATTAATTTACTCGAAATTATTTGAATTGAAATGAAAGGAAATAAAAAGAGAGGTAAAATCCAATCGTACATTTTTACTAGTATTAATTATTTTATTTATTTTTAAGTATTTAATAAAATATTATTTTTCTTTATATATGATTTTATATAACATATTAAACTAAACAAAATATTTATTTGATAAATTTCTCATAAATCAATTTGGGATGGCGTTGATTTTTAATGAACTGAAATAAATCAATCTAATAAATAAATGGATCAATAACTAATCAAATTTACATTGAGCGACTCCCACTTCTTAACGAGATAGGTGTAAGACTATCCATCCTCTCCACATTTCTGATGTAAAATTATCCTTAGTATATTATTATTATTATTGTTATATATATATATATTTTATTTTATTTTTTAAAAAAAGATGGAAAAAGGCAAAAAGGAGTCTTGGGATTGGGATTGGGATTGCTTGGTAAGAGTTTGTCTACCACTTTTCCCCTATTTGATTCTATAAATATTTTGATTAAAAAAAATATTAGTAGTATTAACAAACTTTCTGTCTTGTGAAAAAAATGCACAACTATAACTTGAGTAAAGTCTCTGTATACTTTAACAAAAGAATACGTATAATATTTTTTTCATCTGATATTCGATATTATAGGTTGGATTATATTTTATGTGGATTCATATTGTAAAAAAAATATTTTATGATAAAAGTATTTTTCATTGAATGCAATTTAACAATTCAAATCCAAATCTCTAATTAAATAAAGAAAGATATTTATTATTCTATCATTAATGACGAAGGTAGAATTTTCATCGAAAAAAAAAAGGAACTCATAAAATCACTTGAAACGGCAAATACTTCACTAACGGTGTGACACAATTTTTCTCATCTACCTGGTAAAGTTTCATCGTCCTTTTCACGTGACGTGAAAGTCTGTAAAACGGAAACTGACAACAACAAAAATAGCACACACATTTATGATTTAACTATTTATTTTTTGTGTCAGAGTCAAAATTTTCAAAATATAAAAAAATAAACTCATGAAAAAGTTTTAAAAATAACTTCTCCGTATACTCATTTTAACTATAACATGTATAATTAGGGATCTCAAATTTTCAAATTTGAATAGGGAGAATTGAAATTTCTTTTAGTAGAAATTAATTTTCTTTTTAATTTTAGTAAATTATACTATATTATACAAAATTTAAATTAATTGTTGAAAATATTATCAAATACTCCCTCCGTATCATTTTATGCGAGATAGTTTGACTCAGCATGAAGTTTAAGAAAGAAAGAAAAACTTTTAAAATTTGTGGTCCAAAATGAATGATAGAAATTTATGTGGTTGTAAATCATTTCATTAAGGGTAAAATAAATATTTTATAGTTAAATTGTTGTCATTCTTTTTTTGTACTAACTGAAAATGAAAGTAAGTCACATAAATTGAGACAGGTGGAATAATAAATATACTCTCTAATAACTTAAGTTTTTAGATGAGATGACACTTCAACATGGTATGCAAAGATCTTGAGATCAATCTCACCGTCACTCATGTCAAAAAAAAAATTCACATAAATCAGACAATTTAAATAAAATGGTCACACACTTTAACCCGCAAGCCACTATTTACTTTACAACTACTAATGTCTACCTACCAAAGAAATTACCACGCCATTCTCAATTTTCACCTCACATTACAAACGGTAAAACAACAAAAAAATCATTTATCCAATTGAAAGTGATGACTTAAACCTCTTTCTTAATTATACATATTCACCTCACATTACAAACGGTAAAAACAAAAAAAAAATCTTTATCCGATTGAAAGTGATGACTTAAACCTCTTTTTTGATTATACTATATATATTCATATTGAGATACGATTAAATTCAAAATCTCCTGAACAAGGAATCTCGAACCAGGAAAAAAAATATCAAGAAATTTCAAATTATTTCACCATAACTCATATTCATCATTATTGAACTTTTCTGTTTATTATATCCGACAATAGTCCCTTATAATTAGGAAGCTTTAATACACCGAACTACCCTTTTTGGTTCTGTTAGCAGAATCAGCGGTAACATATATTTTCACTTTTCGTGCAAGAATATTACTCTGTTTTATACATTTTCTTATATAATACCCAGAAATGGCAAAAATGTCTGCTTGCTTTTAGTGTTTTGAGCCGACAATACTAAATACTCTGTATTTATTTCATTGAAAAAACAAAAATACTTATCTGTATAATTTATAATTCATAAGCATTGAAAAAAACTCATCATCATCAGTATAAAGCCGTCCAGTACTGCAGAAAAATGATGAACAAAACGACGATGACAACGTCATTATTATAATTAATTTTAATTTTTTTTTTGACATTATTAGTTGTCGTGTCGTCTCCGGCTTATGATAACTTCATCTTCATCCTTAACATTTTGATTCCCTTTTCAGTTTTCATACTTTTAAGCAAACAACCGTAAAAGCTGCAAAAAAAAAAACCAAAAAGCTCTGTTTCTAACAAAGAATTACTCTGTACATTGTTTTGGGTATAAATAATTTTGGGAATTGTATTAGTTGATCGAAAAATCAAGGATTTTGGCCGGAAAATCAGAAATTTCGCCGGAAAATGGAAAGAAGAAGTGGGTATTGTTTATCAGTTATAATGTTAGTGTTTGGAGTGGTTTTCTTGCATTGTTTGGTGATGACGTCATTTGCCGCTAGTGTGACGTATGATCACCGGGCATTGATTATTGACGGAAAGAGAAGAGTTTTGATATCCGGTTCAATACATTATCCTCGGAGTACTCCTGATGTGAGTTTTTTTTTTTTCTCAAAATTAAAAAAAAAATGATTTTTAAAATATTTTTTTAATCTATTGTTTGTGATAATGCAGATGTGGCCAGACCTTATACAGAAATCAAAAGATGGAGGATTGGATGTTATAGAGACTTATGTTTTCTGGAACCTTCATGAACCTGTTCGAAATCAGGTAATTTCAGCTCTGTTGTTGATCGGGATAAGGTCTGTGTATACACTATCCTCCCCAGACACTACTCGTGGGATTGCAGTAGATTGTTGTTGTTGTTGTAGTTGACTCTGGGGCGGAGCTAGTTGAGGCCGAGGGGTTCATCTGAGCTCTCGTTGGGTGAAAAATTATATTGTTTATATATGATTAAATATGATTGAAATGATGTTTTATGTATATGTAGTAGGTGTTGAACCATGTTTGACTTCATATTTTGAACCATCTTAGTGAAAATTCTGTTCCATAATCTTCAAATCCTGACTTCGACTATGAGTGTTGTTGCTATTCTTTGCTTCAGTTATGTGCCAAGAATAGGAAAGAATGGAAATGTTCCTACTTTTAATGTTTCTTATGTTGAGTGCTAACAAGTTTTGATTGAGCAAATAAAGTAATGAGTTGTTTTCCTTTTAATAAAGTTAGGAATCTTGAGCTAGACAAAAATGAGTGTGGAAAGTTTCCATTTTTACCTATGTTGCTCAGACTTTCCAAGAATGTTGTCGCACCAGGCTAGGATCCTCAGAAAATGCACAACTTTTGGACGATCCTATTGCACCGACCGCATTTTTGAAGAGTCCAACGTAGATTTTTACTGTTTCGAGTTCCAAGAACTTGATTGAACTTATAAAGTAATGAGGTTGTTTTCCTTTTATGTGATGAACACGACGAAAATGGGAAGAACTGATGTGATGAACACATTTGCAGTATGATTTTGAAGGAAGGAAAGATTTGATTAATTTTGTGAAGTTGGTGGAGAAAGCTGGCTTATTTGTTCATGTAAGGATTGGGCCTTATGTTTGTGCAGAATGGAACTATGGGTAACTCTATACTCTTTTTGCTATGTTTCAAATATTATGGATTTTGCTTTACTGATAAATTAATTGATGGTTTTGATATGTTTTGAGACAGTGGGTTTCCTCTTTGGTTGCATTTCATTCCTGGAATTGAATTTCGAACGGACAATGAACCATTCAAGGTATTCCCTTTTTTGCTATTGATTAGTTTTTCCTTGGGATACTGGCTTTGGAGTTCATTGACATGAGGGCTTCGTGTTGCAGGCAGAAATGAAGCGATTCACGACTAAAATTGTTGACATGATCAAGCAAGAAAATCTTTTTGCATCCCAAGGTGGGCCGGTTATCTTGTCTCAGGTTTGCTTCTCATAGTGATTTACTACATTTGGAGTACTAAGAAATGAGTTGATATTAGTTGCTCTTTGTTATTGTTTTGAGTACTAAAGATGCTTTGCTGACCAAGCAGATAGAAAATGAGTATGGCAATGGTGATATTGAGTCTCGTTATGGTCCTCGTGCCAAACCTTACGTGAACTGGGCAGCATCAATGGCTACGGCTTTGGATACAGGAGTGCCATGGGTTATGTGTCAGCAACCAGATGCCCCTCCTTCCGTTGTGAGTTTTTCATATCTCCACCTTGTGTTTAAGTGATTGAAAAAACACCTTGAGAACCCCTGTAGACTATCCAATTTTTTTGACAATTTGTACAGATTGCCACTAAGGTAGTTATTAACTTTCTGTGTGTGCTGTGATAATGACAGATTAACACTTGCAATGGATTTTATTGTGACCAATTCAAGCAAAATTCCGATAAAACACCCAAGATGTGGACTGAGAATTGGACCGGATGGTAAGGCATTTCGGTTTTTAGTTCTTTAATAAACTGATCATATCTGGTGCTATTCAAAATATCCCAAGTTTCTCTTACAATTCCACCTTTTTGAATTGTTTGGAACATAGGTTTCTGTCTTTTGGTGGTCCTGTCCCTTACAGACCTGTGGAAGACATTGCTTTTGCTGTGGCTCGATTTTTCCAGCGAGGCGGAACCTTCCAGAACTATTACATGGTACTATATGAGTGTCTTGATTTATAGTTCCTTGCCTGTAATGACAGTTGGCAGCTGAACTAAGTCTTATAAATGATATTTACTGCTTTCGGACAGTACCACGGGGGAACTAACTTTGGCCGAACCAGTGGTGGACCGTTTATTGCAACTAGCTATGACTATGATGCTCCTTTAGATGAGTACGGTATGGTTCCTCTCCCTCTTGACCAATCTTGATTTCCCTAGCTTGTTATGGGCTTATCATTTCACTTAGGTGAAAATCTCCATTGCGAAATGCAGGGCTTATAAGACAACCAAAATGGGGTCACTTGAAAGATCTCCATAAAGCCATAAAGCTTTGTGAGGCTGCAATGGTGGCAACTGAACCAAACATCACTTCTCTGGGCTCTACTATAGAGGTATATTTACCTTTGTCTAACACGAAAACAGTACTTCCAATCACTCGTGAAGAATTTTTCAGTTGCTTCAAATAGTAATGCAATTTGACCTATGGTTCAACAAGTTTAGAATTTGTTGTGGTGTGTATTGTATTGTAAGACTTCTAGTCTACCAGATCATAAGTTGCTGATGCTAGCATATCTGAGTTTCACTGTATATTCAAACCTATTGCCGCCCAAATGATCCTAAAAACGATTGTCTAAGCATGCCATACTACTAATGGCTTTAGAAATCGGGACTCAGCGGTAGTATAACAAACATCCTTGAACCATCCCGTCTCTTTTTCATTTTGCCTTCTTCACCTTCTTTGTTATTTCGGATATTTCACTTAAAAACAACACATAGTGAAAGAGAAGAAGGAATTGTACAGATAGCATTACTTTTGTAAGGAGAGCTTCACATTATAAACTACAATATTTTTTCTTCTTTCAGGCCAGTATTTATAAAACTGACTCACAGTGTTCTGCATTTCTCGCCAATACTGCTACGCAATCTGATGCGGCTGTGAGCTTCAATGGAAACTCATATCATTTACCTCCATGGTCCGTCAGCATTTTACCTGACTGCAAGAATGTTGCTTTTAATACTGCAAAGGTTTGGCTCATAATCTTGTCTAGTCTGAATCATAGATATGTGGTTGTTGCAGCTCAAGCTAATGGTTTTACATTTCTCCGTGACAGATTAATTCTGTATCAACCATCTCAACATTTGTTACTCAGTCTTCGGAAGCTGATGCATCTGGCGCATCCCTATCAGGTTGGACTTCAGTTAATGAGCCTGTAGGCATCTCAAGTGAAAATGCATTCACAAGAATGGGGTTGGTGGAACAGATAAATACTACAGCTGATAAAAGCGATTATCTCTGGTACTCCCTGAGGTAAAAACAGAAATATACTACAGCAAATTGCATCAGCTCCACTTTTGTAGTTTCTAATCAGCAGCATTTTATGAGAATAATAGTGTTCTCTGTTTGCACGCATGATCCTCATCTGCTCTGAAGTTCACTTTTCTTACATCAATTCTAATTTTTTCCAGTGTCAATATAAAAAATGATGAGCCTTTCCTTCAAGATGGATCCGCAACGGTACTTCATGTGAAAACACTTGGCCATGTTCTTCATGCTTTCATTAATGGAAAGCTATCAGGTAACGGAAATAAATGATGCTTGATGACTACCTGTTAGTTACCCAAGACAATGAGAAGTGTACTGCAATGATTTATAGTAAGACTATTCAAGGTGCCAAAGCAAAAAAAGTAGCCGAAGCATGTTAAGTGGTGATATTGTATTTAGCATTTCTCTTGTGGTTGCTGAAATCAGCAGATAATTCATCCTTGTTGGAGTAATAGATAGTGGAATAGGCACTATATATGATTTTCACTGCCCTTTAAAGTAAGTTTTACTGTGACAAGTTGTTCTTACAATGCTTAACATTTTGCATAAACTTTGTGATTGTTTGTAGGAAGTGGAAAAGGAAACAGTGGACATTCTAACTTTACGATTGAAGTTCCAGTCACCCTTGTGCCTGGAGTAAACAAAATCGACCTGTTGAGTGCGACTGTGGGACTTCAGGTTTGAATTTTCATTTATCCTGTCGAAGATTTGTTATCTGCCATATATTCTTTTGGTCCCTGATTATTAACTTTTACTATCTATGAAAAACTTCACATTGTTATAACTTCCATTTTAGAAGCATGATCTAATACACACCTGATATTGACTCCAGAACTACGGAGCATTCTTTGATCTCAAGGGAGCAGGGATTACCGGTCCAGTGCAATTGAAAGGTTTCAAAAATGGCTCTACTACTGATCTTTCATCGAAGCAGTGGACATATCAGGTTAAGTTAATAGGTCCATAGGATTTCATTCCATTTTCAATCTTTCATTTCCTTCTATATTTTCGACAAATCTCTGGTAGCATAAGGTTTTTAATTCTGAAGGATAATCATATTGACATTGCCTATCATGTGTACTTTGTTGGTCAGGTTGGATTGAAAGGAGAAGAAATGGGCTTATCTAGTGGAGGTTCTACACTTTGGAAGTCACAAACTGAATTGCCTACAAACCAACCATTAATATGGTATAAGGTAATATGTGTTTCAGATATGTGCAATTTAAGGATAAATGTGAACATTTTGACATTTGCTTCTTTTCGATATGCTCCTCCTTGAGTTGAGGGCAATCGGAAGCAGCCTCTCTACCTCTCAAGGTAGGGGTTAGGTCTGCGTACACTCTACTCTCCCCAGACCCCACTTGTGAGTTTACGCTGGGTATGTTGTTGTTGTTGCACATCAGTTATGTAACCTTGTTTGAAGATTTTATTTGATGGAATGAATAGGCTACAAATGTTCCAGACAGATTTGCGAATAGAATCAGAACAGATTTGCCAAAGTTCCTAATATTTACTAGTTATAATAGGCTAATGTTGATGAACTCAAATCAAAAGAACACATCATAGAGCAATATTATCAAAATACTCGTTTCATCTGCTCGTATATTTTACTTGAAAGTAGGTTGACAATAAAAGAACTCAGGATTCTTTTCATGACTGTTGGTTCGGTATGTTAGCAATATGCCTCTTATAATGAACTGATATAATCTTGTCTTTGTATGTGAGTACCTATCGTTAGGTAACAGTTGTCCAAATCTTTCGATTAGTCCATAACTAAACTACAAGTTTTGTTCATTTAGGCAAGTTTTGATGCTCCTGCTGGTGATACCCCTCTTTCGATGGATTTTACTGGAATGGGGAAGGGTGAGGCATGGGTGAATGGGCAAAGCATTGGTCGATTTTGGCCTACCTATACTGCACCAAATAACGGTTGTACTGACACCTGCAATTATAGAGGAGGATACAATGCTAACAAATGTCTCAAAAATTGTGGAAAACCATCCCAACTGCTGTAAGTATTTAGCAAATCTCAAGTATTTAAAAGTTTTCAGAGAGTATCTGGTGAAATGTTTCGGTATATCAATTCTAGTTAAGCAATCTTGAATGTAACTTTCATATTTAAACTTTGTAGATACCATGTTCCTCGTTCATGGCTGAAATCCAGTGGAAATGTCTTAGTGTTGTTTGAGGAAATGGGTGGGGATCCTACGAAGCTGTCTTTTGCAACAAGAGAGATACAAAGTGTATGCTCAAGAATATCTGAGGCTCATCCACTTCCTATTGATATGTGGGCTTCGGAAGACGATGCACGAAACAAATCAGGGCCAACTCTATCTCTTGAGTGCCCTCATCCTAATCAAGTCATCTCTTCAATCAAATTTGCAAGCTTTGGCACTCCTCAAGGAACATGCGGGAGCTTTATCCATGGTCGATGCAGTAGCAGCAATGCTCTTTCAATTGTAAAGAAGGTTAGATCCAGTTTATTTGATCTTAAGTATCCTAGTTACTTGAGTTTCATACCTGAATTATAAGGTGTGCGAGTTTTTAACTGAACTATCACCAAATATTTATCGAAACACACCTCAACTATCAGTTGTTCCCTTTTCCTACCTGAACGATGGTGATAGTTTAGGTAGGAAAAGGGGACAACTGATAGTTGAAGTGTGTTTTGATAAATAGTCGATGGTAGTTCAAGTAGGAAAAGTGAACATCTAATAGTCCGGGTAGGGAAGTCAAACAAACTGGGATACTTTAAGTGTGTTTTTGACCGGTCACTCAATAAAAATTAAACTGGTAGATCCAGTTTGAAATATCTCTAACCAAATTTCAATTCGACCATCTTTGCAGGCTTGCATTGGCTCAAAAAGCTGTAGTCTTGGAGTTTCAATAAATGTATTTGGTGAGCCATGTAAAGGAGTCGCAAAAAGTTTAGCTGTAGAAGCTTCCTGTACATGATGCCTCACGGAACTAATGGACCGAGAAGGCACATTCCTAAGTATAAGAGTGGTAGAAGGTCAGATAAACTATTACTAAGTTACAGCTTCAGAAAGATAGTGTTTAGCTACTTGTACGTCTCGGAGAGGAAGAACACTTTGGCTTCCCTCACCAATTTGATGAGATATAATAAAAGAAAAAAAGCTTCAATACTTTTGCTTTGCTCTCCAACTTGATGAGATTATAGTTTAGAAAAAGTTGCCGCATGGATGTTTCCATCAAGCAGAGTATAAGCCACATTCATAGATTGATATATCATAGTAAACTCGAAAATTTCTGCATGATTTTCGCATCCATTATTCACATATTTAGTAACAGATCCAAATACAATCAGATTAATAGCAATATTTTAGTCAATACACAATACACTTATTGGTTAATATCTTTATCAAGATTATCAAGCTGAGGCCACACTTGAGGGTCTTTGGAACCTGCATTTCTTGCAGATAGCTGAATGAAGTGATGGTGTCTGATACTTGTCTTCCCCTCCCATGATTGGCATCGGCACCCCTCTCTTGACTGGACTAACATATCCCGGCTGGTAAGTCTTGCCAAGAATTCCTTCAACATCTTTAGATAGATTGAAAAACTTAAATTGTGTCTCTAAGTGAGCAAAAGCATCATCTGCTGGTAGCTGATAGTTGTGAACCTTGTTTTCTTTTTCTCCAATGGGTACTACCTTCACATCTAATTGCAACAGTTCAGATACTGTGACCCTCACACTGTTGAGATCATCTGTCCTTTCGACCACGACTGATCTCTCAGCAGTGTTAACACTCCATTCTGCATCTCCATCTGTTGGGACATTAACTGTCTCACCGTTCCACTGTACAATAAGAGCATCAACCTTATCATCCCAATGTGACACTTCCGTTGCTCCTACGACTAATGTATGGGTGTCAAACTTGACTGACAATGTTTGAACCCATGTATAGTCGCGCTTCCTTCCCTGTGGTCGTGTGCCAATTAGATGTGCATTAATGTGGAGGTTGTCATCTGAAACAATGGCAAAGTCGGTATCCTTTGCTCCATGGAAGTAGAACATCACCCCGTCACCCCCCACAAATCTCGGATCGTAGCATAGAGCACCATAACCATCACACCTAGGTAGTCTCCCTGTCAAAGAAGTGAAAACTTTGAGTTTATTTAGCGGGTCATCAAGAAAACAGTATATTTTAACAGTATCAAATTTGTCCTACAGTATACTCGTGTCGTTTCATACATTCATTTAGACAGACACTTTTAAATTTTGTGGTCTAAAACTAAAGAGAATGAGCATATAGTGCTTACACTTGCAAGTTGCTTCACACTTGCTGCTGCAATCAATATAGCATCCCTTCTGCTTCTTGTTCTGTTTAGGCTTCCTTTGAGGACACTCTGTTGGACAGGTAAGAGTTCTGTAGTAACAAACTCCCTGAACGGTGCAGAACGCACGTTCTTGCCCCGTACCTGGCAATGGATCCAATGCAACATAACCGGGATTCGGAGCAACTGCATTCACCTCCTTACCTTTGCCTTCTGGTTGATCAGCAATGGTTACTTGTGAAAAGATGGATAAGAGTAGCAGAGTCACTATTAGGCACAAGTTTCTCTTATCCATCTCTACTATGACTGTTGTTGATATTTTTTTTGTTTGTTTGTTTGCTATTTAGACAGAAAAATAACACTTATGGATGGAACAAGAGTTGATAGGGTTGCTATATATATGTTTAGAAATTGGTGTTTGGACTTAAAGTAAGGCTTAATTCATGGGTTTTTTAGCCTCATGCACATGATGAAACAACTAATGTTGCACAATATGCAATGTGCTATGAGTTTGACCAAATGAATGGTGGATAAAGATATAATTAATAAAGATTAACAGGGGCGTATATAGGATTTAAGCTCTATGAGGTCGTGATTTCAGTAGATTTTGACATATGAATTTATGTTACGCATTGAAAGTAATATTAGTTCAAGTGAACCCGCAACTAAATGATTGCATCCGCCCATGACAAGTTATTGTTTTGTTTGGCATTAAATTTTCCATGCCTTATTGTAGATTGAGAAAAGTATTGAAAACATTCTAAACTTGATGCGAATTGTTAGTTTCATCCTGAGTTATTGATAGCCTTAAAAACATTCATTTATTTGACTAACTGAACTTAAATACACCTCTGATCTTGTAACATGAGTGAAATAATGCACTCTTAAATTCTCGTCAGCTTTAGGAGTGTTTCCAACACTTCTCCCGGCTTTTTATTAAGAGTCTTATGCTCCTACAAGAATTTGAGACCAATTGCTATGTCATGTGGAAGATCGGGGTGTATCTAAGTTAAGTTAATCAAGTAGATGAGTGTTTTTAAGGCTGACAATAGTTCGAGGACGAAACTAATAATTTGCTCTCTCTTGTAAATTTATACTCTGATCCCTCCGATCCATTTTACTTGTCATATTTTTCTTTTACACGTACCTTAAGAAAAAATTAACACTTACTGTAATATTTTTGATTTTTTAGAATGACAATTGTTTTGGATTAGTTATTTTTAGTAAGCACGATAACTAAAATGGATCTGAAGGAGTATTAGAGGTCAAATGTTATAGATTATAATTATTTATATATTCCAAATAGAACATTATTTTAGATGTGAAACTTTGTACTGGATTACTTTTTTTTCTTATGCAAACATTCAAATAAAACTTTATTGTATAAAGGTAAATTAGAGAAGAAAAACAACTAACATATAAGAGTTCATTTGAAGACAAATCTTTGACTATGGAAACATTCTAAAAACTTATTTATGCATGGCCAGCACTTGCTTAATGTACAATTGTTCAATAATACCTTTGTGCTTTTAGTGATTGTGACATTAGTTTTCCATTTGGAACTATTTCATACACCAATAAAGATTATGATCGACTGATAAGTATCCATTTATTTTTAATCAGAACTTTCGAATTCGAACTCTGAGAATGAAGTTATCTTTTAGTGAACAATTTTAGCAGGGTTCTAGCCAGAGCTCGAAGCTTTGGTAACTCGAACTCTAGCACAATATGTGATTGAGTTTGAAAAATTCATGGAGTTACGAATGTAGTTTAAACTTTTGGAGTTCAAATCGACAAACGTTCAAACTCTAGATTAAAAAAATGAAGATTTTTCATGTTTCAGCTATGGTATTTTTGTCTAAATTTTATTTTCACGTTAACAAACCACTAAATATAGCAATTTGTGCATTGAATCCGTGGTAAAATTCTAATTACCGACTCGAAAAGTGAAATTTGCCACCTTTCTCCTGCCTCACCTCTCCTTAGTTGGTTTATATAAATCTGATTTAGCCAGATCAATAGATTTCAAATATCGAGCGGTTAAATTAAAAAATAAATAAAAATCATTTTTTTCAGCCGACCCCATATCAACTAGTAGTTTCTAAATGGGAAAGAAATTTAAAGTAAAAAACAATATTGTGCTCTGCTGGAAAATAAAAATTGTTAAAGTAATAATAAAGAAATAATTTTCTTGAATGTCAAAAGGAAAAAAAAAAAAAACTTAAATGCAACATAACTTCACATGGAAGGAAGTCAAAGGCAAATTAATGGTCGTAAAAATCACGTAGTATCAAATATTATTTTTATTTTTATGGCATTGGATCTCAAAAATCTAAGAAGCATTAAGAGTACATTAAATAATATAATTATGAAACTATTAGACTAAAGTTTTTAAAATTAAATTTTAGGGATATTAGCACTTTAGTCCCTCAGTTACTATTAAATTCTGATTTTAGTTCTTGTAATATACTACTCAATACATTTAACCTTCAATTAATCAAATTGTACGCTTTTAGTCCCATTATGTAAGGAATATGTTACCCTCAAATATACAATAACACTGCAAACTTAATACAATAAATGGGAAATTAAATGATAAAACAATTTATAATTCTAAAAATTTATGAATATTTTCAATAAACGGATTGAAAGTGCATATTTCGAGTAATGAAAGGTTAAATGTATTTAATCATATATTATAAGGATTGAATTAGAAATTATCAATAATTAAGGAACTAAAAATGTAATTAACCCTTAAATTTAATAATTATGACACTATATAGTAGTCATATTTTTACTTTTTGATATCTGAAAAGCTGTGGTTCAGATCCTTAAAAAACTACAAAAGTCAGCAGCTTGATGCTTTTAAATTACTCTTCCAATTAAATAATTTGCTTCTTTTCTACTTCTTTTTTTCAATATTTAATAACCCCAATCCATGCACCCCATGTGATGAGTTTGGCTTGTGGTTAGGGGGGGGAGGAGGGGGGGGGGGGGGGGAGTTGTTGCTAACGTAAAAACATAGATTATTTTTTTTTCCATTTCTCACTTGATATTGAGTATCCGATTATAAGACATTTATAAACATATGTATGACTTTTCCAGGATTAGAAAAATCGATAGTTTTAGCTCAAACCTTTTATGTGTTAGAACGAATATAAACAATTTGCCAACGACAGGAATAACAGTGGACTAAAAATGTAATAGAAGGTAAACCCGAGTACTTTCAAACCGTACAAGGACAAATTTGAACATTTTCCCTTCAAACATAACAACAATATTAACGTTTACAATGTAGTTATTTGAATCGATAACATCCTCCAAATTTACAAGTCCTGAGATGTCGAAACAACTTGAAGTACTTGTGTGCCGGTCTTATAAAGGAGAGTTATGATAGGTTGACAGATAACTAAAATTTGTTAATTCATGATAAATCCTATTAATACATATCATACTTCATTGGACATGATTGTAACATGTCCATCTAAGCATTTCGTTCGCACCCAAATGTAACGAAAAATAAACAAGGGATTTCATCGCGTTGCCACCTAGGTGTCAGGGACTAGCGGACTCCAACTTGTATGGGATTGAAGCGTAATTATTGTTGTATATGAGGGGTGTGAGAGAAAATACTTTACTATTATGTACAACAATGAATGGCATTCAACATTTCATGTTTAGCATGAACAACATTTAGAATGTATGATAAGCAAATGAAAATTAGCAAAAATAAAAACATAACAATGTCAATGAGTAGCCATTTGACCTTTTAATATGATCTGCATTTCTTTCAAGCAATTTTTTTATTCTGCTATTGGTATATGGGAAAATCAATAGTTGAACGCGCTCCGAAGCTTTGATTTGAGGTGGATGTTGACACAATATCAGAAGTTCCTTCTTCGATTTCAGGCACCATCTTCAAGAAATAACTGTGCCTGTAAAACAAAGTGATGTTACTTGAGCCGAGGGTCTATAGGAAACAGACTATCAACTTTCTCAAGGTAGGGGAGATAAGACTGCGTACAAACCACCCTCTCCCATAATCTGTTAAAAATGGGTTCTCTCTTAACGAACCAGCACCATAGGTTATAGGAAGAGAACATCTAATTTCGTCTTGCAGCGTCCCATAACTAGATCCATATCAGGGGTTCGTGAAAAAGTGAAGTTGTAATAGTAGTACATAATGCCCCTTACGTAGTAGATAACATTCATACTAGTTGCAGAAGAAACATACCATCGAGTATCTGCAGTTAATTCGGGATGAAAAGCAGTAGCTAGTAAGTTCCCTTGCTTTACAGCAACAATTACTTTCTTTCCAGACTCGGTAGAATCCTGAAGCATCAAAAGATATCATATGACACTGAGCTGATATTCAAAACAAATGGGGAAGTAAAAGATTAAGTTGCATTACGATAACTGATGAAGGGTGAAAAATATGTTGTTAATTGACCGGGACTTAGTTTATTGTAATCAATATTCCTCCTTCACGACGAGTTAGACTTGGTTTAATCAGAGTTTGTGAACTAACTTGTAGTGCACTAGTGTGTTATCACATTCATTGTTTTCCAATCGCAAAACAGGCCACCAAGTCTTACTCGCTAGTGTAATCTTTTGACACATGTAGAAGCGATAGAAAACAAAAATTCTTCTACACATGCACCAACTTTTAGGAAAAGCATAATATATAAACACATTCAAACTTGGTCTCAGTTGGTAAGTAAGCACTCTAACTTTGAGTATGTACATCTAGACACCTCAACTCGTCTCCATTGTGCTAGATGAACACTCCAACTTACAACTGATCATCTAGACACCTCCAAAATTATGTGCCACGCCAACGTCAGATGTCCACAAGACACAGCGGGGATGAGTTGGAGCGTTTAGTTGTAAGTTGAGACCATGTTGAGGTGTCTAGGTGTGCATACTCAAAGTTGGAGTGCTTACTTGCCTGCTAGATGAGGCCAAGTTTGAGCATTTGTTTATGTGTTATGCCTTTATTTCTTATAAGGCACATCTATATTGCAGTTAGGACACTACATGGACAGAAGGACAAAGTAAACCTCTTCCTTCGGAATAGCAGGATTGGAATTAATAGTTTCTATGGCTGATAGAGGAATGTCTGCCAATACTTCAACGTCTGGTCCTACATCAAGGATTGCCGGAGCACGGATGAAAACAGCACGAAAACTTGGAGGACCACCTTCTTCAGCTACAACTTGAGGAATAGGAAGTTCTGTCTCAAAGCTTTGAATCTGTTCAATTTGACAATTAAAAAGCTACATTAGCATACTGTAGTTAATAACACAAACCAACTCCAACTCATTCATCAAAATTGAGCACTTCTTCACTAGTTTGCTATAACAACCACAACTCCATCATCATATAAAATAAAATAAAAATGTGTGTGGCTATCTATCTTATGGTGTTTGCAAAAGCTCTTAGTTATAGATAGATCGTTAAGTCGTTAACTACTTCGGTTGCATGCTACTTATCAAGGGACGGGAACCTTATGTAGAAAATGTCTTTAACTTGAAAACAAAACCCATAAGCGTGCCTCGCTCACCCCTGCCTCCCTCTTTTTTTCTTCTATTTTTAGAAGTAATGTTCCCTGCCTCCCTAATAACTAATAAACATAGAACGAGTGTTTGCTTATCTATGCAAATGAATTTCTTCCTTTCTTGCTAATCTATTAAGATGTTGAGGAGGAACCGCTCGTTTACCTGGCTTCCAAAAAAGTTTCGGTGCACAGTACAATCAAGGCCTCCAATTAGTTTCTGTCCTCCGGTTTTCTGCCCTGAGAAGAGAAGCCACAAAATGTGTGGTAAGATATTCGCCTCAATATGGTAAAAAATAGTAAGAAGGTTCATCAAAAAGAGTTTGTGATTACTAGTCCAGACAAAGTGAGCTTTATATTATTCTGGATAAGTCGGGAGGGTGCTCTACAAGTACAGTGAAGCAAAATTAATAACCCCAAGAAAAAGGAGAAACAACAAATTCTCAAAATTTGTGAAATCATAGGTGTCTACAGATTAATTGCCTAATGTTGGTGAGATCAGTAGATGCAGCAAAATTAATACAACAAGAAGAAGATACCCAGTGTAATCCCATGAGTGGGTCTGGGGAGGGTAGAGTGAACACAAACTTTACCCCTACCTTGGGAGGTAGAGAGTTGTTTCTGATAGACCCTTGGCTAAGGGAAAGCATATCAAAAAAAGAAAAAGTGGAAATGAAGAGATCATGGCAAAGTACTGAGAAAGCATGACAAAGCATTCTGAAAAAAGTACAATAACTACAATAAACTAGTGCACTAATTCGTGTCCTAAACAAATCGAAGGATAAGAAACCATAGGCGAATACTAATAAGAGACAATAGATAGTAACAGAAATCAAAGGACAAGAATCTACAGGCGAATACTATGACTACTAGTATGGAAGGATAAGCAATACAACACTCAACTACCTACTAACCTAGTACCTAATCTGTGTCCTAAACAACCTCCAACGTGAGACGACAACTTCTCAAAATTTGTGAGACTCATAGGTGCCTTTAGATTAATTGCCTAATGTTATTGAGATCAGTAGATGCGGCAATGTTTTAGCTTTACGAGTAAAAGCTTAATGTGAATATTTGACATGACGAAATGAAGAATAAAAGTTCACAAATGGTGTTCTCTATTGAGTAGAATTCACTCATCCAGTAGCTATATCGGATGGGTGAACAAGCATGCTATATCGGCTCACCTTTCCATTATCTGCGTTAAAAGTGATGGTGGGATTAATGGCCCACAAATCAATCTTTCTTTCTATCTCGAACTCTTAATTGGTGCGAGTGGAACAAAGGAAGCGGGGAACAAACTCCACTACTTACCTAGAAAGTCTAGCAATAACAGAAATACATAATAATGGATCATCGATCAGAACTGGTGACAAGTATATGCCCTCTTATATTAGAATATGTAACCAATATAGATCCTCACATGCTACCAGAGGAGAGATTAGAATATTCTCCAGTACTAACAAACATAAGTTGTATCGTACTACAGTAAAGAGTAACATGAGTCTTTTGTCGTTTGATATATTCAGAATTCATCTTTTAACAAAAAATATATACTATTATCGACTTTAGAGAAAATTTAATATAGTTAACATTTTTACTCCTATATTCTTAAATGCAACCTCGGAGTCCATTAGGATGATTATATTATGACATCATTTGCTTCTCAAGGTGGAAAGACAGATGGCTGGTGACTGAAGACTGTTGATCAAGTAGAGTTAGCCCAGATCAAATGGCTCTCATGTGATATTAAAACAAAGAACAGAAAGGATGTGGGATCTTTAAGGAAGAGACAAGTATCCTTGACTAAAGCTCTGTTTACTCATAGAATGTAATTCCTATGGTTTATAGAAAGGGTAGGGCAGCGCAGTGCACTAAACCTCTTTGCGCGGGGTCCAGGGAAGGGCCAGACCACAAGGGTCTATTGTTCGCAGCCTTACCCTGCAATTCTGCAGAAGGCTGTTTCCACGGTTTGAACCCGTGACCTCCTGGTCACATGATAGCAACTTTAGCAGTTACACCAAGGCTCCCCTTCCTATGATAAATAGAAAATGCATACCAATTTCAAACCTACATACACGCAAATTGGCTATTAAATAGACCGTGAAAAAACAAAAATACGACCTCGAAATCTGGCATTATAAGATAACTAAGAAGATAAGCAGCAAGGACTCTGCAAAGATTGCCCTAAACTGTACAGCAAGATATCGAGTTAAACACTCACCAGTGGCTCTATTTGCCAAGAAAATGAGCCCTGCACAGGTCCCCCAAACTGGCTTCCCCATTTGTACAAACTCACGCAGAGCAGGGAACTGCAATTAGAAACACGATCAGGCAAACATGGACAAAAGTTATACCAAACATAATAACTATCACCAATTAGTACAATTATGCATCCATACATCCAAACTTATACTAAGATACCCCTAAGAAACAATGCAACAACAAACGACTAGTGAAATCACAAATGTTATTAGGAGTATGTAATAACAGTAGAAATGAATGAAAAAAACTAACAGACAAGCCACACTATGTGTGAGTAGGATTTCAACACAAAA
Source organism: Solanum verrucosum (assembly GCF_900185275.1). NCBI lineage: Eukaryota > Viridiplantae > Streptophyta > Magnoliopsida > Solanales > Solanaceae > Solanum > Solanum verrucosum. The sequence goes on along the minus strand of NW_026019984.1, from coordinate 1,139,243 downwards.
TGCAATCCTTTTATGTTATTTTTCTGAATATCTAACTTTAACTTAGCAAAGTTCAACCTTTCATGCTTAGCACTTCTCATGATGCTCCACAAAAACACATTCAACAGTAATAATTCATTAGTTTGTCAAGGGCAACAAGCAATCACTCTACTAATCCCCAATCTCAAACTAGTTGGGGCATGTAATGTGAATTCGCTAAAACACCAATTCCCCTAAATCTAACAGGCTTCTTCTTCTTTTTTTGTTGACAAGGGAACCCGCAGCCACTACCCTTTGGGCACGCACAGGGTATGCCGCACTCCTATGCAATAGCCCTCAAACCACACCGGAGAAGTAAACTGCACTAGGCAAGCTCTGTGCGACGAGCTCGACCCAAAAAGCCAAACACCTACTGTCGCAGGCAATGAGTTTCAAACTTAAGACCTCCATTATGGAATTCACAAGCCAAACCATCTGAGCCACCCCGAAGGTTCAAACGTAAGCCACTGACACACTAATGGATAAAGAGCTGCTATTGAATGGTTCTCCATTCTCATATTGGAATCAGAAATCGTGCTAGTTAAGGATGGTGTGACAGTAACCATCCCACAACACTGCTTCAACAATATCATATTATTCATCGCCAGTGTAATCCCTCTAAGGAAGGTGGTGTTTACGCAACCTTACCACTACACCACTTCGTAGTTGCTAAATCTCACATTTATTACTACACAAACTTAAAATTTCAATTTTCTAAATAACCTTTGTTCAATAAATAACCAAAAAGGCCAAGGAGACCCGCCTTTCGCCTATCAATAGCAAGTAAAGGGTCGTTAGTAGGATTTACAAGAGTAAAATCATACATGTATTAGTCACAATCCTTTGTTTGATATTTTCAGTCTTGTGTATAACTAATATACACCATATTCAGTATAACAAATGCATGACAAATTATAGTATTACTAATACAAAGAACACATTGGAGTGAGATAAATAACCTCGGCATAACTAATCACAACATTACTAATACACCATATTCAGTACTATTCTTATACCCTCAACCAAACGACTTACCAAATTGTGGAGCTCAGCCAACTTGGCCATGGTGGTGCTCTCTCCACCAGGGATGATTAGGGAGCTAACATTCAGCAACTGCTCTGGCTTTCTCACCTCCACACCTTTCACTCCTAATCTTTTCAAAACTATCAAAAAAACAAAACACATAAGAAACACCCAAACAAACACAAAACATTTACACAATCAAAAGCACAAAAAGGGTACCTGCTATGTGTTCATTGAAAGATCCCTGTAAAGCAAGAACACCCACAACCATTTTTCAAGTTGCAAAATCAAGAAACAATGAAAATCAACAAAAGGGTACTAAAAAAACACAATCTTGAAACAGCAAATTGCGGTCAAGGAGTTTAAGGGACTGGAAAAAAGGGTGAATTTGGTGAGTGTTTTGCTTTGCTTTTGCTTCACTGATAATATCTGTAGGCGGCTAGGAGGCGGCCACCTGCGTCACACTTTCTTGAAAATCGAAAAAAAAAAATCTTTTTTGGAATGATCTTTTTATTTTTTATTTTGATTTTTCATTCACTGACTCTGTACTTACATTAAAGTTCAAACTAATTTGAATTTATGTCGAGACCCATTTGGAATAAACAATTTCCATCAAAGAATTTATCGTTATTCATTGCACCATATTATGTGATGTGGTATAGAAAATCTTTACTTGAATGAGAAAGAACTTATTTTTTGTTTCATATATACCAAACATAAGTTATGTACATGGGTGGATCCACATATAGCATATCGAGTGTTTGAGTATTCATTAATTTTGACGTAACCTCATATATTTATTATATACAAACATTTATAAGATGGATATATCAAATCATTAGCATTAGTGGCGGAGCCAGGATGTTCGCTAAGGGAGTTTGAAATATAAAGTAATAAATACGTGAGATGGGAAAGAAAAATATTAATCTTAACTCGCTAAATTTAACTTGTCTTTTTATGCCGCGTTTAGGCTCTTCTTACTTTTTACCCTGCTCCATCGAGTTTTTTTTTTCAAATTCTTGTGCTCTTTTTTCTTTAAGTTTTGTCATGTTTTATTTTTTTATATTTTTTTATTTAAAAAAATCGAAATTAGTGCCTTTTCAATCATATGTTACTATAAAAATCACCAAAAAATTTTAAAGGGATGAAAATTGACATATTTAGAAAATAAATAAATGACGTCATCTTTTTTTAGATCAATTAATTCAATTTACTAGGTTAGTCATTTGTAAAAAAACAAATGATCAATAAATCAAATAAGATTAGTTTAATTTTCATCTCCTTAGAATAAAATTGAAAAAAAATACAATGAAATTAAAGAAAGAAATTAAATTAAATAGATTTTGTTTAAAAAACTATTCACAATTTTAATAATTCTTCGTTCGGTTAAATTTAATTTACTTTATTATATATAAATATTTTTTCTAACTCAATTTAAAATTTAATAAAATTTTATCGTTTCTTCAACTTAGTACACATAAAGAAAACTATGTAGAAACAAAATAAAAAATATAAATAAGAAGAATCTAAAAGAAAAATTTACAAAGAATGTGGCTAATAAATTTAAACAAAGACAAATTGAAAAAAGAAAAAGAAATAGCATAAAAAGAAAATAATGAAATATAAAAAGGATAAAGCTTCACATTGAACCAATGAGGCCTTTTCATTTGTTTGGGAATCTGGGCCCAAAACTTCTCAGCCCTTTTAAAGCATAAAAAAAAGATGAAAAACACTATTGCGCTTGATGAGATTCGAACTCAGCCCTTCCAGGTGGAACTTGAACCCCTTGATTATTCCGCTATCCTTCTCTTTAGTGTTGAGGGGATTCATTTTAATTAATATACCCATAAAACTAGAATTTGACCTTACATATACAGTGTAATTTTTTCGCGGGGGTTCGGGTTCGGGTAAACCCCCTCGGTTCCACATAGTTTCGCCCCTGATTAGCACCCATTTAGGGCCTGTTTGGAAGGACACCCAGGTAATTGGATTTGGTGTAATTGGGTGTAATTACACTGTTTATCCTGTTTGGTTGGACATGTAATTACTTGGTCATCAGGTAATTGGTGTAATTGGCAAGGGTAATTACACTCTACAATTCACAGGGAGAGGCTGTGAATTGCTGATAAGTACACCATGTAATTCCAGCTGATTACTTTTTAATTATTATTTTTTTATTTCTATTTTTTGTTTTAATTTTTTTTAGGGATAAGGGTCTGAAAAATACCCAACTTTGGTCGAATTTGATGTTGCGATACTAAACTTTCATGATGACCTATTACCTCCATAGACTATTTAATACCGTATTTTAAACATATATATTTGCCCACGTGGACATAAAAAATAATGCAAAATTATAAATAGTAATGTGTTCACGTGGGCACATATATACCTTTAAAATACACTATTAAATAGTTCAGGGGGTAAAAAATACGGTATTAAATAGTATAGGGAGGTAATAGGTCCTCATGAAAGTTTAGTATCGCAACAACAAATTCGACCAAAGTTGGGGTATTTTTCAGACCCTTATCCCTTTTTTTTACTTCTATTATTTTAAGTTCTTTTTTTATTTTTATTATTCTAAAAATTTGTAAAAGTTTATTTTTTATTTTATATTATTATATTTCATTTTCTTCTTGTTCTCAACCTTACTTTACGTGATTCTATGCAATTTTTTCATATTAAGAGACAATAGGTTAAACTCCTTCATGTACTTTCTCATAGAAATTTTGGAAAAACCCTGTTTCAGATTCTTAAACTTATTTATGAATTCCGCTTCAACATCACCTGGTAGAAATTAATCCTTAAACTTCAGAACTTCTTGTTCTTCGTAGCGCTTCTCCTCCAGCTCCCTCTTCTGTCGTACATGTGCTCACCATAAACCTGCGTTTTTGTTTTCTTCAACTTCTCTTTATGTCATGCTTATTTTCTCATTAGCATAATTTTATTAGTATTATAATTTTTAAATTAAAATAGAATTTATTGTTAAGTAAGGTTATAGACCTACGTTTTCTTTATTAAAAAAAAAATCATATTTATGCATGCTATGTTGAAATTTGTTATAAGAGTATTATGTTAAATTTTTTGTTTTGAATTTATAACTTATGTTATATTTTCAGTTTAATTTGTTTTAGTAATATTGAATTCACATTGCACGTCATTTTTTAATTAGACTTGATAGATTATATTTTTGTCAAATATTTAATAATTTATGACATTTTATTTATATATTAATCTTTTTATCAAACATGCATTTCACGATGTTCATAGAAACTTCATACTTTTAGTTTTTACGATCAATTCAATTGAAATATATTAATTTGAAAAAATATAAATTAATTATTTTTTTCATAATATTAGTTAAAGAAAATATGTTTATTAATTATTGTATTTTCAAAAAAGAATATATATCTTAAATATTTAATTTAATGTCATTTATAAAGTTTCTTATTTGTCTTGTATAAATTTTAAATAATTAATTTTTATTTTTAAAATTTAATGTAATTTTATGATTGCAATTGTGCATCCAAACAGAACATGCGTAATTACACTGTGACATCCAAACAGGACATGTGTAATTACACTGTGGCAACCAAACAGGTCAGTGTAATTACTAGACAGTGTAATTATTAGGCTGGTAATTACTACCCTAGTAATTACACCAATTCCAATTACCAGGTGGCTTTCCAAACAGACCCTTATTGATTTTTTTATGGATGTTTTGGTTTGTCAGCTGACTTAAAGGCCTTCTTTTTGAGATAAGCGCAGGTTTCGAACCCAATTACTACAAAATATTTATTTATAGCTAAATATATTTATACTTTATTTATTTACTTTATGCTAAAAGAAGTGAGCACTCACAAGCTTAAAATCCTAAATTCGTCATCAATTATGTGAAAGGCAAAAATCGTAAGTGGACATCTAAACCAGTCTAGGTCTTTCACTTTGATGCTAGAACTTGAATTTTCTTTTATTGAATACTTTGAATGATTGATCGTGATTGTATTATTTTTTATTTTTTTACCCTCCCTAGGAGCTCCCACCCATTTTGCTCCCTTGGTGACTCGAACTCGCAACCTTCAGGTTGGAAGTGAGGGGTGCTTACCATCCAAGCAACTCCCTCTCGTCTCGTAATTGTATTATTTGTTGTTGTTATGGCTTTTTTTTTTCATTTTTTTCAGTCTAGCATCTTAATTGTTGTATTTGCTTTACATATTTTTTTTTGTTTAAAAACGGGCTAGCATTGGTGTGCCGCACACAAGAGGAGCTTCTCAAGATACGGTAAGATATGTTCTTATTTGGACATCTTGTGGGCTACTGAATTTATGTTCTTAATTTCTTGACGTGGATATTGGCAGGAATTGATTGAAACTATAGCATGGGCTCACGAACGCACATCTTTGGCCAATTTGATTCGATGGAGAGATAAATCAGTGGCCCTGAATTATTTATTTTATAAATTTTTTTCTGGAATAAATCATGAATTTTCTAGGACATTATGTCTGCACATCATCCTCAACGCCTAATTATAAGGTTATACAAGTATTATAGTTTTAGTTGGATGGTAAAGTTGACATTTTGTTTGAATAAGCAATTTGAATTTTGAACATGAAAACCTATGTGAAAATTATCTCTTCAACTCTTATATATTTTTATCAAATGAACAAATCATAATATCAAAATATTTTAAAATTTCGCATGTTCTTTTTTATAAATAAATATTTGCGATTACATGTTATTGTAAGCTTTCAAATACATATAATTTTATAAAGATCTATTTGTCCAATTAATCAATATTAGTAACTAGTTATTTTTACCTCTTGCATGGTACATATAGTATTTCCTCGTCAAATATGAGTCTTTTTTGTGAAAATTTAAATTATTGATTCTTTATATATATAACTTATGAATAAAGTTTTAATGTTTTAAAAAAAAATCATATATTTGGAATTGAAATATTATCTTTTAGGAAATTTGAGATTTGTAATAAAATTCCCTAATTGAAATTAAATTTCTATTAAAAAGCAAGAACAAACTGCTACTATATATTAGGTTCGAATAACAAGCTCCTTTGGGAACTTTCTTACATAGAAACTTCATGTAAATATCATGAAATAAGTTGATTCATTTAAACTACAAATAAAGTGAGCAAACTTACATTACACGTAATTATTTAAAATAATTTTGCATATTTTTTTCATATGGATTATTTTTTTGTACATTGTCATTATATTTTGATTCTCTACAACATCGCAAAATGCGTGATAAATATTTATGAACAACATTTAAATAAGAAGGGGAATGTGTGACATGTGAGGAATTGTGCTACATGCTTTGAATATAAGGAATCGTTTGGTACATAAATTAAAGGGAAAAAGGACAAATATACCCCCGAACTTTCAAAAATGGTATGTATATACCCTTCGTTATACTTTGAGACTGTATATACCCTTGTCGTCCAATAATCAATGCACATTTACCCTTCCCACTAACGGCACACTCTTTATGTACACGTGGCGCAATCCTAAGCCATTATCCAATTGACCAATTTTTTTTAACCCAATTCCTAAGAACCCGCCCATGACCCAATACCACCAAATTTATGGGTAAAATATACTCTCTAAAATTTAAAGAAAAGACTCAAATCCTAGGAAGCGATTAGATTGGTGAGATCAAGAAGGAGAGGCCGAAGACAGTGAATTGGGGCTTCGTCGAGTTCAGGACCAGCAGGAAAAATAGAAAAGAAAAGCATAGGAAGTGATTAGATTGGTGGGTTTCATTAGATGACGGAAAAAAATGTGAAGGAGGAGAAGAGGAGGCCTGCAAGGGAGGTGGAGGTGAGCGTACACAATAAGGCAATGGTGATGGAGGAGGTGGAGATGGTGGGGGTAGTGGCGGTGAATAAACAGGTGGTGGAAGTGATGGCGGTGGCGGTGGAGAAGGAGATGGAGTTGGTAGTGGCAGTGAATAGACTGGTGGTGGAGGAGGTGGAAAGGGTGGTGGTGGCGGTGGTGAATAAAATGGAGGTGGAGGAGGTAGTGGTGAAGGTGAAGGAGGAGTATAAATTGGTGGCGGAGGCGAATAAACAGGTGGCGGAGAAGGAAAAATAGGCACCACAACAGGCGAAGGAGGGGCAGGCAACGGCGGTGAAAGTGGTGGTGGAGATGGCAAAACAGGAACAAATTTATGACACCTAAAAGCACTACAATGAATTTTTTTAGACAAAAACGCCTTATACTGTCCCGAAGACCGTTGCACCGGTATTTTGGGCAAACAATTCCGTTCATCATGAAACTCCGGCAACCCCAAATACACCGGCGGTTCACCAGTGAAGAAATTATAAGTATATGTAAAATTCTGAAGCTTAGGAAGCTGACAAATACTTTTTGGAATTGTTCTAGAAAGCATATTATGTGCCACATTCAATTGCTCTAAATTCTCCAAATCACCTAAAAGTGGTGGCATCAGTAGCACTCCAAGCATGAGAGGAACTGTATGTTATGTTGCACCAGAATACGGTAGCTGTGGGGATTTATCTGAAAAGTGTGACGGGGACACCCATGTCCGAATTTCGGCGTGCTAATCTTCTCTCTTGGGCATGTCTGAATTCCAGCTATGGGGTGCTGATTTTGGGTCTTTTCCTTAGATTTAAATTGGGTGGGTTTATTGGGTCATGGGCGGGTTCTTAGGAATTAGGTTAAAAAAAATTGGTCAATTGGATAATGGCTTAGGATTGCGCCATGTGTACAGAAAGAGTGTGTCGTTAGTGGGAGGGGTAAATATGCACTGATTATTGGACGGCAAGGGTATATACAGTCTCAAAGTATAACGAAGGGGTATATACATACCATTTTTGAAAGTTCGGGGGTATATTTGTCTTTTTTCCCTAAATTAAATTATCTTAAAATTATAATTTCTGAATTAATAATTTCAATGTTAAAATTATACTTAATTATAAGATATTCACCTTATCCGACGTATTAAATAATCACTAAAATACTATATCTGGTTAAATATTGTAATATTTGCTTATAATTTATTTTTACCCATATACCTTATAACATCATGACAAATTTTATTTTTAAAAAAATTAGTTTACAAATCGTGTACGATAAGCAAACAAATTAACTAATTTACCTATATAACCAGTACGTGTCAAATTATGGCGGGATTTCTATACCGTTAATTAGTTTATCTCAAGTTTGAGTCTATAAAAATGAGAGAGAAATCATGTAGACCGAGCCATTCATCAAAATAAGTTCAATACACGAATTTAAATTTAATTTAACCTCAATATACTATAATCAGATGAAAAATCAAAAAATAAAATGAAATATACTATAGACTATAGTACTTAACCAAACAGTTCTTATGCAGCAGGGAGCAGGCTTATAAAACTCCCTAAAGTGCATCTGTGACAGTCAACCCTGGCCACATCAACAGCCTCTATGGACCCTTGCTCCCCACCCACCCCCCATCTCAACAATCCCTAAAAGTTTGCTCCTTTACCATTTTCTTCTTGTTTTTTCCTCCCCCATCAAAATTTTCTGTGCCGTTTATAAGCTTTTAGAACATTGAACAGCCAAATTTGTTGAGCAAGAATTGATCTTTCCCTACTTAAAGGTAATGGGGTTTTTATTTCAGAAAGAATCTTGGAAAAAGATTGTGTTTTTTTATCGATTTTGATTGTTTTTATGTACAATTGTTAGGAGAAAGATTGAAACTTTTGATGATTTTGATTTCCTTCAAAGAATCTTGGAAAAAGATTGTATTTTTATGAACAATTGTTAGGAGAATGTATGAACCTTTTGATGGTTTTGATTTCTTACAAGGAATATTCGTAAAAGATTGTTTTTTATTGTTTTTATGAACAATTGTTAGGAGAATGATTGAACCTTTTGATGGTTGTGATTGTCTACAAAGAATTTTGGAAAGAGATTGTATTTTTTATTGGTTTTGATTGTTTTTATGGAAAATTGTTTGGAGAATGATTGAACCTTTTGATGGTTTTGATTGTCTACAAAGAATCTTGGAAAGAGATTGTATTTTTATTGGTTTTGATTTCCTACAAAGAATCTTGGTAAAAGATTGTTTTTTATTGGTTTTGATTGTTTTTATGAACAATTGTTAGGAGAATGATTGAACCTTTTGATGGTTTTGATTGTCTACAAAGAATCTTGGAAAGAGATTTTATTTTTATTGGTTTTGATTGTTTTTATGGAAAATTGTTTGAAGAATGATTGAACCCTTTGATGGTTTTGATTTCCTACAAAGAATCTAGGGAAAATATGGTATTTTTATTGGTTTTGATCATTTTTATGAAAAATTTGTTAGGAAAATGATAGAACCTTTTGATGGTTTTGATTTTCTACAAAGAATCTTGGGAAAAGATTGTATTTTTATTGGTTTTGATTGTTTTTATGAACAATTGTTAGGAGTAAGATTGAACCTTTTGATGGTTTCTGATTCCTACAAAAAATATCTTGGGAAAAGATTGTATTTTTATTGGTTTTGATTGTTTTTCTGGAAAATTGTATGGAGGATGATTGAACCCTTTGATGGTTTTGATTTCCTACAAAGAATCTTGGAAAAAGATTGTATTTTTATTATTTTTGATCATTTTTATGAAAGAATTGTTAAGAAAATGATTGAACCTTTTGATGGTTTTGATTTCCTACAAAAAATATCTTGGGAAAAGATGGTATTTTTATTGGTTTTGATCATTTTTATGAAAAAATTGTTAGGAAAATGATTGAACCTTTTGATGTTTTTGATTTCCTACTAAGAATCTTGGAAAAATATTGTATTTTTATTGGTTTTGATTGTTTTTATGGAAGTTGTTAGGAGAATGATTGAACCTCTTGATGGTGTTGATTTCCTACAAAGAATCTTGGATAAAGATTGTATTTTTATTGGTTTTGATTATTTTATGGAAATTGTTAGAAGAATGATTAACCTTTTAGATGGTTTTGATTTTCTACGAAGAATCTAGGGAAAAGATTGTATTTTTTTGGTTTTGATGTTATGGTATTTTGAGTTAATTTGATTCCTATATGTGGGTCAATACTCAAATGTGCTTTCTTTTTGTTGATTCTTTCAATTGTGGCAGAGGTGTAATCCATTTGTGTGATGAGGCTCCAACTCTGGTGACGAATGGAAGATTCCGGCCTGACATTGATCTCTTGTCTGTTGTTATAATAAATTGGAACTCTCATGATGTCGTGGTTCAATCGCACAGGAATCAATTTGATTAACTGCTTCTTTCATTTTGCTGAATGGCATCCGATTGAATAACAAAGTTGAACGCGGGTGGATGCCCGAATAGCGTTTTCCTCTTTTTAAGGTTGTTATCTGCTTTCGTTTTCAATTATGTGCTTTTGACATACAGTATATATTTCCTATTATCAGCTTTGTTGAACCAATGAATATGAGAGTGTTGGTTTCAGTGTTATCAAAGAAGCGCGCTTAAGCCAGGAAGCAAGACTCAATACTTGTTGAGCACTTCGCCTCACTTAATGTGCACTTCATTGTCTTTTTCAAGGTTCTAAGGCATTCTTTTCCTTGCCAGTGAGCCTACACTAAATAATTGATATTTCACTTTATCGTAATTCTTTTTCAATTTCCTTGTTTACATATTTGTTTTTTCATGCCTATAGGCTATAACTATTAGTCTTGGACTAAACATATATATTTGTACTTTTTTCTCTCTGCGGCTTTTTTCATTAAAGTCCATGCTTTATTTGCACTTTGCACTTAAAGCCCCATTGGACCTTAGAGTTTTTTTTTGCCTTTTGCTTTTGATAACACTGGTTTGGCTTATCATTTCGTTGTTGTCTAGTTGATTGATGTTAATAAGAGGTGTATGCTAATTTTCAGGTTCTTGAATCAAATTGTTCGATTGTGCTGTATATTAGTGTACTCCACTGGGACGTATTTTCTGTTGTTTTGGATCTGTGATGATGCATTCTGTTGATGAAGTTACAGAAATGGGGTGCTGTGGATGTTTTGGATTCTCTTTTGCAAGAAAACCAAAAAAGGTAATTAGGCCCAATAGGGGATATGGAAACAACTGGTCACATGAACCATTGTTACAACAAGAGGTTGAAGAAGTTGAAGATGATGGCTTTGATAGTGGCGATATAATTGATACTGGTACTGAGGATGATGAAGTGTGTCACAGCCCGGTTAAACGTTCTGAAGAGATTCTCATGGAAAGAGCTCAGAATGGGTTAATTTGCAGGGAGATCCCCGTCAAGGAAACACACAAAGTTGTGCGCACAGAGGTAATAGCAGAAAAACTCTTTCTTACATTCGCTGTGAAAATCCTCTACTCATATAATTGAGACATGGATAGCTCAGACATACGTTTGTACAAGGATCACTAGTTTTGATTTATCAGGGGAAAAAAAAGGGAGGTGTAACTTGACTGTTTTCCTCTGTTGTCTTTTCGATTCAGGATGAAGATGGGAACAAGATGGTTAACGAATATGTCCGTGAACAGAAAATTGGCTCTGGTAGCTACGGTAAAGTGGTGAGCTCAAAGATATCAATGTTATCTTTCTTTCTTTTTTTCGGTTGGAGGGATAAAAGTTGACATCTGATCACGTTGGGATGGCACAGGTACTTTATAGAAGTTGCACTGATGGAAAACATTATGCCATTAAGGTAAAATTTCTAACATATCCAGTTAGCATCGGGGAATTTACTTGGTCACTATATTTACTTAGGTTAATTGTACTAGTGGTATTCCCATATCAGAAAGCTAAATTGTTTCTTTACTTTTCCGATGAAGTTTAAACGCTAGATGTTGAGAGTGGGATTTGAAGCTTATGTTTCTTTACTTAGTGCTAGGAGTTTTTTTGTATTGTAGTATTCTTAATGGAGTTACATTTAGGTTTTTACTATTGTATTTATACTGGCATCTAGGGTATCTGATGTTGATTTTGGAGTTATATTTTTGAATAATCACCAAGCAGACTGCCCATTCCAATTCATTCATAGATACATCATACATGTAAGGGATAATTAGGTAGTTGAATTACTCTATGCTAGGGAAAATTGTACTTAGGATTGTGGAGAAACAGCTGGAAAAGGGAAGTGGACATTAACACAGAGTCGCAGACAATTTTGTCCGCAAAGAACAATTAGTGTTGTTACTTGTTAGTCATTGAGTACAGGCTTGATTAAAGTTGTCAAATAGTGATAATGTTTGTTTTCATTGAATGCAGGCCTTTCACAAGTCTCACTTATTAAAGATGCGGGTGGCGCCTTCAGAAACTGCTATGGGTGATGTTCTTCGTGAGGTATGTCCTTTATTTCTTCCCTTGAGTTTCAATCCTCCTTTTGTGGGTTATCCGCAAAATTTATCCTGTAGCATTAGCTATTTGTCTGCTGAATTGTTATTTTTCTGTCCCGAAGTTTGTCAATGTTAATTCTCGTCACTTACAGGTTTCGATCATGAAAATGGTGTGCCATCCCAATATAGTTAATCTTATTGAGGTGATTGATGACCCAGAAACAGATAACTTCTACATGGGTATTATAACCTTGCCTTATCCAGTTTCTTTTTTGTGGAGTCGTCCAGCTTCTTCAATTATATGAATGTCAACTAACATTTCCCCCCTTTATTAAACAGTTCTCGAGTACGTGGAAGGAAAATGGGTCTGTGAGGATACTGGTCCCCCAAGTGTTCTTGAAGAAAATAAAGCACGGCAGTACTTGCGTGATATAGTGACTGGCTTGATGTATCTGCATTCTCATGTAAGTCCCAGTCGTTCGGATCTATTTATTTATTAATTATTTTTATAATATATTGCACACATATTTTATTACTTCTTTTTCTTCATTGCGCGTTTCTTTACTAAAGCCAACATTGTAATTGCACTTTGCACCCCCAACAGACTTGGTGATGCGCTTTTCGGTTTTGACAACATTGTTGTCTTTTAACGCTTATATGCAAGGATTCTAGATCATGTCCTCAATCAGTCTATAACTCACAAATCTCAAATCACTTTAGTAAAGTGTTAAGTAATCATAGTTGGACAATCGGCTCTTGCAAAAAGAGAAAAGATAGATCTATATAAAAATAACTCTGGATCCCTTGTCCATTTCTAGAACAAGTTTCTGAAGACTCGGCTCCTGAATAATTTACCCATGCATGGTCAATACTTTCATCTCAGTTTTTTACTCTTGCATTTTTTTCAAAACTGTTCCGAAAAATGTTCTTGGGACGAGTGTGTATCGGAAACAACCTCCCTACTCCACAAAGGTAGGAGGGGTAAGGTCTGTGTACACCTCATTCTCCCCAAACTCCACTTGTGAGACTATACTGAGCATGTTGTTGTTGTAAGGTCATGAATATAAGTTGCTTGGTCAAGATAGGTAGTTTCCCGTCGATTTCCTGTAAAATTAAGATAGGAAAAATCATGTGACGACTTTATTGACAATGTGAATCTATTTCAGTGATGTGATAATTTATGTAGTCGAATCACCAGGATTTTCTTGGACTCCCTTTCTAGAGGATAGATGGACCTTCAGTCTGTGCTGTTGAATACCAATGATCACTTGCTTAGGGAGATGTTTTCCCTCCCTCTCTCCCATTTTTATAGGAAATATATGGGCCTGTAGCTATTTGATTTTCACTTATCGAAGACCAAAATGATATTTGTTTCATTTTACCAGTTGTTCCATCAGCTAGTTGTTTAGCTAGAGCTCGGGTTCCTTTTGATGTCTTTTTCTTTGCTAATGAGCATTGAGATAGGACTGTAATGAATCAAGTGCAGTGTTGTGAAAGGCGCACTTAAGCCCTAAAGCGAGGATCAAAATCTGTTGAGCGCTTCGTGTCTCTTATGGACTAAATATATATATTTGTATTTTTTTTCCCTTTGTGCCTTTTTTCATTAAAGCTTATGTTTTCTTTGCGCTTAAAGCCCCATCGGACCTTTAGAGCTTTTTTGTGCTTTTTGTTTTTATCGAGTGATCTGCTTTTCCTATAAAGCGGAAAGGTAGTACTTTTAGCAGCAGCGAAATCGCAATGGGATGTGGATTACTTGCTTTATCAAGTAAACTAGGACTTGAAACTTTAGAATTTAGTGTCTCCGCCGGGCATAAGAAATCATGCATCAGTAGTAATTTTACGCTTATCGGACACCTTACCTTTACTGCTTTACATTCCCGATCCACGGCATAGTGTTTTACCTATGTTCTTTCTTGTTTTGTGTTGAGCAGAATATCATACACGGGGATATTAAGCCAGACAATCTTTTAGTGACTGCTGCTGGTAGGGTGAAGATTGGTGATTTCAGCGTCAGCCAAGTTTTTGAGGTATGACCAAGCTCAACAATGTTTTTTTTTAAGAATTTCCAGCCCTAGTTTCTTATAATCTTACGACTAAGAATGTGTATATGAATAGAAATGAGGTTGGTTGTCAGAGTGGTTGGTAGTCTTTGTTTAAACGCACCTAGTTGGAATAATGTCCTAATGATAGGAAATTCTGTTTATTTGCACTCGTTGGTTGTAAACTTTTGGGGCTTGAAGGGTTTGGTGGTGATTGCGTTAATTTAAGTTGTTTTCGTTTGATGTTTGTTCTTTCCTGTTCTTTTCCAGTATATTACTAACTTTAGTTGGAACTATTCCTGTTTGTAGGATGATAATGATAAACTTCGTCGATCTCCTGGCACTCCTGTTTTCACTGCTCCTGAATGCTGCGTAGGTCAGAATTTCTCGTCCTCGTTGAATGCTGACATCTAAATTATCATTAAACTTAGCTGGCCTTAGTTTGGGATCAAGGCATAGTTTGTTGTTAATGTTGTCATTGAAGTGGTTTTTTCTTTGTATTCTTTATTAATAGGAGATAGATATCACGGAAAATCTGCTGACACGTGGGCGGTTGGTGTTACCCTTTATTGCATGATCTTGGGAAAATACCCATTTCTAGGAGAAACTCTCCAGGATACATATGACAAGGTGTGAGTCTTATCGTATATTTGAGGTACAACATAGTCAGGCTCAGACGTTAGTCTTCCTGCTTTCTTAACTGCCTTTATTTTGTCTTTCCAGATAGTAAATAACCCCATCATTCTCCCTGACGATATGAATCCACTACTGAAGAATTTACTAGAGGGGCTCCTCTGCAAAGGTTTGTCTCTCGTCCTGCTTGATATCTTGATCCTGCCATTTTATGACAATGCCTTCTGTTTTCCTCTTCTCACTACTAGTACTGCTATTTGGTAATTGCTTATAGTCTCCTATTCTTCTATATGTGGTGCGTTTGTTGGTTCATTTGCTTTGTATCTTGCTATTTGATTGTTATATTTTTCTTGCAATCCTTCTTCGATAACATTCCTTTTGATTCGAGAGTCTATCGGAAACAACCCTTCTACCTGCCAAGGTAGGGGTAAGGTTTGCGTACTTCCTACCTTCCCCAGTCCCCACTTGTGGGACTACACTCAGTATGTTGTTGTTGTTGGTAGCTACTACTAATTTCTCCACCTATTTTCCTAACAAAAAGTCCTTTTGCACAGATCCAACACAAAGGCTAACTCTCGAAAGTGTGTCTCAACACGAGTGGTTCATAGGAGATGAAGGCCCCATCCCTCAGTATTCGTGTTGGTGCCAGCGCCATAAGTTGCAGAAAGACGTACAAGATGGGAGCGCAGAGGATACTCCTACTTGAATTAACTGCAGAATGTTCTAGTATGTTTATAACGTTCCGTTCTCTCTTCTAAGTTCTTGTAGGAAGATAAACTAGGATGTCTTTTTTTCCGACAAATTGCACTTGCAGGAGCAATCGAATACATGTTATGTGAACGATAGTAGAAAATGAGATGTTCGAGTAAATTTTGTTCGGTTTCTGTCATACTCCGAGAGTACTCGTTGTTGTAATGGCAGGGAGACATCGCGATATGTTTTCGTCGTTTTTTTGTTGGTGGTGATGGTACAAGTTTTGTGTTTTGATACTTAGCAGAAAGCCAACATATTTGTTTTTGTGGATATTTGTATTGTGTTTTTTTTATATGAAGAAGAATTTTCATATGATAGTGTATGGTAAAGTTATTAAGTGAGCATTCTGTTATAGATTTTTAGTATATGTCCCTCTTATCGTTTTTCTTGAGCCGAGGGTCTATCGAGAACCACCTCTCTACCTCTCACATGATAGAGGTAAGGTTTGCATAAATAATATGAGAAAATGTTATATTACATTCTATAATTTTGTAAATATTTAGATGATAGTCTAATATCGTCTATAATATTTCAGAGGCAGAGTTGGGATAAAGAGTTTGAGGGTTCTAAATTTCCTTTAGAACCGTCAATCAATTTTGTTAGGGGTTTACAATTTAACATACATATATATATATTTAATTAATTTTCTACTACAAATACAGGGTCTACGAAAAAACTATTGGATTCGTTCGAACCTACGAACTCCTACCTAGCTCAGCCTATGTATAGCTTTACCCCTATCTAGTGAAGGTAGAGAGACAGTTTCTAATAGATTTTTGTTTCAACTAAAACATGTCAAAATTAAGTATGAAAATGATTTACAAAGATAGTATGTAGCTGAGCAATAATAACAATATAAATACAGTTCTAAACAACACTCTACTCCTTATTAACCGTCTACTCTAATTCTGGACCTCCATACCCTCTTATCTAACATTAAGTCCTCGATAAGTTACGTTATGTCTTGTCTAATCATCTCTTCTCAATATTTCTTTCATATATTTCTATATGTTCAAAAATAGTAATTTTGGTATGAGAAAAAAGATACTCCAAATACTTTATATTTCTATCTAATTTTGATACTTGAAGGGACAAGAAAAAAGCAGTTTCCTTTTCTTGTATTATTACAAACTGAAATAGACATTTGGAAAATATTTTTTTTTTGGGTAGAATTGAAAGAGGATTTATTTGTTTATTTGCTTAATAACAACGCAATGTCAAAAAGTATGTTATTTTAATATTTATTATTATGATTATTTCTTATTCTAATAACATGAAAAACACATTAAATCAGTTAGTTTATGACTTGTTTATATGTTCACCAATCAAAGCAAAAATAATGGAAAAAAATCTAATATTTTCAATTACGATTGTTTGTATTTTAATCATGTATAAAACACATTATTTTTCATTAGGTTTATGACTTGTTTGTATGTTCGAAGAAGGTTTCTAATGTTTTCTATTATGATTAATTTTATATCAGTCATGTACGAAATATTTCATTAAATTTATGATATCTTGATATGTTATTAATTAAATGAATTAGTGAGAAAGAGATTTCTAATATTTACTTTTATGGTTATTTTTTATTTTAATAACGTGAAAAACACGTTAAATTAGTTAGGCATATCGTTTGTCCATATATTCATCAATCGAAACAAAAATGAATTAGTAAAGAAAATTACTAATGTTTTCTATTATGGTTATTTTGTATTTTAGTCACGTGCAATATATATATATATATATATTAGTTTTATGACTCGTATTTATGTTGATTATTCGAAGAGGATTTTTATTTACCTTATATATATTATGATTGTTTTTTTATTTTGATTACGTATAAAATATGTTATTTTTATTAAATTTATGACATGTTGATATGTTCATTAATTAAATGAATTAGTGAGGAAGATCTCTAATATTTAAAAACTATATGATTATAATTTTTTCTATAACGTAAAGAATATGTTAAGTTGGATTATATATGCTCAAAATAATATAATAGGAACAAAAGTGTATATACTATAAAACTTATAGGACCCTTTTTCAATAAAAAACTCTAAAATGATAAGGTGACAAAAGCATATTTGACTTTTTCTTGGTACTTATCCGATAAAAATACGAACTTCACTTACGTAAGTGAGTTTTCGAAACCGTTTTCGATTTATTATTATTTGTTGTTTTCTTTGCTTCGATTATCATTTTATTTGTTGTTATTAGTATTTTTTTTCCTTTATTTTTGATGTGATATTTCATTATTATATTTCCTTTCCTTACTAATATTCGATATGTTTTTCTTGAATAGAAACGTATATTGAAAATGTTCTTTCTATCTTCACACGATAGAAACAAAACTGTGTACACATTATTTCGTGAACTTATGCTCGATAATCGATATATTCTTATTGTTTGTTAGTGAGTTTCCAATATATATATATTCAATCGGTGTACTGTTCCAAACTAACTTGAAACAAAATCCTTTTTTTTTTTTCATCTGGTATTTGTAGTCCACATTAAAGTCCCAATTAAACTCGGATCTCGAACTATAGGATCCATTTAGGGGTGACTCTCCCAACAAAACTTTCTAAACTAACTTGAAACAATATCTCTTTTTCTTTTGGTTTCACACCAGGTGTTCGGAGTCCACATATAGGTGCCCTGATTAAATTCGAATCACGCATTGCAGGAACTGTAAAAAGGTGACTCTCCCAACAAAATTTTCTTCATATTTAAAGTTCAAACCTAAAATCTCTGGTTAAGGATGAAACAACTTCATCACGACACAACAATCGATATTGGTTAAAAGAATATCATTATGGAGAATACTGATAATAGTACATAAAATAGTAGAAAATTAGAATAATAATACAAAAGGACGATTTTGCACAAAATTTCTAAATAACAGGGTAATTATATAATATATCGAAAGATAAGGGACTACTATTGTAAGTAAATAAAGTTTCCTCTTTCGTTTTCCATTTCCTTTTTATCAGTTTCCTGTCCTAATAGAACCGATCCCCACTCTCTAAAATTCTCTCTCTAAAAATTCCGGTGAGATGGTCGCCGTAAGTTCATTTACCGGCGAATATCCCGGCGCAATAGTTACCTGAGATCGGATCGAAACTTACTTCACTCCAGCAATGGAAGCATCACCACACCGGTTTTGCTCTCCGGCGACGCTAATTTGCAGCTAGCAGAAATAAGTAGCTGGTTTCCCGGTGAGATCAGAATAGGTTTCCTTACCTGGTTTGGATCCGAATCTCTATCTGTTTTTCCTTACCAAATAAGCATTTCTTATTCAATTTACCTCTTTGCTCAAGTTTAATAAGCTTTGTTCTGTGTATTTGATATTTTCCGCTTCAAAATAAGGGAAAATTTCTGAATAATATGTGAAATTTGAATCTTAGTGGAAAAAACATGAGGAAGTTTGAATATTTTGGGTAATATTTCGAAGTATTTGATTAGAGTTTTGACATACTCATGGAGTTGTAATGGATAGTTAATAAGCGAGCTGGAGTTCATTGCTTTTTGGTGCAGAGAAATTGATATTTTGATGGAAAATTTGGGAATTTTGTGTTTTCATTAATAAATTTTGTTGCTTTTTCAAGTGTGTGATTGATTGGAAACTGTGGGTTGTGTATGATAACATGGCTTCTGAAACTAAGAAGGTGAAGAATGAGTATTTGTTTGGGAAGGAGGAAGAGGAGAAAGGGAAGAGAATGAGGTTAGAAGAAGAAGATGATGATGGTCATTGCAAATTTAGATCAAGTGATTCACTTCTTCCAGGCCTACATGATGATGTTGCTTTAACATGTCTTGCTCGGGCTTCTAGATCAGATTATGCATCGTTGTCGTGCCTGAATGCTAGGTTTAATTCATTAGTCAAGAGTGGTTATTTATATGATTTAAGGAGGCGGATGGGTGTTGTTGAACACTGGGTTTACATGGTTTGTGATCCTCGGGGTTGGGAGGCTTTTGATCCTTTCGGAAAAAAATGGTTGAGATTGCCAAAAATTCCTTGTGATGATTGCTTTAATTATGCAGATAAGGAGTCATTAGCGGTTGGTAGTGAACTACTGGTTTTTGGCCGTGAGTTGTTTGATTTTGCTATATGGAAATATAGTTTGATTCAAAACAACTGGGAAAAATGTGAAGGGATGAATCATCGTCGTTGTCTGTTTGGATCAGGTAGTCTTGGTTCAATTTCTATTGTTGCAGGGGGTAGTGACAAGAATGGAAATGTACTAAAATCTGCTGAGCTTTATGATTCTTTGACCGGTAGATGGGAAATACTGCCAAACATGCATTCTCCCCGTAGATTGTGCTCTGGCTTTTTCATGGATGAAAAATTTTATGTGATCGGTGGGATGACTAATCCTACTGATTCTTTGACTTGTGGGGAAGAGTTTGATCTACAAACGAGGAAGTGGAGGAAAATTGAGTGCATGTATCCAAACGTCAATAGAGCTGCTCAGGCACCTCCTCTTGTTGCAGTTGTTAATAACCAACTATATGCAGTTGAATATCTAACCAACATGGTAAAGAAGTATGACAAGAAAAAAAACTCATGGGAGGTATTGGGAAGACTTCCCGTGAGGGCTGATTCTTCGAATGGTTGGGGTCTTGCTTTCAAAGCATTTGGTGAAGAACTTCTTGTGATAGGTGGCAATAGGGGTCCAGAAGGTGAAGCTATTATATTGAGTTCTTGGGCACCAAAATCAGGGTGTAAAGACGGCACCTTGGATTGGAAGGTCATCGGCCTAAAAGAGCATTCTGGTGTCTTTGTATACAATTGTGCCGTGATGGGTTGTTGAGAAGTTCATCCAACCAAATGGAGAAAGAAGTCACTCGTTTCAACCGTTGTTTCTAGCGTAATTCCAACACATTGTTTGATTTATTAGTATTTGATTTTTATTTAACATCTTTCAGGTGTTTGAGATAAGCAATTGTTCTAGCTAAAACGTCCTCTTAACTGGATGGTTATTTTCACTCACTCATTCTCCAGACTGCTTGCTTCCAGATTTCGGTTTTCACCTTGTTCATTGAGTTAATATGGTTGATTCACTGATCTACATGATACTAAATAATGGATATTTCCCCTCTTATGGGTCTGAATTTCCTTTCCTGAGGCTTCATACGCGTTATTTTTCTTTCTATTCAACAAGCTATAATTCATGTTGATGTTTACAGTTTTCCTTGGTGATTTGTTCTCAAGGTTGTCTTATTTTGGTCTGGCTTTACTTTAGAGTGAATAGGAAACTTGTTCTGCGCGATGAAGGAGATATCATTAGCTCACTCGTCTTGGTTTAATCTTCCTTTCGACTGTAAATGCGTAAAACACTCATTTGATGTAGGGATTTTGGAATGAGCTTGTTGTATTAAGTTGAATCTGTTCTTGCTCTTCTAAGGTGTATTGTAATGGTTTTGAAGGGGTTCAGTTGTATTGTATCCTCCTTTATTGGAAATTATACTATTGCAAATAGGATAAAAATGTCATTTTTTTGGTGTGTATATATTTTAGTATGATGATGATAAAAATGTCATTTTTTTTGGTGTGTGTAAATTTTAGTATGATGATGATACAAGTTTACTAGGTTTCTCGTGAGAGGTAGCAGATATCCTATAAAATTAGTCGAGGTGTGTAACCTGGTAGGATCTCAAGTTCCAAGACCTGCATAGACACAGAAAGAAGAGATGTACACTGTTGATATTTGTTAAATTCAGTAAAGTCTGAATTATGCACTTGTCCTCCACTCAAAAACAAATTTTGGAATTTTATTTCCTTAAATCAACAGTAAAAGTGCCAGTTATTTTTATTATATATATATATATATATATATATATATATATTGTTAATTTTATTTTTTCTGACACAAATTGATGTGCACTGGATTTTTCTCTAATTGTTTAACATAACAAAAGTACAACTCAGTAAGCATCTTTTCTTCAAACACAAAACATAACCAAAAGAATATTCTTGGATAGGAACTCTTCAACAAATTGTCCATTACGGAAGTCATTCTCATCTCGATCCGAATTTTTTCGATCATAATTCTATCTTTCTTAGTATTTCATGCATTTATTTCACCTTTTTCATTTCCGCTACATTTATTTTTTGGACGTATGAATTCTTCAACAGCCAACATTTTGTCACATTACAACATAAATTTCTATTTTGCAATGTAAATAATGCTACCTAATTAGAAATTGTGACAAAAGTGTTCATGGAGTGGGACATAAATTCATTATAGAATTACACGATACTTGTGTTGATGAGAGATGATAATTGCTGATAGAATAAATCAATTTATGTGCAAGTTGATTTAGACACCATCGTTCAAAATAAATTCATATTTTTGGCAAGCTGTAAATCTCTAACAAAAAAATATTCAAATTTAATTGATCTTTAAATCGTTTAACAATTCTAAACAAAATCAACTGCTGAATACATTGACACCACTTAGACTGACAACTAATTTCATTTAAATACTCAAATTACGACATATTTTATATTTGTGCGTATTTTTAAGCACCTATTATGTAAATAGAAACATTTTATCGTTGTTTGACTGTTTCATCAGAACAAGCGCTTTAGCCTAAAATGTGCTTCATTGAAACAAATTGCAATTTTAGTGTAATAAATCTTTTTGATAAATTTAAGAGATTGTCGATGTATTTCATCGTAATCATTCTTTATGTATAGTTAAATATTCAAAATTCCAAGGAAAAAAAAACTGGAATATTTGTTGCAGGATTTGGTTTTTTGTGATGGGAGTATTTATATCTATGCACATGCATACAGTAAGTGAAAAAGGAAATATTATTATTTTTAATGAAAAAAAGAATCTGACTTTAGTTTATGTGAAAGGTATGGTATTTGCAGAATTTGTGGGACTCATGTGGTTGTACTAAATTTATTTATTTTTCTAGAAAAAGCAAATGCCTTATTTGGACAAAACTTTGGTCATTTTTGTCCATTTTGATATGTCATTTTTAGCCCATATTAGGGAAGAAAGAAATGCAAATCCCCCTGCTTTTTGGGATTGTGGGAAAAAAATAATTTTTTTTTAACTTTAATTTAATCTGTACATATATGTAAAATAATTTAAATTCTTAGTTTAATGTTAGCAGACTCAGCACTATGGTTTTTTTATTTTTTACTTTCTAGGTTATGCAATTAAGTGCTAATTTTTAAATTAAGAGTACTAACTCTTGTATGTATGTGTAAATACTTGTTTTTCTTATTGAGATACTTGAGTCGAGGGTCTATAGGAAAGAAAAAAGTTCTACTTTCATAAGGTTGGGTAAGGCTATGTGCACAAAACACACGACTTTCTTCATAGCTCACTTGTAAAAGTTATACTTGGATATGTTATTGTTATATTTTTTGTAAAACTGATAGATTATAGTATTGTATACGAAATAAAGTTTATTTAAAATAAGATGGATTACGATGTCGATGGAGTTCATCGGCTACTATAGCTATGTAGTAATGTGCTTGTCAATTATGTAATTTTCATTTGTGCTAGTCGAAAGGATTGATTTATGCACAACTTAACTATTTCACGAGTACCTGCTACCTCCTGATAGTACTTTGAAATGCCCCAATGAAAGTGCAAACTCCCAGCTCTACTTTGGAGTGGGTTGGGCCATATAATTTTTGGGCCAAATACATAAGGCTTTATTTGGGTTATTTTTCTTGGCCCAAAAAGTTAAGTGGGAGCTTTGGATTGGATCATAGTGTAGTTCCTCCCTGTCTTCAAAGCAATGAAGTTTGTTTTTCTTTCGAAAAAATGACATAAATACACAACTTAGAATATCATAATTTTTAAAATTTCCTGCAATTTTCTTTAAAAAAATACAAAAATCCCCTCTCGGATACATCTCTATTGCCTTTCGGATACATCCCTCCCATTAAGTAATGTATCGTTTGCAATGTATCGGACAACCAAGGAATGTATCCGAGAGCAATGGAAAATCTGATTTTTTTTAATTGGAGAAACTTGAGGGTTAGGATGTAATTAGCCCCCAAATGTATGAAATTTCAGTAAGTTTTCCTGTTTCTTATGATTTTTTTAACTTTTTTTTTAATAGTATCGATCGCGTTTAGAGTATCGAACTAATTCACTCGCGGATGTGTTTATCGACCCAACAATGCTCACCATCAAGGGAAATGAAATGGGTCTGAATAGAGCAAAATGAACATAAAAAAGTTCATGTAATCAATCATTTCTAACTAATTTAGGGTTGAGAAGTAGTTGATTCATTAATTGATTGACTTTTTTCCTTCGAATAGTGGGATCATAACCCATTGCCTTACCACTTAGTCACATCTCACGCCACATTTAGCTCTCTAAATAGTTTAGAATTGAGACGTAATTGATTGATCGATAGATTACATTAGCCAAAAAGGGTTTAATAGTTTCAATTTGTTGCTAAAGATTTGTTTTGTTCTTTTCCTTCAAGTGTATCAAAATCAATGGTTCACACTTCAAAAGTGGTCTATCTTTTCCTCCACCATTATCGTTGAAATTGATATATTTGTGCTAAAGGCTATTGGAATCTTATACTTAGTGAGTAGTGATATCTCTTGTTTGTTCCAATAGCATCTAATGTGCTTTATCCAATTTATTTACTTCAATTACTTGATTGGAATAGAATAATAAAAAGAAATGAAAGAGCAGTCTGATGCACTATGCACGTAGTTCATGAATGCTAGAAGAGATAGAGAAGAAAAACACCTAGTATCAACTTTGCCCAACAAGGCTCGAAGTTATGAGAAAGAATCACCTAGTAATTTTGCGTATGGTGAAATTTCAAACGTGAGAGCTCATGATTATCCACTTCATTAACCATTGTGTCACACCCTTGGATGCTGGATTGAGATGTTAATATCTTTTAACAAACATGGTGTCTACGACTACTTATACACACCTCAATTAATTTCACGGAATACCAGCTACCTTCCACTAGCACATACTAATATATTTTCTTCATTTCCTAACAATCTTGAATATTTGCCACAACTATAACCATCAAGAAACCAAAATTGAAACAAATGTGGCAAACTACAAAGTGGCAATCACAATAAAGCATAGTTTTTAAAACACATAACACATATATCTTCCATAAACTTAAAGAGAAACTTACAGACAAGCAACTCACATACACACATGGACACATACACAAGACATCAAGTGCAGTTCCAGAAGGGAGAAAGTAAGATTACAGTATCAACTTTCAACCTACAACCTCCCCTCTATTTATTCCCAACAGACAATAAAAGCAAAAGTTGAAGAAAAGACAGACATAAAATGCACCAAACTCTTGACAAAACTCTAGTCTCCCCACCATTGATGAGCAAACACACCACTTCTCCTTAGAGTTTTGAAAAGGCTCATGCAGTCCCCACAAAGAGCATTTTTGCAGTCTACAGCCGAGCAGCGAAGGAACAGCTCATCAACATGGCATATTGATCCAGTTTTGAATAGTTCTGCTAGAATATTTAGCTCTGCTGCTCTAGCATTCATCATGAGGACGACATAGTCTCCGTCTTCAACTGTTTCACTAAACCAACGAATGAAGTCGAATCCTTCATGATCTAGCGGTGCACCCAAATATTCGTCAGTGTCAACAAATGGCAAAGTAGCCTCTCTGGCGACAGCAAGTCCTGGATGATACACAAAGTTAATACCAGGATTCTTCACATATAAAGACAGGGCGGAGATGTTATGATCAATGACGAAAACATTGAACAAGTGGTGAGGGATCGGATAATGAGGCTTGAATGTTCTTGCAAGAGTTGATTCTACAAATTCCCCTGCACCAACGTTGATATACACCAGTTTGTTCCTTGATGAGATGTTCATGAACTTGGGCAAGTATGAGATTTGTGTCTCAAACTGTCCAAGCTTCTTTTCCACGAGTGGCTCAAGGTGCTTCAAGTACGGCTTGTTGTTCACATTGGAAGGACAATTAGCAGGCAGCACAGAATGCACGAGAGATTCAACAATCTCTGATCGTTTCTTGAACATCACTAGAGTATACGTGCCAACCCCACATACGTGCACAACATCAGAACTCTTCAAGAACAACGAAACTGGGGTGGCAGACCTTATCAAGTTGCCTTTTATCAAGTTACCCGCGTAGAAACTACTAGAACCCACGAGCATAACACCAGTGCCCCCTGGACGTAAGACACGCTCAATCTCAAGCACCATAAGAGCTGGAACAGTAACCTTATCAAGATCCCTCGAGAACACAAAATCGAAAGAATTATTCTCATGATCAAGCTCATACATAAATCTTCTCCATACAAGAGAGAAATACGGGTGTGCATCAACACCAACAGCACTCAAGAGTCCCAGTTCTCGCAGCACCAAAGCTGCATACAACGATTTCTTCCCAACACACAATGCATTAGCATTCAAATCCAAGAAATTCTTTTCCATTAGCTCCTTAAACACATTCTTGGTCAATTTTTCATCGTCGCGCTTCATCAAAGACGCCCCAAACAGTGGAATCCCCAATCCATAAACGGGTTTAAAGAACCCGGTCACATTCATATACTGGTTAGACCCAAAGTTCAAAGGGCATACACCAAAATTCAACATTATAGGTTCAGATTTCTGAATCATATGTGTCATTTGAACAAATGACACAACAATCATAACAGTAACAAACAAGAACCCTTTCAGAATCAAACCTTTCACTAATGAGCCGTGAAGAAATTGCCATTTCAAAACCTTCATATCCATTTTTTTTCTTTTAAGATTTCTGAACTTTAAAGCTCAAAACTTTCGAGATCTATAACAGCAAAGTGAAGTTTTCACAGAAGCTAAAAAGCTAAAACAGGAGATTTAAGTCTAAAAACAACAAAATCAAACAGATTAACGAGTACAAAACCTGGATGAAGTGTGATTTCCACCCACCATTAATACCATTGTCATTTGAGATCTAAGCCATACCCTTTTCGGAACCCTTTTCCCCATTTCTTCAAACGGGTTCATACCCATCTCAAAACCCCAATTCATCACCCAAAATTGGGCTCGACCCACATCATATTTTCACATAAAAATCAAAATCTACATAATAAATTAGTCAAAAAAATTCACTCAAGAACTGAAAAGGGAATCAAGATTTGTGAAAAAAGACTGAAACTTTGGGATCTGTGAATGAAAAAGAGTGAGTGTGAAGTGAAAGGATGAAAGATGCTATAAGGAAGCTGCTGAACTGTAGGAAAGTAAAGCTCTTTGTCGGCTATCCACTGCGTGTCAAATGGTGAGAGGATTTGTGAAGTTGTTGTTAGGGAAGATAGGGTCCCAGTTAAGCTATTATTGTATTGGTTGGATTTAGGTTTTATATGGGGTTTGTGTCATCTATCAAGTGTGATTAGCGTGAGTAGTGCCAGCAAAATAAACGCGGTAACCCGTCCAACCCGTCCATATTTAATGAGTGACTTTTTATATGGATAAAATATGATTGGATATCCATATTCAATCCATAAAAATATGGGTAATATGGGTAAAATATGAATTAGCCAAATGAGTTAAGTTTCTAACTTTTATTCACTCACAATTCATGATATTACCAAATATATTGTAACTTCTCTTCCTTTTTATGTTCTTCTATAAAACTAATTATTTTTCTCTATAATTGAAAATGTGAAGTCTTTGGCCCTCCAAAAATATTTATTTTAAATGTACATTTCTTTTGTTAATTCTAATTATATTTTTTTTATTTGTTTAATTTTATATTAGATAATAAATAATAGTGTAAAATAAGCAAATCATGTACTAGTATTGACATTACTTAACGTGCATTAAGCATGTTTTAAGGTGTGTTTGCTATGCAGGAAAACATTTTCACCACTACCCTTGACCCCCGCACCCCCCAAAAAAAATTTAAGTTTATTTTTGAAAAAAAAATTAAACTTCAAAATTTCATTTTTTCACCCCTACCCTAGACCCCCCCCATCCACCCCCTACCGGCCCCCCTCCCCCCCCAAAAAAAATAATTTTAAGTTTGTTTTTAAAAATTATTTTCAACTTCAAAATTTAATTTTTTCATCCTTACCATCGACCCAGCCCCCACCCCCCAAAAAAATTTTAAGTTTGTTTTTAAAAAATATTTTCAACTTCAAAATTTTATTTTTTTCACCTCTACCCTTGATCCCCCCCCCCGCCAGCCCCCCTATTATCCCCGCCCCCTCCCCAATCCTGAAAAAAAAATTAAGTTTGTTTTTTAAAAATTATTTTCTACTTTAGTAAAAATAAAAGATATTTCTCAAAAATATTTTTCATTCATAAACCAAACACTACAAATCTTTTCCGGAAAATATTTTCTACTCACCAACCAAACATGAGAAAATAAGTCAAAAATCTACTTATTTTCCAGGAAAACATTTTCTAGATAAACATAAATTTATTTTATATTGAAAAGTTATAGGATTTTTTTTTTTTTTACTTTTATGATACAATAAAACTTAATGAAGCATTTTCAACATATTTCATCTAAAAAAAGACTAAAATATTTTCTCCATGTTGAATTCTTAAGTAGAGTACTATTTACTCATGAAAATATGGGTATACTAGTATTTTACCCAACTCATTTGTTA
This sequence comes from Solanum verrucosum, assembly GCF_900185275.1. Lineage (NCBI taxonomy): Eukaryota > Viridiplantae > Streptophyta > Magnoliopsida > Solanales > Solanaceae > Solanum > Solanum verrucosum. Next base: position 1,110,865 of record NW_026019984.1, on the reverse strand, counting down.
CCCAATCAATTTTTACCCATATCAAATATGGGCGGTTGAATTATTACCCATTTTATGTTGATCCATTTTCAACCCGCCCGAATTTGACCCAACCCACCCATTTGCCACCACTAAGTGTGAGGTATAATGTATAATAATAATCTCATGATAAACGATAGGATTAACTTATTTAATGTTTTGTTGGAGGTATCAGGTAGATACCCTCCGTCATACTTTTGACACATTGATGCCACTGTCGTCCAAAAACATGTAATAATAATAACATATGAAATTGGGTTGTCAAAAATTTAGATAGTCTTTAAAATATAACAATAATAACATATTTCAATATAATTTTAGGTAGGTTCTAAGAAAAATAGAGTTTACACAATTTTATTTTTTCTTATAAAATTTTTGATAGATCATCGATCCAGATGAGTGTTTCAGTTGATTAAGTAGCTTTAGATAAAAAAAATATGAGGATGAGAAGCTTAATTTCTTTACGATGAGAATATCAATAACAAAAAAAATCAGATCACTTTAAAAAATAATTACATGTAATCATAATAATACATGAAATTAATTTGTCATAATTTTAAATGATCTAAAAACATTATAACAATATATATAATATAATTCTATAGGTAGAATCTAAGAAAATATAGTGTATATACAAAATTTAGTTTTTTTCTTATAATTTTTTTGATAAATCATTGGTCCAGATAAATCATATAAAAAAGATAAGTATGTAAAATAAATAAAATAGCAGAGAGTTCATAATGAAAAAAATAAAGAACAAACAATAAATAATAGGATAATAGAAGCAAAAAATAAAAATAAAAAGTGATAATACTAAACTAGCGTTTGGCCATAGATTTTTAAATATTTTTGGCAAATATTATTTGGGTGAAATTTCACTATGTGTTTGGCCATAGTATTTGGGAAATATATTTCACTTTTTTAGAAAAATATGATTTATACCCATAAGTTTTGAAAACTATCAAAACTAACCATAAGTTTGTATTACAAGTCAATTGGATCTTCGTTGCAACAAATAACAAGTAGTGTCCATGAAACTAGAGCAATGTGGTAATTTAGAGTGAGTGCAACAAACATCATTTCATATATCGTGAAGTAAACAAAGCACATGACTTTGTTACCCTGAGTTAATTGTTCATCATTTTCATCAACAACCATATCATCACTTTCATATTCACCGAATATTTCATCACTATCTTGGTGTTCACGTAAAATATTATGTAATACAACACAAACAACTACTATAGAGGGTGTTTTTGTAAAAGATAAAAAAATTTGTGTAAAATTTCAAATTTCAAAAGATCCCAAATAATGAGATTTCGCCCAAATACTAGAAAAAACTAGTATTTGAATTTAGGATATTTGCCAAAAATATTTACCAAATAATGACAAATTGTATGGACAAACAGTATTTGCCAATTTTTTCCCCAAATATTATTTGGAAAATCTATGGCTAAACGGGAAGAGAACTAGATAACACTCAAATCTCAATTACTTGCTAACCTTTGATTTATCTTTTTATCTGAAATTATTTTCTCAGTGAAAATTATAAATTTCATATCATATTTTGTCTAATCACTTTTATCACAAATACTATATGAGCAATAATTAAAGAATTAACCCTATATATATATTTTTTTTATCTAAAATCATCTTCATAATGAATTATCAATTCGTCATATCATATATTATCTAATCACATTATCACAGACACTATATGAGAAATAATTGGAGGACTAACCTTTAACTTCAATCTTCCATTTATATGTCTTTCTATTTAAAATTATCGTCTCAATAAATTATAAATACAACATATCATATCTTATCTAATCATTTTATCACAAACACTATATGAGCAATTATTGAAGGGATGGAAGCATGTGACATTGAAAGAGTTTGGACCGTTAATTTATTTAATTAGATTATGGTACATAAACAGTATGTCTACCACGTGGTGCATTTAATTTCGATCATTTTTCTAAGCATTCACCCCACTTACCAGATTCAATATTTCTTATATAGTTAATTTTTTTATAGAAAAAATGTTTCAAAAAAAATTAAAAATACAATTGTCTTGAATGCTTGGATTATGAAAAATAAATAAGAACGGTACAAACCACATAACAAATGAAAAATAATATTTTCTACGATAACATATGTAGTGAAATTTCATTGAGTGAGGTTTAGGAAGAATAGGATATATGCAAATCTTATGAAGGTATAAAAATTATTTTTGAAAAATCTTCAATTTACGTATATCAAATCCAAATAAATAAAAATAATAATAGTGAAGAAAAAATGAGAAAAAAATTATTTTCTATCCCACCAAATATGGACATTCAATTGTTCTTTGGTAGTCATATGATATTATGATTAAGACCAACATGGATTGTGGTGCAGTGGTGTGACTACTCCATCCTTAACAAAATATTTCGGTATGGAAAAATCCTATTGGGAGCTTCACCCACGAATGAGCTTTGCAGAGCGCAATTCAAATTTAGTTGGAGCTCCAATGTGAACTCCAGACATTAAATATGAAGCAAAAAAAAAAGATATTATGATTACGAGTTACGACTTACTTCTCAATAATTTAAGAATAAAAATAAGGTGAATATTATTTTACTGTAATTTATTGCAATTGATGAAATATGTCCAATTTGTGACATGGAATCTACTCAATAATTTCTTTGGTGTTCCTCGATTAATATGTCAAAAATGATTGATTTTCAGTCCCCAAGTCAAACTTGCAATTAGATGAGTTCTCTGTTTTTTTTCTTCTCTTATTTTCTGAACGGTGGGTCCAGCTTAAATTAGATGTGTTCTTTTATTCCTGATCGAGCACGTGTCTATCTATTTTTTGTTAGAAAGGTAAGTTAGTGTTAAAATATAACGTGAGAAATATATTTAGCCTGAAATATAATATAAAGTATATTTAGATTATTTTTAATAATACATGAATATATTTGGCCTTGTTCCATTTTAATTTTGAGGCTAAATCGTAAGTATTTTTTCCCCTCATGAATCATCACTTAAAATTTTAATGCATATAACTTGCTTATAAATTTTTCTTTCACCTAAGTGCTTTTTTTTTTCTTGTTGTGTTTTAATTACTAAAGTTTTCGATCAAAAATTAAAGGTGAATGGTTTTATTAATTGAGGAGAAAAAAAAGATAAGAGAGTGATTTGTCGAGAAACCTTCATTCAATGTGCAAAAGTTAGTTGAGGAGTTATTGGGTGCTAATCAAATACTACAAAACAATCTTATATGAACTTGGTAAGAACAAAAAATAAAGAAAACGGTATCAATATATATATATATATATATATATATATATATATATATATATGAAAATGAATAGAAAATAGATGTAAAATTTTAAGAGAACCTATTTTGTTAGATTTGTTGATATTTTTTAAAAAAGGGAAATTTGTATATAATAGCTAACTATTAATTCAAATTAAATGTCATAACCACTGTTTGGTTTAATTGTACCCCGTAGCAAACTGTTGCTATTTCGCCTCTCTCCCTAGTGAATCTCGCTCGCCGCTCTCGGTAGTCTCTCCCTCGCCTCTCTCGCTTTTATACAAACGCAAATGTATAAAATGCGTTTGTGTTTGTATAAAGCGAGAGAAAATTGTATATATACATATATTTTCGTTCCCCTCTCTCCCCTCTCTCAGATCTAGCTCTCCACTCTCACTCGCCTCTCTCACTTTATACAAACACAAATGTATACATTGCGTTTGTGTTTGTATAAAACGAGAGAAAATCGTATATACAAATACATATATTTTCGTCCTATACACTTATGATTATACAAATACAAATCTTCTCCTGCCCAGTTTTCTTTTGTCTTTCTCTCTTTTCTCGCTTTATATAAATACAGATTATACAATTGATTCTTTTGTATATATATACCAAAACAGATTATACAATTGCTTCTTTTGTATATATGTATAGCGAAATATACATATTAATAGCCATAACAAACATAAAGTTTGTTATGGAGCGCAATTATGCAAACTATAACTATAACATACAAATATGATTTTTGTGTTTGTTATATGTGAAAGTTGCTCTTTAAAAAATACTTAAAATTTATAATATGAAAAATTACATAGTATAAGGTAAACATATAATATGTATTTACTATACATCACTCTAGTTTGGAATAATTACTATTCGCAACTACTGCTTCATAAATATAGCTGAGCTAATGCCCCTTCTCTCTTCTCTCCCTCGCCTATCTCTGCCCTCTCTTTCGCCTCTTCCTCTCTCTCTCTCTATGCAGGACACATAAATGGTAATAATCAATACAACAACAAATGAATTCAAATACAATTTGTTACGACTTACAACAACGATATAATTGTATTTTTTGATACCATTCGTCTATACAAATTGTATTCATTAGTATACCTGATACAATTGATTTGAATCAACGAATTGAATACAAATAGTCTTTGATATACAAATCAATTGTATTCATCATACAATTTTCGATCAGATATGTACAAATCAATTGTATCTCTCTCCTTCCTCTCTCAATGTCGCTCGCCTCTTTTCTCCATCTAGTAGCTAGCTTTTGATACAAATCAATTATATCTCTCTCTCGATCTCGTTCACCTCTTTCCTTCCTCTCTTAATCTCACTTGCCTCTCTACTCTTTATAACATATAACTACGGATCATAATCAAACAAATTATAACTATATAAGGAGCGTACACAACTTTGAGTGTACACAAGTAATATTTATATCTCCAACTTTGAGTGTACACAAGTAAACACTTTAACTTGAATAAAATTGAATAAATAAACAAATGTGCCCTATATGACATAATACACATGATTCCACATAGGCTCATTAATCCATGTAGTAACGTTTGTATATCATACATACGACTTGCAATATTCAAGTGTTTATATCTTCACGTTATGAATACATGAAGTGCCTACTTGTGCAATAACAAAATCAAAAATTATAATTATCGATTGAAGTCAAGTTAAAGTTCGTATTTATGTTTTTAATAAGTTCATTAGGTTAGTCTAACCTAATGTGTTTCATTTTATTTTAGCAAATATAATTGGGAAAAAAAGTAACTGAACAGTAGTGGGGGAGTTATTGTCACACGTAACAACTCTACAAACTGCTAAAACCTCTCCGCCGTCAAAACAGCCGCAGAAAAATTCGAAAAACCCTTCTTCCCCAATGTCGACAGAAACTTTAAACCCTGAATTGAAAGGCGAGGCTTCATCTGAGAAGCTCCATTCACCGGTAATCATGAAATCGGAATTGAACGGAGATGACTCATCGGAGCAGCTTCAGTTGCCGGAAACTCTGAAAACTGAATTGAATGGTGAGGATTCATCGGAGAAGCTCCATTCGCCGGTAATTGTGAAATCTGAATTGAATGAAGATGACTCATCGGAGCAGCTTCAGTTACCGGGAACTCTGAAAACTGAATTGAACGGCCAGGATTCATCAGAGCAGCTCAATTTGCCGGATACCCCTGCGGAACCGACGGAGAAGCGAAAGCGAGAAGAATCAGAAACAGTAACAGAAACAGAGCAAAAACAACAAAATCCATTATGGAAGACGACGCTTTGCTCTTACTTTCGAAGAAATGATGATTCATGTAGCCACGGGGAATCCTGCCGTTACGCTCATGGTGAATCAGAGCTTCGGGTCCGACCCGATAATACATGGGACCCGACTTCTGACCGGGCGAAGAAGATGGCTAAGACGGCCGCTGATGACGACAGGGAGAAGGCAGAGGATAAAGAAGAAAAGTGCAATGACGTTATGATGACTGAGGCGTTAGACGATGAGGAATGTTCTGGTTCTGGGTTGTCAAAATGCTTGGTGAATCTTCCCATGAAGTGGAGTTCAGATAATTTAAGGTGTTTCCTTAAAGAACATGTAAGTTTTTTGCTCAAAGATGAATCTTTTTAGATATTGAACATGTACGTCCAATTCCCTTGGTGTTTATTTTCTGATCACTTTTATAATACGGATATGGAGGTCGAGGATTAGGATAGAAGGTTATTAGATAGTTGAGCTTTGATTAGTTTTCTAATGAGTATTGTTATTATCACTTTCATACTAGCATATTCTTCGATTTTAGTATAGGGTGTTGTTTCCTTTGCTTCAAAAATCATTTTTTTTTTGTTGTTGCTTCTGTTCTCTTCTACATTAAGTATGACTTCTTTGCCATTGTATTTGCTTTACATACTTGATTTTTGATATGCCTTACTTGAGCTGAGTGTCGATAACATTTACCGCTCTACCTTCACAAGGTAGGTAGTGGTAAGGCTACGTACACACCACCCTCTCCAGACTCCACTTGTGGATTAACACGGGGGTATGTTGTTGTTCTGTCATGGTGTATTTTGTGTTTTCTCTCTCAGATACTGGTAATTCCCAGTTTTAAGTAGTGGAAAACCAATAACTGTTGTTATTAAGCTACAGTAAAAAATTTGGGTTGAAGTTTTAGTTCTCACTAGTTACGATTTGAAAGCGAACTTCACAATTGTATGTGAACTTTGTCAACTCTAGTTTGTTTTTGTGAATTAGACACCTATGGATGTCAATGCATTTATTTTGTGGTGAATAAGATTATGGGAATTCATCAGCCAGAAGATTAGTTGTTGGAAACTATGAATAGTCTGAAAGCACTATGCCAAAAGTGTAACTTCAACAATTTGGTCTCTTTCTGATCAAAGGATCATTTTTAATTTTCTGCAAAGTGCAAACCTTTCTCCGCCGGGAATACTCTGATTGGATGACTTCCAACGGTTCCATTTTTCTTCCTGATCTAGAAGAGTATGGGAAACATTTTAAACTTTCCATGGCCTTTTATTCTCATTGTATACTTTGTTACAAAATTGTGTGTACTCCTAGTATATCTGGGTTGTACTGAAAATTAAGTGAAGTTGTTATACGAATGGTAAGATTTGTGTCAGTTATGGCATTTGATGAGGAACTGGAAACTAAGTGAACTGATCCACAGGGAGGTTTAAAACAATCAGTATCTTGGAAAACTGGTAAATTGGAGGGTGGTGGAGTCTCTAGGTGCTTTTCCCTTGGTTTTCCGTTAAAGGTTGATAATGAAACAATATTTTTTTTTATATAAAAAGTAACCATGGTGTCCGGGATAGCTTTGCGTGCACCACAGCTAATTTCACGGGTAGCTGATATGTCCCACCAGCATATGTACCGAGTAACTTTGTTCACCCAGGTTTGGACAGATAGGAAGAAATCACCTAGTGTTTTTTTTTTTATGACAAGGGAAATCCGCAGCCGCTACCCTTTGGGTGCGCACAAGGTTTTACCCCCGCTCCTATACAATAGCTCGCAAACCACATAGGAGAGGTAACCCACACTAGGCAAGCCCGGTGAGACGAGCTCGACCTAAAAGGCAAACCCTTTCGCTGGCAGGGGGTTTCGAACTTGAGACCTCCAACATGGAAGTCTCAAGCCCAAACCACTGGGCCACCCCGAAGGGTCACCTAGTGTTTTTGTCTCCCCGAAGATTTGAACTTGAGGCCTCATGGTTCTCAACTAAGTTGCTCAGACTCTTCACTTTTGGTGCCACACTTGTGTCGACACGACATGGGTGAGGGATCTGTGTCCGATTTGGTCAACCAATTTTGGGTACTTTGACCATAATCGATGGGGAAAGTCTGGATAGTTTTAATGATTTCTATAATCAATACAAAAGCTAAGATGAAATTGAGGAAAATGGAATATCTTTTATATAGAAATTTCTATGTCACTCCTCTTTCTTTAATCTCCTTGCAGTATTCTCCTCAAGTTCTCCACAAAATATCTCATAGTTTAGGTTTTATAACTCTATTTTTAGGCGAATCCCCGCACCTGTATCCATACATGGATCCATATCTCAGAATCTTAAAAATTAGATCATGAAGGATCCGACCTCTAGATCTGCACCCGTATCGGACACCCGCACCCGAGTCCGAGCGACTTAGGTTCTCAATCCACCACATTAACACTAGACCGCACCCTTTAATGCTTGAATTCGTTGTTGGCTTAAAGAAGGGTGTAATTTTGTAGACTACTTGCAGTAACACTGTTAGCATCTGTAGAAGTACGGATGTTTGCTCTATGGCTCGACAAGTCTGCTCTCCTGGAAATCACGATTCTGTTTCCTAGATAACATAATCCTTACTCTTTATCTTTTTGATGTATCGTTATACTGTTCTTCATCGATTCTTTTTATGATGTGATGAGATGTTTGTTGGAGTTGACTCCTTAAATCTCAGGGTGTTACTTTTAAATCAGCAAAAAAGAAGAAAGGCATGGCTGTAGGATTTGCTACTTTTGAAAATGCAGAGCAAGTGAAGACTGCTGTGAAGGTACTCCTTTGTTGTCTAAATTTGATTAGAGTTATGTGCAGTTCTTCTATTATCAGAAACTTTATTTGTCCAACCTAAACTCTGCAGGAGTTGGATGGAAAGCCTGCTGGCAACAAGATTTTAAAGGTTGGAGATATTATTCCGCGGGCATTTGAGAGAAAGGGTAATTCAGCGATGTCCTCATTTCCGACCAATCAACAAGGTGAAATGCAAACCCAAGCTGGAGACGGTTTGGATTTGACTAAAATATCAGAGGAAACTGAGGCTGAGGACCCAGTGACCAGCGATTCAGTTCTGAAGGGTAGGTGTGTACGAGATGTGGTGACTCCTCTTGCTAAAATGCCATATGCTGATCAACTGGAGCAGAAGAAGAGCTCTTTGACGCGAACTCTCAAAACACTTGTTAGTATATCTTATCCCCTTTATTCCATATTGTTATAACGTCACTAACCACTTTCCCAGGGATTGCGAAAATAGACTTTTGACCCTTTTTTCATCTTCTATATGCATAGACTCGAAATGCACGTAAAGCTTGCCCAAATGGTGTTCCATTTCCAGAATGGATTCTCAATGCTAGGGAAATAGGTATGCTATTTTTGAATTGCATCGGCTGCAAGTTGGCTCTATGACTATTTCTTTGTAATTAATAGACAAATAATTTGGTCCTATTCACTGTGTTTAAGGTGAAATAGGATGATATTATGCTTATGTTTATACTATACTAGTTTCTTAGCACGCCCTTTGTGTGTGTACCCCATATCAATGAGTATATAAATTTATAAAATTACATATATTATTAAATGATGTGTTTGACTTATAAAATGAAGTTAAAAGAGAAAGTGTCTTATTGTGATTATGGCTTTTCCTCTAATTATCAAACTTATATAACTATCTTCTTCATTGGGATTAGTTTTTGTTGGGATTGTTAGAATGACATACTAAACATAAATAAATTAAATGATAAAGTTGGAATAGTAGCCTATTTAATATCCTCTTAAGTTAGATTATTTGGACTTGATTTGTAATTGGTAAGAGGCGTGTATAATGATGGCAGGTGATGAGTATAGATATAAATATAGATTGGTATAGATATCGTGTTATAAATCATATGCTACTCTATTCAAGTTATAAGATACATCTTATATCTCCAAAAAAATTAAACTTTTAGTGACTTTTTATTTTATATGCTATTATAGCTTTGCATATTTTATGTAGGTATTGAAAGCAGAGAATGGTAGTGTTAAAATAGATTATATATATGTCTCATCTAACCCCATGCAATCTCCTATAAAATAGAACTTATTTAATTCAGTGACACCTATCAAAATTTCAACAAATTGTAATCCAGATTGTTTAACAAATACATTTAAATCGTTATTTTAAACCTAGAATTTCAATTTTTTTCCACATATAGTAAATTTATCTCTTGTAAAGGTTTTTAGGATTTTAAAGTCATATGAAAATTTCAAAGAATTCATCATTCATGTATATAATTATAATTTTTACATTTGTAAATTTAGGTTCTTATTCCCATACACGTGTCTCTGGTAATAGATGGTTGCAGAATTCAGATTTTATGGTTAAATGCATTGTTATTGTATATGAATCATGAATGTATGGTATAAACAACGTTTACAATATGCAAAGAAAAAATGAAAAATCTAGGTTTTGAATTATGTATTAAATCTATTTATTACAACAATTTGAATTCCAATAATTTGTCAGACGTCATTCAATTAAATTAGCTTGCTTTCTTTCTTTCAACTCATTGAGTATGTTGTTGTCATTTCTTTCTTTCAACCTATTCAATACCTACATAAAATATGTGATTAAGTTATAATAACATAAGATTAAACACATTATTTTAATAAATTACTATTGTTTTATGTAAATATAAAATGTATCTTACTTGAATAGAGTATATGATATTATAACACGATATCTATATCTATATCTTCCTCCATTCCTGACTATCATTTTACATATCAAGTTCAAATATCTTAACAATAGCACATCAAGTTCAAATTAGATTAGAGGAGATCAATAGACTATTATTTCAAGCTTATCATTTAATTTCTTTATAGTATATATGCTAAGTAATTCCAAAAGAATGAAGATAATCTCATAACTTTGGTAACTGGAGGCAAAGCCAGACATCACAATACATCACAATCAGGCACTTTCTCCTACCTTTGTTTATAACTCAACTACGCCGCTTAATAATATACGTGAAGTTATAAAATTGTATACTCGTTGACATGTGTTACATGCAAGTGCCGAATACTAGTAGCATTTGACAAAGAAAAATGATATAACCTTTAGCTCAACCATTTCTTTGAGCAGGTGGTCTTCCATGCAAACTAGAGGGCATAATTGAATCACCACTTATCGATGAATATCGAAACAAGTGTGAGTTTTCTGCGGGATACTCTGTACTAGGAAAGCCAACTGTGGGATTTCAGCTTGGAAATTTCAGGTGGATAAAGGCAACTGCAGTTTTCTAAGATCTAGTTGTTTTTTTTCTTTTTGTAGTTCATTTAACAGAAATTATCCTTGTACCAGGGACGGTGTGACAGCTGTTGAGGAACCTGTAGACTGCCCAAATGTTTCTAAAGTTGCCTGTAAATATGCTGCTATCTTTCAAGAATTCTTACAACAGTCAACCCTACCTATTTGGAACAGATTGAATAATACCGGATTCTGGCGTCAACTTACTGTATGTCCAACTGCTTCTATGACCAAATAGTTTGTTCAGCCTCTACTATCATGCAGAGATGATTTAATGTGCATTGTTAGTTTGGCTGGACAAATTAAGTATTTTTCTTTCTTTTATTGGGGGTGGTGTTGTGATGCGCGGCCAACTGACTGGTTCTTTCGGTAAATCTACATCCAGGTTCGAGAAGGTCGCATGCCGCCTGGTAAAAATGTAGAGGTTGAAAATCCCAGTGCAAACATTTCAGAGGTTATGCTGATAGTTCAGGTTTTTTTCTAGTTAACTTAGTCGTTGTTTTGTTCCTACATATATACCATTTTCAGGAGGGGAGTCATGGATCAACGATGAAGTTGTTTCCATGTGACCTATAGATCAGAGGTTCAACCCATGGAATCAACCACTGATGCTTGCGTCATGGTAGACTACCTACATCCCACCCCATTCAGATGCGGTCCTTCCCCGGATCCTTTGTGAATGCAGAGACGCTTCAGGCACTGGGTTTCCCTTTTTTATGACTACCATTTTCAGCAAAATGAGGAGCTAGCTGTATGATCCAGACTTGTATTACTGATATCCTGATTCAGTGATGAGGCAGTTGATATTACTTTTTGCTTAGGACTTGCTCTTTGCTGCTTCTTTTTAAAATTTATCTTACTCCTTGATTGCCTAGGTTTCCACTCTGGCTTTTGACGATGCATTAGTTAATGATGAACTTCAAGGTTTGGCCAAAGCGTTTGCTATGGGAGCTTCTAGTGCATCACCAACATTACCTCTTACTGCCCTGGTAGTTCAGGTGGTTGTCATACAAATTTTCTTTCTTTATTATTGTACACTCCTACTTCCAATTTTCCCAGGCATTTCTCAATATATGATGACAGCGGGGTGAAGCTTTGGGTTAATTCTAAAAATCTGGTACTTATTGCTCACTAATATATAACCTAAACAGCTTGCTTGCCGGCGAAATAAGCCATGGATCTTGCGAGTTATAAAAGCTATCGTTTTTGTAACTTATTATCCTTGTCTTCAAATCTTTTATTTTTACCTGTTTCCTTGCTTCAAACAATATTCTTGTTTTTGACCTTTTCAAGATGCTAGCCTTTTCATACTAGTGAGTTATGTACATGATCTTCCAGTGGAGCCTTTAACCAACCTTGATGCTGTTACTTTTTCATGCAGGATCACACTGGTATATCAAATGTAGCACCAGCAGATGCTCCTCTGCGTGTGCTTCCATTTCCCAGAGGGGAAAACTATTCTGAACTGCATGAAGATAATGCAGTTGCTGAAGCAAAAATTCACGATTTTATTAATGGACTTAAGTTTTGTATTTCGCCCACGGCCTTTTTTCAGGTGAGATCATTGCTTATTTTTCTCTTTCCTAAGCTGATCCTATTTTTATCCCCCCCCCCCCCCCTCTTCCAGAAGTCGCGACTCTTTTAAGTTCTTTAATTGGCACAGGTGAACACCCTTGCTGCAGAGAAGTTGTACTCCCTTGCAGGGGACTGGGCCAGCTTGGGTCCTGATACCTTGCTTTTTGACGTTTGCTGTGGAACTGGAACAATTGGTCTTACTCTGGCAAATCGAGTTGGTATGGTAATGTTCACCACTCCAATTAAATCCTAAATTTTCTTTTTGAATTTGTTTTACGTCACACAAGGTAGGGGTTAGGTTTGCGTACACTCCACCATCCCCAAATCCCAATTCTACTTGTGAGATCACACTGGTTATGTTGTTGATGAAATTGTTTTGCGTCATGATGTTAACTTTTGGCCCACATATTCACTGTTTTTGCTTTAACCTATTTTTCAAAGTGTCTTACTTTATCTGTAATGGTACAGTCTTGTTATAACTGCCGAGCATCTCCTTTTTGCTGAAGTTACTATATAAAGTTGCCTATTACTGATAAAAAAACAAGTGCCCCAGGAGTTAAAGATCAATTCCATCATTCTATGTAAATTATTATGTTTAGTTAGGCAAATTAAGCATTTGAAATTCATTTGTTGTTCCCTATTGAATGTCGTAGTTTGAATTTATATATATTGTGAGAAATATTGAAAAAGAATATTATTGAATTGTTGTTGTGTCTACATTTTTTTTTTTTTTTGATAAAGTTAAAGTTGTATTCTTCAGCATTAAGGGTATGCTGGCTACCTCCAAAAAGTTACAAGCTAAAACCATAATTACATAGATCCTAGGAAATCTACCAACTGTTCTACTTCTTCTATACCATCTTCTTTACACCAAAAAAACAACATGTTAATGCAATTTTCTTTAACTTTCTGAATAGAGTTAGTAATATTCTCATGACACCTAAGGTTTCTTTCTCTCCCAATAGTCCACCAGACACAAGTAGGTACTATAGACCACCATCTTTTTTGGGTCTTGCTCCCCCCCTCCTCATCCAGCAGCTCAAAAGATCAGCAGTATGTTCTGGCATCACCCAGGGCTCTTGAGAAATGCTGAGAACCATGCACCACACCTGGACAGTAACTTTACAGTGTAGGAATAAATGGCTGTTAGTTTCTTCCTTCTCATGACAAAAAAAACATCTGGAGACAATCTGGAAGCCTCTTTTCTTGAGTTTTTCCTGAGTGAGACATGCCCTTCTGGTGACCAACCAGGTGAAGCATTTCACCTTAGTTGGGGTGTTGCCCTTCCATATTTGTTTCCATGGACCAAGAATTCCCCAGAGTGAGTCATGACCTCTCTCTTATACAGTCTATGCACAGAGAGCTTACCATCAGAGTCATGTTTCCATCTTATACTATCTGCTTCTGTAGCAAGGCCTGTGAATTCACCCAATTTGAGTAGCAGTTCAACAATTCTATCCACTTCCCAATCATTTAGATTTCTCCTGAAAGTGAGGTTCCATCCCTGAGGGGACCAAATCTCAGCAATTTTAGCCTCAGGATTGGTACAGAAAGAAAAGAGATCGGGGAAGACTGAGTTTAGACACTCTTGTCCAATCCACTTGTCCTTCCAAAAAAATATTTTGTTACCCTCTCCTACCTTGACCACCAAATTCTCCTTTAGACTATCCCATAAATTTCTGATTGATCTCCAAACTGTTACCCCATACGTGCTATCCTCGGTCTGCCCATACTTGTTGAGAATTGCTATTCTCCATAATGCCTGATCTTCAACCACAAATCTCCAAAGCCATTTAGAAAGTAGACTTTTGTTTTGGACCCTCAGATTTTTTATGCCGAGACCTCCTATCTTCTTGCTTAGTAAGGCTGTCTGCCATTTAACTAAGTGTATTTTTTTTCCTTCTTTGTTCCCCAACCATAGAAAATCACGCCTCAATTTATCCAACCTTTCTTCTACCTTTGCTGGTAAAGGGAAAAGTGACATAACATATGTAGGCAACGCATCCAGAACCGAATTGATCAAGGTGACTCTTCCTCCCAGAGATAGATAGTTTGCCTTCCAATTAGCCAACCTCTTCTCTGTCTTCTCAATAATTCCATCCCAAATATCAAACTCCTTGTGATTATTCCCAGGTAAGTAGTTATTGAGACCCTATTTATAGACACTAGAATACGATCCTATTTCTATTTGTATTCCTATTCCTATTCTAAATAGGATTGTATAAACCTATTCCTATTCTAATAGGATTGTATAAACCTATTCATGTTCAACACTCCCCCTCAAGCTAGTGCATACAATTCATGTACCTAGCTTGTTACAAATGTGTAATTAATACGAGGACCGATGAGGGGCTTGGTGAGATATTTGCAAGTTGATCGATCGACTTCACAAAATTGACAGTCAATCTCAATGTGCTTGTCTTCTCCTTAAATACTGGATTTGATGCATAATGTCAGTCAATCTCAATGTGCTTAATCTTATGAAATACTGAATTTGATGCATAATGCCGATAAAACACAGAGTGATAAAATTACAGTGTTGAACTTCCCAAACCAAACTTGCAGACTGTTTCAGACCATAGAGTGACTCACATAATCGACATACAAGGCTACTAAACTCTCCCTGAGCAACAAAGTGCTCAAAATCTAGTATAAAGTATATGTATCATGTTGGAATCAATAGATGAGTTGATATTAAACAAGAAAGTCACCGAAAAATTGGCCAGAATATGCTCATACGTCGGAGTATCAGATTTGATTGCTGAAAGTGGTCACAATCTAAGAAATAAAATTATATGGGTAGGGTTAGAATGATGGCACGACCCAACTAGAAAATAGAAATTATATGGGATAGTTCGAATTGATGGAACGACCCCATTGAAAAAGAGAAATAATATGGGTCGGGTCGGAATGATGGCACGATCCTACTGAAAAAGAGAAATTATATGGGTAGGGTCGAAATGATGGCACAACCCTATGCAAATTAGATTTGAGGAGTCACCAAAAAAAACGAATGAAACTATGCAAATCAAATCTAAGGAGTCACCGAAAAGACACGGGTGCTATGCAACTCAGATTTGAGAAAGTAGTTCGGAAAAATCTACGGTACTACGCAAGTTAAATATGAAAAGTAGTCCGGAGAGATGCACGGTGCTACGCAAATCAGATATGCAAAAAAGGTAGTCACTGGAAGGATGGCACGGTGCTGCACAAATTAAATATGAAAAAAATAGTCACCGGAAAGATCGCACGGTGCTACACATATAGGATATTAAAAAGTAGTCACCGGAATGATGGCACGGTGTTACACAAATCAGATATGAGAAAATAGTCACCAGAATGATGGCACGGGCTACAAAATAATTATGAAAAATAGTCACCGGAATGATGGCACGGTGCTACACAAATTAATTATGAAAAAGTAGTCACCGAAAAGATGGCACGGTGCTACACAAATTAAATATGGAAAAGTATTCACCGAAAAGATGACACGGTGCTACAAGTTTTGCTAGCATAATTGTTGGCCAGACGGGCGACATATATGAGTAATAGCCGCCCGCCGGCAACGGAAGCTCTTTGATTGTTTACCAAGATCGTAGAGGCTCTGATACCATGTGA
This sequence comes from Solanum verrucosum, assembly GCF_900185275.1. Classification (NCBI taxonomy): domain Eukaryota; kingdom Viridiplantae; phylum Streptophyta; class Magnoliopsida; order Solanales; family Solanaceae; genus Solanum; species Solanum verrucosum. The sequence continues at coordinate 1,094,769 of NW_026019984.1, read as the reverse complement.
GAAATATAAGAGAAGAATATTATTGAATTGTTGTTGTCTACATTATTAATTTATTACAGAGAAACCCTATTTATAGACACCACAATAGACACCTTTTCCAACTAGGACACTGCAATACAATCCTTTTCCAAGTAGGACACAATATATTATTCTTATTACTATTACTATTCCCATTTCTATTCTAAGTAGGATTGTATATACCTATTACTATTCTAACATTTATATTTAAGATAAAATTCGATAGTGCAAATGCGCAATATCTGTTGGGGTACATACGGGCTCATACATTTACTTATTCATTCTGGAAAATGAAATAGAGAAAAGTTGTTTCTAACACTGTAAAGGTTTCATCAAAGGAAACAATCTTTCTTTATATGAACTGAGTCGAATTTTTGGATGTTCCAAAATGGAAAACTGGATATAAATCCAATTCGTAGGAGTAATAGTTTAAAACTAAAAAAATGGATGATTGGTTAAAAACAAATATATCAATCCAAATTCAAGAAATATAAGTTAGTAACAGTTTGCATTTATTTGCGTTTATTTGGGGCATTCAGTAAAATGGGATGGATATATATGTTTTAACTGTGCAGGGAGAAAAAAAAAACCAGTTTAAGAAAGTGGTCAAGCATTTGGCTAGTCAAGAAGGAAAATGTGTAAAACTTTTGAAACACAGGAGAATTTTTTAGGGGATCATAAGATAATAGAAAATCAACAATGCTACCTCATTTTCTGTTACTGACTTAGTATTTCAATTCTCATTTAAGAGTGTCTTACTAACGTTTTGTAACAAGGTGAAAACTAAATCTATATGCACTTTGAATATGTTTGGATGTCTTGAGATGATATGAAGCTTCTTCTTAACATCAATTTCTTCAGGTTGTTGGCATTGAAATGAATGCTTCTGCTGTTTCTGATGCTCAAAGAAATGCTGAAATCAATGGGATAAAGAACTGTAGATTTATTTGTGGAAAGGTCAGATTGGACTACCATCTTTACTGGTTTTCTCACTATTTCCTCCCCCCTTCGCTATTGTAATGTTGGCCTGTCCTCTGGCTTTTGTCATACCTTCTTTATAAAACTAGTCACTACCAATGGATTTCGTTCACATTTTATTTTACTTGCTTTCGGTCATTGCCATGAAACTATGCAGTGATGATTTTCTTTTGGGAAAATACAGAAAGACCCCCTTAAACTAGTCTCTAGTTTTTAAAAAGACAAACTTTGTGGGGCGTCCTCCTATGACTAAGGGTTCATAAATTTTTCTTCTCAATTAGGTGAAGTAAATTAACCCAAGGTTAAGCAAGGTAAACCTGATTTTGATATGGATTTTACCATGACTCCCCTATAGTTCCTGTGAGATTTCACTGGGTTTGGTGTTGTTGTTGCCCCTATAGTTGTTCGAACTTCGAAGAGTACTAATACCCCTTTTTTAGCCCATGTGGCATTTTTGGTGTTCCACACAACCATTGAAGCGCGTGAAAATCTCCAAAATTAGTGTAATTTAGTGTTTCTTTCATAATTCTTTTGCACATCTTTTTTTCCTTTTTTTTTAAAAAATAAATAAATCACGGTGCCCGGGCCAGCTTGAGCGTACCTTGACTAATTCCACAATATACTTGCCAGACCTACCTACAACAACAAATACCAAATAACTCTATCCACCAAGGCTAGAACAAATGAGAAGAAATTTTCCTTTTTTCTCTTCTTCCATGGACCACTCCTCCACCTATCCTCCCACCAGTCTTGCACCAGCAAATCCCCGAACATACACCAATCTAACTCCTCCTAGTACTAGTAGGAGGGATGTTTGATAGAAGAAGGGGGAATATAAATGAAAAAAGTTCTTCTTGACCTGTGGCAGTGTGTCCTAGATATCTGGTTGTTTCGTCTCCAGGATGGTATGGGTTCATTTCGAGCGGGTCCAGGCAAAGTTTAAGTATCTTTTTAGAAATGATGGACTAGTTTGGGGGATCTTATGTTCTCCCATTTATGTTTAGTAATTCATGCAGCTTTTTTAATCAGGTTGACTAAGTCATGTGGTTACTAAATTTAAGTACCACTTACAGCTTATAGACCATCATCAGAAATGGCAGTAGGTGGTGCATTTTGTGTTCCAAATTATACTTCTTGCTTCTATGTTGGGGCTTCAAGAATGTTGTCCTTTGTGAGCAACTCCTACATTCCCTTTTTGAGCCAATCGGATTAGACCTGATGCTTGGAGAAACTGTACTGATTCGGATGTAGTCATTGTAATGTCGTGCTCTGAAGGCCAGAGGATTTTTACTGTTTTGGGGAAATTGCAGAGGTTTACTGTTTCAATAAAACGATATTATGAGCCACCTTTAGTTTCTTGCTGACCTAGCTATCTGGGAGATGATGTTACTAATCTAGCAGGAGATTCTAACAATCTAAAGTTTTCGTCCCGTTTTTAATTCCATTAAAGATATACAAGTCTTTTTTTAGTTTAGGAAAAAGATATATCAGGCATTTTAAGTTGAGTAACCAAGTGTAAAAGCCCGATGGATCTGCCTTTAACACATTCGGAAGTATATCTGAACTAGTGTTGGAAAGCTAGCTTACTTTTGATACAACCTGTATGTAAAGACTAGTTAGCTTTGTTCGGGAGCTCTAGCTTAGATTTCTGTGGAAACAATGACCATGTTCATCTGTACTTCCCTTTTTCTGTAGCATATAGTATCTTTTGTTTCCGAATTTGTTCTGCACATTTTAATTCCAGAATTTTCATTATGAGATTGCAGGCAGAGGATGTCATGGGATCTGTACTGAAAGAATATCTTGCTTCACCTCCGAAAGTAGACGGACTTCTAGATATAAAAGAAAAGAAAAACCAAGAAAATACTACTTCCACAGAGAAGACTGATTCTATAGTTAACACATCGGAAACAGATGGGGAATCGGGTATTGGGTCTGAAAATGGTAAAAGCATGTGCATTGATCAAGATACAACACCTACTGAGAATATGAATTCTACGGATGGCACCGCTGAACCTGAGGGGAAAACAGGCCTTGAGTGTACCAATGGTAAAAGCTTGTCAGAATCTTCAGCAGATGGCATTACAGAATCAGCAACCCAACTTAAGAAGTGTTCATCAGAGAATTTGACCACTCCAGTACAACATTTCAAGAATGTTGTTGCAATTGTAGATCCTCCACGTGCTGGACTTCATCCCACTGTAAGTGATTTCTCTGCTTTCATCCTTGGCTGTTATCTGTTTTAGTAATTTGTGCACTACTGCTCTCTAATGTCTAATTGCTCTGTTAGCCACATCGTAAGGCTAGATATGCAGCTTGGGAAATCTTCCTTCTGGCCATTGAGAAGATCTGCTTTCTATTTAGGACTCACTTGTTAGACGAGTATAGTGTAATGTTATTCTGAATTTTTATTTTTCAGATAACACCAGAATTTTTTTATAACATTCCTTGACTTCTAGTTGCTGCATGCACCAAGTTCTGCATGGAGGCCAGAATCTTGGTGTTACGAGTAAGACTACGCTAGAAATGGGAGGAAGTGTAATAAAAAGGAACTCGTGCCATATGTTGAACACTTCATATCTATGTGAATTAGTTGACAGAAGAAATTTGGCTCCTTATGATGCTGGTCACCAGTCTCTAAGCTATATGCTTTTTCATCTAATATAACGGATGAAGCTTTCATCTTATCTTTGATCTAATCCCTGTTTTATGTGACCCTCAGGATAGATATTACAATGTGTTTCCTATGTTTTTGAGTGTTGAGGTTTGAAAAAAGCTACTTTGTGCTACAATGTGTTTCCTACGTTTTTGAATGTTGTGGTTTGAACTGAGCTGCTTTGCTAATTTTTGTTCTCTATGCTTGTAGGTTATCAAACTTTTAAGGACTAATTCACGTCTAAGGAGGCTTGTGTAAGCTCCGTTGATGCATTAACTTATCCCTTCTCCATTTTCTTGTTCGCTGCTTGTACTTTTTCCACTGTTATTTATAGTCTAACTTTTGTTTATGTTGAACTGTTCTTTTCAGTTACATTTCCTGTAATCCTGAAAGCTTGGTTGCAAATGCTATTGAGCTCTGCACACCTTCTCCAGATGAATCGGAGAAGGGGGATAATAAAAACAACAGATTATGGAGGAAGATGAGCAGCGCTACTCTTGCACGACATAGGACCAAATCTATGCCCAATTCAGAACCTTTTAAACCTGTCAAAGCCATGGCTGTTGATCTTTTTCCACATACTCCTCATTGTGAACTGGTGATGCTTCTGGAGAGGTAAATTTATCTATTTCCTAAATGATAATCTTGAGTAGCCATATGTATGAGAGAAAATAGAAATGCTCCTTTAGATTTGTTCTCTCAATGTGAAAAACAAGGGACGGGCTTTCGACCTAGATATCTGTTATTGATGTTGCTGATGGCAGTTTTGAGGCAATCTTCTATTCGTGGAAGATTTCCATGATATTGTTTTGTAATTGTCTCCTTATTTAACTACCAACTTCCAGTTCTCTGATTCCCTGTTCGAAAAGAATACCTCTAATGTAATGACAGATTATGTTTATGACCTCTCATATAATTTAAGATGCTGTCACAATTTCAAGTGAAAAGAATTCTGTTATGTTGAGTAAGTTTTAGTCATTTTGTTCCGTTGCATAAGCCGGATTTAATCACGGATTCTTGTATTGTTTGTGTTTATGGTTATGTTGTCGGTTGAAGTCAATATATCTCCTAAAACGGAGAGGAAACTTGATCGCTTGAATTGCAAATACGAATATTTGTACTCTTACTATGACGATTCCCAGACATCCTAGTTGTGATAGAAAACATAAGATCCCCTTCGAATAAGGGAGAACATTGTTTCATCCTTATAATATCTCTCGGCAGAAAAACCGGATTCTGGATACGATTATTAGTTTGTTTCTTGCGGATGCAAATGGTGTTGGTTTTACTATGCTCTGTGCTAAATGCCGGTGATTTCTTCTCATCTGCACCTTGGTAGGCGAAGCCTGTCTGGTATTTGTAGTGGTGGGAGCTAGCAGGTAAGATGGAACAGTCTAAGTACTTGCAAGATGACTAAGGGGTCGTTTGGTAGAGTGTATTAGTAAAATAATGCATGCATTAACTACGTGTATTGGTAATATCTTGTTTGCAACACATTTTCATGTTATATTAGTTATACACTCTATTGTGTATTAAGGTTTGTATTACTAATATCATAGATTACTAGGTATTAGTAATGCAAGAGATTTTAATGCATGCATTAACATGGTTACATAACTCATTGTCCCTCTACATCATTTTTACAACTTTTCTACCATAATTGTTAAGGATATTTTTGTAAATAAATGTATAGTTAATGCAGACATCGCTAATACACTTTACCAAACGACTTAAGACACCACATTATTGAGGTAGGGTAAGTACACCTTTTTGTAGCTTCTTTATAAATGGTTGAGTCAATGACTATTAAAGTTGGAATTCTAATGTTCCCTTTCTTTTATAGGAATGTTCTCTACCTCAATTGTGTAGATTGTTGACAATGTATTTGTTGAAGGTGCTTTGATAGCTGTTACACTTAGCTTTCATTCTTTTCTCTTTGGAAAATCTTGTGCTATATTCAACAAAATTAGGCTCAAAATAAAGTAGGGAAAGATTGATTTTCATTGAGTTGAAAGGGGAAAGAGGGGAACGTGTCGAATAAAAAGTTCTTTTTTTTTTGCACTACATAACAACCTAATAAAATAAACATTTATGCGCGCTAGGAACTAGCATCAAATCTATAAATACATGACATGTTTTTTACGTACATTTTTTTATATTTATATAAATACAGAGTGTGAATAAGTTGTTTTTTGAAGAATGACAATGACACATCATTAGATGTTTTTAATGTGAAAAGGGGAAAAAAGGAAAAAGAAGATGGACCCAAAAGAGCAAAAGAACACAAATGACAGTTTTTTTTTTTGGGGTGGGGTGGGGGGGCTCTTAGATAAAAAAATAAATATGGAACTGTAAGATATGTTCCCAATAATCTTTGCAGGTAAAGATTCATTGATTTGAAGAAAATGTTTTTCCAGAGAAATATTTTACTTGAAACACAAATTCCAGTGTTAAGAGTTATTACATCCTACTTTTTTTTAATTTTTCTTAAAATATAAAATTGGTGGAATTTAGATACATTTTAAAATGTCCTGACATCGTGTTTTGGTTTTGGATACATCACTTGACGTACTCGATACATTGTTTACGTCCTGATAGGGTTGCGTATCGGTCAGTTCGGTTCAGTTTTGAAGTTTATCGGTTTGGCTTATTGGTCATCGGTTTGTAGAGATGCTAAACCATTATAGAACCATTAAGCTATTGGCTTATCGGTTATGGTTTATAGGTTTTTGATCGTAATCGGTTCGGTTATCGGTTTAACCGTTAAGATTTGACATAAAAAAAACATTGAAAATCACTTAATTAGAAACAAGGTGACAAATCAAATAAACCATGCACACAAGTTCACAAGTTACATCTTGCTCAAAAGCAAACACTTTTACATTGTAGAATAACCAAGTATTTGAGACAACCAAAAATAAAAGTAGGAAATCAAACTCTAAGTCAAGGACTTTATAGTAGGATGCAATGTAAATAAACGAGCTGAGTTAGTTCAGGATTCAACAACTGGAAATGAGTCATATCCTAATTCGATTTTCCTCTTGTTTTAGGTGGTTCTAACTAAATGAAAGAAAGGTCGAACAACAATTTAAGTTATATTTTCTCATCAAATTTAACTTATATATGTTGATAGTGTGATTAGATTTGACTGTGAAAATTTATGTGTTAAAAAAACAAAAGTGTAATTGCTTTCGATCGATAAAAGAGAAGCGTTAAAGTAGGTCGACGACTAACATAAAAGTGAAGTGTTAAAAGACAGGTCGACGACTAACGTAAAAGAGAAGTGTTAAAAGACTTAAAGTAGGTTGACGATCAACATAAAAGAGAAGTGTTAAAGTAGGCCAACGACTAACGTAAAAGATAGGTCAATTTTGATAAGCATTTCAAATACCAAATAAAGTGGACATTGAGAATTAATATAGTCAAACTTAATTAATTTCAATTTATTCAACTTCATTGTACACGTTTTCTTGATGCTTCATTACAAAGTGAATATCTTTAGATTTTGACTTGATAAATTCAAACCTACTTTCCTAATAAATGAAGTCGTACTCTTAAAAGTTCTTTAATAGATTCATGCTACAACTTTTAGGCTTATTACTTTTATATCTAGACTTTGACTACATGTAAATATCACAATTAATGTGTATATTCTTTTTAAGCCTAATTGTGTGAGTTAGGTAACTTTAGGGTAAAAGAACCTTCTTATAAATCTTACTTTTTAAGTTTATGTACAAAAGATAATTGCTCAAAGAGGAGTGTTGAAGTAAGTTGACGACTAACATAAAAGATAATTCAATTCTGACAAGTTGTTCAAATATCAATTCTAAAGGGATATAGATAATTCATATGGTCAATTTTATTCAAAATTGAAATGTACTTGAATGATCGAGTTCTCTTTCAGACCTTCCTACCACCTCAACCATTTAAAGTGGAGGTGTGTTTCTAGTGGAGAAGTGGCATGATTGATTTCATTTATTTAAACCTAAATCTATTTAACTTTATTGTTAGGCATTGTTTTAGTGAATAAATAAAGTGGAGGTGTGTTTCAAGTGGAGAAGTGGCATGATTGATTACATTTATTTAAACCTAAATCTATTTAACTTTATTGTTAGGCATTGTTTTAGTGAATTTATTCTTTGCATAAGGTAAATATCTCTGGATTGACATGATTAATTTGAACCTAACCTACTTTTCCTTGTAAATAAGAAGCACTGAAGCTCTATACTAAATTAGTGTAACAATTTTTAGGTTTGTTATTTCTATATCTAGACTTTGACCACGTGTAAATATTATAATTCATGTGTATACTTGAGACCTATTCTTACTTTTTAAGCCTAATTATGTGAGTTTGGTAACTTTTAGGGTAGATAAACATTCTTATGAGTCTTACTTTTTAAGTTAATGTGCAAATGTATTATTGCTCCAAATCCCCAATAAGTACAAGAAGTTGGCAACTCACATATATAGACGGTTCACTAATATGAGTTTTGGTGCAGTGGTGAGACTGCTCCACCCTTAACTAGATGTCTCGAGTTTGAGCCGTGGGTATGGAGAAAATCTTGTTGAGAGTGTCATCCTTAAGAGGCCCTGCAGTGTGTGATCTACATTTAGTCGAAGCTTCAATTCGAGCACTAGACACAAAGTGAAAAATAAAAAATATAAAAGACAATTTGATTGTGTGATCTACATTTAGTCGAAGCTTCAATTTGAGCACCAGACACAAAGTGAAAAATAAAAAATATAAAAGACAATTTGATTCCGATGAGCCTTTTAAATATTGAACGCGATGAACACATAGAACTTACATAGTCGAATCTTAACTAATTTGAAATTAGATATAGTTAAGTGACCGACTTTCCTATAACCTTGATTATTAAAGGTGAGTAGCGTTTCTAATGGAGTAGCGGCCATAACTCATTTCATTTTTCCAATACATTAACTTTTTACTTTATTGTCACACGCTGTTTTCTTGATCTCTTTGTTGCACCAAGTAAATATCTTTAGATTGACATGATAAATTTGAACCTAACCAACTTTTAGGTTTGATATTTTCATATCTAGAGTTAGACCTAATCTTACTTTTTAAGCCTAATTATATGAGTTTAACCTTTCTGTAACAATCTAACCTACTTGTCTTGTCTTTTTCTTGCTTTTGTGCTTTCTCTTCTTTTTCTATCACTGACAGACAAAGATTAAAGTAAAAAGAAAAAAGAAAAGGAAAAAAAAGGGTCAAAATCATACTTTACCTATAGCACAATAGGATTAGTTTAATTATTTTCAATACTTAATTATCTATACTTTACCTCCAAAAACTTTGTTTGATATGAGTTCAATTTTAAGGATATGTCATCTATGTAGAAACATCTAAAGGACATTTTAACTTTTTGTATGCGAAATTCTAGAAGAGATAACTTACTAAACTCTGAATAAATTTATTTATATAAATATTAAATGCATTTCTCAACATAAATATAATTTTCTTGGCTAAAGTTATTGGATTTTATTGAATTCATAACTAGACCTCTAACTCTGCCTCGATACATGACTCAATCAAACATTAAAACATTTCTTTTTTCAAAAAAGTGATTCTTTTAGAAATATGTCTAGTTGCAAAGATCTGTTTGGATGTACTAATTATGAAAAAAAAGAAAGGAAAATAAAGTGTTCAATGAAAAGAAATTTGTGTAGAAGTGACTGTAGTTTAATGCAAAAAATTCTTTTTAAGCGCCAATGGTTTTAGAATTGGATGCTTTCCAAACAGGGAATTATTCTCCTTAACAAAACTTTTTATAGTGTCTTTTGAAAATAAAAAATAAAAAATAAAAGCAAAGGTTCCTATTAACTCTTGAAATATCAAAATTTGAATTTTGAATTTCTGTTGTGATGGGAGGTTAGTAGGTAGTCCGAACATGTCTTGTTTCCTTTTCAGTTTTGTTAGTATTATCTAGCGATTTTAGTATTACATGTTGTTTCATTTGCTTCAGTTATCGTGTTATTTATTGCTGCTACTATTCTCTTCTTCTTCTTCTTCTTCTTCTTTGTATTTGTACATAGTTATTGTTTGTTATGCTTTACTTGAGTCGATGGTCTATCGAGAATAGCCTATCTACCTTCACAATTAGATAGAGGTAAGATTGTATACACACTACCCTTTGCTCAGACTTCACTTGTGAGATCACATAGAACTAATTTGTTGTTATTGTTATTGTTTTCATTTTTTTTTTGTATATTTGTTGTGCAGACTTGTTATTTATTATGCTTTACTTGAGACAAGAGTGTATTATAAAATTATTCTGAATTCATTATTATTGTTATTGGTGTATCATTCTCACTACAAATTATAAAAATAAAATAAAAATTTACAACCATCGATATGTAACTCTCTAGTGATCATTTTTTGTCTGCTATTTTAGATGTATATTTGTTTTTCTTTATTCCTTTTTGATAGTTAATAAGAAAAAACAGAAAAATCTGACTAGATTAACAGTCATCAGATGCTATAGCTTGAGTTTGACGATCAAGAGAAATATATTTCAGAGGAGGTCATATGGATCGGAATCCGGAGCGATAAAGCATGAAAATCGAAAGTGGAGATAAAAAATAAGAATTGATTGTTCAAGTATTCTAAATTAAATGGTAAAATAACAGAAATCGAGACATATAGAAGAGGTCTTCTAGCCTAGTTATAGACTAATGTATTGAAGAAAAGCAACCTTAATAATCGATCTATTCGCAACCTTCTAGGTCAAAGGTCTTCGCCTCAACCACCATGCCGAGGTGAGTACAAGTGGTGTCACGCCACGTACTTCACAATTTTCGTTCTTGAGCTCGATTTTGTCATTTTTAACTCTTTTTTACTTCTTTTTCATTATTATTATTAGCCTCGATCTTGTTTCTTCATACACAAACCTGAAATGTGACAAATTCCATATGATTGAGGATAACTATACTAAAAGAAATATAAAAAAAAACGTAAGTAATTGACGTTGAATAATCAGTGAAAAATCACCACTTACTAAATGACATGAAACATGTTCACAACGTAAAGTGATCAAGAGACGTTCTTTCTCGTGATCAATCCGAGGTGCTACTTGACTTTCTCGAAGATCAAATCGAAGAGGTTCATCATCTTCCGAGAATGTTCCAAGGGATCGGTTAATGTAACAAATGAAAAATTAGAGGTGCAATTCACATTCACCTAACAAAAGTGAGGTACTCATTATGTAATTAAAAGTGGTGAGTTGAATACTTGAATGCGTAATTGCCTCTGAGGAGTTCAAAGTTTCATATATTATATTTTAGCCCACTTTACTTTTTCACTGTTGATATGGAAAGCCAATTTAAGACCCTACTCACCAATAAAGATAATATTGATTCTTTTTGGGTCTAAAATACTAATTTGAAAGTTCCCACCAAATATATGGTAGCCCCCACCCCCACCCCCACCCCAATTAGATATAAAAGATTTGATTTGGATTTTTGAATTTTAGATTTAAAAAATCACATGTCAAATTAAACAAAAAATGTTTCCATAAATTTGATTCCAATTAATCAATATGATTATCTCAGTCTTTTAGTTTTGAAAATAATAATTTGAGCATGCGTCATAGATTCACTTGCAAGGGTGGGTGCTACTCTTAATTGTCGATTTTATTCGAATATAACATTTTGATAAAAATCATAAGCCTGTTAAAAACTCACTACTTTTTTTAATAAATACTAAATTTGAATTCACAAATTTTAAATATATAATAAAAGTTTAAACGATCAAGTTTAAATCATGAATTTATCGATGATAGCTTAAAACTAATACAATCAAATATTTATTCATTGGTGATATTTAAATAAAGTCTTTAAATCACCACCGTCCTAAATTCAAACCCATCTATAAATTTAATTATGATAATAAATCGATAGTGGCACAATTTATTCAAAAAATATATAGTATTATCTTCCTCCGTATAATATTATATATATAAAGGTAATTTAATTTTTAGTAATATAACACATGTCACAATTCAATCATCTTCCAAACTTCTTTATTGGTTTTTTTAATTTTATTTTATTTTTATAGTAGGCCTAATAATTAATAGATTAACCTATCTAAAACCAATTATTGTTTGCTTTTTATAATGCATCACACGTATTAAAAACTATCATATCATTTGATTAATTTTAAACGAAAAGAAGTATTTAAATTTGACACATGGGGTAATATGATCCACATTTTCTTATAAAATGGACTTTTTGAAAGTATTTTCCATTAATGAATTGAATTATTTAGGTAATGAAAATTAAATTTAGTTTAAACTACTGTATTTGGTATTAAACAAAAATTTTAAACAACCTGCACCATAAGAAATCATGACCTAAAAAGAAAAATTCTATTTTAAGAACTTATTTACTAATCTTTCTGATTAATTAGATATGTCACCATCGCCTTGACATAATTGATAAATAAAGTTATATTATTATGTGATTAGAAGGTCACATGTTCGAACTGTGGAAATAATTTCTTACATAAATACATAATAAAATTGCTACAATAGATCCTATTATGGTTCGACCTTTCCTCTGATTCGCAGAAGCAACGAGAACTTATTGCATCGATATGTACATTTTTTTTTTAATTTTAGAATCAACTGGTTTCTTTTTTCACTATTACAACAAATTACAAGGTAGACCTTGAAGTAACGGTAAAATTATCTTCGTATGACTTATAGTTAGGTCACTAATTCGAATCGTGAAAGCAATCACTAATGCTTGCATCAGAGTAAACTATCTACTTGACACTCATTTCTGCTAACATAAAATGCTTTATGCATCGAACTGTATTACCATAATAACAAATTAGGGAATCAATATTCAATTTGAATTCAAATTAACATTAAATAGAGTAAATTTATACTTTTTTTCCCTTTTTAGATAGGGAGAATATTAGTTAAACAAGCACAGCAAAGGTAAAATTGTGTCACTTCTGACTGGACTTTTGTGAGTGGTTTACATGTAGAATTTATGCATGGAATAAATTAAAGCAAGGGAACAAAATAAATGTTTGGTATAATATATTATCAGTATCTGCGCATAATAAAAACTTAGTTCATTTTTTTTTTAATGTTATTTAATTTAAATCGTTATAACAGGTTGGCAAGATGATTTAGGGTAATTTCTATTTCATCATGTCAATATATAAAAGTTACTCTACAATCAAGAGTGTGTTTTAGTACGTAATCAATGAAATGGATTGAAAATTCTCAGGTTTATATTCCAACAGAGATAATATAGACTGATATAGAGTTACTGTTCAACTTATGAGTTCACTTAAATCTGATAGCGTTATATATGTATTAATTTTTTTTTATTAGCAATAATAATAACATCCACAAGTAAAGTTTGAGAGGGTAGAATTACTGCCGACTAAATGCTTATAAAAATAAAACATATACCTTAGTCTCCCAATTTTAGAGGGCTTCAAATTTTTATGATAAAAAAGTATATATATTTTGAAAAGATATTATTTTATTCTCCTTAACTTCAATCAAGTAGAAGAAATCAATAAAACATTGTTACGTCTTCTTACAGTTATTTGTGAATATTCACATTATTATTTTTTTGAACTCCTTTTATATGCTATGATAAATTAGACTAATACTTTGTTAAAAAATATGAATCAACAGTCAAAAAAGTATTGAACAAAGTCAATTGAAAACCTGTTTGAATTGATTTATTTTATGTATTTTTAAATAAAAAAAATTGTAGACAATTTTATCAACTTATTACTTGTAGAATAATATTAAACAATTTAATTGATTTTGCATGACATTTGCCCATACTATGTGTAGCAAAAAAGATAGTGGAGTGGTGAGTGTAAGTGAGCCCACACTTTTGGGGAGTGGGAAAAAAATGAAAAAAAAGTATAAATAATAGAGCCCCTCTTTACTTTTTCCTTTGCCTATTCATAAATAATTTAAACCAAGAAATTTATTACAAAGTGCCTATTATATACTAACAACAAAAAAAATACTCCCATCACACCTTTTATTTTATTTTATAATCTTTTGTTCTTTTCACTCTTTTCAAGATTTTCAAATTTTAAGTAAACAAAGTGTATTAGTAGATTGTGGAATATTTGGATGATGAGTGAAGGACATAAAGAGAAAATCATGGCAGAGGTTGTTGATAATGATGAAAAAATTGGTGTTTGTGAAAAAGAATTTGTCATTTCAACACCTAAGGTGACTATGCTTTCTATTTGTTTTGCTTCTTTTGTTGTTTTGTTGTTGTTGTGCTTTCATTTCTTGTTTGTCAAGGGATGCGCGCAATTGGTTCATCTGAATTCTCTTCGTTGAGAAATTATACTGTATATACATGTCAAACATTATTTTTATGTATATATAGTAGATGTACTGACCTCAACTTGTATGAGACTAAGGCCTTGTTGTTAATTATTGTTGTTAGAGGCGGATCCAGGATTTTAGCTCCATTAGTTCAATATTTTTTTGTTCTTAGCATTTAATCTATTATATTTCTTGACGTATGGGTTGATATTTACTATTTATTGAAAATTTAGTGGATTTTTACACGAATTTATACTTCACGTGGAAAGTAATGAGTTCAGATGAATCTGTTATGTGAAAGCTCCATCCGTCCCGGCTTGTTGTATATATAGTAGATGTACCGACCCCAACTTATCTGAGACTGTCGGAGTATATTTTGAACATCCTAGTGAAAATTCTGGCTCTATCGCAGTATTTGTCCCATAGTCTTTTGTTTTCTTATTTTGGTTTGTTTGATAAGAAGGAGAAATGTAAACAGAGTTTTTGAGTCTTTTGTTGTTTTGTGTACTTCTGTGTAACTGTGTTTTTATCTTGGCTGTTTGTTTTGTTATTACAATTTGATTTATCTATTTGTAACTTGTTGTATGTAACTTTTGAAGGGGAGCCTTAGAGCAACGGTAAAAGTTGTCTCTGTGTGACGTATAGGTCACGGGTTTTGAGTGTAAAGACATCTTATTATGTTCTTTTTCTTAATGTGGTTAGGACTTGGGAGTGTTATGAATTTGTAGTATAATTGGAGATGTTGATCAAGTTCTTGAAGTGAATTGCTTTGTGTTTCGACAAAGTTAGGACCCCGAGTGCATTTCTTGATCACTAGTTTACTAAACGAACTTATTTGTTCTTCGTTGTACAGATCGAGAGGTCATCCATGATTACTGAAGAAACAACACATGCTAAACATTGGAGGAAACCAAACCTATCATTGGACATACCTTCAAGAACGTTAGACGCCTCTCCTCAAGAGTTAGTTCAGATTAAAAGACCATTCACGCCTACACCGAAGAGGGTGAATTTCCTTTTGACACCTAGTACTTGTGATTCAAGAATAACTACTTCATCACCTGGTCCCTCCCCGTGTCGTGGAAAATCAACTATTAGAAACCTTTTCCCTAAACTGAGCTTGAAATCACGTATGAATTCGGATACAGAGAAGATAACTGTCCCAGATTCAGGTCCAGTTGCTGCAGTTGTGCCACAACAAGAGAAGGTATCCATTTCAAGGTCATGGTCACTTTCTAAAATGTTTACGCCTCGTATCAAGAGGACCTCGTCTTTGCCCGTTACACCAATTGCTCATTCAAATCCAGAGTCTATTAGTGGAAGCATCAGCAACTCTCTAACACTTGGTGTAAGTTCTATTAACATTGTTTGATTCGTTTCATATCAATATATATACTCCCTTGTCCCAATTTAAGTATCTTACTTTCCTTTTTAGTCTGTCCCGAAAAGAGTCTCTTTCTATATTTAACATCTTTAGTTTAAGACCACAAGAAGACACTTAAATTAGGACGGATGGAATAGTTGAATTCTTGGTAATTTTTTGATGCATTCATTTGAAATATGATGTGTTGTTATTGCAGACAAAGGAAACACATGTGTGCATTTCACGATCGATGTCTTTACCAGTCATTAACAAAGAAAAAGAGGGAAGCAATAGGAGAGTAGAATTTTTCTTTCGAGTTATTCCTTCAACGCCTCAAGTGAAGGATGTGGATTCTTCCTCAGTTCCAGCTACGAGTCCAGCGAAAGTACCTGGTAAACAATTGCTTCAAATCAATTTGATTCTTGTTAGATTTTGATTTTAAGCATTCATAGGCTTTGATGTATTACTCTCTCCGTTTCAATTTGTTTGCCTGGTTTTGACTTGACATAGAGTTTAAGAAAGTAAAGAAGACTTCTGAATCTTGCGGTCTTAAACATGTCATGTGGATAGTTAGAATTAACGAGTTGCCAAAAAAAAGAAAGATATATTCTTTTTGAAACGGACTAAAAAGGAAAGTAAGACAAGCAAATTGAAACAGAGGGAGTGTTAAAGATGCCACCGTCTTGACTCTTGATATACCCTTTCGATTATTTTTTTCTCTCAGAGGATAATGAGCAGGGTGGTGAAGATATACCAGAAGAGGAGGCTGTTTGTCGAATTTGCCTAGTTGAGTTATGTGAAGGCGGAGAGACGCTGAAGATGGAATGCAGCTGCAAAGGCGAACTTGCTTTGGCTCATCAAGAATGTGCTTTAAAATGGTTTAGTATCAAAGGTAACAAGACATGTGATGTGTGCAAACAAGAAGTCAAGAATCTCCCCGTTACACTCTTGCGTATGCAAAGTGTTCGAAATGCAAATGCAGGATCCAATAGGTATCGGTATATGGAATTAAATGGACACAGGTAAATGTCTTTTCATCATTTTAACATACGCCCTTCAACTTTTCGTAGAAATTTTAGCAGCTAAGAAAGAAAAGATTCCACCTTCCTCGCGTCACGTTACTGAAACTGACATACATATATAAAAGATTCCTCACGTTTGAACAAAAAAGTCTCGTTCTGTTTTTGATCAGAACACAACATTGTTAGACCATAAAAGAAGTACTATACTCTTTCTTCTCGTTCATCGTTTCTCTGCTTATTCTACTGGTTTCTTTCAACTATAAATACTAAGATCACGGTGTTAGTTTCAATTAAACGTCTTTAGCAATGGCAACTCAATAAAATTCGGTTCCTGACTTTTGCTACACTGGACAGGGTTTGGCAGGAATTACCAATTCTTGTCATTGTCAGCATGCTTGCCTACTTTTGTTTTCTTGAGCAGCTACTGGTATGTTTAGAAGATCGTCTTTATCTCGAGAGAAAACAGTCATCTAATGTATTTATCGTACTAAATTTGAAGTTGTCCCATCTGCAGGTTGGGAAAATGGGTACCGGTGCAATTGCTATTTCACTTCCCTTTTCTTGTGTACTAGGCCTACTCGCGTCAATGACATCTTCAACTATGGGTATGTGATTTATCATTAACGGTAACATTTTACAAGCTTTGATCTATCAAATGCATTAGTCGCGTCATAAGTCAAGTGGACTTGCCAATTCAGTTGAAATCAACTAATTAGGAAAGAAGATAGATACATTGGATCTTCGTTTGGTTATTTCTCGAAAAATGTTGTCAAGGATCTCATGTCCATTGTGTCTTTATTTGTATTTTGACTATGGTATTATCTCTGGTGCAGTTAAGCGAAGGTTTGTTTGGGTATATGCATCGGTTCAATTCGCCCTAGTAGTACTATTTGCACATATCTTCTACTCTTTGGTAAGTTAATACTCCCTCCGTCTCATTTCAAGTGTCTTTTTTGCCTAAGAAAGATGTTACAAAATAATTGTCGCTTTAGAAAATCAAGAGAGGAATGGATTACTCCGAAACTTTCAAGAATTTTATGGTCAAACGCCCCCTTAAAATGAGACTAACGGAGTATCTAATGATATTGATGGAAATGGTGTTTTTGAGCTTACTAGATATACTGAGCTGATTAAATTTTACATCTGTATGATACGTTAGGTTCGCGTGCAACCAGTTCTTTCGATTCTGCTATCAACATTTGCTGGCTTTGGAGTTGCAATGAGTGCAAGTTCGTTACTCGTTGAGTTCTTTAGATGGAAAAGGCGACGAGCAGCCTTGTTAGAACAGCAGCAAAATGCAGAGATGATTTTGCCTCCAGGAGGATGGCCACAGATGAATCAACCTGCTACAACGTCTCGTGTAGGTCCTCAAAATCATCAGCACGATATAGAAAATCCCGAGACGTTTAGTTGGAGCTAGATTGTGTCTTATGTTACTGTTATAGCCAAAAAAGAGTTGAGTGATTTGTTCATACAGAGTTGTGGAGATTGATGTTTAATACAAATTAGAAGTTTATTGTGTTCTACTACAGGAAAAACAGAAATAGTTGATGTTATTGTTTGTATTGCTGAAAGAATATGTAAAAAGTGAAATGCATATATAAGTAGAAGAGAGTATAGAAAGGTGTTTTTAAGGGAAAATTACGATTTTACGAGTCATGATGAACGACTATGACTTTAAGTACAATTTTCATTCGATCCGATTTTTAACTTGTTCATAAGACATGACAGATGGACAAACTTGTCGTGTTCACAAGTCAAGTCGGACAAGTGTATGATTTATTTTTTTGATAATCGTAGTGTTCAAGTTAGTTTGCACCTCGACTATTTTCACGAAATATATGTTACCTCCCACCAGGTTACTCTGTCCACCAAAAAGAGGACATATTAGATGCATGATTTAAAGTAATTTTTTTTCTATTTATCTTTTAATTGTTCGCAAGTTATACTAGATTGATAAAATTAATTTGCATTATTCAACTTTCCACAAGTTATGCAGGATTGAGAAGTCTGAATATATCTTATATCTTCATTCTACCTATCTCGTTAAATTATTGACAAGTCTTAACATATTGGTCTAACTAGCATGTGTTTGTTAAATTATTTTTTAGATGAATTAAAGCATTTTAGGTCAAGGTAAAAAAAAAATTAGGATACCTAGTGAAGTTTACTTGAAGAAAAAAAACCCTAATTAACTTAATTTCATGACATGTAGCAGGAAAGTGTTTCCTACTAATTCCTAGTAAATATTTTTTTATTTCTAAACTAAAACTCGAACTCAAGATTTCATACCTTCAATCACATCTCTTAGGGATCGTTTGATATGCTGCACAAACATATATAGTATAAAAAGTCAATACTCTCGCTGTCTTAATTTGTATATAACCGTTTGTATGTCAAAAGTCAAACCTTTTTGACTGTGAATTTGGACATACAATTTTTAATCACATCTCTTAGGGATCATTTGATATGCTGCACAAACATATATAGTATAAAAAGTCAATACTCTCGCTGTCTTAATTTGTATATAACCGTTTGTATGTCAAAAGTCAAACCTTTTATTTTGACTGTGAATTTGGACATACAATTTTTATTTTAACGATGAATTCTTGTTTCCAATCGACCATATGAGGTATTAAGATTTCGGGTCTACCAATTTAGACCTCATGACATGTTAAGGTTGATAAAATGTGTGTAGCAATTGGCGGCTGAACCTCCAACCAAATAGGGCATACATAGTCTGTAGACTACACTTTCTTGAGATATATATAGAAAAAAACAGAGCAAAGTTGCAGCAGGGCAGCTTGATGAATTGCAGCAGACCCACAAAAATAGTCCAAATTCTGCCTATTTTCAACTCTTTCATATACCCTTCTCGAGGTGCTCTTTCATATTCACTCATCGTTAGTCTTCTCCCCTTTTTCTTCTTTTATTGTACTCTTTATGTTTATGTCAGCACTGCAATTTTCACTTTTATCTGTTCCAGGAATATTTTACAACTTTATCTTCCCTTTTAGGGTGTGCTTGGTATGAATAAAAATGCTTTCTTGGAGAAAAATAAGTGATTTTTTTGATATGTTTTCTTGTGTTTTGTTAGTACAATATTGTCTCAAGAATATTTGTATATAATCTAGACAAATAGTGCTAGTACTGGTTATAGGTGTGGGGGTGGTGTGGATGGGGATATGAGAGGATGGGGTGGAGTATGGTGGAGAGAGTGTGCTTGGTATGAATAAAAATGCAATCTTGGAAAAAGAATGATTTTTTTTACTTATTTTCTTGTATTCAGTACATATTCAGGTAATATTATTTCAAAAATATTTGTATATAATCTAGTGGATACTATGAGGATGAGCTGAGTGCAGGTGTGGGGGGTGTGGGGGATGGAGGCTATGAGAGGATGGGGTGGAGTATGATGGAGATAGTGTGGGGGTGGGGGTGGAGGACAATCATGCCAGAATTGGAACTTGTTTTTCTATTTTCACTAGGAAAGAGTTTTTCCTCCAAATATTTTGAGCAACTAAAAATGAGAAAACTGCAAAATACTTCCTCCTACCAAACATACCCTTAGTCTTTCTTATAGTTTTTGTTTCCAGTTTAGCTTAGACCTTACAAAGATTAAAACTTTTTGGTTTCTTGTTTCTTTTTTTGATGGCAGGGGTGGAAAAAATTGGATTTTTGAACTTGTGGGCAAGAAGTAGGAAGGGTTTTAGTGCAGTTAGTGTGAAGAAAATGGCTTGGAGTTTGGATAACCCTGATGGGAATGTGGAGACTAAGAAGGCTACAGTGTCTCCTGCAGCAGAAGATTATGGTCAAGAGGCAATTGAAGCTATCAGGGCTGGGAAAGTCATAGCTGTTCCCACTGACACACTATATGGCTTTGCTTGTGATGCTTGGTATGCCTCTACTTTGCTATTTTTCATTTGATGATAAGTTCAACACACAAAAAATGTCATGTTAGATACATAGTAATGTAATTTTATGAGCATGCTTGGTACAAATAAATTCGGAAACAACCTCTCTATCCCATAAACGTAGGGGTAAGGACTGTGTACGTCCTCCCCTTCTCAGATCCCACATGTGGGATTGCAACTGGATATGTTGTTGTTGCTGCTTGGTACAAATAATCTGTTAGTACTCTTGAGTTTTGGTCTATTTTGTATTAGAAGAAAATAATTAGATTGGAGATAGTGTTGTCAAAAGTGCCTGTAAGACTTGAAGTGAGGCGCAAAACATGTTGAGTGCTTCGCCTTGCTTTTCCTTTTCAATGAGCGTAATTCGGAAGAGGGGATATTTGATATTTCAGCTTACCGATTTTGATTTTTTTTTTCATTTTCTTTGTTCATATATTTATTATTCATGCTTATAATTATTAGTCGTGGACTATACATACAAATTTATAAAAAATGATTCCACTTGCGCCTTTCTTTATTAAAGCCCACACTTTATCTGCGCAACACTTAAATCCCCAACAAACCTTAGAGCTTGTTTTTATCTTTTTGCCTTTGATACACTGATTGGAGAGGAAAGGGTAGAATTGAATTAAACATTATGCTTGGATAGTAAACGTAAGAGTTGTGCTGCAAAGTACTCTAAAGTGTGTTGTTGATATTTTTGCCTTAGGTTCAATGTTACTCATTTAGAGCTTAGATTTTGCATTGACGCCCGAATAATCTTTACTAAATTTCTTAGCATGATAAGATCGGCCTTTGATTACATTGCCTTCACTTTGATAAGCCAGTAGAAGAACCAATTAGGAGAAGTAGGAGGTCAAGGCATGACATCTCTACTGGTAGTAAAAATTTAATAATCATGAAGCCTATGTGGACAATGAGATGTTGGATAAATCAGAACAATAAGAAATTTCAGTGCTAAAAGAATAGAGGAAACGCTCTGGAAGCAATGCTCCTAGGCACACTCTTGTTACACTTTAGTAAAGGGTTTCTCTAGTTTATGAATTAAACTGTTTTGATATTGGTATGGTTTGAAGTCACTACACCGCATTGGTTTCAAATTGAATATGATGCTGGCTGAGGGCAAGGCACAAAATCATCAAACAGCGTCTCAGGAATCTCTAGTAGACAGATTAATTAACTACAAAGAAGCAGTAAAAGGTGGTTATATTAGTGATACTGTTTGCCAAACATGCTTCTAGCTGACAATGCAACTGAGAACATAACTGACATTGAGGAGAGCAATCAAGGTCATGACTCCTTAAGGAAGATTGATGGCATTTCTCTTTGTGCTAGTGAGTTCATATAGTCCTCCGTATGAGCAACAAAGAAAGAAAAAGACATTTCTTTTTGCGTGAAATTTGTATATGGAGTTCATCCTTTTTCATTGTTTAGCAACCAAAGTGGCAAATTTCATGTATATATTTTTAAAAGCCTATCCTTCATAGGCTATTGCATTAACTTCTTGACTGAACAGAAAGTCTCAAACATTCTTGTTGTTTCACTGTTCGTTTGACCTAGAAATTTATCAAAAAGACAATTTACTTTGTTGTTTATTTATCTAAGTCGTATTTATGGGAAGTCTGATTTAATTTTATATGATGAATTGCTGTAGTTCTGCTGAGGCAGTGAATCGTATTTATGAGATCAAAGGACGTAAGCATACAAGTCCTCTGGCTATTTGTGTTGGCGATGTTCATGACATAAAACATTATGCTGTGACAGATCATCTGCCTCATGGCTTGCTTGACTGCCTGCTTCCTGGACCCGTGACTTTGGTCTTAAGGCGAGGTTAGTAGTTAAATGTTATGTCAACAAATGCTGCATTCACGGGTATCCTTCAGAGGTTAAATATCATAAGTTAGTACTGCTTCATTGTAACATACTAACTGACAGTAACTTGTTGACACACTTGAATAAGGAGCAAGATGAGTCACTCTCCTATGCAAACACTGGCCCGTGTTCAGTAGTTTCAGAAACTTTTATCTTTCTCTTATGAATCTTCTGTACTGGATGCTGAATTCAGATATTCTGCAGGTGAGTCAAGTATCCTTGAGAAGTCATTAAACCCTGGATTAGAGAGCATAGGGGTTCGAGTGCCAGACTGTAACTTCATCAGGGTGATTGCCCGTGGTTCTAGAAGTGCCCTTGCGCTTACTAGTGCAAACCTCAGCGGACAACCTAGTAGCATAGACATCAAAGATTTTGAGAACCTCTGGGAGCACTGTGCATATGTCTATGATGGTGGAATTCTTCCAGCTGGGCGAGCTGGATCGACAGTGGTGGATCTTACTAAGCTGGGGAAGTACAAGATTCTAAGACCTGGAAGGTAAGCTTCCAGTACCTAGGGACTAGGTGCAAACTACTGTTGAGATGAACTGATATCTTTCTGAGAATGCTTCAAAAGAGTCGACTTCTTAAATGAATGAGTTGAACCAGAAAACACTTGAGCTGATGCTTATTAATTTAGAGAAGTAGAGATTAGGTAAAAAGAACCAGATTTTTAAGCATGCTTAAACTTGGCATTCGTCTAAAAGTCGTCTTATTAGTCATGTGTCGGGAAGGGCAATGAAAGCATCAGCTTGCCTGGATATTTCAACCTTTCTTTGATGCATGCCAGAAACTGCTCTCACTTCTCCAATTGTTTCATCACTTATCCGTTAGCAATGGCAAATTGGCAAAATACTTAGACATGAAAGAGTCAGACTAGAAGGAAATGCTTCAATCAGTGCCTAAAAGGCTTCTAACTTTATACCTTAGCTTTTCCTTTGCTTTCTGACTAGAAGTTCCAGTGGGACTTCAAACCATGGAATTTTCATTTATTTTTTTGATAATCGTGGTGTCCGGCCCAACTTTTGTGCACCTCGATTAATTCCATGGAATACATGTCACCTCCTACCAACAACAAGTACTAATACCAGTACCAGATCGACTAATTCCATGGAATACATGTCACCTCCTACCAGCAACAAGTACTGATAACAGTACTAGATAACTCTATCCACCAAGGCTAGGACAGATGGGAAGAAATTAAAAAACGCTAAGACCATGCCACAAAAGATTCCTTTGGAGGATTTCTCCAAAAAATTGGAAATGCGTATTACATCATTTTTCACTCAATTCATTCTTCTAACAAATGTCATCTCTCTTTTGCCTAGTTCATATTTTTGCTTATGTGTTCTAGTCCATATATTGTTGATTGTAGCCATGACATCTTCCCTTTTATTATGCTTTTGCAAAAAAATAATTGTTTGAGCCTTCGAGGGACAAAACGACCTTCATGTATCTAGATTTCTGTCTGGTGCAATTCCTCTAGACAATGTCTGTCATGCACTTGTTGTATACAATTATTTTTGTGTTGTTGAAACAACTATTCTTCAGTTTTTACCGTTTGGACTAGAAAGTCATTATACTATTGTTGTGCTTAAATTTGATGAATTACTCTACTTATGACAGTGCAAAGGAGGAGACCGTTGCTATCCTTGAAAGACACTCACTACTGGAAGATGGAACCGGAGATTAGCAAGCCACTGTTCAAGTTGAAGCTGTTCAGAAAAACGAACCTCGTGCCTGAGTTTGTAAAGAACAATTCATAAAAACTTGACTCGATGCAGTTGTGCTTCCTTCGTGCTTCTATTTGGAGTCGAAATCACTTTGAGTAGAGGAGAGGAACACACGTTTGTTCATGCATTGTTTAGTTTGTTAATGGAAGTGTTCTAGTCACTTACTAAATAGGATTCAAAGTGTGTTTTATCATTTCCCATTTGAGAGCATTTACAATGTAATGAATCATGTTGTAACATGAAAGCTTATGAATAATGAATGGAAAAAAAGTTCTATTTGTTCCTCAAAAATGTCAAATGATTTTGATTTACTCTATGTCTTTTTTTTTTGGTAGAAATGTTTACTCCAATGTCAAGTTGGTTTTATTTGTTATAAGTTATGTTCAATCAAGAGTATGCAACACTTTATCATTTTGAATTTCAAATTATTTGTCGTGATTTCTAAAAATAGTTGTCTCAAATCATTTATAATTTTAGAAATTCAAGATAAGAATCGAGAGTTCTTTGGAAACAACCTCTCTACCTCTACTAGATGTAAGGTTTGCATACACTCTTATCATTTTCAAACTCTAGTTATGGAGTTTTATTGGATTTGATATTGTTAGAAGTTCAAGATAAATTAATTATCCTTTTCTCGTTTTTATCCTTACTTGTAATTGTTTTTGGATAGTATTGCCACTTTAATTATGGATGATGACACATAAATAGAGTAAATATTTGTTGAAGGGAAATTATATCTTAACATATAAATATATAATGGTATGATAGTTAAAAAAAAAGTTCTTAATTAATACTTTTAAAGAAGAGTGTAAAAGAGAAACACTGACAAATGATTTGAGACGGAGGGATTACACATTATCTCGGGATTATAGTACGAATTCATGGACTAAATTATTTTGGGAGTATAGAACAAATTCACAAACTAAATTATCTTGGGAGTATAGTACAAATTCACAGACTATTATCTCAAATTTTCAGTCCTGAGATTTGATGGGATATTCAAGATTAAGGTAATTGATATCAAATTTATATTGTTGTTTGGTTGACGATACACATTAATCATACTGTCAACCAAACATAATATAAAATTAATCCAAAACTTTATCCCGCGTATCAAACAACACAAACTACATTATCCTGATTATAATCCTAAAATTATTATTCCTAGACTAATTTTTCCCATTTGAATTAAGGTAGGATTTTCGTGATTAAGTCTGGGATAAAAATTATACTATATTTGGTTGACAATATAAATTTATCCTTACATTAACCAAATGATTTATTAATTTTATCCTCGTCTTACTTCTAAGATATTTTACCTTATCCGCGTATTAAAACCAATAAGGAACTAGCAAAAAAGGATTGAGGTGGCATTTTTCTTGAAATTAAAGGGGGTCGTTTGAAATAATAGAAAACAAGATGGGCCTTTTAGCTCATTTGCAATTTTCTCTCTTCAAAACCTCAATGGATCACCTCCATTAGAGAAGCCTCAGTTAAACCCCAGACAGTTAAAGAAGAAGAAGAAGAAGAAGAAGAAATACATAGAGAAGAAAAATATGAAGATAGAAGAGGTGCAATCAACAATCAAGAATCAGAGAATTGCAACTCATACTCACATTAAAGGCCTTGGTCTTGAGGTAATTTCTTCATTTACCCCAAAACCCCTCTTTGCCTCTGTTCACTATTTTTGAGCTTTTAGGAAAAAATTAAGGTGGAATTGATTTTATTTGGTGTTTGGGTTCATGGGTTGTTGAGTTTTGGTGTTATAATTTGCATAAAGCTGCTATCTTGTGCTGGTTCTAGCCAACCCCTTCTTCGTTTTTGTGTATTGTTTTTGACCTTTTAGGAATTATTTGGTTACCTTGCTGTTATTTGGTGTTTGGGTTAATCGGTTTTTGAGCTTTTGAGTTTTTTGGTGTTATAATTTGCATAAAGCTGCTATCTTGTGCTGACTTCGTCTATGTGTATTGTATTTGATCTTTTAGGAGTTTTTTTTTTGGGTGAATTTGTTCTTATTTGGTGTTTGGGTTTATGTGTTTTTGAGATTTGGTGTTAAAATTTGCATAAAACTGCTATCTTGTGCTAATTCTACCCAACCGCCTCTTCGCTTCTGTGTACTGTTTTTGACCTTTTAGGCAGATTTTTCCTGGTCAACATGCTCTTATTTGGTGTTTGGGTTTAAGGGGGGTTTTGAGTTTTGGTGTTAAAATTTGGGTAAAGCTGCTATCTTGTGCTAATTCTACCCAACATGCTCTTCACTTTTGTCTACTATTTTTGATCTTTTATGAATTTTTTTGGGTTAACTTGCTTGCTCTTGTTTGGTGTTTGGGTTTATGGGTTTTTGAGTTAATAGTGTTAAATTTGCTTAAAGCTGATATCTTGTGCTGGTTCTACCCAACCCCTCTTAGTCTCTGGTTACTAATTAATACCCTTTTTAGGAGATTATTTGGATTAGTTTTCTTTTGGGAGTTTGTATTGAGGGTGTTTGGACTTGCTGATATATTTCCCTAAAGTTGTTATCTGCCGCTGGTTATTTACAACTTGTTTGGATGGTTGTTACTCATTGTATTGTTAATCTAAGTACAATGTTTGTTTTGATTGTTACTTACATTTTTGTGCATTGTATTGTTAAATCTCCTGTAACATCGAGAAGAACATTTTATGTAAGAGTGGTTGTATTGTAATGTTATTTCTCTTACCCATTATACCTTTACTTATTGTTTCATAATGTTATTTCCCTATTTATCCTCTTTCTAGTGAACTCCACCCTATAGTCTATTAGACCTCTCCGCCTCACATTTCTAGTTGCTTCCCATTGAAATGATGGGTAACTACTAGCAACCATCTGAACAAGCTATTAGTTACCAAACACTTTCTTGCATTTGATGTTTAACTTTCATGTACGTGTGTAATGATTTGCTAACAAATGGGTGATTAAATGTGACTATGTTGTGTTATATGATAGCCCAATGGGACACCACTACCATTGGCAGCTGGGTTTGTAGGTCAGGCTGCAGCCAGAGAAGCTGCAGGGCTTGTGGTTGATATGATACGCCAAAAGAAGATGGCTGGTCGGGCTTTACTGCTAGCTGGTCCGCCTGGCACAGGGAAGACAGCTCTTGCCCTTGGTATATCACAAGAACTTGGAAGCAAGGTGCATTCTTTATACTCTTTTGATTGTGGATTTAATGCTTCTATTTTATCAACTTATTATGTTTGAACTTTATTTACCAGTATTGGAATGAAATGGGCTCAAATAGAGTGGAATTCATATAGAGGATTCAATGATTCAAATAACCGAGCCCAACTAGCTTAGGGTGCAATTGATTGATTGAATATTGATAATGTGTGAGCTGATTGGGCATTTTAGTTTCTCCTTGTTTATTGAGATGAAATTTACTTAAAATTTTATTAGGGTGAGCAATCCAAAATATTGCCTGTGCCATAATTGTTGCATTGACTTCAATATTGCAGGTTCCATTTTGCCCGATGGTTGGATCCGAAGTGTATTCATCAGAAGTGAAGAAAACTGAGGTTTTAATGGAAAATTTCCGACGAGCTATTGGTCTCCGTATCAAGGAAAATAAGGAAGTTTATGAAGGAGAGGCAAGTCCCCTAGTCTATCCCATTTGTCGTTTCAATTTTGCTGGTCTTTGATACAATAATTCTGCAATGATTTTTTTTTGTTGTGAAGTTGATCTTCATTTGTTTATTTTTTTTAATGTAGGTGACTGAACTATCTCCAGAAGAGGGTGAGAGTGTGACAGGTGGATATGGTAAAAGCATTAGTCATGTTATAATTGGGTTAAAAACTATCAAAGGTACCAAACAGTTGAAGCTTGACTCCACAATATATGATGCCTTAATTAAAGAGAAGGTAAGTCTGCAACATTACTTGAGCCGAGGGTCTATCGGAAACAGTCTCTCTACCCTCACAAGGTAAGGGGTAAGGCTGCATACATACCACTCTCCCCAGACCCCACTTGTGGGATTACACAGGGCTTGTTGTTGTTGTTGTAAGTTCTGTAACATATCTATCAGTGAAGTATCAAATTTTTTAATATGTTTGATAAGCAGGATAATGAGAATATACAATATTTCCTCTTTCTTAACATCCGATGTTTGAAATCTAGACTGAAGCATTTTTCTCTGGAGTAAATTCAGCGACCTTCATGTCATTCTTATTAATCATGCTCTTAGAAGTCACTGGGGAAATTGCATCTAGTCTTTAATTTACTTCAGTCTCATTTATGCTTATTCTGCATGGGCGCTTATTCTTCTCTGTTGGTATCTCCTGCCTTCATGATATATGTGCAGGTAGCTGTTGGTGATGTCATTTACATTGAATCGAACAGTGGAGCAGTTAAAAGAGTGGGCAGGAGTGATGCTTTTGCTACAGAATTTGATCTTGAGGCTGAGGAGTATGTTCCACTTCCTAAAGGAGAGGTTCACAAGAAGAAGGAAATAGTCCAGGTTTTTCTCATTTTTTTGTTTTGCTATGGCACAGATAAAGATTACCCTGGCATGTATACTTGTAGTTGTTTTTCTCTCAAATAGTCAATTTGTTCTATGGCTTAGCCATGAAATACTCTTATTTTGGGTGCTTAAGCTTTAAAGATCATAGTTCATCTTTGCGAGCAGACTTGAATGTTTGAAGGGTATAAAATTCTGTATATTATTTGGAGTGGTGAGTAAAGAGATTTCTTAGCTAGATTGTGATGACCAGAAATTCAGGCTCCCGATAACAAATATCTTATTGGTTTGGTTATCGGTTTAAGGTGTTTACAAACCGGACATCGATAAACCTACCTGGTAATACACAAAGCACCCCTATAGTCCATAGCATTTACAACTTAATCTAGTGGTAGGTTTAAAGCAGCCAAGTATCTGCTTTTGACACAAGTTATTTTTAGGAGGAAATCAACAATCTCCTTATTGCAATACTCCCTCTGTCCCAGTTTATATGACTTACTTTCCTTTATAGTCAGTCTCAAAAAGGATAATATATTTTTATATTAAGTAACAATTTAGCTTTAAAATATCCATTTTACCCTTAATGAAATGATTTATAGCCACACAAATTTCTCTCATTCATTTTAGACCACAAGTTTTAAAAGTCTTCCTTCCTTTCTTAAACTCTTAAACTCTGTGCCGAGTCAAAGTACCTCACATAAAATGGGATGGAGGGAGTATTTATTTAGTTGTTGTACGTCTGATCTTCTGTAGATTACCTGCCATAATTGCTTGCTTGTGAGATTTTGATCAAACTAAATATGCAATTCCTAGTATCCGCATTTTTTTTTTCGTTTTAGACAAATGATATCACTACTTTAATGGCCTTTTGTGAGGGAAATCAATTGCAAGGAAGATGCAAACAAAGATTTCTGTACTTAATTACATGCAGTATTGTTTTCCGCCAGGATGTTACATTGCATGATCTTGATGCTGCAAATGCACGGCCACAAGGAGGACAAGATATATTGTCCCTTATGGGTCAAATGATGAAACCTAGGAAAACCGAGATTACTGACAAGTTGCGGCAAGAGATAAACAAGGTTAGATCTATTGGTTCTAGTAGTCCTCTGAGACTGTGAATTTAGTATTTAACGCATGGGTTATTGTGGTCTTATTTCTCTGCAGGTTGTCAATCGTTATGTTGACGAAGGTGTTGCAGAACTTGTTCCTGGTGTCTTATTTATTGACGAGGTTCGTTTTCCATTCATATAACATCGTGTTTGATAATTCATTTAACACTACCCTGTCCCCTCCGGTAACTAATTGGAGAAAACATCTTTGGCGGCAGGTTCATATGCTTGATATGGAATGCTTTTCATACTTGAATCGTGCCTTGGAATGTTCACTGTCTCCAATTGTGATTTTTGCCACTAACAGAGGCATTTGTACTGTCAGGTATATGAGCGTCCAAGCAAAACAAAGCTTTAAAAATACATCAAGTTGGAAAGTTTCCATTTTATTAATTTCTTTATCCTGGGGCTTTTTATAATTTGCTTTCTGGCTGCATTAAATCAAACCATTGTGTGTTGAATGAAGTGGTTAGAAATACAGGACAAATTGTCACTTTTCTATATCAAAATATGCCTACATGGGCCATGCAATTATCGATTTCAAACTTACATGACAATTTGTTTGTCTGATTTTGACTTGGCACGGAATTTAAGAAAATAAAAGAACTTTTGAATCTTGTGGTTTTAGACTAAAGATTTGTAGAATATACCAAAATGTCCTTTAATCTTGTGCTCTTAAAAGACTTACACTAATGATTTGTAGAATGTACCAAAATGCCCTTCAATTTTGTGGTCTTAAACATGATATGTGGAAAGTTGAAAATACAGAGTTGCCAAAGAAGGGAAGAAACATTTTATTTTGAAACAAATTGAAATGGACATGTTGTTTGCTTTGTAGACACCTTAGAAGTATGTACAGATACATGTAATGTCTGAGATAAATTAGTTGCACCAACAAACGTATCTCCTTGCAGAGGAACAGACATGACTAGTCCACATGGCATTCCACTTGACTTGTTAGATCGGTTGTTGATTGTCAGAACGGAAACTTATGGTCCAGCTGAAATGATACAGGTTCGCCGTTCATGCTAGTTTGTTCAACATTTATTTATACATCTTATTGATCTCGACCTGAACATGTGCAATTTCGTTGCATTTTCTTGATGGATGTTTCTTTCGAGTGCCTGGGCAGATATTAGCTATACGTGCTCAGGTGGAGGGACTAGAAATAGATGAAGAGAGCCTTGCATATTTGGGAGAGATTGGACAACAAGCTTCTTTAAGGTCGGATTTAACTTGTTGGTTTTGTAACGCTAGAATGTCAATTCATTTTTTTAATTAGAAGTATAACCGATGCTCAATTCTTCTTTGTCCAGGCATGCTATTCAGCTGCTATCGCCAGCTAGTGTAGTCGCCAAAATGAATGGTCGTGATAAAATCTGCAAGGTACTTGTCCCATCACATTCTTTATCATTTGCCTATATGAGGTCTGAACGATATTTACTTAGCCATTCACTTTTTAGGTGGATCTCGACGAAGTGAATTCATTGTACCTAGATGCAAAGTCTTCTGCAAGACTTCTTCAGGAGCAGCAGGATAGATACATTTCATGATAAATTGTGTACTATGGTATCATATTCAAGCTTATTTTTTTAAAGGTGTTCATATCCAAATTGCATTTTGCAAGTCAATTTGTTTCATTTAAGATTTTGCTGTCTCATGAGATTGCAATATAACTAGGGTTCTGGAATAGGAGAGGCTCTCTTCTATATTTATATCTTCCCTCCTATTGTATCGTCATAGTAGATCGCTCAGCTTGACTCTACTTGAATAGAGGAGAGACATAAGTTCTACAAACGTGTATGTAAGTTAAGCATGACAATTGGTTCCTTGCTTCTAGATTAGATTGAAGGCATTTTGCCCACAATGTTTGAACAAGACGAAGGAAATAGGCTCACCTTTCGGTTCATTGCAAGGAAATGACAAAAAGAGAAAAGGAAGCTTTCAGTGGACACAAGCCCTCAGGACTTTGGGAAGTTTGCCCTAGGGTAGTCCTTCGTTTGGAGTTGCTTTTTTCATTTTTCAAAGTGGAATTCCTAGCTCTCATCTATGACCTGTGTCAAACTCCACTTTTGTTATCAAGTGGAATGATTCATTCAACCTCGGTATCAGTTACCAAGACGTCGGAGTGTCAAATGTGAATTCTGATACTCTTAGCTGTAAATGCATATATGATGTAGCATTCTTGCACTATTGGGTGTTCATATCAAGATAGTTACATTGTCCCAAACCTTAAAAGGACAACTCGATGCATAAAATATTTTGCATTTATATGTAGAAAAAAAAAAGTTAGACAAAAACTATCACACTTAGGTTTTGCTAGTTAGTGGCTTCTATTATATTTTTAAACCTCCCTATAGAGTTTTGTAAAAGTTTTGCAAAATAAAAAAAAAAAATCAATCGGAAGCTATATCATCAAAATATTCATTAGTAATACCCAAAATGTCCAAAAAATGGTGAAGCTTCACGTATTGCTTCCCCAACTCACTGCGGAGGGTTTCGTAAAGGTTATGAAAAAAAATTGTTCAGAAGTCATATAACCAAAATATTCATTGGCTAACACACACGAAAAAAACTAGAAAAATCACCTAAATGCCCAAGATATATGCAAAAAATGGTGGGGGCTTCACGTATTATTCTCCCAATTCCCTACAGAGTCTCGTAAAGGTTTTACAAAAATTGTTTGAAAGTTATATTAGAAAAATATTAATATGTTAATACACATGAAAAATCAAGAAAATTGCACAGTTCCTCAAATTTAGCTCGTAAATGCGAATATATGTCTGAAAAATGGTGGGACTGTATGGAGTACTTTCCCAACTCATTACGGAGGTCTTCGTAAAGTTTTTTTAGAAATTGTTTTTTGGAGCATCGAGGAGCTAGATCCATAGGCTAATACACACGAAAAATTAAGAAAATTGCATAATTCCTAAAATATTATTCGTAAATGCAGAAATATGCCTGAAAAAACAGTAGGACTGTACGTACTGCTTCTTCAACTCATTATCGAAGTCCTCGTAAAGTTTTTTTAATTTTTTTTGGGTGCTCCGAAGTGCCAGATCCATGAGCTAATACACAAAAAAATCAAGAGTCGCCTAGTTCCTAAAAGTTAGCTCGTAAATGCGAAAATATGCCTGAAAAAATAGTGGGACTATACGTAATGTTTCCCCAATTCATTACGGAGGTCCTCATAAAGTTCTCTCAGAATTTTTTTTGGTGCTCCGAGGCGCCAAATCCATGATCAAGAAAGTTGCGTAATTCCTAAAAGTTGGCTCGTAAATGCAAAAATATGCCTGAAAAAATGATGAGACTATACATAATTATTCCCCAACACGTTACGGAGGTCCCCATAAAGTTTTTTCAGAATTTTTTTGTGGGTTCTCCGAGACGCCAGATTCATAGACATTGCACATGAAAACAAAGAAAGTTGTGTAATTCCTAAAAGTCAGCTCATCAATGCGAAAATATGCTTGAAAAAATGGTGGGACTGTAAGTAATGCTTCCCCAACTTATTATGGAGGTCCTCATAATGTTTTTTCAGAAAATTTTTTGGGTGCTCCAAGGCGTCAGATTCATGAGCTAATACACACGAAAAATTAAAAAAATCGCGTAATTCCTTAAAGTTGGCTCATAAATATGAAAATGTGCCTGAAAAAACCGGTAGAATTGTACGTAATGCTTCCCCAACTCATTACGGAAGTCCTTATAAAGTTTTTTTAAAAAAAATGTGAATGCTCTAAGGCGCCGATCAATGGGCTAATATACACTAAAAACCAAGAAACACGCGTAATTCTTAAAAGTTGCTTGTAAATATGCTTGAAAAAACGGTGGGACAGTACAAAATGCTTTCCCAACTCATTACAGAGGTTGTCATAAATTTTTTAAGATTTTTTTTGGTTTTCGAGGCGCTAGATCCATCGGCTAATACACACGAAAAATTGGAAAATTTGGGCGATACTTAAAAAAAGGTTTGTAAATACGGAAATGGACGTTAAAAAATGGTGTAAGTAGACGTGAAGATTCTCTAACTCATTACAGAGGTCTTCATAAAATTTTTTGAGAAATTTTTTTGGGATTCTCCGAGCGCCAGATCCATGAGCTAATACACATGAAAAATTGGAGAATTTGGATCATTTTTAAAAAGGCCTTGCAAATGTGGAAATGAGCATTAAAAAATTGTGTGAGTATACGTGAAAGTTCCCCAACTAGTTACAGAGGTCCTCATAAAGATTTTTAAGGAAAAAAATTAGGTGCTTCGGGCGCCAGATCCATGGGCTAATACACACGAAAAATCAGAGAATTTAGGCAATTCTTAAAAAAAGGCTTGAAAATGAAAAAGTAGGCGTTAACAAAATAGTGTGAGTATACGTGAAGGTTCCCCAACTCATTACGGAGGTCCTCATAAAGTTTTTTGAGAATAAATTTTGGGTTCTCCCGGTGCCAGATCAATGTGCTAATACATACGAAAAATCATGAAATTTGGACAATTCTTAAAAAAAGGGCTTGCAAATGTAGAAATTAGTATTACAAAAATGGTGTGAGTATACGTGAAGGTTATCCAATTAATTTTGGAGGTCCTTACAAAGTGTTTTGAGAAAAAAAAAATTTGGTGCTTCGGGCGCTAGATCCGTGGGCTAATACACGAAAAATCAGTGAATTTGGAACAATTCTTTAAAAAATGCTTGTAAATGCAGAAATGGGCGTCAAATAAATGGTGTGAGTATGTATGAAGGTTTCCCAACTCATTACGGAGGTCCTTATAAAGTTTGAGAAAAAAAATTTGGATTCTCTGCTAGATCCATGGGCTAAGACACATGAAAAATCGGAAAATTAGGGCTATTCTTAAAAAATGACTTGTAAATGCGAAAATGATCTTTAAAAAATGGTGTGAGTATACGTTAAGGTTCCCAACTTATTATAGAGATCCTCATAAAGTTTTTTGAGAAAAAACATTTTGGGTGCTCCGGGCGCCAAATCCATGGGCTAATACACACGAAAAATCATGAAATTTGGGAGATTCTTAAAAAAGGGTCTGTAAATGTCGAAATAGGCATTAAAAATGGTGTGAATATACGTGAAGGTTCCCCAACTGATTATGGAGGTCTTCATAAAGTTTTTTGAGATTCTTTTTTGTTCTCCGGATGCAAGATCCATGGGCTAATACAGACGAAAAATCAAGGAATTTGGGCAATTCTTATAAAAGGGCTTGTAAATGCGAAAATGGGAGATAAAAATGGTGTGAGTATACTCGATGGTTTCCCAACTCATTACAAAGGTCCTAGTAAAGTTTTTTGGATTTCTTTTTAAGTGCTCTGGGCGTTATATCCATGGGCATTAACATAAAATAAATCAGGATATTGGGCGAGTCTTAAAAAAGGGCTTGTAATGCGGAAATGAGAGTTAAAAAATGGTGTGAGTATACCTGAAGGTTCCCCAACTCATTACGGAGGTCCTTATAATGTTTTTTGAGAAAAAACTTTGGGTGCTCCGGGTGCCAGATTCATGGGCTTAAATCATACGAAAAATTGGGCAATTTGGGCGATTAATAAAATATGGCTTGTAAATACGGATATGGGCGAAAAAGAAATAGTGTGAGTATACGTGAAGGTTCCCCAACTCATTACGGATCCATGAGCTAATACACACGAAAAATTGGGAAATTGTGGCGATTCTTAAAAAAAGGATTGTAAATGCGAAAATGGACGTTAAAAAAATGGTGTGAGTATACATGAATGTTCCTAACTCATCATGGAGGTTCATAAAAATTTTTGAGAATTTTTTTTTGAATGCTCCGAGTGCCAGATCCATGGGCTAATACACATAAAAATTTGGGAATTTTGGGTGAATCTTAAAAAAGTGTTTGTTAATGTGGAAATGGGCATTAAAAAAATTGTTTGAGTGTATGTGAATATTCGCTAACTCATTACGGAGGTCCTCATAAAAATTTTTGAGCAATATTTTTTGGGTGCTCTGGGCGATAGATCCATGGGCTAATACTCACGAAAAATCAAGAAATTTGGGGGATTCTTTAAAAAGGGCTTGTAAATGCGGAAATGAGCGTTAAAAATGGTGTGAGTTTATGTGAAGGTTCCTCAACTCTTTACGGAGGTTCTCATAATATTTTTTTAGAACAATTTTTTGGGTGCTCCGAGTGCCATATCCATGGGAATACACACAAAAAATTGGGAAAATTTGGACGATTCTTAAAAAATGACTTGTGAATGCGAAAATAGGTGTTAAAAAATTTTGTAAGTATACGTGAAGGTTCCCAATATCATTACGGAGGTCTTCATAAAGTTTTTTGAGAAAAAAAGATTTGGCTTCTCTGGGTGCCAAATCAGCATAAAAATTAGGGAATTTGAGTGATTCTTAAAATGGCTTGTAAAAGCGAAAATGAGCGTTAAAAAAATTGTCTGAATATACGTCAAGGTTCCCCAAACTATTACGTAGATAATCATAAAGTTTTTTGAGAAATTTTTTTTGGGTGCTCCGGGCGCCCGATCCATTGGCTAATACGCATGAAAAATTGAGAAATTTGGGAGATTCTTAAAAAAAGACTTATAATTGCAAAAATGAGCGTTAAATAAATTGCGTGAGTATACGCGATGGTTTTCCAACTCATTATGAAGGTCCTCATAAAGTGTTTTGAGAAAAAAATTGAGTGCTCTAGGCGCCAGATCCATGGTTTAATACACACAAAAAATCGAGAAATTTTGGCGATTTTTAGAAAAAGTCTTATAAATGCGGAAATGAGTGTTAAAAAAATGGCGTGAGTATACGTGAAGGTTCCCCAACTCATGACGGAGGTCCTTATAAAGTTTTTTAAGAATTTTTTTTTTGGTGCTCCAAGCGTTAGATCTATTGGCTAATACACACGAAAAATTAGGAAATTTGGGCGATTCTTAAAAAATGGCTTTTAAATGCGAAATTGAACGTTAAAAAATGATGTGAGTATACTTGAAGGTTCCTCAACTAATTACACAGGTCCACATAAAAAATTTTGAGAATTTTTTTTAGATTTTTCCAGGCGCCAGAACCATGGGCTAATACGCCAAAAAATTGGAAAATTTTGGCGATTCTTAAAAAAGGGCCTGTAAATGCGGAAATGTATGTTAAAAAATGTTGAGTTTACGTGAAGGTTCACCAACTCATTACGGAGGTCTTCATAAAGTTTTTTGAGAAATAAACTTTGGGTGCTCTGGGCGTCAAATCCATGGGTTAATACATACGAAAAATCAGAAAATTGGGGCAATTCTTAAAAAAGACTTGTAAATGTGAAAATGGACGTTAAAAAAATGGTGTGAGTATACGTTAAGTTTCCCAGCTCATTAAAGAGGTCGTCATAAAAATTTTTGGGAAATTTTTTTGGGTGCGCTGGGCGCTAGATCCATAAACTTATACACACGAAAAGTTGGTGAATTTGGATGTTTCTTAAAAAATGGCTTGTAAATGCGGAAATGGGGGTTAAAAATATGATGTGAGTATACGTGAATGTTTCCCAACTCATTATAGAGGTCCTCATAAAGTTTTTTTAGAAAAAAAAAATGGGTGCTCCATGCACTAGATCTATGAGCTAATACACCCGAATAATCGGGGGATTTGGGCGATTCTTAAAAAAGGGTTTGTAAATGTAGAAATGGGCGTTAAAAAATGGTGTGACTATACGTGAAGGTTCCCCAACTCATTACGGATGTCCTCATAAAGTTTTTTGTGAATATTTTTTGGATGATGTGGGCGCCAGATCTATTGGCTAAAACATACGAAAATTGAGAATTTGGGGGATTCATAAAAAATGGTTTGTCAATGCAGAAATGAGCGTTAAAAAATGGTGTGAGTATACGCGAAGGTTCCCAACTCATTACGGAGGTCCTTATAAAATGTTTAGACAAAAAAAATTGAGTTCTCTGGGCGCCCGATCCATGGGCTAATACACAAGAAAAATCGAGAAATTTGAGTAATTCTTAAAATAGGGCTTGTAACTGCAGAACTGGATGTTAAAAAAAATTATGTGAGTATACGTGAAGGTTCCTCAACTCATTACAGAGGTCCTCATAAATATTTTTGAGGAAAAAAATTAGGTGTATTAGGCACCAGATCTATTAGCTAATACACATGAAAAATCTGGGAATTTGGGCAATTCTTCAAAACTGGCTGCTAATTGCGGAAATGGACGTTAAAAAATGATGTGAGTATACATAAAAGTTTCCCAAATCATTATGGAGGTTCTGATAAAGTTTTTTGAGAAATAAATTTAGGTGCTCCAAGCAACTGATGCAGGGGCTAATACAAACGAAAAATTGGTGAAATTGCGTGAAACATAAAAAAAAGGTTTTTTAAGGAAAAAAATTGGGTTTTCCGAACGCCAAATCCATGGGTTAATACATAAGAAAAATCGGAGACTTTGGGAGATTCTTAAAATATGGCTTGTAAATGTAGAAATAAGAGTTAAAAAAATGGTGTGAATATACGTGAAAGTTCCCAAACTCATTACGGAGGTCTTCATAAAATTTTTAGAGAAAAAACTTGTGGGTGCTCCGGACGCCAGATCAATAG
Source organism: Solanum verrucosum (assembly GCF_900185275.1). Lineage (NCBI taxonomy): Eukaryota > Viridiplantae > Streptophyta > Magnoliopsida > Solanales > Solanaceae > Solanum > Solanum verrucosum. Next base: position 1,056,738 of record NW_026019984.1, on the reverse strand, counting down.
GCATTAACACACAAAAAATCGGAAAATTTGGGAGATTTTAAAAAAAGGGCTTGTAAATGCGGAAATGAGTGTTAAAAATGTTGTGAGTATACGTAAAGGCTCCACAACTCATTACAGAGTTCCTGATAAAAAATTTTGAGAAAAAAATTCGGATTCTCTAGGCGCCAGATCCATGGGATAATACATACGAAAAATGTGAGAATTTGGGTGATTCTTAAAAAATGGCTTGTAAATGCTGAATTGGGCGTTAAAAAAATAGTGTGAGTAAATATGAAGATTCCCTAAATTATTACGGAGTTCCTCATAAAGTTTGTTGAGAAAAAACTTATGGGTGTTCCGGACGCCATATCAATGGGTTAATACACACTAAAAATCAGGAAATTTGGGTGATTCTTAAGAAGGACTTGTAAATGCGGAAATGTGCAGTAAAAAAATTGTGTGAGTATACGTGAAAGTTCTCCAACTCATTACGAAAGTCCTCATAAAACTTTTTGAGAAAATAATTTTGGTTCGCTAGGCGCTAGATCAATGAGCTAATACACACGAAAAATGGGAAATTTGGGCGATTCTTAAAAAATGGCTTGTTAATGCAGAAATAGACGTTAAATAATGGTGTGAGTATACGGGAAGGTTTCCCAATTCATTACGGAGGTACTTATAAAAAAATTTTAAAAAATAATTTTTGGTGCTCTGGGCGCCTGATCCATGGGCTAATACACACGAAAAATTAGAGAATTTGGGTGATTCTTAAAATAAGGCATGTAAATGTGGAAATGGACGTTATAAAAATGGTGTGAGAAAAAAAATTGGGTTCTCCGGGTGCCAGATCCATGGGCTAATACATACGAAAACTCAGAAAATTTGGGCTATTATTAAAAAAGGGCTTGTAAATGCCGAAATAAATGTTAAAAAATGGTATGAGTATACCTAAAGGTTGTTCAAATCATTACGGAGGTCTTCATAAAATTTTTTGAGAAAAAAAATTTGGGCGCTCCAGGCGTTAGATCCATGGGCTAATACACACGAAAAATTAGAGAATTTGGGTGATTCTTAAAAAATGACTTGTAAATGTGGAAATGAGTGTTAAACAAATGGTATGAGTATACCTAAGGGTACTCATTAAGGAGGTCCTCGTAAAAGTTTTTGAGAAAAAAAATTTGGGTGCTCTGAGCGCCTGATTCATGTGCTAATACACACGAAAAATCAGAGAATTTGGGCGATTCTTAAAAAAGGGATTGTAAATGTATAAATGGGTGTTAAAAAAATGATGTGAGTATATGTGAAGGTTCCCCATCTCATTATAGAGGTCCTCATAAATTTAGTGAGAATTTTTTTTTGGGTGCATCAGACACCAGTTCCATTGGCTAATACACACAAAAAATTGAGAAATTTGGGCGATTCTTAAAACATGGCTTGTCAATGCGGAAATGGGTTGTAACACCCCGCTACTAGAAAGACTTGGAATTAGAAAGAAACCCTTTTTTGGAAATAATCAAATTTGGAAAGATTGACAAAATTAAGCTAAGTACGAGTTTTGAGTCAACTTCAAACGGGCATAACTCCTAGCTCATGATGAGTTAGGTGTGCTGCAAGATATTTTAGGAAATATCTTGAATTATCTTTCCAACGCCGTCGAGTTTTCACGATTTTGAGTTCGTATTAGGGAAATATGCCCATTTGAAGTTAGGTTGTCTAGATAAGGAAAGTCAAAATCGAATTTTAGAAGGGTACTTTGGTCTTTTCTCTACCTTTTTAATTAATTTCATTTTTGGTAATTAAGTTGGGGTCTAAATTGATTTTGTTCATTTTACGCTTCTTCAAAAAGAGTTGGGGTTTTGAGAGAAGAGAAAGGAAGAGGAAAAGAAGCAAGAATTCGTTGATTTCTTGAGGAATTGAGTGCGGGTTTCGCCAAGGATTCAATCCTACGAGGTATGTGAGTTCACACAGCGTTGGGTTCATTCACCCATGCCCCAAACATGTTTATTTTTGTATGATTTTCGTCCTAAAAGATTGAGAATTTGATGTTCTTGAGTTGTGTTCTTGAATTTGGGATGAGATTAAGGAGTTCTTGAGAGTTTAAGGTCGATTTTAGAATTGTGTTTGATTAGATTCTTGTGTACATATGTTGGGTATCTGAATCTAAAGAGGAATTGAGAAAAAGAATCGAATTTAGGCAAATTGGGGTTAGAAAATGAAGAAGGAACAAGTCGGGAAAATATGGTTGACATGGACCTGTTCCTTAGGTATTGAAAATTGTTCTCCGCGTCGCGGAGTGGTTACTAACTTTTCTTCCTCAAAATTTATTTCGCGACCAAATATTTAAATGTATCTCCGCGTCGCGGACTTACTTCCAGACATTGATTTCTTGATCGTTTCTCATGTTTAACTATCTAAAAACCCTCCTAATCTTCATGAGATCTTTCCTATCACAAATCACAATCCTTGAAATCCATAATTCAATTCAAGGAAAGTTAAGAGTCAAGTCAAGAGAAGTTCTTAAAGTCTTCCAAAAGTCTTTTACAAACGTTTCAACTTTTTTTAAGACTTGAGTTTTGGGTTGAGTAAAGAGTAAGAGATTGAAGTTCATTTCTTCAAAGAATATATTGGGACTATGTATTCCCAAAGAGTTTAAAATGTTTTCACATTTAAATAAGAATGGAAATTGAGATTTTCAAAGAGCCTTTGAGCTAGTTTTCAGAAAAGAGTAAATGCTTTAACAATTAAGCAAGAGGGGAAACTTTGATTTCCAAGATAGCTTTTGAGCTAAGTTTTGAGTAATTATCTTAAACCACAGAAAGAAGTATGTTTTTAAACATAAGAGCTAGTATTATATTTTGGGAGTAGTATTGAGCATCGATATGGGGGAGAGTTCAGACAACTCCTACCACCCATAAACCATGTAGCCATCATGGATAGAAAAGGGTCATACTTCTTAGATGATTCCTTAGTGATTTTTAGCATAGACTAGCGGATCCACTTAGTAGTCAGGTTCTATACCCCCAGCAAGGTATAGGACGGCGTTGGCAGCGTGAGACAAAATGTTGTATCATAACAATAGCTCTTAAGTGATGATTGTCGATTAGAGAAACTCCCATAACAATATTTTATATTTTTATATACATTTCAGAGTTTATATTGTATTTTTGCATACACACAGAATCCTATTGTATTTCTAAATACACAGAGTTGATATCAATGATTTAAAAGCTTTTATTTATATTGCATTTATGTTATTGTTTTATATTGAAATGAGTTCAGTTCAGTTGAGTTAAGACCAGGTTTGTTCTTTCAGTTCCTTTCAAGCTTATGTTTTGTTTAATATTCCCCTCACATGCTTGTACATTTAATGTACTGATGTCATTTGGCCTGCATCTTTTTATGATGCAGATACAGGTAAGCAAAATCAGCATCCAGCGCATCGTGGATTCTAGTTGACCTCCAGTGTTGTTGGTGAGCCTTCTTATTTCCGGAGGATCCCTTTTATTGCTTTCAGTAATTAGTTCATTAAGATGTCTTGGGTCTTGTCCCAACATCCATCTCTGTTTTAGAGGCTTCTTAGATAGACAGTCAGTTAGTTCATTTGTCACTATTTTATTATTGGCTTATGTTTTGGGACTTGAGTTACCATTGTGGCTAGTTGAATGTTCTTTTAAGCCATTCTAAGTTTATTTCATGAGTTCATCAATTGATATTATTTCCTTGTGTTTAAGTCTTCCGCTGAGTAGTTAGCCAGACAAAGGGTTCACTTGGGACAAGCAATGGTTCTCGAGTGTCAACCCCGCCCAGGGTGTAGACTCGGGACGTGACATGGGCGTTAAAAAATTGTGTTAATATATGTGAAATTTCCCTAATTCATTACGGAATACCTCATAAAGTTTTTTGAGAAAAATAGGTGCTCTGGGCGACTGATCCACGGGTTAATTAATACACACGAAAAATTTAGAAATTGGGCGATTCTTAAAAAAAGGCTCGTAAATGCGGAATTGAGAGTTACAAATAGTGGAAGTATACGTGAAGTTTCGCCAACTCATTACAAAGGTCCTTATAATGTTTTTTGAGATAAAAATTTTGGGTGCTCCGAGCACCAGATCTATGGGCTAATACACACGAAAAATCAAGAAATTTGGGCGATTCTTAAAAAAGGGGTTGTAAATGCGAAAATGGGCGTTAAAAATGATGTGAGTTTACGTGATGGTTCCTCAACTCATTACGCAGGTCCTCATAAAGTTTTTTAAGAAAAAGATTTTGAATGCTCCGAGCGCCAGATCTATGGGCTAATACACACAAAAAATCAGTATATTTGGGCGATTCTTCCAAAAGGGCTTCTAAATGCAGAAATAGGTATTAAAAAAATGGTGTGAGTATACGTGAAGGTTCCCCAACTCATAACGGAGGTCCCATAAAGTTTTTCGAGAAAAAAATTGAATGCTCCGTGTGCTAGATCCATTGGCTAACACACACGAAAAATAAGGGAGTTTTGTGCGATTCTTGAAAAAAGACTTGTAAATGCGGAAATGGGCGTTAAAAATATGGTGTGAGTATACATAAAGGTTCTCAAACTTATTACAGAAGTCCTCATAAAGTTTTTTAAGAAAAAAAATTCGGTGCTCTTGGCACCAGATCTATGGGCTAATATATACGAAAAATTGGGAAATTTGGGTGATTCTTAAAAATTGGCTTGTAAATGCGGATATGGACCTTAAAAAATGGTGTGAGTATACGTGAAGGTTCCTCAACTCATTATCGGGGTCCTCATAAAGTTTTCTGAGGAAAAAAATTTGTAGTGCTTCGAACACCAGATACATGGGCTAATACGCACGAAAAATCGAGAAATTTGAGCGATTCTTAAAAATGGTCTTGTAAATGTGGAAATGGGGGTTAAAAAAATGGATGCGTATACATGAAGGTTCCCCAACTCATTACGGAGGTCCTCATAAAGTTTTTTGAGAAAATCTTGGGTGCTCCGGGTTCCAAATCAATGGGCAAATACACACGAAAAATCGGAGAATTTTGGCGATTCTTTACCAAAGGATTGAAAATGCGGAAATGGATGTTCAAAAAATGGCGGAGTATACGTTAAGGTTCCCCTACTCATTATGGATGTCCACATAAAGTTTTTTGAGAGAAAAAAATTGAGTGCTCTTGGGGCCAGATTCATAAGTTAAAGCACACGAAAAATCAGGGAATTTGGGTGATTCTTAAAAAATGGCTTGTATATGCCGAAATGGGTATTAAAAAATGGTGTGAGTATACATGAAGTTTTTGCAACTCATTACGGAGGTCCTCATAAAGTTTTTTGAGATAAAAATTTGGGTGCTCCGGGCACTAGATCTATAGGCTAATACACACGAAGAATCAGAAAATTTGGGTGATTCTTAAAAAAAGGGCTTGTAAATGCATAAATAGACATTAAAAATTGGTGTTAGTATACATGAAGGTTCCCAAACTCATTACAGAGGTTCACATAAATATTTTGAGAAATTTTTTGGGGTGCATCGGGCACCAGGTCCATTGGCTAATATTAACACACAAAAAATCGAGAAATTTGCGCGATTCTTTAAAAAATGGCTTGTAAATGCAGAAATGAGCGTTAATAAAATGGTGTGAGTATACGTGAAAGTTCCCCAACTCATTACAGAGGTCGTCATAAATTTTTTTCAGAAAAAAATTTAGGTGCTCAGGGCGACTGATCCAAGTGCTAATACACACGAAAAATTGGAGAAATTGGGCGATTATTAAAAAGAGTTTGTAAATACATAAATGACATTTATAAATGGTGTGAGTATACGTGAAGTTTCCCAAACTCATTACATAGGTCCTCATAATGTTTTTTAAGAAAACAAATTTGGGTTGCTTCGAGCGCCAGATCCATGGGCTAATACACACGAAAAATCAGGAAATTTGGGCGATTCTTCAAAAAGGGCTTCTAAATGCGTAAATAGGTGTTAAAAAAATGGTGTGAGTATACGTTAAGGTTCCTCAACTTATTACGGAGGTCCTCGTAAAATGTTTTGAGAAAAAAAATTGAGTTATCCGAGCGCCAGATCCATGGCTAATACACAAGAAAAATCGGGGAATTTTTGGCGATTCTTAAAAAAGGGATTGTAAATGCAAAAATGAGTGTTAAAAAAATGGTGTGAGTATACGTGGGCGATTCTTAAAAAAAGGCTCCAGTAGTCATATCACCAAAATATTCATGGATTAATATACACGAAAAATTGAGAAAATTGCCTAATTCCTGTAAAAATGGATCCTAAATGCCCAAAATATGTGGAAAATGGTGAGGCTTCACAAATTGTTTCCCTAACTACCTACGGAGGGTTCCGTAAAGGTTTTGTGAAAAATCATCATATCACCAAAATATTAATAGGCTAACACAAATGAAAAAATGATGAAATCATCTAATTCATGTAAAATGGCTCCCAATTGTCGAAAATATGTGCAAAAAAAGGTGAGGCTTCATGTATTGCTCCTCCAACTTTACTTTTCACTGATAAATTTCAACTATTTTTCAAGTAAAATGCATGTCCAAACACAACTTCAAATCTCAAAAATCATAAATTTTAATAACTTAAAATTTTAAGTTTAATTCAACGTCAAAATCTATGATCAAACGAGAATAAAACTTGTTGACACTAACTATTTTTGTAATTACATGAGGTTATAATTGAAAAGAGATAAGGATCATTCCATGACCCTCAACAGTCGGTCGAAAAGAGATGAAATTCTGCCATAGGGCCTATAGTGATTTGGGAGTCCCGTGTGGAAGGACTATCACTCAATGGAGCAAAGGTAGGCACCTAGAATACCATATTGATAACTCTCAATATCTCTTATCGTCGACATAGTTGTTAGACAATTTGATGTCGATTCATCACATCTTTTAGGGTTGAAGAAAGTCCAACGGGTTAGGGTTGAAGAAGGTCCAAATGTTCCGTTGTTCGCAGGTTCAAGTGATAATTATAGGTTCACACTTGCCAATAAACTCAAAATTTAGAGTTTATGGGTTCTAATTTATAGTCATTATAGTTATGAGGTTCACAATTAAATATTTATACATATATAATAAAGTTCCTTGTACAAATACGTGATCTAAACAAAAGTAACTAAATTCATCCCAATTATAAATATCTCAGCAATTATTGAAGTAGTTGCAACAACTTCAATTTTATATTCCAGCAATTTTTTAATGCAATGCATAACAAAATCCAGAATTTGATGAAATAACAATAAAGGTATGGGTGAATGTATCAAATTTGATCTGGATCAGCTAGGATACTTAACACGTTTTTCAAAGCAAACCATGAAAATTGACAGTTGATTGAGCACATAGATAACATATAAATACAACCCTCCGTAACTCACGTTGATGCGATCCAAATTTAATTTTGTATATAATGAAGATAACAGATATCGAGTGAGAAATTAAAAAAATATAATCATGTAGTTGTCCAACGAGTAGTAACGTATTAACTCATAAAACAAGTAACAAACTATTTATTTTATATTTTAAATTCTTATATTTTTAATAAACTTATATGGTTAATTTATATAGTTTCAAGAAATTCTTTTTTAAAAAAATCAAAAAATGATTTCTTTAAAGGCAAAAGTAGAGCCTTGAGGAAAATTTGAGAAAAATAAAATAAATCTTCTTTAACTCGGAAAAATAAAATGGAACATTTTTTAAAACTACCTAATTTTCTTTTAATAGACTTTCCGAAAATTATCTAAATGGTTTTTTGTCTTCTTAATTTTGAGAAAAAAGTTGGATAAGGGAAGTTTTCCATTTATTGAGTTTTATGGGATGCATTTGGTCAATTAACTTGTTTATCCATTAATTCGAGATATATACGTTATATAGTGGCACAATCAAAAATTTTAATAACAAAATTCAATCGTTTGATCTAAAGTAAGTCAAGAGGATTCAAAGTATATATACAAATAAATAAAATAAAAATGTAGTGTAATATGATTTTTCAACGCAAAGAATTCAATTAAACCCCTTTCATTAATTGTGGCTCCACTTTTTGTACGTAAGAATGCATGCAAGTCCATTCATTGAACATGTAGCCATGTGCAGTCACCGTTATTTACGTATTCGATAAAATTCAATAACCAAAAATCTCAAATTAATTTCATGTTTATGTTAGAAAAGAAATTTAACATGTATAAATAATTTATTTAAAATTCAATAAATTAAAAAATTAAAAGGAAAATGGTGTGGCGTATTTTTTTTTAATTAAAACGCAATGGTGTGGCGTATAACCTAACTCAACCCTGTAATTATATTTAGATATATGTGAATACACTTATTATCCGCACGGATAAAGATAGACATAGATATTGCATATGCGTGGTTGATACTATATATTATGCTGCGAAGATATTACAAAATATTTAACTAGTACTCTCTCCGTACAATAATATTTATCCACTATTGACTTTACGCACTTCTTAAGAAACTTCTACCTCCGTCTACTTTTAATTGTCACAGTTTCCTTTTTTAAAGTCAAACTATAAAAACTTTGATTAACATTTTATGATGTATTTTTCCATCATATTGATATGCAAAAAAAATGCAATTTATAGTACTTTTGTATAGTATTTGAATATTTAATTTTTATTTTTTTTAATATTGAATTAATATAATCTAATTTAACTTTGAAAATTAGTCAAATTGACTTTCGAAAAACGCAATATGACAAATAAAAGTGGACGGAGGGAGTATAATAGAAGGGTAATTTTACTATATCACCCTTTATTATATAATAAATATGTACGATGTTTTGAAAGATGTAATAGGGAAATGACTATAATTAATGATAAGGGTAAATTAGGAGCTACTGTAAAATTATCCATTGATTTCATAAAGTTGACAAGTATTGTTGGATATCCCAAAATAGTATAGTAGACAACTATTGTTGGACAGAGAGAGTATGATCGAATATAATGATATACTCGATCTGCTCTAGAGATATTGTATATGTACAGATACATTATTATGTGCAAGGGTACAATATATTTCACTTTTATTATGCGAGCGAATACAATGTATTTCACTATGTTTTAAAACCAAAATATATACTTCATCTGTCCCAATTTATGTGACTTACTTTCCTTTTTAGTCAATCCAAAAAGAATGACACATTTTTATATTAAGTAACAATTTAACTATAAAATATCTATTTTACCCTTAATGAAATGATTTGCAGCCACACAAATTTCTATCATTTATTTT